>NC_134462.1:109215436-110415436 GCF_047948215.1 Lycorma delicatula
TGGTCCAATTATATCACTTTCTAGGCTTTCCTTTCGGCCAACCCTTTTTACACCGCTTTTCCATTCTGCGAACGGCCTCAACTTCCGACGACAGAGTGTCTGAGGCTTCGGACATGGCATCGTCTTCTCTTTCTGACGCCAATGACGTTCGCCGGCTTACATCTGGTGATGAAAGCTTCAATGGTGCTGTGAGCATCGTTGCAATTGAGTCTAAACTTGCAACCGATGCACTTTCGGCGGCGGATGAACTCGATTCAATGTCTAAGGCTATGCTTGGGCCGGCTGATACAGATGCTCTCGCCACAGTTGTTCTCTGAGCTTTTGGGGCCTCTGTAGGTACGGTTTTAATATCGTCTGTGTCTGGTGCTTTCTCGATAGTTACTTGCACCTCCATTTTGGTTGACGCAGATTTTTCCTGTACTCTTGTCACAGTATCCTTAGCTATATGACTCGTCGTCGGGGTGATCTTTAGATCTTTCTCGGATAAATCAAGATTTTTCTTCATTACGTCTATTGCTGGAGTTATAATCGAGGATTTTGCCGGTTTTTTAAACTGCGCTGGTACGGGTCTTCTGTCGGCGACGTCAGTCCGGGATTGAGCCTTCTCATGTTTACTTTGTTGTATCTGATGAGTCGACTCGATCTTGGAATCAATGATTCTTTCTATTATTGTCGCGAGACTTGGCGCCATCGTATTAAGCAACTGCTCCACGTTGATTTTAGGTGTGGGGGGAGCAGCAGCTGCTTCTGCGTATGAAGTCGATGGTCTAGGTGTACGTAGGTTTACAATCTTCTTCGCTTCAGGGTAGCTGACTTTTTGAAGCGTTTTAACCTCCTGAATGGCTGTTTCTGATTTGTATACTGGGCAGTTCCTGGATCGACAGTTATGGTGCCCTTTACAATTAATGCAGACTGGAGGGTCTTTACATGGATCACCCTCATGTATCTTCGATCCGCATATACAAATTTCCTGCGCTTCACATCTAGCGGCAGTGTGTCCGAAACGTTGACATCTAAAACATCTCATCGGCTGCGGAATAAATGCCCGTACATCAAGCCGATGGATGCCAGCTCGTACCTTTTCAGGAAGACTTGGCCTATTGAATGTCAAGACATGAGAGGCCGAAGGAAGAATCTGACCATTTCGTCTCATAGAAAGTCTGCGACAATGTGTCACTCCCTGACTAGACATTTCCTGCACTATTTCTTCTTCAGTACAGTTAAGAAGATCACGGCAAACAACAACTCCTCTAGATGAATTAAGTGTACTATGCGGTTGGACCGAAACCGCATATTCACCGATCTTCTTCAACGCCAAAACTTTCTGGCTTTGCATGTCGTTGATGGTTTCGACATGCAATCCATTAAAAGTTTTACGAATATCCTTGACAGGACCACCAGCACAATTTGTAATCTCTCTAGCAATTAAGAATGGACTTACCTTTTGGAAGTTACCATTCTCTTTTGTAATGATCAAAAATCTTGGTTTGGGAAAATTATTTCCAAACAAAGCTTTTCTTAAATCTTTACTGATTTTATCAGCATCTTTTCTTAACTTATCACTCTCCTTGCTTTTTTTCCTCTTCGCTTGTGGCGAATCGGCGGTTTCTAAACGAGGGTGTTTACGTGCACCCTCTGCCACGTTAGTTTGTTCAGAAAAATTCATGAACAGTGGATCCCTTCTGTAGCAAGGCTAGCCGCCGGGGTACACCCCCACTCCAGGGCTACTAACCTTGGAGGTCCTATCCGGTACTCCGGTGGAACCGGCATATGTCCTGGCAGAGAGCGGATGCGCAGTCTCTGCACTGACTCCAGGCCCCTACACACCGAAGCTTTCAGGGCTCCCATGCTCCGAACATGGGCACCTTAACTACATGCTTGCCATCGCAGGGGGCATGTGGACAACGGAAGGGTCTCCGTTACACCTGCAATAACATTGACCCTGGCCGCCACATCGCCAGCTCTAAGAATGGTATGAATCCATTTCCAAAATCATATGTTACTCCATTTCCTGCAGGTAGCCAAAAATCCAGTCCGTTTAGTGACCCGAAGTTGGAACCAGGTCAAACTTAACAATGCATAACCGAGGAATTTACTCGGAACCCCGTTAGCCAGCTATATGTGATGTACAAAGGTACAGCTGTTGCCGCCCTGGACGTGGAACATAGATGTTGTGTTCCGGACGTGGGGATTATCTACCTCAGGGCATTATTATTATTATTATTATTATTATTATTATTATTATTATTATTATTATTATTATTATTATTATTATTATTATTATTATTATTATTATTATTATTATTATTATTATTATTATTATTATTATTATTATTATTATTATTATTATTATTATTATTATTATTATTATTATTATTATTATTATTATTATTATTATTATTATTATTATTATTATTATTATTATTATTATTATTATTATTATTATTATTATTATTATTATTATTATTATTATTATTATTATTATTATTATTATTATTATTATTATTATTATTATTATTATTATTATTATTATTATTATTATTATTATTATTATTATTATTATTATTATTATTATTATTATTATTATTATTATTATTATTATTTTTTTTTTTTTTTTTTTTTTTAACTGAATTTTTACGGGCATCGACTGCTAAGGTCATTAGCCCTCGTCACATTCTTTAAAAGAAATTATTATCTCCATCAGGATCGTCATATGTAAGGGTGTAAAGGGCCCTTACATTTTATTTAAAAACACAAACTTCACAGTAAACATTAAAACATGAAAAACAAGGACAATCACAAACACTTACGGGGTGTAAAGGGCCCCAATATTAAAATTTGAGATAGGTTCTCAAAAGACCATGAACTTAAAATTATAATTAATCTTCTCAATACCATATCTTTCCTCTTTCTTCTATATGTATATATATATAACTACCACTTAGAGTATCTTTTTCCACAGCTTTAAACTTCCATTTTACAGACTTTTAAGAAGTCCACTGGCGTGTAAAAATGCAACTATATTTTCTTCATTTCCATTATCCAGATCAGCACTAATATTATTTGTAAAACAGAACCTCTTTCTGAGGTCCTCATATATGGTACACTCTTCTATTAGATGCTTGGTTGTCAGTGTTTTATTGCAAACACCGCACATTGGTCTCACTTCGCCGGTTAACAAATATAAATTTGTTAATCGCGTGTGACCGATTCTAAGTCTGGTCACCGCTACTTGTTCACGGCGAGTCAATTTAAAGTCGCTTTTCCATTTATAAGGAGAAGTTTTAACTGAGTTTAATTTTGTATTTAAACTCCTCCATTCAGCGTTCCACTTGTTTCTTACTATATTTGTTAGACGGTTTTTAATATCTGCCACTCTTACAGGAAATGCATCCAAATCATCGCAGACTGTTGCCTTTCTGGCAGCTTCGTCTGCGATTTCATTACCTGTAATACCAGCATGCCCCGGAGTCCATACAAATACGCATCGCTGTCCTCGTTGTTTTAGAACGTATAAAATGGACAGGATGTTTGCAATTAGGACATCCTTAATGTTCTTGTTCCGAATTGCGACAAGTGCACTTAATGAGTCGGAACATATTAGCACTCTCTCTTCGCAATAGTGTTCAGTGTAGCGAAGAGCTTGCTGAATTGCAGTGAGCTCTGCCGTGTAGACACTGGCCACATCTGGCAGTCTCCAAGAGTGGGCTTCTTCATTTACATATATCGAGCATCCAACACCATGTTCAGTTTTAGAACCGTCAGTATAAATTCTAATATGTTCTTCGTAACTACTGACGGTTGCTAAAAAATCTTGCTGGATGATCACTGCTGGTTTCTTTTTTATTTCTCCTTGAGAGAGATGCAAACTTGTATTTACCGCTGGCAAGAGCCATGGCGGTATTTCTCTAGTAGAAATTGCTAGTGTCTCTGGTATAGCAATTTCATATTTCCTTCTTAATTCGTGGTACCTAATTCCGGCTGGTCTGGAATAGGTAGCACGACGTTCGTATAATGCAGCCATGGGATGATTCATAAACAATTTATTATTTATATGTGCAGGGAAAGCCCATATATTTGCTGCATATCTTAACAAGAGGATCTCTCTTCTATAATATAGTGGCATTATTCCGGCTTCAGACATCAGACTAGCCACCGGACTCGTGCGGAAAGCACCTGTTGCGTATCTTATTCCGCTATTATGAACTACGTCTAACTTTTATTTTTTTATTATTTTTAATAATATTATTTTTTTTTTTTTTTTTTTTTTTTTTTTTTTTTTTGAGGTTTTTTAGGGGCATCGACTACTTTGGTCATTAGCCCCGTCCCACTTCAAAAAAAATAAAAAAAAAAGGTTCAAAATTTCACAAAATGATCAAAATTTTGCTTTTCCTTATAATTTCTGATCCAAATATACTACTTTCTAGGCTTTCCTTTCGGCCAACCTTTTTTACACCGCTTTTCCATTCTGCGAACGGCCTCAACCTCCGAAGACAGAGTGTCTGAGGCTTCGGACATGGCATCGTCTTCTCTTTCTGACGCCAATGACGTTCGCCGGCTTACATCTGGTGATGAAAGCTTCAATGGTGCTGTGAGCATCGTTGCAATTGAGTCTAAACTTGCAATCGATGCACTTTCGGCGGCTGATGAACTCGATTCGATATCTAAGGCTGTGCTTGGGCCGGCTGATACAGATGCTCTCGCCACAGTTGTTCTCTGAGCTTTTGGGGCCTCTGTAGGTACGGTTTTAATATCGTCTGTGTCTGGTGCTTTTTCGATAGTTACTTGCACCTCCATTTTGGTTGACGCAGATTTTTCCTGTACTCTTGTCACAGTATCTTTAGCTATATGACTCGTCGTCGGGGTGATCTTTAGATCTTTGCTGGATAAATCAAGGTTTTTCTTCATTACGTCTATTGCTGGAGTTATAATCGAGGATTTTGCCGGTTTTTTAAACTGCGCTGGTACGGGTCTTCTGTCGGCGACGTCAGTCCGGGATTGAGCCTTCTCATGTTTACTTTGTTGTATCTGATGAGTCGACTCGATCTTGGAATCAATGATTCTTTCTATCACTGTCGCGAGACTTGGTGCCATCGTATTAAGCAGCTGCTCCACGTTGATTTTAGGTGTGGGGGGAGCAGCAGCTGCTTCTGCGTATGAAGTCGATGGTCTAGGTGTACGTAGGTTTACAATCTTCTTCGCTTCAGGGTAGCTGACTTTTTGAAGCGTTTTAACCTCCTGAATGGCTGTTTCTGATTTGTATACTGGGCAGTTCCTGGATCGACAGTTATGGTGCCCTTTACAATTAATGCAGACTGGAGGGTCTTTACATGGATCACCCTCATGTATCTTCGATCCGCATATACAAATTTCCTGCGCTTCACATCTAGCGGCAGTGTGTCCAAAACGTTGACATCTAAAACATCTCATCGGCTGCGGAATAAATGCCCGTACATCAAGCCGATGGATGCCAGCTCGTACCTTTTCAGGAAGACTTGGCCTATTGAATGTCAATACATGAGAGGCCGAAGGAAGAATCTCACCGTTTCGTCTCATAGAAAGTCTGCGACAATGTGTCACTCCCTGGCTAGACATTTCCTGCACTATTTCTTCTTCAGTACAGTTAAGAAGATCACGGCAAACAACAACTCCTCTAGATGAATTAAGTGTACTATGCGGTTGGACAGTAACCGCAAATTCACCGATCTTCTTCAACGCCTGGACTTTCTGACTTTGCATGTCGTTTATAGTTTCGACATGTAATCCGTTAAACGTCTTACGGATATCCTTGACAGGACCACCAGCACAATTTGTAATCTCTCTAGCAATTAAGAATGGACGTACCTTTTGGAAGTTACCATTCTCTTTTGTAATGACCAAAAATCTTGGTTTGGGAAGATTATTACCAAACAAAGCTTTTCTCAAATCTTTACTGATTTTATCAGCATCTTTTCTAATTCTATCACTCTCTTTACTTTTTTTCCGCTTCGCTTGTGGCGAATCGGCGGTTTCTAAACGAGGGTGTTTACGTGCACCCTCTGCCACGTTAGTTTGTTCAGAAAAATTCATGAACAGTGGATCCCTTCTGTAGCAAGGCTAGCCGCCGGGGTACACCCCCACTCCAGGGCTACTAACCTTGGAGGTCCTATCCGGTACTCCGGTGGAACCGGCATATGTCCTGGCAGAGAGCGGATGCGCAGTCTCTGCACTGACTCCAGGCCCCTACACACCGAAGCTTTCAGGGCTCCCATGCTCCGAACATGGGCACCTTGACTACATGCTTGCCATCGCAGGGGGCATGTGGACAACGGAAGGGTCTCCGTTACACCTGCAATAACATTGACCCTGGCCGCCACATCGCCAGCTCTAAGAATGGTATGAATCCATTTCCAAAATCATATGTTACTCCATTTCCTGCAGGTAGCCAATAATCCAGTCCGTTTAGTGACCTGAAGTTGGAACCAGGTCAAACTCAACAATGCATAACCGAGGAATTTACTCGGAACCCCGTTAGCCAGCTATATGTGATGTACAAAGGTACAGCTGTTGCCGCCCTGGACGTGGAACATAGATGTTGTGTTCCGGACGTGGGGATTATCTACCTCAGGGCATTATTATTATTATTATTATTATTATTATTATTATTATTATTATTATTATTATTATTATTATTATTATTATTATTATTATTATTATTATTATTATTATTATTATTATTATTATTATTATTATTATTATTATTATTATTATTATTATTATTATTATTATTATTATTATTATTATTATTATTATTATTATTATTATTATTATTATTATTATTATTATTATTATTATTATTATTATTATTATTATTATTATTATTATTATTATTATTATTATTATTATTATTATTATTATTATTATTATTATTATTATTATTATTATTATTATTATTATTATTATTATTATTATTATTATTATTATTATTATTATTATTATTATTATTATTATTATTATTATTATTATTATTATTATTATTATTATTATTATTATTATTATTATTATTATTATTATTATTATTATTATTATTATTATTATTATTATTATTATTATTATTATTATTATTATTATTATTATTATTATTATTATCATTATTATTATTATTATTATTATTATTATTTTTTTTTTTTTTTTTTTTTATCTGAATTTTTACGGGCATCGACTGCTAAGGTCATTAGCCCTCGTCACATTCTTTAAAAGAAATTATTATCTCCATCAGGATCGTCATATGTAAGGGTGTAAAGGGCCCTTACATTTTATTTAAAAACACAAACTTCACAATAAACATTAAAACATGAAAGACAAGGACAATCACAAACACTTACGGGGTGTAAAGGGCCCCAATATTAAAATTTGAGATAGGTTCTCAAAAGACCATGAACTTAAAATTATAATTAATCTTCTCAATACCATATCTTTCCTCTTTCTTCTATATGTATATATATATATATATATAACTACCGCTTAGAGTATCTTTTACCACAGCTTTAAACTCCCATTTTACAGACTTTTAAGAAGTCCACTGGCGTGTAAAAATGCAACTATATTTTCTTCATTTCCATTATCCAGATCAGCACTAATATTATTTGTAAAACAGAACCTCTTTCTGAGGTCCTCATATATGGTACACTCTTCTATTAGATGCTTGATTGTCAGTGTTTTATTGCAAACACCGCACATTGGTCTCACTTCGCCGGTTAACAAATATAAATTTGTTAATCGCGTGTGACCGATTCTAAGTCTGGTCACCGCTACTTGTTCACGGCGAGTCAATTTAAAGTCGCTTTTCCATTTATAAGGAGAAGTTTTAACTGAGTTTAATTTTGTATTTAAACTCCTCCATTCAGCGTTCCATTTGTTTCTTACTATATTTGTTAGACGGTTTTTAATATCTGCCACTCTTACAGGAAATGCATCCAAATCATCGCAGACTGTTGCCCTTCTGGCAGCTTCGTCTGCGATTTCATTACCTGTAATACCAGCATGCCCTGGAGTCCATACAAATACGCATCGCTGTCCTCGTTGTTTTAGAACGTATAAAATGGACAGGATGTTTGCAATTAGGACATCCTTAATGTTCTTGTTCCGAATTGCGACAAGTGCACTTAATGAGTCGGAACATATTAGCACTCTCTCTTCGCAATAGTGTTCAGTGTAGCGAAGAGCTTGCTGAATCGCAGTGAGTTCTGCCGTGTAGACACTGGCCACATCTGGCAGTCTCCAAGAGTGGGCTTCTTCATTTACATATATCGAGCATCCAACACCATGTTCAGTTTTAGAACCGTCAGTATAAATTCTAATATGTTCTTCATAACTACTGACGGTTGCCAAAAAATCTTGCTGGATGATCACTGCTGGTTTCTTTTTTATTTCTCCTTGAGAGAGATCCAAACTTGTATTTACCGCTGGCAAGAGCCATGGCGGTATTTCTCTAGTAGAAATTGCTAGTGTCTCTGGTATAGCAATTTCATATTTCCTTCTTAATTCGTGGTACCTAATTCCGGCTGGTCTGGAATAGGTAGCACGACGTTCGTATAATGCAGCCATGGGATGATTCATAAACAATTTATTATTTATATGGGCAGGGAAAGCCCATATATTTGCTGCATATCTTAACAAGAGGATCTCTCTTCTATAATGTAGTGGCATTATTCCGGCTTCAGACATCAGACTAGCCGCCGGACTTGTGCGGAAAGCACCTGTTGCGTATCTTATTCCGCTATTATGAACTACGTCTAACTTTCTTAAGTGCGACTTTCTAGCGGATGAATATACGATACATCCGTAGTCTAGTTTAGATTGAACCAATGCTTTATACAGTCTCAATAATGTCTCTTTTCCTGAGCCCCAATTTAGGTTCGATAAACATTTTATAATGTTTAGGGCTCTTTTGCATCTATCACTCAAGTCCTGTATATGTAATCCCCATGTTAAGGATTTATCCAATACTAGTCCTAAATACCTTACGCTGTCTTTATATTGTATTGGATTATCATCAATTGTCAGAGCAGGACTTTGATGAGGAATTCTCTTCCTACAAAAGTGTACACAGCACGTTTTTTCTGGTGAGAATTGGAATCCTGTATTCCTTGCAACTTCATTTAGAGCATTGATCGCTCGTTGCAATTTGTACCTCACTATAGCAGTCTTGTTGCTGGCATATATGATTGCCAGATCATCAACATAGACGCTTTTGCTGATTTCTACTGGAATGGCTAATATCAATTTATTAATGGCAATGGTAAACAAGGTACCGCTCAACGGCGAACCTTGCGGTATGCCATTTTCCATGATTCTTTCACGTGAATATTCGTTGTTGACGCGTACTTGGAAGGTACGGTCATTCATGTAGTTGCTGAGCAGTATAGGCAAATTGCCACGAATGCCCCATTCATGTAACTGGAGCATTATACCATGACGCCAGGTCATATCGAAAGCCTTCTGAAGATCAAAGAAGACTCCGACACAATGTTTCCTTGTAATAAAGCTGTTATATATAATGTCCTCTAAGCTGATCATTTGATCAGTGGTAGAATGGTATTGTCGAAAACCTGCTTGATGCGATGATATCAGGTTTTCTTTTTCCAAAACCCAGACGAGTCGATTATTAATCATTTTTTCCAATATTTTCCCCATAGCACACGTCAAAGAAATAGGACGGTAGCTATTGGGGTCTGTTAAATTTTTATTTTTCTTAGGTACTGGAACAACATAAGCTTTTTTCCACTGCTGCGGGTACGTTCCATCCCGCCATATTTTATTATAAAGTTCTAATAATCTACACTTTGCAGTGGTATTCAGCTGCCTGATCATATTGTAGTGGATTTCATCCGGACCAGCAGCTGTGTTACCTGATTTTTCCAACGCTTTCGTGAATTCTTCCATTTTAAATGGTACATTATATGAGTAATTATACTCAGTTCCAAAATTTAGTAGACCTTCGTGTTCTTCTTTTTTGGTTCGAAAACCTTCCTCGTAGTTGGCCGTTTTGCTGGCCTTTTCGAAATGATTGGATAAGAGCTCTGCAATTTCATATGGAGTATCTTTTATTTCATCTTCATCTTGAAGGCTATTTATGGGAGCAAAATCATTACGCCCACAAATCGCCTTCACTTTCCTCCAAACATCTGCTGCAGTAGTGGTTTTGTCGATGGATGACACGTATTGCTGCCAGGATCGTTTCTTTGAATCTTTCATAAGACGTTTTGCATACGCCCTGTATTTCTTAAAGGCAACAAGATTTTCTATACTAGGACGCTTCTTAAAGGCATTATACGCCCTTTTCTTTCTTTTTATAGCTTCACTTATTTCATCGTTCCACCATGGAACGGGTTTCTTTGTAAGTTTCCCAGATGTTTTGGGAATATATCTCGATGCCGACTCAATTATTGCATTTGTTATGGCGTCGACATCTTCTCCGATAACTCCAGTTGTTTTCGGGAGCATCGTTCTAGCTGTGAAGCTCGTCCAGTCTGCCTTTTCAAATAACCATCTTTTAGGGATGGGATATATTGTTCTAGTAACATCAGTTACAATTTGCACCGGGAAATGATCGCTTCCATGCAGATCGTCTATAACATGGAAGCTGTACCTCGGTGCTATCGATCCGCTTATAAGTGCAAGATCTATACAGGACGTCGATCCATCTCTGGCATTGAAAAAGGTTCCTGATCCGTCATTTAAAATAATAAGTTCAGAATTCATCAGGAACCCTTCCAGTTCTCTTCCACGGGGATCTACTCGATCCGATCCCCAGAGAGAATTATGAGCGTTAAAATCACCCACCAGTAAAACAGGTGGGGGAAGCTCGGAAATTAATCTTTCTATGTCATCCTTAATCCAATCGTAATTCGGTAAGTATATGCTGCACACAGTGATCTTAAGCGGTCGCTTCATTCTGACGGCGACCGCTTGTAGGTTGGTGTTTAGAACAACCGCTTCGGTGGTAGCTCTAGTCGATGTTAATATAGCTACTCCACCTCTAACTCTTACATTTGGCGGTTGATCTCGCCGAAATATATCGAATCCTTTTATTTTAAAATATTCATTTCGGCGGAAATGCGTTTCTTGCAGACATATACAAATCGGGTCTACGTCATGTACCAAGCGTTGGAGCTCATGGATGTTTGAAAAACATCCATTGATGTTCCATTGTACAATCGACTCGCTAATTTTTAATTTTTAATTAAATTATTGCCTGGGTTTTCCTTTCGGCCATCCCTTTTTCCTTTTCTTCTCCATCCTACGAACAGCATCGTGTTCGCGGAGAAGGTCGTCGCCTGTAAGGCTTCCGGTCTCCGTATCAGAGACCACCGAAGCCGCCGACGACGACGGGCATGGATCGGCGCCGGTTTCAGGCGCCGATTGAGAGGCGGCAACCTGGCCGCTCCCCAACACGGGGGTCGCACCGGTCACCGCCTGTGGGAGGGGGGACACTCGCCCCCCCTGTGTGATTTTTTGTGGCCTCTGAGGCTTAGAGGCCACTTCAGTTACAGGAGGCTTGGGAGCCTCCATAACAGACTCTGTAGGTATCACCTTTTTCTTTTCATCGAGGATCTCGCTGAGACGGACTTGACAGTCTGGTTTGGTGTCCGTTTTCTTTTCTGGAGGAGCAACTTTCACTTTTATCGTCTTATCTTCAGCAGGCTGTACCACTATCTTTGGCTTAACAAGGTCTTTATTACCAAAAGGTTTCATCTTATTTTCGATGATCCTCTCAATCATGTTAGCCAAAGTGGGAGCAAGTTTATTTATGATTTGTGCCTCATCTACAGCAATCGGAGCAGGAGCAGGAACAGTAGCCGCAGCCTGAGCATAAGATGTTGCTGCTCTAGGCTTACGGGCGTTAACTATTTTTTTTGCATCGAAGTAGCTGACCTTTTGCAGTGTTTTTACTTCCTGCACAGCTACCTCATCTTTGTAGACAGGACAATTCCTTGATCTACAAGAATGCGCTCCTTTGCAGTTTATGCATGTAGGAGGCTCTTTACATGGCTCTCCCTCATGCACCTCTTCACCGCACACGCATATTTGCGGTCTTTCGCATCTAAGAGCGGTGTGGCCAAAGCGTTGGCACTTGAAGCACCTCATCGGCTGTGGGACAAATGCCCGCACATCCAAACGGTGAATCGCCGCTCTTATCTTTTCTGGCAAAGTAGGCCGGTTGAAAGTGAGGACATGAGAAGCTGAGGGTAAGACCTCACCGTTCCTTCTCATGTTCAATCGACGGCACTCTATTACTCCTTGTGCTGCCAGCTCCTCTACTATCTCTTGCTCCGAACAATTCAAAAGATCCCGACAGACCACAACACCCCTTGAGGTGTTGAGCGTGCCGTGGGGATCTACACGTACCGCTAGCTCTCCAATTTTCTTCAGCCCTAAAATCTTCTGAGACTGTATATCATTAACAGTCTCTACATGGAGTCCCGTAAAAGTTTTCCTGATTTCTTTAACAGGGCCTCCAGCACATTTGTTTATTTCTCGAGCGATGAGAAAAGGACTCACCCTCGAGAAATTTCCATCCTCCTTTGTAATGACCAAATATTTGGGTTTCGGTACATTACTACTTTTAAAAAAAGCCTTTTGTAAGCTTTTTCTAGCCTCAATTTCTATCTTCTTACTCTCCGTACTCTTTCGGCGTTTCGCTTCAGGCGAAACAGCCGGCTCTAAACGAGGGTGTTTACGTGCACCCTCTGCCACGTTGGTTTGTTCAGGAAAATTCATGAACAAGTAATCCCTTCTGTAGTAAGGCTAGCCGCCGGGGTACACCCCCACTCCAGGGCTACCAACCCTGGAGGTCCGTTCCGGTACTCCGGTGGAACCGGCATATGTCCTGGCAGAGAGCGGATGCGCAGTCTCTGCACTGACTCCAGGCCCCTACACACCGAAGCTTTCAGGGCTCCCATGCTCCGAACATGGGCACCTTAACTACATGCTTGCCATCGCAGGGGGCATGTGGACGACGAAAGGTCTCCGTTACACCTGCAAATAACTTTGACCGTGGCCGCCACATCGCCAGCTCTAACGGCGGTATTAATCCATTTCCGTAATCGTTAATAATGTCATATCTGCAGGTGGCCGTAAAGTCCAGTCCTGTAATTCGGCCTGCACTTTCGGCGGCTGATGAACTCGATTCGATATCTAAGGCTGTGCTTGGGCCGGCTGATACAGATGCTCTCGCCACAGTTGTTCTCTGAGCTTTTGGGGCCTCTGTAGGTACGGTTTTAATATCGTCTGTGTCTGGTGCTTTTCCGATAGTTACTTGCACCTCCATTTTGGTTGACGCAGATTTTTCCTGTACTCTTGTCACAGTATCCTTATCTATATGACTCGTCGTCGGGGTGATCTTTAGATCTTTGTTGGATAGATCAAGATTTTTCTTCATTACGTCTATTGCTGGAGTTATAATCGAGGATTTTGCTGGTTTTTTAAACTGCGCTGGTGCGGGTCTTCTGTCGGCGACGTCAGTCCGGGATTGAGCCTTCTCATGTTTACTTTGTTGTATCTGATGAGTCGACTCGATCTTTGAATCAATGATTCTTTCTATCACTGTCGCGAGACTTGGTGCCATCGTATTAAGCAACTGCTCCACGTTGATTTTAGGTGTGGGGGGAGCAGCAGCTGCTTCTGCGTATGAAGTCGATGGTCTAGGTGTACGTTGGTTTACAATCTTCTTCGCTTCAGGGTAGCTGACTTTTTGAAGCGTTTTAACCTCCTGAATGGCTGTTTCTGATTTGTATACTGGGCAGTTCCTGGATCGACAGTTATGGTGCCCTTTACAGTTAATGCAGACTGGAGGGTCTTTACATGGATCACCCTCATGAATCTTCGATCCGCATATACAAATTTCCTGCGCTTCACATCTAGCGGCAGTGTGTCCGAAACGTTGACATCTAAAACATCTCATCGGCTGCGGAATAAATGCCCGTACATCAAGCCGATGGATGCCAGCTCGTACCTTTTCAGGAAGACTTGGCCTATTGAATGTCAATACATGAGAGGCCGAAGGAAGAATCTCACCATTTCGTCTCATAGAAAGTCTCCGACAATGTGTCACTCCCTGACTAGACATTTCCTGCACTATTTCTTCTTCAGTACAGTTAAGAAGATCACGGCAAACAACAACTCCTCTAGATGAATTAAGTGTACTATGCGGTTGGACAGTAACCGCAAATTCACCGATCTTCTTCAACGCCTGGACTTTCTGACTTTGCATGTCGTTTATAGTTTCGACATGTAATCCGTTAAACGTCTTACGGATATCCTTGACAGGACCACCAGCACAATTTGTAATCTCTCTAGCAATTAAGAATGGACTTACCTTTTGGAAGTTACCATTCTCTTTTGTAATGACCAAAAATCTTGGTTTGGGAACATTATTACCAAACAAAGCCTTTCTCAAATCTTTACTGATTTTATCAGCATCTTTTCTAATTCTATCACTCTCCTTACTTTTTTTCCGCTTCGCTTGTGGCGAATCGGCGGTTTCTAAACGAGGGTGTTTACGTGCACCCTCTGCCACGTTAGTTTGTTCAGAAAAATTCATGAACAGTGGATCCCTTCTGTAGCAAGGCTAGCCGCCGGGGTACACCCCCACTCCAGGGCTACTAACCTTGGAGGTCCTATCCGGTACTCCGGTGGAACCGGCATATGTCCTGGCAGAGAGCGGATGCGCAGTCTCTGCACTGACTCCAGGCCCCTACACACCGAAGCTTTCAGGGCTCCCATGCTCCGAACATGGGCACCTTAACTACATGCTTGCCATCGCAGGGGGCATGTGGACAACGGAAGGGTCTCCGTTACACCTGCAATAACATTGACCCTGGCCGCCACATCGCCAGCTCTAAGAATGGTATGAATCCATTTCCAAAATCATATGTTACTCCATTTCCTGCAGGTAGCCAAAAATCCAGTCCGTTTAGTGACCTGAAGTTGGAACCAGATCAAACTCAACAATGCATAACCGAGGAATTTACTCGGAACCCCGTTAGCCAGCTATATGTGATGTACAAAGGTACAGCTGTTGCCGCCCTGGACGTGGAACATAGATGTTGTGTTCCGGACGTGGGGATTATCTACCTCAGGGCATTATTATTATTATTATTATTATTATTATTTTTTTTTTTTTTTTTTTTTTTTGAGGTTTTTAGGGGCATCGACTACTTTGGTCATTAGCCCCATCCCACTTCAAAAAAAAAACAAAAAAAAAGTTTCAAAATTAAACATTTTCATGTTCAAAGATTCGATCAAAATTTACTTTTCCTTATAATTTCTGGTCCAATTATATCACTTTCTAGGCTTTCCTTTCGGCCAACCTTTTTTACACCGCTTTTCCATCCTGCGAACGGCCTCAACTTCCGACGACAGAGTGTCTGAGGCTTCGGACATGGCATCGTCTTCTCTTTCTGACGCCAATGACGTTCGCCGGCTTACATCAGGTGATGAAAGCTTCAATGGTGCTGTGAGCATCGTTGCAATTGAGTCTAAACTTGCAACCGATGCACTTTCGGCGGCTGATGAACTCGATTCTATGTCTAAGGCTGTGCTTGGACCGGCTGATACAGATGCTCTCGCCACAGTTGTTCTCTGAGCTTTTGGGGCCTCTGTAGGTACAGTTTTAATATCGTCTGTGTCTGGTGCTTTTCCGATAGTTACTTGCACCTCCATTTTGGTTGACGCAGATTTTTCCTGTACTCTTGTCACAGTATCCTTAGGTATATGACTCGTCGTCGGGATGATCTTTAGATCTTTGTCGGATAAATCAAGATTTTTCTTCATTACGTCTATTGCTGGAGTAATAATCGAAGATTTTGCCGGTTTTTTAAACTGAGCTGGTACGGGTCTTCTGTCGGCGACGTCAGTCCGGGAATGAGCCTTCTCATGTTTACTTTGTTGTATCTGTTGAGTAGACTCGATCTTGGAATCAATGATTCTTTCTATTATTGTCGCGAGACTTGGCGCCATCGTATTAAGCAACTGCTCCACGTTGATTTTAGGTGTGGGGGGAGCAGCAGCTGCTTCTGCGTATGAAGTCGATGGTCTAGGTGTACGTAGGTTAACAATCTTCTTCGCTTCAGGGTAGCTGACTTTTTGAAGCGTTTTAACCTCCTGAATGGCTGTTTCTGATTTGTATACTGGGCAGTTCCTGGATCGACAGTTATGGTGCCCTTTACAATTAATGCAGACTGGAGGGTCTTTACATGGATCACCCTCATGTATCTTCAATCCGCATATACAAATTTCCTGCGCTTCACATCTAGCTGCAGTGTGTCCGAAACGTTGACATCTGAAACATCTCATCGGCTGCGGAATAAATGCCCGTACATCAAGCCGATGGATGCCAGCTCGTACCTTTTCAGGAAGACTTGGCCTATTGAATGTCAATACATGAGAGGCCGAAGGAAGAATCTCACCGTTTCGTCTCATAGAAAGTCTGCGACAATGTGTCACTCCCTGACTAGACATTTCCTGCACTATTTCTTCTTCAGTACAGTTAAGAAGATCACGGCAAACAACAACTCCTCTAGATGAATTGAGTGTACTATGTGGTTGGACAGTAACCGCAAATTCACCGATCTTCTTCAACGCCTGGACTTTCTGACTTTGCATGTCGTTTATAGTTTCGACATGTAATCCGTTAAACGTCTTACGGATATCCTTGACAGGACCACCAGCACAATTTGTAATCTCTCTAGCAATTAAGAATGGACTTACCTTTTGGAAGTTACCATTCTCTTTTGTAATGACCAAAAATCTTGGTTTGGGAACATTATTACCAAACAAAGCTTTTCTCAAATCTTTACTGATTTTATCAGCATCTTTTCTAATCTTATCACTCTCCTTACTTTTTTTCCGCTTCGCTTGTGGCGAATCGGCGGTTTCTAAACGAGGGTGTTTACGTGCACCCTCTGCCACGTTGGTTTGTTCAGGAAAATTCATGAACAAGTAATCCCTTCTGTAGTAAGGCTAGCCGCCGGGGTACACCCCCACTCCAGGGCTACCAACCCTGGAGGTCCGTTCCGGTACTCCGGTGGAACCGGCATATGTCCTGGCAGAGAGCGGATGCGCAGTCTCTGCACTGACTCCAGGCCCCTACACACCGAAGCTTTCAGGGCTCCCATGCTCCGAACATGGGCACCTTAACTACATGCTTGCCATCGCAGGGGGCATGTGGACAACGGAAGGGTCTCCGTTACACCTGCAATAACATTGACCCTGGCCGCCACATCGCCAGCTCTAAGAATGGTATGAATCCATTTCCAAAATCATATGTTACTCCATTTCCTGCAGGTAGCCAAAAATCCAGTCCGTTTAGTGACCTGAAGTTGGAACCAGGTCAAACTTAACAATGCATAACCGAGGAATTTACTCGGAACCCCGTTAGCCAGCTATATGTGATGTACAAAGGTACAGCTGTTGCCGCCCTGGACGTGGAACATAGATGTTGTGTTCCGGACGTGGGGATTATCTACCTCAGGGCATTATTATTATTATTATTATTATTATTATTATTATTATTATTATTATTATTATTATTATTATTATTATTATTATTATTATTATTATTATTATTATTATTATTATTATTATTATTATTATTATTATTATTATTATTATTATTATTATTATTATTATTATTATTATTATTATTATTATTATTATTATTATTATTATTATTATTATTATTATTATTATTATTATTATTATTATTATTATTATTATTATTATTATTATTATTATTATTATTATTATTATTATTATTATTATTATTATTATTATTATTATTATTATTATTATTATTATTATTATTATTATTATTATTATTATTATTATTATTATTATTATTATTATTATTATTATTATTATTATTATTATTATTATTATTATTATTATTATTATTATTATTATTATTATTATTATTATTATTATTATTATTATTATTTTTTTTTTTTTTTTTTTTTTTAACTGAATTTTTACGGGCATCGACTGCTAAGGTCATTAGCCCTCGTCACTTTCTTTAAAAGAAATTTTTATCTCCATCAGGATCGTCATATGTAAGGGTGTAAAGGGCCCTTACATTTTATTTAAAAACACAAACTTCACAGTAAACATTAAAACATGAAAGACAAGGACAATCACAAACACTTACGGGGTGTAAAGGGCCCCAATATTAAAATTTGAGATAGGTTCTCAAAAGACCATGAACTTAAAATTATAATTAATCTTCTCAATACCATATCTTTCCTCTTTCTTCTATATGTATATATATATATATAACTACCACTTAGAGTATCTTTTTCCACAGCTTTAAACTTCCATTTTACAGACTTTTAAGAAGTCCACTGGCGTGTAAAAATGCAACTATATTTTCTTCATTTCCATTATCCAGATCAGCACTAATATTATTTGTAAAACAGAACCTCTTTCTGAGGTCCTCATATATGGTACACTCTTCTATTAGATGCTTGGTTGTCAGTGTTTTATTGCAAACACCGCACATTGGTCTCACTTCGCCGGTTAACAAATATAAATTTGTTAATCGCGTGTGACCGATTCTAAGTCTGGTCACCGCTACTTGTTCACGGCGAGTCAATTTAAAGTCGCTTTTCCATTTATAAGGAGAAGTTTTAACTGAGTTTAATTTTGTATTTAAACTCCTCCATTCAGCGTTCCACTTGTTTCTTACTATATTTGTTAGACGGTTTTTAATATCTGCCACTCTTACAGGAAATGCATCCAAATCATCGCAGACTGTTGCCTTTCTGGCAGCTTCGTCTGCGATTTCATTACCTGTAATACCAGCATGCCCCGGAGTCCATACAAATACGCATCGCTGTCCTCGTTGTTTTAGAACGTATAAAATGGACAGGATGTTTGCAATTAGGACATCCTTAATGTTCTTGTTCCGAATTGCGACAAGTGCACTTAATGAGTCGGAACATATTAGCACTCTCTCTTCGCAATAGTGTTCAGTGTAGCGAAGAGCTTGCTGAATTGCAGTGAGTTCTGCCGTGTAGACACTGGCCACATCTGGCAGTCTCCAAGAGTGGGCTTCTTCATTTACATATATCGAGCATCCAACACCATGTTCGGTTTTAGAACCGTCAGTATAAATTCTAATATGTTCTTCGTAACTACTGACGGTTGCTAAAAATTCCTGCTGGATGATCACTGCTGGTTTCTTTTTTATTTCTCCTTGAGAGAGATCCAAACTTGTATTTACCGCTGGCAAGAGCCATGGCGGTATTTCTCTAGTAGAAATTGCTAGTGTCTCTGGTATAGCAATTTCATATTTCCTTCTTAATTCGTGGTACCTAATTCCGGCTGGTCTGGAATAGGTAGCACGACGTTCGTATAATGCAGCCATGGGATGATTCATAAACAATTTATTATTTATATGGGCAGGGAAAGCCCATATATTTGCTGCATATCTTAACAAGAGGATCTCTCTTCTATAATGTAGTGGCATTATTCCGGCTTCAGACATCAGACTAGCCGCCGGACTCGTGCGGAAAGCACCTGTTGCGTATCTTATTCCGCTATTATGAACTACGTCTAACTTTCTTAAGTGCGACTTTCTAGCGGATGAATATACGATACATCCGTAGTCTAGTTTAGATTGAACCAATGCTTTATACAGTCTTAATAATGTCTCTTTTCCTGAGCCCCAATTTAGGTTCGATAAACATTTTATAATGTTTAGGGCTCTTTTGCATCTATCACTCAAGTCCTGTATATGTAATCCCCATGTGAGGGATTTATCCAATACTAGTCCTAAATACCTTACGTTGTCTTTATATTGTATTGGATTATCATCAATTGTCAGAGCAGGACTTTGATGAGGAATTCTCTTCCTACAAAAGTGTACACAGCACGTTTTTTCTGGTGAGAATTGGAATCCTGTATTCCTTGCAACTTCGTTTAGAGCATTGATCGCTCGTTGCAATTTGTACCTCACTATAGCAGTCTTGTTGCTGGCATATACGATTGCCAGATCATCAACATAGACGCTTTTGCTGATTTCTACTGGAATGGCTAATATCAATTTATTAATGGCAATGGTAAACAAGGTACCGCTCAACGGCGAACCTTGCGGTATGCCATTTTCCAAGATTCTTTCACATGAATATTCGTTGTTGACGCGTACTTGGAAGGTACGGTCATTCATGTAGTTGCTGAGCAGTATAGGCAAATTGCCACGAATGCCCCATTCATGTAACTGGAGCATTATACCATGACGCCAGGTCATATCGAAAGCCTTCTGAAGATCAAAGAAGACTCCGACACAATGTTTCCTTGTAATAAAGCTGTTATATATAATGTCCTCTAAGCTGATCATTTGATCAGTGGTAGAATGGTATTGTCGAAAACCTGCTTGATACGATGATATCAGGTTTTCTTTTTCCAAAACCCAGACGAGTCGATTATTAATCATTTTTTCCAATATTTTCCCCATAGCACACGTCAAAGAAATAGGACGGTAGCTATTGGGGTCTGTTAAATTTTTATTTTTCTTTGGTACTGGAACAACATGAGCTTTTTTCCACTGCTGCGGGTACGTTCCATCCCGCCATATTTTATTATAAAGTTCTAATAGTCTACACTTTGCAGTGGTATTCAGCTGCCTGATCATATTATAGTGGATTTCATCCGGACCAGCAGCTGTGTTACCTGATTTTTCCAACGCCTTCGCGAATTCTTCCATTTTAAATGGTACATTATATGAGTAATTATACTCAGTTCCAAAATTTAGTAGACCTTCGTGTTCTTCTTTTTTGGTTCGAAAACCTTCCTCGTAGTTGGCCGTTTTGCTGGCCTTTTCGAAATGATTGGATAACAGCTCTGCAATTTCATATGGAGTATCTTTTATTTCATCTTCATCTTGAAGGCTAGTTATGGGAGTAAAATCATTACGCCCACAAATCGCCTTCACTTTCCTCCAAACATCTGATGCAGTAGTAGTTTTGTCAATGGATGACACGTATTGCTGCCAGGATCGTTTTTTCGAATCTATCATAACACGTTTTGCATACGCCCTGTATTTCTTAAAGGCAACAAGATTTTCTATACTAGGACGCTTCTTAAAGGCATTATACGCCCTTTTCTTTCTTTTTATAGCTTCACTTATTTCATCGTTCCACCATGGAACGGGTTTCTTTGTAAGTTTCCCAGATGTTTTGGGAATATATCTCGATGCCGACTCGATTATTGCATTTGTTATGGCGTCGACATCGTCTCCGATAACTCCGGTTGTTTCTGGGAGCATCGTTCTAGCTGTGAAGCTCGTCCAGTCTGCCTTTTCAAATAACCATCTTTTAGGGATGGGATATATTGTTCTAGTAACATCAGTTACAATTTGCACCGGGAAATGATCGCTTCCATGCAGATCGTCTATAACATGGAAGCTGTACCTCGGTGCTATCGATCCGCTTATGAGTGCAAGATCTATACAGGACGTCGATCCATCTCTGGCATTGAAAAAGGTTCCTGATCCGTCATTTAAAATAATAAGTTCAGAATTCATCAGGAACCCTTCCAGTTCTCTTCCACGGGGATCTACTCGATCCGATCCCCAGAGAGAATTATGAGCGTTAAAATCACCCACCAGTAAAACAGGTGGGGGAAGCTCGGAAATTAATCTTTCTATGTCATCCTTATTCCAATCGTAATTCGGTAAGTATATGCTGCACACAGTGATCTTAAGCGGTCGCTTCATTCTAACGGCGACCGCTTGTAGGTTGGTGTTTAGAACAACCGCTTCGGTGGTAGCTCTAGTCGATGTTAATATAGCTACTCCACCTCTAACTCTTACATTTGGCGGTTGATCTCGCCGAAATATATGGAATCCTTTTAATTTAAAATTTTCATTTCGGCGGAAATGCGTTTCTTGCAGACATATACAAATCGGGTCTACGTCATGTACCAAGCGTTGGAGCTCATGGATGTTTGAAAAACATCCATTGATGTTCCATTGTACAATCGACTCGCTAATTTTTAATTTTTAATTAAATTATTGCCTGGGTTTTCCTTTCGGCCATCCCTTTTTCCTTTTCTTCTCCATCCTGCGAACAGCATCGTGTTCGCGGAGAAGGTCGTCGCCTGTAAGGCTTCCGGTCTCCGTATCGGAGACCACCGAAGCCGCCGACGACGACGGGCATGGATCGGCGCCGGTTTCAGGCGCCGATTGAGAGGCGACAACCTGCCCGCTCCCCAACACGGGGGTCGCACCGGTCACCGCCTGTGGGAGGGGGGACACTCGCCCCCCCTGTGTGATTTTTTGTGGCCTCTGAGGCTTAGAGGCCACTTCAGTTACAGGAGGCTTGGGAGCCTCCATAACAGACTCTGTAGGTATCGCCTTTTTCTTTTCATCGAGGATCTCGCTGAGACGGACTTGACATTCAGGTTTATTGTCCGTTTTCTTTTCTGGAGGAGCAACTTTCACTTTTATCGACTTATCTTCAGCAGGCTGTATCACTATCTTTGGCTTAACAAGTTCTTTATTGCCAAGAGGTTTCATCTTGTTTTCGATGATCCTCTCAATCATGTTAGCCAAAGTGGGAGCAAGTTTATTTATAATTTGTACCTCATCTACAGCAATCGGAGCAGGAGCAGGAACAGGAGCAGGAGCAGGAACAGTAGCCGCAGCCTGAGCATAAGATGTTGCTGCTCTAGGCTTACGGGCGTTAACTATTTTTTTTGCATCGAAGTAGCTGACTTTTTGCAGGGTTTTTACTTCCTGCACAGCTACCTCATCTTTGTAGACAGGACAATTCCTTGATCTACAAGAATGCGCTCCTTTGCAGTTTATGCATGTAGGAGGCTCTTTACATGGCTCTCCCTCATGCACCTCTTCACCGCACACGCATATTTGCGGTCTTTCGCATCTAAGAGCGGTGTGGCCAAAGCGTTGGCACTTGAAGCACCTCATCGGCTGTGGGACAAATGCCCGCACATCCAAACGGTGAATCCCCGCTCTTATCTTTTCTGGCAAAGTAGGCCGGTTGAAAGTAAGGACATGAGAAGCCGAGGGTAAGACCTCACCGTTCCTTCTCATGTTTAACCGACGGCACTCTATTACTCCTTGTGCTGCCAGCTCCTCTACAATCTCTTGCTCCGAACAGTTTAAAAGATCCCGACAGACCACAACACCCCTTGAGGTGTTGAGCGTGCCGTGGGGATCAACGCGTACCGCTAGCTCTCCAATTTTCTTCAGCCCTAAAATCTTCTGAGACTGTATATCATTAACAGTCTCTACATGAAGTCCCGTAAAAGTTTTCCGTATTTCCTTTACAGGGCCTCCAGCACATTTGTTTATCTCTCGAGCGATGAGAAAAGGACTCACCCTCGAGAAATTTCCATCCTCCTTTGTAATGACCAAATATTTAGGTTTCGGTACATTACTACTTTTAAAAAAAGCCTTCTGTAAGCTTTTTCTAGCCTCAATCTCTATCTTCTTACTCTCCGTACTCTTCCTCCGTTTTGCCTCAGGCGAAACGGCTGGTTCTAAACGAGGGTGTTTACGTGCACCCTCTGCCACGTTGGTTTGTTCAGGAAAATTCATGAACAAAAAATCCCTTCTGTAGTAAGGCTAGCCGCCGGGGTACACCCCCACTCCAGGGCTACCAACCCTGGAGGTCCGTTCCGGTACTCCGGTGGAACCGGCATATGTCCTGGCAGAGAGCGGATGCGCAGTCTCTGCACTGACTCCAGGCCCCTACACACCGAAGCTTTCAGGGCTCCCATGCTCCGAACATGGGCACCTTAACTACATGCTTGCCATCGCAGGGGGCATGTGGACGACGAAAGGTCTCCGTTACACCTGCAAATAACTTTGACCGTGGCCGCCACATCGCCAGCTCTAAAGGCGGTATAAATCCATTTCCGTAATCGTTAAAAATGTCATATCTGCAGGTGGCCGTAAAGTCCAGTCCTGTAATTCGGCCTATGGATGTAAATCGACCGAAGAAAGTATATCCGAGAAACAACACTCGGAACCCCGTTAGCCAGCTATATGTAATGTACTTGAGTACAGCTGTTACCGCCCTGGACGTGGAACGTAGATGTTGTGTTCCGGACGTGGGGAATATCTACCTCAGGGCATTATTATTATTATTATTATTATTATTATTATTATTATTATTATTATTATTATTATTATTATTATTATTATTATTATTATTATTATTATTATTATTATTATTATTATTATTATTATTATTATTATTATTATTATTATTATTATTATTATTATTATTATTATTATTATTATTATTATTATTATTATTATTATTATTATTATTATTATTATTATTATTATTATTATTATTATTATTATTATTATTATTATTATTATTATTATTATTATTATTATTATTATTATTATTATTATTATTATTATTATTATTATTATTATTATTATTATTATTATTATTATTATTATTATTATTATTATTATTATTATTATTATTATTATTATTATTATTATTATTATTATTATTATTATTATTATTATTATTATTATTATTATTATTATTATTATTATTATTATTATTATTATTATTATTATTATTATTATTATTATTATTATTATTATTATTATTATTATTATTATTATTATTATTATTATTATTATTATTATTTTTTTTTTTTTTTTTTTTTTTTTTTAACTGAATTTTTACGGGCATCGACTGCTAAGGTCATTAGCCCTCGTCACATTCTTTAAAAGAAATTATTATCTCCATCAGGATCGTCATATGTAAGGGTGTAAAGGGCCCTTACATTTTATTTAAAAAACACAAACTTCACAGTAAACATTAAAACATGAAAGACAAGGACAATCACAAACACTTACGGGGTGTAAAGGGCCCCAATATTAAAATTTGAGATAGGTTCTCAAAAGACCATGAACTTAAAATTATAATTAATCTTCTCAATACCATATCTTTCCTCTTTCTTCTATATGTATATATATATAACTACCACTTAGAGTATCTTTTTCACAGCTTTAAACTTCCATTTTACAGACTTTTAAGAAGTCCACTGGCGTGTAAAAATGCAACTATATTTTCTTCATTTCCATTATCCAGATCAGCACTAATATTATTTTTAAAACAAAACCTCTTTCTGAGGTCCTCATATATGGTACACTCTTCTATTAGATGCTTGGTTGTCAGTGTTTTATTGCAAACACTGCACATTGGTCTCACTTCGCCGGTTAACAAATATAAATTTGTTAATCGCGTGTGACCGATTCTAAGTCTGGTCACCGCTACTTGTTCACGGCGAGTCAATTTAAAGTCGCTTTTCCATTTATAAGGAGAAGTTTTAACTGAGTTTAATTTTGTATTTAAACTCCTCCATTCAGCGTTCCACTTGTTTCTTACTATATTTGTTAGACGGTTTTTAATATCTGCCACTCTTACAGGAAATGCATCCAAATCATCGCAGACTGTTGCCTTTCTGGCAGCTTCGTCTGCGATTTCATTACCTGTAATACCAGCATGCCCCGGAGTCCATACAAATACGCATCGCTGTCCTCGTTGTTTTAGAACGTATAAAATGGACAGGATGTTTGCAATTAGGACATCCTTAATGTTCTTGTTCCGAATTGCGACAAGTGCACTTAATGAGTCGGAACATATTAGCACTCTCTCTTCGCAATAGTGTTCAGTGTAGCGAAGAGCTTGCTGAATTGCAGTGAGCTCTGCCGTGTAGACACTGGCCACATCTGGCAGTCTCCAAGAGTGGACATATATCGAGCATCCAACACCATGTTCAGTTTTAGAACCGTCAGTATAAATTCTAATATGTTCTTCGTAACTACTGACGGTTGCTAAAAAATCTTGCTGGATGATCACTGCTGGTTTCTTTTTTATTTCTCCTTGAGAGAGATCCAAACTTGTATTTACCGCTGGCAAGAGCCATGGCGGTATTTCTCTAGTAGAAATTGCTAGTGTCTCTGGTATAGCAATTTCATATTTCCTTCTTAATTCGTGATACCTAATTCCGGCTGGTCTGGAATAGGTAGCACGACGTTCGTATAATGCAGCCATGGGATGATTCATAATCAATTTATTATTTATATGGTCAGGGAAAGCCCATATATTTGCTGCATATCTTAACAAGAGGATCTCTCTTCTATAATGTAGTGGCATTATTCCGGCTTCAGACATCAGACTAGCCGCCGGACTTGTGCGGAAAGCACCTGTTGCGTATCTTATTCCGCTATTATGAACTACGTCTAACTTTCTTAAGTGCGACTTTCTAGCGGATGAATATACGATACATCCGTAGTCTAGTTTAGATTGAACCAATGCTTTATACAGTCTCAATAATGTCTCTTTTCCTGAGCCCCAATTTAGGTTCGATAAACATTTTATAATGTTTAGGGCTCTTTTGCATCTATCACTCAAGTCCTGTATATGTAATCCCCATGTGAGGGATTTATCCAATACTAGTCCTAAATACCTTACGCTGTCTTTATATTGTATTGGATTATCATCAATTGTCAGAGCAGGACTTTGATGAGGAATTCTCTTCCTACAAAAGTGTACACAGCACGTTTTTTCTGGTGAGAATTGGAATCCTGTATTCCTTGCAACTTCATTTAGAGCATTGATCGCTCGTTGCAATTTGTACCTCACTATAGCAGTCTTGTTGCTGGCATATACGATTGCCAGATCATCAACATAGACGCTTTTGCTGATTTCTACTGGAATGGCTAATATCAATTTATTAATGGCAATGGTAAACAAGGTACCGCTCAACGGCGAACCTTGCGGTATGCCATTTTCCAAGATTCTTTCACGTGAATATTCGTTGTTGACGCGTACTTGGAAGGTACGATCATTCATGTAGTTGCTGAGTAGTATAGGCAAATTGCCACGAATGCCCCATTCATGTAACTGGAGCATTATACCATGACGCCAGGTCATATCGAAAGCCTTCTGAAGATCAAAGAAGACTCCGACACAATGTTTCCTTGTAATAAAGCTGTTATATATAATGTCCTCTAAGCTGATCATTTGATCAGTGGTAGAATGGTATTGTCGAAAACCTGCTTGATACGGTGATATCAGGTTTTCTTTTTCCAAAACCCAGACGAGTCGATTATTAATCATTTTTTCCAAAATTTTCCCCATAGCACACGTCAAAGAAATAGGACGGTAGCTATTGGGGTCTGTTAAATTTTTATTTTTCTTTGGTACTGGAACAACATGAGCTTTTTTCCACTGCTGCGGGTACGTTCCATCCCGCCATATTTTATTATAAAGTTCTAATAATCTACACTTTGCAGTGGTATTCAGCTGCCTGATCATATTATAGTGGATTTCATCCGGACCAGCAGCTGTGTTACCTGATTTTTCCAACGCCTTCGCGAATTCTTCCATTTTAAATGGTACATTATATGAGTAATTATACTCAGTTCCAAAATTTAGTAGACCTTCGTGTTCTTCTTTTTTGGTTCGAAAACCTTCCTCGTAGTTGGCCGTTTTGCTGGCCTTTTCGAAATGATTGGATAACAGCTCTGCAATTTCATATGGAGTATCTTTTATTTCATCTTCATCTTGAAGGCTAGTTATGGGAGTAAAATCATTACGCCCACAAATCGCCTTCACTTTCCTCCAAACATCTGATGCAGTAGTAGTTTTGTCAATGGATGACACGTATTGCTGCCAGGATCGTTTTTTCGAATCTATCATAACACGTTTTGCATACGCCCTGTATTTCTTAAAGGCAACAAGATTTTCTATACTAGGACGCTTCTTAAAGGCATTATACGCCCTTTTCTTTCTTTTTATAGCTTCACTTATTTCATCGTTCCACCATGGAACGGGTTTCTTTGTAAGTTTCCCAGATGTTTTGGGAATATATCTCGATGCCGACTCGATTATTGCATTTGTTATGGCGTCGACATCGTCTCCGATAACTCCGGTTGTTTCTGGGAGCATCGTTCTAGCTGTGAAGCTCGTCCAGTCTGCCTTTTCAAATAACCATCTTTTAGGGATGGGATATATTGTTCTAGTAACATCAGTTACAATTTGCACCGGGAAATGATCGCTTCCATGCAGATCGTCTATAACATGGAAGCTGTACCTCGGTGCTATCGATCCGCTTATGAGTGCAAGATCTATACAGGACGTCGATCCATCTCTGGCATTGAAAAAGGTTCCTGATCCGTCATTTAAAATAATAAGTTCAGAATTCATCAGGAACCCTTCCAGTTCTCTTCCACGGGGATCTACTCGATCCGATCCCCAGAGAGAATTATGAGCGTTAAAATCACCCACCAGTAAAACAGGTGGGGGAAGCTCGGAAATTAATCTTTCTATGTCATCCTTATTCCAATCGTAATTCGGTAAGTATATGCTGCACACAGTGATCTTAAGCGGTCGCTTCATTCTAACGGCGACCGCTTGTAGGTTGGTGTTTAGAACAACCGCTTCGGTGGTAGCTCTAGTCGATGTTAATATAGCTACTCCACCTCTAACTCTTACATTTGGCGGTTGATCTCGCCGAAATATATCGAATCCTTTTAATTTAAAATTTTCATTTCGGCGGAAATGCGTTTCTTGCAGACATATACAAATCGGGTCTACGTCATGTACCAAGCGTTGGAGCTCATGGATGTTTGAAAAACATCCATTGATGTTCCATTGTACAATCGACTCGCTAATTTTTAATTTTTAATTAAATTATTGCCTGGGTTTTCCTTTCGGCCATCCCTTTTTCCTTTTCTTCTCCATCCTGCGAACAGCATCGTGTTCGCGGAGAAGGTCGTCGCCTGTAAGGCTTCCGGTCTCCGTATCGGAGACCACCGAAGCCGCTGACGACGACGGGCATGGATCGGCGCCGGTTTCAGGCGCCGATTGAGAGGCGACAACCTGCCCGCTCCCCAACACGGGGGTCGCACCGGTCACCGCCTGTGGGAGGGGGGACACTCGCCCCCCCTGTGTGATTTTTTGTGGCCTCTGAGGCTTAGAGGCCACTTCAGTTGCAGGAGGCTTGGGAGCCTCCATAACAGACTCTGTAGGTATCGCCTTTTTCTTTTCATCGAGGATCTCGCTGAGACGGACTTGACATTCAGGTTTGTTGTCCGTTTTCTTTTCTGGAGGAGCAACTTTCACTTTTATCGACTTATCTTCAGCAGGCTGTATCACTATCTTTGGCTTAACAAGTTCTTTATTGCCAAGAGGTTTCATCTTGTTTTCGATGATCCTCTCAATCATGTTAGCCAAAGTGGGAGCAAGTTTATTTATAATTTGTACCTCATCTACAGCAATCGGAGCAGGAGCAGGAACAGTAGCCGCAGCCTGAGCATAAGATGTTGCTGCTCTAGGCTTACGGGCGTTAACTATTTTCTTTGCATCGAAGTAGCTGACTTTTTGCAGGGTTTTTACTTCCTGCACAGCTACCTCATCTTTGTAGACAGGACAATTCCTTGATCTACAAGAATGCGCTCCTTTGCAGTTTATGCATGTAGGAGGCTCTTTACATGGCTCTCCCTCATGCACCTCTTCACCGCACACGCATATTTGCGGTCTTTCGCATCTAACAGCGGTGTGGCCAAAGCGTTGGCACTTGAAGCACCTCATCGGCTGTGGGACAAATGCCCGCACATCCAAACGGTGAATCCCCGCTCTTATCTTTTCTGGCAAAGTAGGCCGGTTGAAAGTAAGGACATGAGAAGCCGAGGGTAAGACCTCACCGTTCCTTCTCATGTTCAACCGACGGCACTCTATTACTCCTTGTGCTGCCAGCTCCTCTACAATCTCTTGCTCCGAACAGTTTAAAAGATCCCGACAGACCACAACACCCCTTGAGGTGTTGAGCGTGCCGTGGGGATCAACGCGTACCGCTAGCTCTCCAATTTTCTTCAGCCCTAAAATCTTCTGAGACTGTATATCATTAACAGTCTCTACATGAAGTCCCGTAAAAGTTTTCCGTATTTCCTTTACAGGGCCTCCAGCACATTTGTTTATTTCTCGAGCGATGAGAAAAGGACTCACCCTCGAGAAATTTCCATCCTCCTTTGTAATGACCAAATATTTAGGTTTCGGTACATTACTACTTTTAAAAAAAGCCTTTTGTAAGCTTTTTCTAGCCTCAATTTCTATCTTCTTACTCTCCGTACTCTTTCGGCGTTTCGCTTCAGGCGAAACAGCCGGCTCTAAACGAGGGTGTTTACGTGCACCCTCTGCCACGTTGGTTTGTTCAGGAAAATTCATGAACAAGTAATCCCTTCTGTAGTAAGGCTAGCCGCCGGGGTACACCCCCACTCCAGGGCTACCAACCCTGGAGGTCCGTTCCGGTACTCCGGTGGAACCGGCATATGTCCTGGCAGAGAGCGGATGCGCAGTCTCTGCACTGACTCCAGGCCCCTACACACCGAAGCTTTCAGGGCTCCCATGCTCCGAACATGGGCACCTTAACTACATGCTTGCCATCGCAGGGGGCATGTGGACGACGAAAGGGACGACGAAAGGTCTCCGTTACACCTGCAAATAACTTTGACCGTGGCCGCCACATCGCCAGCTCTAACGGCGGTATTAATCCATTTCCGTAATCGTTAATAATGTCATATCTGCAGGTGGCCGTAAAGTCCAGTCCTGTAATTCGGCCTATAGATGTAAATCGACCGAAAAAAGTATATCCGAGAAACAACACTCGGAACCCCGTTAGCCAGCTATATGTAATGTACTTGAGTACAGCTGTTACCGCCCTGGACGTGGAACGTAGATGTTGTGTTCCGGACGTGGGGAATATCTACCTCAGGGCATTATTATTATTATTATTATTATTATTATTATTATTATTATTATTATTATTATTATTATTATTATTATTATTATTATTATTATTATTATTATTATTATTATTATTATTATTATTATTATTATTATTATTATTATTATTATTATTATTATTATTATTATTATTATTATTATTATTATTATTATTATTATTATTATTATTATTATTATTATTATTATTATTATTATTATTATTATTATTATTATTATTATTATTATTATTATTATTATTATTATTATTATTATTATTATTATTATTATTATTATTATTATTATTATTATTATTATTATTATTATTATTATTATTATTATTATTATTATTATTATTATTATTATTATTATTATTATTATTATTATTATTATTATTATTATTATTATTATTATTATTATTATTATTATTATTATTATTATTATTATTATTATTATTATTATTATTATTATTATTATTATTATTATTATTATTATTATTATTATTATTATTATTATTATTATTATTATTATTATTATTATTATTATTATTATTATTATTATTATTATTATTATTATTATTATTATTATTATTATTATTATTATTATTATTATTATTATTATTATTATTATTATTATTATTATTATTATTATTATTATTATTATTATTATTATTATTATTATTATTATTATTATTATTATTATTATTATTATTATTATTATTATTATTATTATTATTATTATTATTATTATTATTATTATTATTATTATTATTATTATTATTATTATTATTATTATTATTATTATTATTATTATTATTATTATTATTATTATTATTATTATTATTATTATTATTATTATTATTATTATTATTATTATTATTATTATTATTATTATTATTATTATTATTATTATTATTATTATTATTATTATTATTATTATTATTATTATTATTATTATTATTATTATTATTATTATTATTATTATTATTATTATTATTATTATTATTATTATTATTATTATTATTATTATTATTATTATTATTATTATTATTATTATTATTATTATTTTTTTTTTTTTTTTTTTTTAACTGAATTTTTACGGGCATCGACTGCTAAGGTCATTAGCCCTCGTCACTTTCTTTAAAAGAAATTTTTATCTCCATCAGGATCGTCATATGTAAGGGTGTAAAGGGCCCTTACATTTTATTTAAAAACACAAACTTCACAGTAAACATTAAAACATGAAAGACAAGGACAATCACAAACACTTACGGGGTGTAAAGGGCCCCAATATTAAAATTTGAGATAGGTTCTCAAAAGACCATGAACTTAAAATTATAATTAATCTTCTCAATACCATATCTTTCCTCTTTCTTCTATATGTATATATATATATATAACTACCACTTAGAGTATCTTTTTCCACAGCTTTAAACTTCCATTTTACAGACTTTTAAGAAGTCCACTGGCGTGTAAAAATGCAACTATATTTTCTTCATTTCCATTATCCAGATCAGCACTAATATTATTTGTAAAACAGAACCTCTTTCTGAGGTCCTCATATATGGTACACTCTTCTATTAGATGCTTGGTTGTCAGTGTTTTATTGCAAACACCGCACATTGGTCTCACTTCGCCGGTTAACAAATATAAATTTGTTAATCGCGTGTGACCGATTCTAAGTCTGGTCACCGCTACTTGTTCACGGCGAGTCAATTTAAAGTCGCTTTTCCATTTATAAGGAGAAGTTTTAACTGAGTTTAATTTTGTATTTAAACTCCTCCATTCAGCGTTCCACTTGTTTCTTACTATATTTGTTAGACGGTTTTTAATATCTGCCACTCTTACAGGAAATGCATCCAAATCATCGCAGACTGTTGCCTTTCTGGCAGCTTCGTCTGCGATTTCATTACCTGTAATACCAGCATGCCCCGGAGTCCATACAAATACGCATCGCTGTCCTCGTTGTTTTAGAACGTATAAAATGGACAGGATGTTTGCAATTAGGACATCCTTAATGTTCTTGTTCCGAATTGCGACAAGTGCACTTAATGAGTCGGAACATATTAGCACTCTCTCTTCGCAATAGTGTTCAGTGTAGCGAAGAGCTTGCTGAATTGCAGTGAGTTCTGCCGTGTAGACACTGGCCACATCTGGCAGTCTCCAAGAGTGGGCTTCTTCATTTACATATATCGAGCATCCAACACCATGTTCGGTTTTAGAACCGTCAGTATAAATTCTAATATGTTCTTCGTAACTACTGACGGTTGCTAAAAATTCCTGCTGGATGATCACTGCTAGTTTCTTTTTTATTTCTCCTTGAGAGAGATCCAAACTTGTATTTACCGCTGGCAAGAGCCATGGCGGTATTTCTCTAGTAGAAATTGCTAGTGTCTCTGGTATAGCAATTTCATATTTCCTTCTTAATTCGTGGTACCTAATTCCGGCTGGTCTGGAATAGGTAGCACGACGTTCGTATAATGCAGCCATGGGATGATTCATAAACAATTTATTATTTATATGGGCAGGGAAAGCCCATATATTTGCTGCATATCTTAACAAGAGGATCTCTCTTCTATAATGTAGTGGCATTATTCCGGCTTCAGACATCAGACTAGCCGCCGGACTCGTGCGGAAAGCACCTGTTGCGTATCTTATTCCGCTATTATGAACTACGTCTAACTTTCTTAAGTGCGACTTTCTAGCGGATGAATATACGATACATCCGTAGTCTAGTTTAGATTGAACCAATGCTTTATACAGTCTTAATAATGTCTCTTTTCCTGAGCCCCAATTTAGGTTCGATAAACATTTTATAATGTTTAGGGCTCTTTTGCATCTATCACTCAAGTCCTGTATATGTAATCCCCATGTGAGGGATTTATCCAATACTAGTCCTAAATACCTTACGCTGTCTTTATATTGTATTGGATTATCATCAATTGTCAGAGCAGGACTTTGATGAGGAATTCTCTTCCTACAAAAGTGTACACAGCACGTTTTTTCTGGTGAGAATTGGAATCCTGTATTCCTTGCAACTTCGTTTAGAGCATTGATCGCTCGTTGCAATTTGTACCTCACTATAGCAGTCTTGTTGCTGGCATATACGATTGCCAGATCATCAACATAGACGCTTTTGCTGATTTCTACTGGAATGGCTAATATCAATTTATTAATGGCAATGGTAAACAAGGTACCGCTCAACGGCGAACCTTGCGGTATGCCATTTTCCAAGATTCTTTCACATGAATATTCGTTGTTGACGCGTACTTGGAAGGTACGGTCATTCATGTAGTTGCTGAGCAGTATAGGCAAATTGCCACGAATGCCCCATTCATGTAACTGGAGCATTATACCATGACGCCAGGTCATATCGAAAGCCTTCTGAAGATCAAAGAAGACTCCGACACAATGTTTCCTTGTAATAAAGCTGTTATATATAATGTCCTCTAAGCTGATCATTTGATCAGTGGTAGAATGGTATTGTCGAAAACCTGCTTGATACGATGATATCAGGTTTTCTTTTTCCAAAACCCAGACGAGTCGATTATTAATCATTTTTTCCAATATTTTCCCCATAGCACACGTCAAAGAAATAGGACGGTAGCTATTGGGGTCTGTTAAATTTTTATTTTTCTTTGGTACTGGAACAACATGAGCTTTTTTCCACTGCTGCGGGTACGTTCCATCCCGCCATATTTTATTATAAAGTTCTAATAGTCTACACTTTGCAGTGGTATTCAGCTGCCTGATCATATTATAGTGGATTTCATCCGGACCAGCAGCTGTGTTACCTGATTTTTCCAACGCCTTCGCGAATTCTTCCATTTTAAATGGTACATTATATGAGTAATTATACTCAGTTCCAAAATTTAGTAGACCTTCGTGTTCTTCTTTTTTGGTTCGAAAACCTTCCTCGTAGTTGGCCGTTTTGCTGGCCTTTTCGAAATGATTGGATAACAGCTCTGCAATTTCATATGGAGTATCTTTTATTTCATCTTCATCTTGAAGGCTAGTTATGGGAGTAAAATCATTACGCCCACAAATCGCCTTCACTTTCCTCCAAACATCTGATGCAGTAGTAGTTTTGTCAATGGATGACACGTATTGCTGCCAGGATCGTTTTTTCGAATCTATCATAACACGTTTTGCATACGCCCTGTATTTCTTAAAGGCAACAAGATTTTCTATACTAGGACGCTTCTTAAAGGCATTATACGCCCTTTTCTTTCTTTTTATAGCTTCACTTATTTCATCGTTCCACCATGGAACGGGTTTCTTTGTAAGTTTCCCAGATGTTTTGGGAATATATCTCGATGCCGACTCGATTATTGCATTTGTTATGGCGTCGACATCGTCTCCGATAACTCCGGTTGTTTCTGGGAGCATCGTTCTAGCTGTGAAGCTCGTCCAGTCTGCCTTTTCAAATAACCATCTTTTAGGGATGGGATATATTGTTCTAGTAACATCAGTTACAATTTGCACCGGGAAATGATCGCTTCCATGCAGATCGTCTATAACATGGAAGCTGTACCTCGGTGCTATCGATCCGCTTATGAGTGCAAGATCTATACAGGACGTCGATCCATCTCTGGCATTGAAAAAGGTTCCTGATCCGTCATTTAAAATAATAAGATCAGAATTCATCAGGAACCCTTCCAGTTCTCTTCCACGGGGATCTACTCGATCCGATCCCCAGAGAGAATTATGAGCGTTAAAATCACCCACCAGTAAAACAGGTGGGGGAAGCTCGGAAATTAATCTTTCTATGTCATCCTTATTCCAATCGTAATTCGGTAAGTATATGCTGCACACAGTGATCTTAAGCGGTCGCTTCATTCTAACGGCGACCGCTTGTAGGTTGGTGTTTAGAACAACCGCTTCGGTGGTAGCTCTAGTCGATGTTAATATAGCTACTCCACCTCTAACTCTTACATTTGGCGGTTGATCTCGCCGAAATATATGGAATCCTTTTAATTTAAAATCTTCATTTCGGCGGAAATGCGTTTCTTGCAGACATATACAAATCGGGTCTACGTCATGTACCAAGCGTTGGAGCTCATGGATGTTTGAAAAACATCCATTGATGTTCCATTGTACAATCGACTCGCTAATTTTTAATTTTTAATTAAATTATTGCCTGGGTTTTCCTTTCGGCCATCCCTTTTTCCTTTTCTTCTCCATCCTGCGAACAGCATCGTGTTCGCGGAGAAGGTCGTCGCCTGTAAGGCTTCCGGTCTCCGTATCGGAGACCACCGAAGCCGCCGACGACGACGGGCATGGATCGGCGCCGGTTTCAGGCGCCGATTGAGAGGCGACAACCTGCCCGCTCCCCAACACGGGGGTCGCACCGGTCACCGCCTGTGGGAGGGGGGACACTCGCCCCCCCTGTGTGATTTTTTGTGGCCTCTGAGGCTTAGAGGCCACTTCAGTTACAGGAGGCTTGGGAGCCTCCATAACAGACTCTGTAGGTATCGCCTTTTTCTTTTCATCGAGGATCTCGCTGAGACGGACTTGACATTCAGGTTTATTGTCCGTTTTCTTTTCTGGAGGAGCAACTTTCACTTTTATCGACTTATCTTCAGCAGGCTGTATCACTATCTTTGGCTTAACAAGTTCTTTATTGCCAAGAGGTTTCATCTTGTTTTCGATGATCCTCTCAATCATGTTAGCCAAAGTGGGAGCAAGTTTATTTATAATTTGTACTTCATCTACAGCAATCGGAGCAGGAGCAGGAACAGTAGCCGCAGCCTGAGCATAAGATGTTGCTGCTCTAGGCTTACGGGCGTTAACTATTTTTTTTGCATCGAAGTAGCTGACTTTTTGCAGGGTTTTTACTTCCTGCACAGCTACCTCATCTTTGTAGACAGGACAATTCCTTGATCTACAAGAATGCGCTCCTTTGCAGTTTATGCATGTAGGAGGCTCTTTACATGGCTCTCCCTCATGCACCTCTTCACCGCACACGCATATTTGCGGTCTTTCGCATCTAAGAGCGGTGTGGCCAAAGCGTTGGCACTTGAAGCACCTCATCGGCTGTGGGACAAATGCCCGCACATCCAAACGGTGAATCCCCGCTCTTATCTTTTCTGGCAAAGTAGGCCGGTTGAAAGTAAGGACATGAGAAGCCGAGGGTAAGACCTCACCGTTCCTTCTCATGTTTAACCGACGGCACTCTATTACTCCTTGTGCTGCCAGCTCCTCTACAATCTCTTGCTCCGAACAGTTTAAAAGATCCCGACAGACCACAACACCCCTTGAGGTGTTGAGCGTGCCGTGGGGATCAACGCGTACCGCTAGCTCTCCAATTTTCTTCAGCCCTAAAATCTTCTGAGACTGTATATCATTAACAGTCTCTACATGAAGTCCCGTAAAAGTTTTCCGTATTTCCTTTACAGGGCCTCCAGCACATTTGTTTATCTCTCGAGCGATGAGAAAAGGACTCACCCTCGAGAAATTTCCATCCTCCTTTGTAATGACCAAATATTTAGGTTTCGGTACATTACTACTTTTAAAAAAAGCCTTCTGTAAGCTTTTCCTAGCCTCAATCTCTATCTTCTTACTCTCCGTACTCTTCCTCCGTTTTGCCTCAGGCGAAACGGCTGGTTCTAAACGAGGGTGTTTACGTGCACCCTCTGCCACGTTGGTTTGTTCAGGAAAATTCATGAACAAAAAATCCCTTCTGTAGTAAGGCTAGCCGCCGGGGTACACCCCCACTCCAGGGCTACCAACCCTGGAGGTCCGTTCCGGTACTCCGGTGGAACCGGCATATGTCCTGGCAGAGAGCGGATGCGCAGTCTCTGCACTGACTCCAGGCCCCTACACACCGAAGCTTTCAGGGCTCCCATGCTCCGAACATGGGCACCTTAACTACATGCTTGCCATCGCAGGGGGCATGTGGACGACGAAAGGTCTCCGTTACACCTGCAAATAACTTTGACCGTGGCCGCCACATCGCCAGCTCTAAAGGCGGTATAAATCCATTTCCGTAATCGTTAAAAATGTCATATCTGCAGGTGGCCGTAAAGTCCAGTCCTGTAATTCGGCCTATGGATGTAAATCGACCGAAGAAAGTATATCCGAGAAACAACACTCGGAACCCCGTTAGCCAGCTATATGTAATGTACTTGAGTACAGCTGTTACCGCCCTGGACGTGGAACGTAGATGTTGTGTTCCGGACGTGGGGAATATCTACCTCAGGGCATTATTATTATTATTATTATTATTATTATTATTATTATTATTATTATTATTATTATTATTATTATTATTATTATTATTATTATTATTATTATTATTATTATTATTATTATTATTATTATTATTATTATTATTATTATTATTATTATTATTATTATTATTATTATTATTATTATTATTATTATTATTATTATTATTATTATTATTATTATTATTATTATTATTATTATTATTATTATTATTATTATTATTATTATTATTATTATTATTATTATTATTATTATTATTATTATTATTATTATTATTATTATTATTATTATTATTATTATTATTATTATTATTATTATTATTATTATTATTATTATTATTATTATTATTATTATTATTATTATTATTATTATTATTATTATTATTATTATTATTATTATTATTATTATTATTATTATTATTATTATTATTATTATTATTATTATTATTATTATTATTATTATTATTATTATTATTATTATTATTATTATTATTATTATTATTATTATTATTATTATTATTATTATTATTTTTTATTTTTTTTTTTTTTTTTTTTTTTTTGAGGTTTTTAGGGGCATCGACTACTTTGGTCATTAGCCCCATCCCACTTCAAAAAAAAATAAAAAAAAAGGTTCAAAATTTCACAAAATGATCAAAATTTTGCTTTTCCTTATAATTTCTGATCCAGTTATACTACTTCCTAGGCTTTCCTTTCGGCCAACCTTTTTTACACCGCTTTTCCATTCTGCGAACGGCCTCAACTTCCGACGACAGAGTGTCTGAGGCTTCGGACATGGCATCGTCTTCTCTTTCTGACGCCAATGACGTTCGCCGGCTTACATCTGGTGATGAAAGCTTCAATGGTGCTGTGAGCATCGTTGCAATTGAGTCTAAACTTGCAACCGATGCACTTTCGGCGGCTGATGAACTCGATTCAATGTCTAAGGCTGTGCTTGGGCCGGCTGATACAGATGCTCTCGCCACAGTTGTTCTCTGAGCTTTTGGGGCCTCTGTAGGTACGGTTTTAATATCGTCTGTGTCTGGTGCTTTCTCGATAGTTACTTGCACCTCCATTTTGGTTGACGCAGATTTTTCCTGTACTCTTGTCACAGTATCCTTAGCTATATGACTCGTCGTCGGGGTGATCTTTAGATCTTTCTCGGATAAATCAAGATTTTTCTTCATTACGTCTATTGCTGGAGTTATAATCGAGGATTTTGCCGGTTTTTTAAACTGCGCTGGTACGGGTCTTCTGTCGGCGACGTCAGTCCGGGATTGAGCCTTCTCATGTTTACTTTGTTGTATCTGATGAGTCGACTCGATCTTGGAATCAATGATTCTTTCTATTATTGTCGCGAGACTTGGCGCCATCGTATTAAGCAACTGCTCCACGTTGATTTTAGGTGTGGGGGGAGCAGCAGCTGCTTCTGCGTATGAAGTCGATGGTCTAGGTGTACGTAGGTTTACAATCTTCTTCGCTTCAGGGTAGCTGACTTTTTGAAGCGTTTTAACCTCCTGAATGGCTGTTTCTGATTTGTATACTGGGCAGTTCCTGGATCGACAGTTATGGTGCCCTTTACAATTAATGCAGACTGGAGGGTCTTTACATGGATCACCCTCATGTATCTTCGATCCGCATATACAAATTTCCTGCGCTTCACATCTAGCGGCAGTGTGTCCGAAACGTTGACATCTAAAACATCTCATCGGCTGCGGAATAAATGCCCGTACATCAAGCCGATGGATGCCAGCTCGTACCTTTTCAGGAAGACTTGGCCTATTGAATGTCAAGACATGAGAGGCCGAAGGAAGAATCTGACCATTTCGTCTCATAGAAAGTCTGCGACAATGTGTCACTCCCTGACTAGACATTTCCTGCACTATTTCTTCTTCAGTACAGTTAAGAAGATCACGGCAAACAACAACTCCTCTAGATGAATTAAGTGTACTATGCGGTTGGACCGAAACCGCATATTCACCGATCTTCTTCAACGCCAAAACTTTCTGGCTTTGCATGTCGTTGATGGTTTCGACATGCAATCCATTAAAAGTTTTACGAATATCCTTGACAGGACCACCAGCACAATTTGTAATCTCTCTAGCAATTAAGAATGGACTTACCTTTTGGAAGTTACCATTCTCTTTTGTAATGATCAAAAATCTTGGTTTGGGAAAATTATTTCCAAACAAAGCTTTTCTTAAATCTTTACTGATTTTATCAGCATCTTTTCTAATCTTATCACTCTCCTTACTTTTTTTCCGCTTCGCTTGTGGCGAATCGGCGGTTTCTAAACGAGGGTGTTTACGTGCACCCTCTGCCACGTGAGTTTGTTCAGGAAAATTCATGAACATTGATCCCTTCTGTAGCAAGGCTAGCCGCCGGGGTACACCCCCACTCCAGGGCTACTAACCTTGGAGGTCCTATCCGGTACTCCGGTGGAACCGGCATATGTCCTGGCAGAGAGCGGATGCGCAGTCTCTGCACTGACTCCAGGCCCCTACACACCGAAGCTTTCAGGGCTCCCATGCTCCGAACATGGGCACCTTAACTACATGCTTGCCATCGCAGGGGGCATGTGGACAACGGAAGGGTCTCCGTTACACCTGCAATAACATTGACCCTGGCCGCCACATCACCAGCTCTAAGAATGGTATGAATCCATTTCCAAAATCATATGTTACTCCATTTCCTGCAGGTAGCCAAAAATCCAGTCCGTTTAGTGACCTGAAGTTGGAACCAGGTCAAACTTAACAATGCATAACCGAGGAATTTACTCGGAACCCCGTTAGCCAGCTATATGTGATGTACAAAGGTACAGCTGTTGCCGCCCTGGACGTGGAACATAGATGTTGTGTTCCGGACGTGGGGATTATCTACCTCAGGGCATTATTATTATTATTATTATTATTATTATTATTATTATTATTATTATTATTATTATTATTATTATTATTATTATTATTATTATTATTATTATTATTATTATTATTATTATTATTATTATTATTATTATTATTATTATTATTATTATTATTATTATTATTATTATTATTATTATTATTATTATTATTATTATTATTATTATTATTATTATTATTATTATTATTATTATTATTATTATTATTATTATTATTATTATTATTATTATTATTATTATTATTATTATTATTATTATTATTATTATTATTATTATTATTATTATTATTATTATTATTATTATTATTATTATTATTATTATTATTATTATTATTATTATTATTATTATTATTATTATTATTATTATTATTATTATTATTATTATTATTATTATTATTATTATTATTATTATTATTATTATTATTATTATTATTATTATTATTATTATTATTATTATTATTATTATTATTTTTTTTTTTTTTTTTTTTAACTGAATTTTTACGGGCATCGACTGCTAAGGTCATTAGCCCTCGTCACATTCTTTAAAAGAAATTTTTATCTCCATCAGGATCGTCATATGTAAGGGTGTAAAGGGCCCTTACATTTTATTTAAAAACACAAACTTCACAGTAAACATTAAAACATGAAAGACAAGGACAATCACAAACACTTACGGGGTGTAAAGGGCCCCAATATTAAAATTTGAGATAGGTTCTCAAAAGACCATGAACTTAAAATTATAATTAATCTTCTCAATACCATATCTTTCCTCTTTCCTCTATATGTATATATATATATAAAACTACCACTTAGAGTATCTTTTTCCACAGCTTTAAACTTCCATTTTACAGACTTTTAAGAAGTCCACTGGCGTGTAAAAATGCAACTATATTTTCTTCATTTCCATTATCCAGATCAGCACTAATATTATTTGTAAAACAGAACCTCTTTCTGAGGTCCTCATATATGGTACACTCTTCTATTAGATGCTTGATTGTCAGTGTTTTATTGCAAACACCGCACATTGGTCTCACTTCGCCGGTTAACAAATATAAATTTGTTAATCGCGTGTGACCGATTCTAAGTCTGGTCACCGCTACTTGTTCACGGCGAGTCAATTTAAAGTCGCTTTTCCATTTATAAGGAGAAGTTTTAACTGAGTTTAATTTTGTATTTAAACTCCTCCATTCAGCGTTCCACTTGTTTCTTACTATATTTGTTAGACGGTTTTTAATATCTGCCACTCTTACAGGAAATGCATCCAAATCATCGCAGACTGTTGCCTTTCTGGCAGCTTCGTCTGCGATTTCATTACCTGTAATACCAGCATGCCCCGGAGTCCATACAAATACGCATCGCTGTCCTCGTTGTTTTAGAACGTATAAAATGGACAGGATGTTTGCAATTAGGACATCCTTAATGTTCTTGTTCCGAATTGCGACAAGTGCACTTAATGAGTCGGAACATATTAGCACTCTCTCTTCGCAATAGTGTTCAGTGTAGCGAAGAGCTTGCTGAATTGCAGTGAGCTCTGCCGTGTAGACACTGGCCACATCTGGCAGTCTCCAAAAGTGGGCTTCTTCATTTACATATATCGAGCATCCAACACCATGTTCAGTTTTAGAACCATCAGTATAAATTCTAATATGTTCTTCGTAACTACTGACGGTTGCTAAAAAATCTTGCTGGATGATCACTGCTGGTTTCTTTTTTATTTCTCCTTGAGAGAGATCCAAACTTGTATTTACCGCTGGCAAGAGCCATGGCGGTATTTCTCTAGTAGAAATTGCTAGTGTCTCTGGTATAGCAATTTCATATTTCCTTCTTAATTCGTGGTACCTAATTCCGGCTGGTCTGGAATAGGTAGCACGACGTCCGTATAATGCAGCCATGGGATGATTCATAAACAATTTATTATTTATATGGGCAGGGAAAGCCCATATATTTGCTGCATATCTTAACAAGAGGATCTCTCTTCTATAATGTAGTGGCATTATTCCGGCTTCAGACATCAGACTAGCCGCCGGACTCGTGCGGAAAGCACCTGTTGCGTATCTTATTCCGCTATTATGAACTACGTCTAACTTTCTTAAGTGCGACTTTCTAGCGGATGAATATACGATACATCCGTAGTCTAGTTTAGATTGAACCAATGCTTTATACAGTCTCAATAATGTCTCTTTTCCTGAGCCCCAATTTAGGTTCGATAAACATTTTATAATGTTTAGGGCTCTTTTGCATCTATCACTCAAGTCCTGTATATGTAATCCCCATGTTAAGGATTTATCCAATACTAGTCCTAAATACCTTACGCTGTCTTTATATTGTATTGGATTATCATCAATTGTCAGAGCAGGACTTTGATGAGGAATTCTCTTCCTACAAAAGTGTACACAGCACGTTTTTTCTGGTGAGAATTGGAATCCTGTATTCCTTGCAACTTCATTTAGAGCATTGATCGCTCGTTGCAATTTGTACCTCACTATAGCAGTCTTGTTGCTGGCATATACGATTGCCAGATCATCAACATAGACGCTTTTGCTGATTTCTACTGGAATGGCTAATATCAATTTATTAATGGCAATGGTAAACAAGGTACCGCTCAACGGCGAACCTTGCGGTATGCCATTTTCCAAGATTCTTTCACATGAATATTCGTTGTTGACGCGTACATGGAAGGTACGATCATTCATGTAGTTGCTGAGTATTATAGGCAAATTGCCACGAATGCCCCATTCATGTAACTGGAGCATTATACCATGACGCCAGGTCATATCGAAAGCCTTCTGAAGATCAAAGAAGACTCCGACACAATGTTTCCTTGTAATAAAGCTGTTATATATAATGTCCTCTAAGCTGATCATTTGATCAGTGGTAGAATGGTATTGTCGAAAACCTGCTTGATACGGTGATATCAGGTTTTCTTTTTCCAAAACCCAGACGAGTCGATTATTAATCATTTTTTCCAAAATTTTCCCCATAGCACACGTCAAAGAAATAGGACGGTAGCTATTGGGGTCTCTTAAATTTTTATTTTTCTTCGGTACTGGAACAACATGAGCTTTTTTCCACTGCTGCGGGTACGTTCCATCCCGCCATATTTTATTATAAAGTTCTAATAATCTACACTTTGCAGTGGTATTCAGCTGCCTGATCATATTATAGTGGATTTCATCCGGACCAGCAGCTGTGTTACCTGATTTTTCCAACGCCTTCGCGAATTCTTCCATTTTAAATGGTACATTATATGAGTAATTATACTCAGTTCCAAAATTTAGTAGACCTTCGTGTTCTTCTTTTTTGGTTCGAAAACCTTCCTCGTAGTTGGCCGTTTTGCTGGCCTTTTCGAAATGATTGGATAACAGCTCTGCAATTTCATATGGAGTGTCTTTTATTTCATCTTCATCTTCATCTTGAAGGCTAGTTATGGGAGTAAAATCATTACGCCCACAAATCGCCTTCACTTTCCTCCAAACATCTGATGCAGTAGTAGTTTTGTCAATGGATGACACGTATTGCTGCCAGGATCGTTTTTTCGAATCTATCATAACACGTTTTGCATACGCCCTGTATTTCTTAAAGGCAACAAGATTTTCTATACTAGGACGCTTCTTAAACGCATTATACGCCCTTTTCTTTCTTTTTATAGCTTCACTTATTTCATTGTTCCACCATGGAACGGGTTTCTTTGTAAGTTTCCCAGATGTTTTGGGAATATATCTCGATGCCGACTCGATTATTGCATTTGTTATGGCGTCGACATCGTCTCCGATAACTCCGGTTGTTTCTGGGAGCATCGTTCTAGCTGTGAAGCTCGTCCAGTCTGCCTTTTCAAATAACCATCTTTTAGGGATGGGATATATTGTTCTAGTAACATCAGTTACAATTTGCACCGGGAAATGATCGCTTCCATGCAGATCGTCTATAACATGGAAGCTGTACCTCGGTGCTATCGATCCGCTTATAAGTGCAAGATCTATACAGGACGTCGATCCATCTCTGGCATTGAAAAAGGTTCCTGATCCGTCATTTAAAATAATAAGTTCAGAATTCATCAGGAACCCTTCCAGTTCTCTTCCACGGGGATCTACTCGATCCGATCCCCAGAGAGAATTATGAGCGTTAAAATCACCCACCAGTAAAACAGGTGGGGGAAGCTCGGAAATTAATCTTTCTATGTCATCCTTATTCCAATCGTAATTCGGTAAGTATATGCTGCACACAGTGATCTTAAGCGGTCGCTTCATTCTAACGGCGACCGCTTGTAGGTTGGTGTTTAGAACAACCGCTTCGGTGGTAGCTCTAGTCGATGTTAATATAGCTACTCCACCTCTAACTCTTACATTTGGCGGTTGATCTCGCCGAAATATATCAAATCCTTTTAATTTAAAATTTTCATTTCGGCGGAAATGCGTTTCTTGCAGACATATACAAATCGGGTCTACGTCATGTACCAAGCGTTGGAGCTCATGGATGTTTGAAAAACATCCATTGATGTTCCATTGTACAATCGACTCGCTAATTTTTAATTTTTAATTAAATTATTGCCTGGGTTTTCCTTTCGGCCATCCTTTTTTCCTTTTCTTCTCCATCCTGCGAACAGCATCGTGTTCGCGGAGAAGGTCGTCGCCTGTAAGGCTTCCGGTCTCCGTATCGGAGACCACCGAAGCCGCCGACGACGACGGGCATGGATCGGCGCCGGTTTCAGGCACCGATTGAGAGGCGACAACCTGCCCGCTCCCCAACACGGGGGTCGCACCGGTCACCGCCTGTGGGAGGGGGGACACTCGCCCCCCCTGTGTGATTTTTTGTGGCCTCTGAGGCTTAGAGGCCACTTCAGTTACAGGAGGCTTGGGAGCCTCCATAACAGACTCTGTAGGTATCGCCTTTTTCTTTTCATCGAGGATCTCGCTGAGACGGACTTGACATTCAGGTTTGTTGTCCGTTTTCTTTTCTGGAGGAGCAACTTTCACTTTTATCGACTTATCTTCAGCAGGCTGTATCACTATCTTTGGCTTAACAAGTTCTTTATTGCCAAGAGGTTTCATCTTGTTTTCGATGATCCTCTCAATCATGTTAGCCAAAGTGGGAGCAAGTTTATTTATAATTTGTACCTCATCTACAGCAATCGGAGCAGGAGCAGGAACAGTAGCCGCAGCCTGAGCATAAGATGTTGCTGCTCTAGGCTTACGGGCGTTAACTATTTTCTTTGCATCGAAGTAGCTGACTTTTTGCAGGGTTTTTACTTCCTGCACAGCTACCTCATCTTTGTAGACAGGACAATTCCTTGATCTACAAGAATGCGCTCCTTTGCAGTTTATACATGTAGGAGGCTCTTTACATGGCTCTCCCTCATGCACCTCTTCACCGCACACGCATATTTGCGGTCTTTCGCATCTAACAGCGGTGTGGCCAAAGCGTTGGCACTTGAAGCACCTCATCGGCTGTGGGACAAATGCCCGCACATCCAAACGGTGAATCCCCGCTCTTATCTTTTCTGGCAAAGTAGGCCGGTTGAAAGTAAGGACATGAGAAGCCGAGGGTAAGACCTCACCGTTCCCTCTCATGTTCAACCGACGGCACTCTATTACTCCTTGTGCTGCCAGCTCCTCTACAATCTCTTGCTCCGAACAGTTTAAAAGATCCCGACAGACCACAACACCCCTTGAGGTGTTGAGCGTGCCGTGGGGATCAACGCGTACCGCTAGCTCTCCAATTTTCTTCAGCCCTAAAATCTTCTGAGACTGTATATCATTAACAGTCTCTACATGAAGTCCCGTAAAAGTTTTCCGTATTTCCTTTACAGGGCCTCCAGCACATTTGTTTATTTCTCGAGCGATGAGAAAAGGACTCACCCTCGAGAAATTTCCATCCTCCTTTGTAATGACCAAATATTTAGGTTTCGGTACATTACTACTTTTAAAAAAAACCTTTTGTAAGCTTTTTCTAGCCTCAATTTCTATCTTCTTACTCTCCGTACTCTTTCGGCGTTTCGCTTCAGGCGAAACAGCCGGCTCTAAACGAGGGTGTTTACGTGCACCCTCTGCCACGTTGGTTTGTTCAGGAAAATTCATGAACAAGTAATCCCTTCTGTAGTAAGGCTAGCCGCCGGGGTACACCCCCACTCCAGGGCTACCAACCCTGGAGGTCCGTTCCGGTACTCCGGTGGAACCGGCATATGTCCTGGCAGAGAGCGGATGCGCAGTCTCTGCACTGACTCCAGGCCCCTACACACCGAAGCTTTCAGGGCTCCCATGCTCCGAACATGGGCACCTTAACTACATGCTTGCCATCGCAGGGGGCATGTGGACGACGAAAGGTCTCCGTTACACCTGCAAATAACTTTGACCGTGGCCGCCACATCGCCAGCTCTAACGGCGGTATTAATCCATTTCCGTAATCGTTAATAATGTCATATCTGCAGGTGGCCGTAAAGTCCAGTCCTGTAATTCGGCCTATAGATGTAAATCGACCGAAAAAAGTATATCCGAGAAACAACACTCGGAACCCCGTTAGCCAGCTATATGTAATGTACTTGAGTACAGCTGTTACCGCCCTGGACGTGGAACGTAGATGTTGTGTTCCGGACGTGGGGAATATCTACCTCAGGGCATTATTATTATTATTATTATTATTATTATTATTATTATTATTATTATTATTATTATTATTATTATTATTATTATTATTATTATTATTATTATTATTATTATTATTATTATTATTATTATTATTATTATTATTATTATTATTATTATTATTATTATTATTATTATTATTATTATTATTATTATTATTATTATTATTATTATTATTATTATTATTATTATTATTATTATTATTATTATTATTATTATTATTATTATTATTATTATTATTATTATTATTATTATTATTATTATTATTATTATTATTATTATTATTATTATTATTATTATTATTATTATTATTATTATTATTATTATTATTATTATTATTATTATTATTATTATTATTATTATTATTATTATTATTATTATTATTATTATTATTATTATTATTATTATTATTATTATTATTATTATTATTATTATTATTATTATTATTATTATTATTATTATTATTATTATTATTATTTTTTTTTTTTTTTTTTTTTTTTTTAACTGAATTTTTACGGGCATCGACTGCTAAGGTCATTAGCCCTCGTCACATTCTTTAAAAGAAATTTTTATCTCCATCAGGATCGTCATATGTAAGGGTGTAAAGGGCCCTTACATTTTATTTAAAAACACAAACTTCACAGTAAACATTAAAACATGAAAGACAAGGACAATCACAAACACTTACGGGGTGTAAAGGGCCCCAATATTAAAATTTGAGATAGGTTCTCAAAAGACCATGAACTTAAAATTATAATTAATCTTCTCAATACCATATCTTTCCTCTTTCTTCTATATGTATATATATATATATATATAACTACCACTTAGAGTATCTTTTTCCACAGCTTTAAACTTCCATTTTACAGACTTTTAAGAAGTCCACTGGCGTGTAAAAATGCAACTATATTTTCTTCATTTCCATTATCCAGATCAGCACTAATATTATTTGTAAAACAGAACCTCTTTCTGAGGTCCTCATATATGGTACGCTCTTCTATTAGATGCTTGGTTGTCAGTGTTTTATTGCAAACACCGCACATTGATCTCACTTCGCCGGTTAACAAATATAAATTTGTTAATCGCGTGTGACCGATTCTAAGTCTGGTCACCGCTACTTGTTCACGGCGAGTCAATTTAAAGTCGCTTTTCCATTTATAAGGAGAAGTTTTAACTGATTTTAATTTTGTATTTAAACTCCTCCATTCAGCGTTCCACTTGTTTCTTACTATATTTGTTAGACGGTTTTTAATATCTGCCACTCTTACAGGAAATGCATCCAAATCATCGCAGACTGTTGCCTTTCTGGCAGCTTCGTCTGCGATTTCATTACCTGTAATACCAGCATGCCCCGGAGTCCATACAAATACGCATCGCTGTCCTCGTTGTTTTAGAACGTATAAAATGGACAGGATGTTTGCAATTAGGACATCCTTAATGTTCTTGTTCCGAATTGCGACAAGTGCACTTAATGAGTCGGAACATATTAGCACTCTCTCTTCGCAATAGTGTTCAGTGTAGCGAAGAGCTTGCTGAATTGCAGTGAGTTCTGCCGTGTAGACACTGGCCACATCTGGCAGTCTCCAAGAGTGGGCTTCTTCATTTACATATATCGAGCATCCAACACCATGTTCGGTTTTAGAACCGTCAGTATAAATTCTAATATGTTCTTCGTAACTACTGACGGTTGCTAAAAATTCCTGCTGGATGATCACTGCTGGTTTCTTTTTTATTTCTCCTTGAGAGAGATCCAAACTTGTATTTACCGCTGGCAAGAGCCATGGCGGTATTTCTCTAGTAGAAATTGCTAGTGTCTCTGGTATAGCAATTTCATATTTCCTTCTTAATTCGTGGTACCTAATTCCGGCTGGTCTGGAATAGGTAGCACGACGTTCGTATAATGCAGCCATGGGATGATTCATAAACAATTTATTATTTATATGGGCAGGGAAAGCCCATATATTTGCTGCATATCTTAACAAGAGGATCTCTCTTCTATAATGTAGTGGCATTATTCCGGCTTCAGACATCAGACTAGCCGCCGGACTCGTGCGGAAAGCACCTGTTGCGTATCTTATTCCGCTATTATGAACTACGTCTAACTTTCTTAAGTGCGACTTTCTAGCGGATGAATATACGATACATCCGTAGTCTAGTTTAGATTGAACCAATGCTTTATACAGTCTCAATAATGTCTCTTTTCCTGAACCCCAATTTAGGTTCGATAAACATTTTATAATGTTTAGGGCTCTTTTGCATCTATCACTCAAGTCCTGTATATGTAATCCCCATGTGAGGGATTTATCCAATACTAGTCCTAAATACCTTACGCTGTCTTTATATTGTATTGGATTATCATCAATTGTCAGAGCAGGACTTTGATGAGGAATTCTCTTCCTACAAAAGTGTACACAGCACGTTTTTTCTGGTGAGAATTGGAATCCTGTATTCCTTGCAACTTCATTTAGAGCATTGATCGCTCGTTGCAATTTGTACCTCACTATAGCAGTCTTGTTGCTGGCATATACGATTGCCAGATCATCAACATAGACGCTTTTGCTGATTTCTACTGGAATGGCTAATATCAATTTATTAATGGCAATGGTAAACAAGGTACCGCTCAACGGCGAACCTTGCGGTATGCCATTTTCCAAGATTCTTTCACATGAATATTCGTTGTTGACGCGTACTTGGAAGGTACGGTCATTCATGTAGTTGCTGAGCAGTATAGGCAAATTGCCACGAATGCCCCATTCATGTAACTGGAGCATTATACCATGACGCCAGGTCATATCGAAAGCCTTCTGAAGATCAAAGAAGACTCCGACACAATGTTTCCTTGTAATAAAGCTGTTATATATAATGTCCTCTAAGCTGATCATTTGATCAGTGGTAGAATGGTATTGTCGAAAACCTGCTTGATACGATGATATCAGGTTTTCTTTTTCCAAAACCCAGACGAGTCGATTATTAATCATTTTTTCCAATTTTTCCCCATAGCACACGTCAAAGAAATAGGACGGTAGCTATTGGGGTCTGTTAAATTTTTATTTTTCTTTGGTACTGGAACAACATGAGCTTTTTTCCACTGCTGCGGGTACGTTCCATCCCGCCATATTTTATTATAAAGTTCTAATAGTCTACACTTTGCAGTGGTATTCAGCTGCCTGATCATATTATAGTGGATTTCATCCGGACCAGCAGCTGTGTTACCTGATTTTTCCAACGCCTTCGCGAATTCTTCCATTTTAAATGGTACATTATATGAGTAATTATACTCAGTTCCAAAATTTAGTAGACCTTCGTGTTCTTCTTTTTTGGTTCGAAAACCTTCCTCGTAGTTGGCCGTTTTGCTGGCCTTTTCGAAATGATTGGATAACAGCTCTGCAATTTCATATGGAGTATCTTTTATTTCATCTTCATCTTGAAGGCTAGTTATGGGAGTAAAATCATTACGCCCACAAATCGCCTTCACTTTCCTCCAAACATCTGATGCAGTAGTAGTTTTGTTAATGGATGACACGTATTGCTGCCAGGATCGTTTTTTCGAATCTATCATAACACGTTTTGCATACGCCCTGTATTTCTTAAAGGCAACAAGATTTTCTATACTAGGACGCTTCTTAAAGGCATTATACGCCCTTTTCTTTCTTTTTATAGCTTCACTTATTTCATCGTTCCACCATGGAACGGGTTTCTTTGTAAGTTTCCCAGATGTTTTGGGAATATATCTCGATGCCGACTCGATTATTGCATTTGTTATGGCGTCGACATCGTCTCCGATAACTCCGGTTGTTTCTGGGAGCATCGTTCTAGCTGTGAAGCTCGTCCAGTCTGCCTTTTCAAATAACCATCTTTTAGGGATGGGATATATTGTTCTAGTAACATCAGTTACAATTTGCACCGGGAAATGATCGCTTCCATGCAGATCGTCTATAACATGGAAGCTGTACCTCGGTGCTATCGATCCGCTTATGAGTGCAAGATCTATACAGGACGTCGATCCATCTCTGGCATTGAAAAAGGTTCCTGATCCGTCATTTAAAATAATAAGATCAGAATTCATTTCTCTTCCACGGGGATCTACTCGATCCGATCCCCAGAGAGAATTATGAGCGTTAAAATCACCCACCAGTAAAACAGGTGGGGGAAGCTCGGAAATTAATCTTTCTATGTCATCCTTATTCCAATCGTAATTCGGTAAGTATATGCTGCACACAGTGATCTTAAGCGGTCGCTTCATTCTAACGGCGACCGCTTGTAGGTTGGTGTTTAGAACAACCGCTTCGGTGGTAGCTCTAGTCGATGTTAATATAGCTACTCCACCTCTAACTCTTACATTTGGCGGTTGATCTCGCCGAAATATATCGAATCCTTTTAATTTAAAATTTTCATTTCGGCGGAAATGCGTTTCTTGCAGACATATACAAATCGGGTCTACGTCATGTACCAAGCGTTGGAGCTCATGGATGTTTGAAAAACATCCATTGATGTTCCATTGTACAATCGACTCGCTAATTTTTAATTTTTAATTAAATTATTGCCTGGGTTTTCCTTTCGGCCATCCCTTTTTCCTTTCTTCTCCATCCTGCGAACAGCATCGTGTTCGCGGAGAAGGTCGTCGCCTGTAAGGCTTCCGGTCTCCGTATCGGAGACCACCGAAGCCGCCGACGACGACGGGCATGGATCGGCGCCGGTTTCAGGCGCCGATTGAGAGGCGACAACCTGCCCGCTCCCCAACACGGGGGTCGCACCGGTCACCGCCTGTGGGAGGGGGGACACTCGCCCCCCCTGTGTGATTTTTTGTGGCCTCTGAGGCTTAGAGGCCACTTCAGTTACAGGAGGCTTGGGAGCCTCCATAACAGACTCTGTAGGTATCGCCTTTTTCTTTTCATCGAGGATCTCGCTGAGACGGACTTGACATTCAGGTTTATTGTCCGTTTTCTTTTCTGGAGGAGCAACTTTCACTTTTATCGACTTATCTTCAGCAGGCTGTATCACTATCTTTGGCTTAACGAGTTCTTTATTGCCAAGAGGTTTCATCTTGTTTTCGATGATCCTCTCAATCATGTTAGCCAAAGTGGGAGCAAGTTTATTTATAATTTGTACCTCATCTACAGCAATCGGAGCAGGAGCAGGAACAGTAGCCGCAGCCTGAGCATAAGATGTTGCTGCTCTAGGCTTACGGGCGTTAACTATTTTTTTTGCATCGAAGTAGCTGACTTTTTGCAGGGTTTTTACTTCCTGCACAGCTACCTCATCTTTGTAGACAGGACAATTCCTTGATCTACAAGAATGCGCTCCTTTGCAGTTTATGCATGTAGGAGGCTCTTTACATGGCTCTCCCTCATGCACCTCTTCACCGCACACGCATATTTGCGGTCTTTCGCATCTAAGAGCGGTGTGGCCAAAGCGTTGGCACTTGAAGCACCTCATCGGCTGTGGGACAAATGCCCGCACATCCAAACGGTGAATCCCCGCTCTTATCTTTTCTGGCAAAGTAGGCCGGTTGAAAGTAAGGACATGAGAAGCCGAGGGTAAGACCTCACCGTTCCTTCTCATGTTTAACCGACGGCACTCTATTACTCCTTGTGCTGCCAGCTCCTCTACAATCTCTTGCTCCGAACAGTTTAAAAGATCCCGACAGACCACAACACCCCTTGAGGTGTTGAGCGTGCCGTGGGGATCAACGCGTACCGCTAGCTCTCCAATTTTCTTCAGCCCTAAAATCTTCTGAGACTGTATATCATTAACAGTCTCTACATGAAGTCCCGTAAAAGTTTTCCGTATTTCCTTTACAGGGCCTCCAGCACATTTGTTTATCTCTCGAGCGATGAGAAAAGGACTCACCCTCGAGAAATTTCCATCCTCCTTTGTAATGACCAAATATTTAGGTTTCGGTACATTACTACTTTTAAAAAAAGCCTTCTGTAAGCTTTTTCTAGCCTCAATCTCTATCTTCTTACTCTCCGTACTCTTCCTCCGTTTTGCCTCAGGCGAAACGGCTGGTTCTAAACGAGGGTGTTTACGTGCACCCTCTGCCACGTTGGTTTGTTCAGGAAAATTCATGAACAAAAAATCCCTTCTGTAGTAAGGCTAGCCGCCGGGGTACACCCCCACTCCAGGGCTACCAACCCTGGAGGTCCGTTCCGGTACTCCGGTGGAACCGGCATATGTCCTGGCAGAGAGCGGATGCGCAGTCTCTGCACTGACTCCAGGCCCCTACACACCGAAGCTTTCAGGGCTCCCATGCTCCGAACATGGGCACCTTAACTACATGCTTGCCATCGCAGGGGGCATGTGGACGACGAAAGGTCTCCGTTACACCTGCAAATAACTTTGACCGTGGCCGCCACATCGCCAGCTCTAAAGGCGGTATAAATCCGTTTCCGTAATCGTTAAAAATGTCATATCTGCAGGTGGCCGTAAAGTCCAGTCCTGTAATTCGGCCTATGGATGTAAATCGACCGAAGAAAGTATATCCGAGAAACAACACTCGGAACCCCGTTAGCCAGCTATATGTAATGTACTTGAGTACAGCTGTTACCGCCCTGGACGTGGAACGTAGATGTTGTGTTCCGGACGTGGGGAATATCTACCTCAGGGCATTATTATTATTATTATTATTATTATTATTATTATTATTATTATTATTATTATTATTATTATTATTATTATTATTATTATTATTATTATTATTATTATTATTATTATTATTATTATTATTATTATTATTATTATTATTATTATTATTATTATTATTATTATTATTATTATTATTATTATTATTATTATTATTATTATTATTATTATTATTATTATTATTATTATTATTATTATTATTATTATTATTATTATTTTTTTTTTTTTTTTTTTTTTTTTGAGGTTTTTAGGGGCATCGACTACTTTGGTCATTAGCCCCGTCCCACTTCAAAAAAAAAAACAAAAAAAAGGTTCAAAATTTCACAAAATGATCAAAATTTTGCTTTTCCTTATAATTTCTGGTCCAATTATATCACTTTCTAGGCTTTCCTTTCGGCCAACCCTTTTTACACCGCTTTTCCATTCTGCGAACGGCCTCAACTTCCGACGACAGAGTGTCTGAGGCTTCGGACATGGCATCGCCTTCTCTTTCTGACGCCAATGACGTTCGCCGGCTTACATCAGGTGATGAAAGCTTCAATGGTGCTGTGAGCATCGTTGCAATTGAGTCTAAACTTGCAACCGATGCACTTTCGGCGGCTGATGAACTCGATTCTATGTCTAAGGCTGTGCTTGGACCAGCTGATACAGATGCTCTCGCCACAGTTGTTCTCTGAGCTTTTGGGGCCTCTGTAGGTACAGTTTTAATATCGTCTGTGTCCGGTGCTTTTTGGATAGTTACTTGCACCTCCATTTTGGTTGACGCAGATTTTTCCTGTACTCTTGTCACAGTATCCTTAGCTATATGACTCGTCGTCGGGATGATCTTTAGATCTTTGTCGGATAAATCAAGATTTTTCTTCATTACGTCTATTGCTGGAGTTATAATCGAGGATTTTGCTGGTTTTTTAAACTGCGCTGGTGCGGGTCTTCTGTCGGCGACGTCAGTCCGGGATTGAGCCTTCTCATGTTTACTTTGTTGTATCTGATGAGTCGACTCGATCTTGGAATCAATGATTCTTTCTATCACTGTCGCGAGACTTGGTGCCATCGTATTAAGCAACTGCTCCACGTTGATTTTAGGTGTGGGGGGAGCAGCAGCTGCTTCTGCGTATGAAGTCGATGGTCTAGGTGTACGTTGGTTTACAATCTTCTTCGCTTCAGGGTAGCTGACTTTTTGAAGCGTTTTAACCTCCTGAATGGCTGTTTCTGATTTGTATACTGGGCAGTTCCTGGATCGACAGTTATGGTGCCCTTTACAGTTAATGCAGACTGGAGGGTCTTTACATGGATCACCCTCATGAATCTTCGATCCGCATATACAAATTTCCTGCGCTTCACATCTAGCGGCAGTGTGTCCGAAACGTTGACATCTAAAACATCTCATCGGCTGCGGAATAAATGCCCGTACATCAAGCCGATGGATGCCAGCTCGTACCTTTTCAGGAAGACTTGGCCTATTGAATGTCAATACATGAGAGGCCGAAGGAAGAATCTCACCATTTCGTCTCATAGAAAGTCTGCGACAATGTGTCACTCCCTGACTAGACATTTCCTGCACTATTTCTTCTTCAGTACAGTTAAGAAGATCACGGCAAACAACAACTCCTCTAGATGAATTAAGTGTACTATGCGGTTGGACAGTAACCGCAAATTCACCGATCTTCTTCAACGCCTGGACTTTCTGACTTTGCATGTCGTTTATAGTTTCGACATGTAATCCGTTAAACGTCTTACGGATATCCTTGACAGGACCACCAGCACAATTTGTAATCTCTCTAGCAATTAAGAATGGACTTACCTTTTGGAAGTTACCATTCTCTTTTGTAATGACCAAAAATCTTGGTTTGGGAACATTATTACCAAACAAAGCTTTTCTCAAATCTTTACTGATTTTATCAGCATCTCTTCTAATTCTATCACTCTCCTTACTTTTTTTCCGCTTCGCTTGTGGCGAATCGGCGGTTTCTAAACGAGGGTGTTTACGTGCACCCTCTGCCACGTTAGTTTGTTCAGAAAAATTCATGAACAGTGGATCCCTTCTGTAGCAAGGCTAGCCGCCGGGGTACACCCCCACTCCAGGGCTACTAACCTTGGAGGTCCTATCCGGTACTCCGGTGGAACCGGCATATGTCCTGGCAGAGAGCGGATGCGCAGTCTCTGCACTGACTCCAGGCCCCTACACACCGAAGCTTTCAGGGCTCCCATGCTCCGAACATGGGCACCTTAACTACATGCTTGCCATCGCAGGGGGCATGTGGACAACGGAAGGGTCTCCGTTACACCTGCAATAACATTGACCCTGGCCGCCACATCGCCAGCTCTAAGAATGGTATGAATCCATTTCCAAAATCATATGTTACTCCATTTCCTGCAGGTAGCCAAAAATCCAGTCCGTTTAGTGACCTGAAGTTGGAACCAGGTCAAACTCAACAATGCATAACCGAGGAATTTACTCGGAACCCCGTTAGCCAGCTATATGTGATGTACAAAGGTACAGCTGTTGCCGCCCTGGACGTGGAACATAGATGTTGTGTTCCGGACGTGGGGATTATCTACCTCAGGGCATTATTATTATTATTATTATTATTATTATTATTATTATTATTATTATTATTATTATTATTATTATTATTATTATTATTATTATTATTATTATTATTATTATTATTATTATTATTATTATTATTATTATTATTATTATTATTATTATTATTATTATTATTATTATTATTATTATTATTATTATTATTATTATTATTATTATTATTATTATTATTATTATTATTATTATTATTATTATTATTATTATTATTATTATTATTATTATTATTATTATTATTATTATTATTATTATTATTATTATTATTATTATTATTATTATTATTATTATTATTATTATTATTATTATTATTATTATTATTATTATTATTATTATTATTATTATTATTATTATTATTATTATTATTATTATTATTATTATTATTATTATTATTATTATTATTATTATTATTATTATTATTATTATTATTATTATTATTATTATTATTATTATTATTATTATTATTATTATTATTATTATTTTTTTTTTTTTTTTTTTTTTTTTTTTTGAGGTTTTTAGGGGCATCGACTACTTTGGTCATTAGCCCCATCCCACTTCAAAAAAAAAATAAAAAAAAAGGTTCAAGTATTCACATTTCTATGAATCAAAAATGTTCAAAAATTTATGTTCTCCTAACTTCGAATCCACAAATTACCGCCTAGGCTTTCCTTTCGGCCAACCTTTTTTACACCGCTTTTCCATCCTGCGAACGGCCTCAACTTCCGACGACAGAGTGTCTGAGGCTTCGGACATGGCTTCGTCTTCTCTTTCTGACGCCAATGACGTTCGCCGGCTTACATCAGGTGATGAAAGCTTCAATGGTGCTGTGAGCATCGTTGCAATTGAGTCTAAACTTGCAACCGATGCACTTTCGGCGGCTGATGAACTCGATTCGATATCTAAAGCTGTGCTTGGGCCGGCTGATACAGATGCTCTCGCCACAGTTGTTCTCTGAGCTTTTGGGGCCTCTGTAGGTACGGTTTTAATATCGTCTGTGTCTGGTGCTTTTTCGATAGTTACTTGCACCTCCATTTTGGTTGACGCAGATTTTTCCTGTACTCTTGTCACAGTATCCTTAGCTATATGACTCGTCGTCGGGGTGATCTTTAGATCTTTGTTGGATAGATCAAGATTTTTCTTCATTACGTCTATTGCTGGAGTTATAATCGAGGATTTTGCCGGTTTTTTAAACTGCGCTGGTGCGGGTCTTCTGTCGGCGACGTCAGTCCGGGATTGAGCCTTCTCATGTTTACTTTGTTGTATCTGTTGAGTAGACTCGATCTTGGAATCAATGATTCTTTCTATTATTGTCGCGAGACTTGGCGCCATCGTATTAAGCAACTGCTCCACGTTGATTTTAGGTGTGGGGGGAGCAGCAGCTGCTTCTGCGTATGAAGTCGATGGTCTAGGTGTACGTAGGTTAACAATCTTCTTCGCTTCAGGGTAGCTGACTTTTTGAAGCGTTTTAACCTCCTGAATGGCTGTTTCTGATTTGTATACTGGGCAGTTCCTGGATCGACAGTTATGGTGCCCTTTACAGTTAATGCAGACTGGAGGGTCTTTACATGGATCACCCCCATGAATCTTCATTCCGCATATACAAATTTCCTGCGCTTCACATCTAGCGGCAGTGTGTCCGAAACGTTGACATCTAAAACATCTCATCGGCTGCGGAATAAATGCCCGTACATCAAGCCGATGGATGCCAGCTCGTACCTTTTCAGGAAGACTTGGCCTATTGAATGTCAATACATGAGAGGCCGAAGGAAGAATCTCACCGTTTCGTCTCATAGAAAGTCTGCGACAATGTGTCACTCCCTGACTAGACATTTCCTGCACTATTTCTTCTTCAGTACAGTTAAGAAGATCACGGCAAACAACAACTCCTCTAGATGAATTAAGTGTACCATGCGGTTGGACAGTAACCGCAAATTCACCGATCTTCTTCAACGCCTGGACTTTCTGACTTTGCATGTCGTTTATAGTTTCGACATGTAATCCGTTAAACGTCTTACGGATATCCTTGACAGGACCACCAGCACAATTTGTAATCTCTCTAGCAATTAAGAATGGACTTACCTTTTGGAAGTTACCATTCTCTTTTGTAATGACCAAAAATCTTGGTTTGGGAACATTATTACCAAACAAAGCTTTTCTCAAATCTTTACTGATTTTATCAGCATCTTTTCTAATTCTATCACTCTCCTTACTTTTTTTCCGCTTCGCTTGTGGCGAATCGGCGGTTTCTAAACGAGGGTGTTTACGTGCACCCTCTGCCACGTTAGTTTGTTCAGAAAAATTCATGAACAGTGGATCCCTTCTGTAGCAAGGCTAGCCGCCGGGGTACACCCCCACTCCAGGGCTACTAACCTTGGAGGTCCTATCCGGTACTCCGGTGGAACCGGCATATGTCCTGGCAGAGAGCGGATGCGCAGTCTCTGCACTGACTCCAGGCCCCTACACACCGAAGCTTTCAGGGCTCCCATGCTCCGAACATGGGCACCTTAACTACATGCTTGCCATCGCAGGGGGCATGTGGACAACGGAAGGGTCTCCGTTACACCTGCAATAACATTGACCCTGGCCGCCACATCGCCAGCTCTAAGAATGGTATGAATCCATTTCCAAAATCATATGTTACTCCATTTCCTGCAGGTAGCCAAAAATCCAGTCCGTTTAGTGACCCGAAGTTGGAACCAGGTCAAACTCAACAATGCATAACCGAGGAATTTACTCGGAACCCCGTTAGCCAGCTATATGTGATGTACAAAAGTACAGCTGTTGCCGCCCTGGACGTGGAACATAGATGTTGTGTTCCGGACGTGGGGATTATCTACCTCAGGGCATTATTATTATTATTATTATTATTATTATTATTATTATTATTATTATTATTATTATTATTATTATTATTATTATTATTATTATTATTATTATTATTATTATTATTATTATTATTATTATTATTATTATTATTATTATTATTATTATTATTATTATTATTATTATTATTATTATTATTATTATTATTATTATTATTATTATTATTATTATTATTATTATTATTATTATTATTATTATTATTATTATTATTATTATTATTATTATTATTATTATTATTATTATTATTATTATTATTATTATTATTATTATTATTATTATTATTATTATTATTATTATTATTATTATTATTATTATTATTATTATTATTATTATTATTATTATTATTATTATTATTATTATTATTATTATTATTATTATTATTATTATTATTATTATTATTATTATTATTATTATTATTATTATTATTATTATTATTATTATTATTATTATTATTATTATTATTATTATTATTATTATTATTATTATTATTATTATTATTATTATTATTATTATTATTATTATTATTATTATTATTATTATTATTATTATTATTATTATTATTATTATTATTATTATTATTATTATTATTATTATTATTATTATTATTATTATTATTATTATTATTATTATTATTATTATTATTATTATTATTATTATTATTATTATTATTATTATTATTATTATTATTATTATTATTATTATTATTATTATTATTATTATTATTATTATTATTATTATTATTATTATTATTATTATTATTATTATTATTATTATTATTATTATTATTATTATTATTATTATTATTATTATTATTATTATTATTATTATTATTATTATTATTATTATTATTATTATTATTATTATTATTATTATTATTATTATTATTATTATTATTATATCATAATTATAATCATATTATATCATTATTATTATTATATCATGCGGCTGATCGCTTCTGCATGCGACGCCTCCATGCCCCACGGGGGGCCGAGGCACCAGAAGCGACCCGTGTACTGGTGGACACCGGAGATTGCGGGGTTTCGCCGGGAGTGTCTTCGACTAAGACGAGTGGCGCAACGTGCGAGGAATCGCATAGACGCGAACGCCAGGTCAGCCGAGTACAAGACGGCAAAGAAGCGGCTCCGTCGAGCCATCAACGTGAGCAAGGCACGCTGCTGGAGAGAACTGACGGAGACCGTGGATGCAGACCCTTGGGGGCTAGGTTACAAGATAGTAACTCGGCGATTGGGGGTCTCGCGGTCACCAGCTCCACTAGACGAAGCTAAAGCGGAACACGTCGTTAAGACGTTGTTCCCGGCGCACTCGGTCCGTGCCGAGCGGGACTTCAGCGACGTGGGCGACTTTTCGCTCTTCTCGATGGAGGAATTGGAAGGAGTCCTACGGTCGCTGAAATGTAGAAAAGCCCCTGGTCCCGACGGTATACCGGCCGAGGTGCTCAAACTAGTGGGGCGCTGCAGGCCCCGTCTTCTACTAGACATGTATAATGCATGTCTGAAGGCTGGGTCTTTTAGCGCCAGGTGGATGACCGCGCGTCTTGTGCTAATTCCCAAAGGAAAAGAAAACCCAGAGTCGCCGTCCTCCTACCGCCCATTGTGTATGCTTGACACAGCTGGGAAGGTATTGGAGAAGCTGTTAAAGAAAAGACTGGTTACGGCGATGAATCAGGCAGGTGGCCTGTCACCTAACCAGTACGGTTTCCGGCAGGGTCGATCGACCCTAGACGCAATTCAGGAGGTTGTTGAGGCGGTGCGGCGAGCAGAGGACCACAATCATTTTTCGCGACGTGTGGTCCTTCTCGTTACGTTGGACGTAAAAAACGCGTTCAACTCCGCACGATGGAGCGATATGATTCGGGCCCTGGAGCATTCGTTCCATGTGCCTCAATACCTTCTGAGAATGGTAGACGCATACCTGAGGAACCGCGGTCTCATTTACGAGACCGCAGCAGGCTGGCGTAGGACTACGATCACGTCAGGGGCGGCGCAGGGGTCGATTCTCGGCCCCGACCTTTGGAACGCCGTCTACGATGGCTTGCTGAGGCTGGAGATGCCTGAAGAATCTGCCTTGGTTGGGTACGCTGACGACGTTGCGCTACTTGTCGCAGATCGCGACGTGGAGCGCGCCCAACTGAGGCTCAGTCGGGCCATGCACAGAGTCGGTGCCTGGCTGGACGATCATGGATTGTCTCTAGCTCTCAGCAAAACGGAGATCGTAGTTCTCACGAAGAAACGTATCGACACCCTTCTTTCCCTGCGGGTCGGGGTAGAGGTTGTCGAGACCAAGCCGGCCGCAAAGTACCTCGGTATGATGATTGACCGGAAACTCAGCTTTGCTGAGCAGCTTCGTACAGCCGCCGACAAAGCTGCGAGAGCCGTAACTGCTCTCAGCCGGCTGATGGCGAATGTCGGCGGACCGAAGGCCAGCAGACGGCGATTGCTGATGTCCACGGTACATTCCATCCTGCTATACGGGTCGGAAGTGTGGGCCCAGGCATTAAGAGTTGCGAGAAACCGGAAGCGGCTCGCGCAGGTGCAACGCACCGCAGCCTTGCGAGTCGCTTCCGCGTATCGGACGGTCTCCGAGCCTGCAGTACTTGTGGTCGCCGGCGTCATACCCATTGCTACTTTAGCAAGGGAGCGCCAGGCGATCTACGGGAGGCGGCGGGCAGGCGGAGACCGGGTGACCATTGCCAACGAGGAACGCACTCGCACATTCCTCGCATGGCAAGAGACCTGGGACCACGAGACCAGAGGACGATGGACCGCAAGGCTTATTCCTCTGGTCAGACCGTGGACGGAGCGACGGCATGGAGAAGTGGAGTACTACATGACCCAATTTTTAACGGGTCACGGGTACTTCCGCGCTTACCTCCATGTCATAGGGAAAGCGCCGTCCCCCGACTGCCTGTATTGTCCCGGTGTACGGGACGACGCCGAGCACACCTTTTTCAAATGTGCTCGGTGGGCGGCAGATCGAGGGACATTAGAGGCGGATCACGGAGCACTGAGTCCCCACAACGTGGTTGCGATGATGCTCCGTGACCTGGGCAGCTGGGAAAGCGTAGCCCGATTCGTCGGCAACATACTCAGGGCCAAAAAGGCTGACCTGGACAGTCCTGAAAATTAGGTAGCACCAAACAGGCTAGTATAGGAGGACTCGACCGGAAGTAATGTGATAAACGGTTCCGGGTCGAGCCCTGGTAGAAAGGGGGGTGGTTTTAGTCGGTAGTCCGCTGATGGTGATTGGATAATACCACCAGCGGGAGCCCGACACTCCGTGCGTAAATGCATTTCCACCTCCCTACTCAAAAAAAAAAAAAAAAAAAAAAAAAAAAATTATTATTATTTTTTTTTTTTTTTTTTTTTTTTCTGAATTTTTACGGGCATCGACTGCTAAGGTCATTAGCCCTCGTCACATTCTTTAAAAGAAATTATTATCTCCATCAGGATCGTCATATGTAAGGGTGTAAAGGGCCCTTACATTTTATTTAAAAACACAAACTTCACAATAAACATTAAAACATGAAAGACAAGGACAATCACAAACACTTACGGGGTGTAAAGGGCCCCAATATTAAAATTTGAGATAGGTTCTCAAAAGACCATGAACTTAAAATTATAATTAATCTTCTCAATACCATATCTTTCCTCTTTCTTCTATATGTATATATATATATATAACTACCGCTTAGAGTATCTTTTACCACAGCTTTAAACTCCCATTTTACAGACTTTTAAGAAGTCCACTGGCGTGTAAAAATGCAACTATATTTTCTTCATTTCCATTATCCAGATCAGCACTAATATTTTTTGTAAAACAGAACCTCTTTCTGAGGTCCTCATATATGGTACACTCTTCTATTAGATGCTTGATTGTCAGTGTTTTATTGCAAACACCGCACATTGGTCTCACTTCGCCGGTTAATAAATATAAATTTGTTAATCGCGTGTGACCGATTCTAAGTCTGGTCACCGCTACTTGTTCACGGCGAGTCAATTTAAAGTCGCTTTTCCATTTATAAGGAGAAGTTTTAACTGAGTTTAATTTTGTATTTAAACTCCTCCATTCAGCGTTCCACTTGTTTCTTACTATATTTGTTAGACGGTTTTTAATATCTGCCACTCTTACAGGAAATGCATCCAAATCATCGCAGACTGTTGCCTTTCTGGCAGCTTCGTCTGCGATTTCATTACCTGTAATACCAGCATGCCCTGGAGTCCATACAAATACGCATCGCTGTCCTCGTTGTTTTAGAACGTATAAAATGGACAGGATGTTTGCAATTAGGACATCCTTAATGTTCTTGTTCCGAATTGCGACGAGTGCACTTAATGAATCGGAACATATTAGCACTCTCTCTTCGCAATAGTGTTCAGTGTAGCGAAGAGCTTGCTGAATCGCAGTGAGTTCTGCCGTGTAGACACTGGCCACATCTGGCAGTCTCCAAGAGTGGGCTACTTCATTTACATATATCGAGCATCCAACACCATGTTCGGTTTTAGAACCGTCAGTATAAATTCTAATATGTTCTTCGTAACTACTGACGGTTGCTAAAAAATCTTGCTGGATGATCACTGCTGGTTTCTTTTTTATTTCTCCTTGAGAGAGATCCAAACTTGTATTTACCGCTGGCAAGAGCCATGGCGGTATTTCTCTAGTAGAAATTGCTAGTGTCTCTGGTATAGCAATTTCATATTTCCTTCTTAATTCGTGGTACCTAATTCCGGCTGGTCTGGAATAGGTAGCACGACGTTCGTATAATGCAGCCATGGGATGATTCATAAACAATTTATTATTTATATGGGCAGGGAAAGCCCATATATTTGCTGCATATCTTAACAAGAGGATCTCTCTTCTATAATGTAGTGGCATTATTCCGGCTTCAGACATCAGACTAGCCGCCGGACTCGTGCGGAAAGCACCTGTTGCGTATCTTATTCCGCTATTATGAACTACGTCTAACTTTCTTAAGTGCGACTTTCTAGCGGATGAATATACGATACATCCGTAGTCTAGTTTAGATTGAACCAATGCTTTATACAGTCTCAATAATGTCTCTTTTCCTGAGCCCCAATTTAGGTTCGATAAACATTTTATAATGTTTAGGGCTCTTTTGCATCTATCACTCAAGTCCTGTATATGTAATCCCCATGTGAGGGATTTATCCAATACTAGTCCTAAATACCTTACGCTGTCTTTATATTGTATTGGATTATCATCAATTGTCAGAGCAGGACTTTGATGAGGAGTTCTCTTCCTACAAAAGTGTACACAGCACGTTTTTTCTGGTGAGAATTGGAATCCTGTATTCCTTGCAACTTCATTTAGAGCATTGATCGCTCGTTGCAATTTGTACCTCACTATAGCAGTCTTGTTGCTGGCATATACGATTGCCAGATCATCAACATAGACGCTTTTGCTGATTTCTACTGGAATGGCTAATATCAATTTATTAATGGCAATGGTAAACAAGGTACCGCTCAACGGCGAACCTTGCGGTATGCCATTTTCCAAGATTCTTTCACATGAATATTCGTTGTTGACGCGTACTTGGAAGGTACGATCATTCATGTAGTTGCTGAGTAGTATAGGCAAATTGCCACGAATGCCCCATTCATGTAACTGGAGCATTATACCATGACGCCAGGTCATATCGAAAGCCTTCTGAAGATCAAAGAAGACTCCGACACAATGTTTCCTTGTAATAAAGCTGTTATATATAATGTCCTCTAAGCTGATCATTTGATCAGTGGTAGAATGGTATTGTCGAAAACCTGCTTGATACGGTGATATCAGGTTTTCTTTTTCCAAAACCCAGACGAGTCGATTATTAATCATTTTTTCCAAAATTTTCCCCATAGCACACGTCAAAGAAATAGGACGGTAGCTATTGGGGTCTCTTAAATTTTTATTTTTCTTCGGTACTGGAACAACATGAGCTTTTTTCCACTGCTGCGGGTACGTTCCATCCCGCCATATTTTATTATAAAGTTCTAATAATCTACACTTTGCAGTGGTATTCAGCTGCCTGATCATATTATAGTGGATTTCATCCGGACCAGCAGCTGTGTTACCTGATTTTTCCAACGCCTTCGCGAATTCTTCCATTTTAAATGGTACGTTATATGAGTAATTATACTCAGTTCCAAAATTTAGTAGACCTTCGTGTTCTTCTTTTTTGGTTCGAAAACCTTCCTCGTAGTTGGCCGTTTTGCTGGCCTTTTCGAAATGATTGGAGAAATGATTGGATAACAGCTCTGCAATTTCATATGGAGTATCTTTTATTTCATCTTCATCTTCATCTTGAAGGCTAGTTATGGGAGTAAAATCATTACGCCCACAAATCGCCTTCACTTTCCTCCAAACATCTGATGCAGTAGTAGTTTTGTCAATGGATGACACGTATTGCTGCCAGGATCGTTTTTTCGAATCTATCATAACACGTTTTGCATACGCCCTGTATTTCTTAAAGGCAACAAGATTTTCTATACTAGGACGCTTCTTAAAGGCATTATACGCCCTTTTCTTTCTTTTTATAGCTTCACTTATTTCATCGTTCCACCATGGAACGGGTTTCTTTGTAAGTTTCCCAGATGTTTTGGGAATATATCTCGATGCCGACTCAATTATTGCATTTGTTATGGCGTCGACATCTTCTCCGATAACTCCAGTTGTTTTCGGGAGCATCGTTCTAGCTGTGAAGCTCGTCCAGTCTGCCTTTTCAAATAACCATCTTTTAGGGATGGGATATATTGTTCTAGTAACATCAGTTACAATTTGCACCGGGAAATGATCGCTTCCATGCAGATCGTCTATAACATGGAAGCTGTACCTCGGTGCTATCGATCCGCTTATAAGTGCAAGATCTATACAGGACGTCGATCCATCTCTGGCATTGAAAAAGGTTCCTGATCCGTCATTTAAAATAATAAGTTCAGAATTCATCAGGAACCCTTCCAGTTCTCTTCCACGGGGATCTACTCGATCCGATCCCCAGAGAGAATTATGAGCGTTAAAATCACCCACCAGTAAAACTGGTGGGGGAAGCTCGGAAATTAATCTTTCTATGTCATCCTTATTCCAATCGTAATTCGGTAAGTATATGCTGCACACAGTGATCTTAAGCGGTCGCTTCATTCTAACGGCGACCGCTTGTAGGTTGGTGTTTAGAACAACCGCTTCGGTGGTAGCTCTAGTCGATGTTAATATAGCTACTCCACCTCTAACTCTTACATTTGGCGGTTGATCTCGCCGAAATATATCAAATCCTTTTAATTTAAAATTTTCATTTCGGCGGAAATGCGTTTCTTGCAGACATATACAAATCGGGTCTACGTCATGTACCAAGCGTTGGAGCTCATGGATGTTTGAAAAACATCCATTGATGTTCCATTGTACAATCGACTCGCTAATTTTTAATTTTTAATTAAATTATTGCCTGGGTTTTCCTTTCGGCCATCCCTTTTTCCTTTTCTTCTCCATCCTGCGAACAGCATCGTGTTCGCGGAGAAGGTCGTCGCCTGTAAGGCTTCCGGTCTCCGTATCGGAGACCACCGAAGCCGCCGACGACGACGGGCATGGATCGGCGCCGGTTTCAGGCGCCGATTGAGAGGCGACAACCTGCCCGCTCCCCAACACGGGGGTCGCACCGGTCACCGCCTGTGGGAGGGGGGACACTCGCCCCCCCTGTGTGATTTTTTGTGGCCTCTGAGGCTTAGAGGCCACTTCAGTTACAGGAGGCTTGGGAGCCTCCATAACAGACTCTGTAGGTATCGCCTTTTTCTTTTCATCGAGGATCTCGCTGAGACGGACTTGACATTCAGGTTTATTGTCCGTTTTCTTTTCTGGAGGAGCAACTTTCACTTTTATCGACTTATCTTCAGCAGGCTGTATCACTATCTTTGGCTTAACAAGTTCTTTATTGCCAAGAGGTTTCATCTTGTTTTCGATGATCCTCTCAATCATGTTAGCCAAAGTGGGAGCAAGTTTATTTATAATTTGTACCTCATCTACAGCAATCGGAGCAGGAGCAGGAACCGTAGCCGCAGCCTGAGCATAAGATGTTGCTGCTCTAGGCTTACGGGCGTTAACTATTTTTTTTGCATCGAAGTAGCTGACTTTTTGCAGGGTTTTTACTTCCTGCACAGCTACCTCATCTTTGTAGACAGGACAATTCCTTGATCTACAAGAATGCGCTCCTTTGCAGTTTATGCATGTAGGAGGCTCTTTACATGGCTCTCCCTCATGCACCTCTTCACCGCACACGCATATTTGCGGTCTTTCGCATCTAAGAGCGGTGTGGCCAAAGCGTTGGCACTTGAAGCACCTCATCGGCTGTGGGACAAATGCCCGCACATCCAAACGGTGAATCCCCGCTCTTATCTTTTCTGGCAAAGTAGGCCGGTTGAAAGTAAGGACATGAGAAGCCGAGGGTAAGACCTCACCGTTCCTTCTCATGTTTAACCGACGGCACTCTATTACTCCTTGTGCTGCCAGCTCCTCTACAATCTCTTGCTCCGAACAGTTTAAAAGATCCCGACAGACCACAACACCCCTTGAGGTGTTGAGCGTGCCGTGGGGATCAACGCGTACCGCTAGCTCTCCAATTTTCTTCAGCCCTAAAATCTTCTGAGACTGTATATCATTAACAGTCTCTACATGAAGTCCCGTAAAAGTTTTCCGTATTTCCTTTACAGGGCCTCCAGCACATTTGTTTATCTCTCGAGCGATGAGAAAAGGACTCACCCTCGAGAAATTTCCATCCTCCTTTGTAATGACCAAATATTTAGGTTTCGGTACATTACTACTTTTAAAAAAAAACCTTCTGTAAGCTTTTTCTAGCCTCAATCTCTATCTTCTTACTCTCCGTACTCTTCCTCCGTTTTGCCTCAGGCGAAACGGCTGGTTCTAAACGAGGGTGTTTACGTGCACCCTCTGCCACGTTGGTTTGTTCAGGAAAATTCATGAACAAAAAATCCCTTCTGTAGTAAGGCTAGCCGCCGGGGTACACCCCCACTCCAGGGCTACCAACCCTGGAGGTCCGTTCCGGTACTCCGGTGGAACCGGCATATGTCCTGGCAGAGAGCGGATGCGCAGTCTCTGCACTGACTCCAGGCCCCTACACACCGAAGCTTTCAGGGCTCCCATGCTCCGAACATGGGCACCTTAACTACATGCTTGCCATCGCAGGGGGCATGTGGACGACGAAAGGTCTCCGTTACACCTGCAAATAACTTTGACCGTGGCCGCCACATCGCCAGCTCTAAAGGCGGTATAAATCCATTTCCGTAATCGTTAAAAATGTCATATCTGCAGGTGGCCGTAAAGTCCAGTCCTGTAATTCGGCCTATGGATGTAAATCGACCGAAGAAAGTATATCCGAGAAACAACACTCGGAACCCCGTTAGCCAGCTATATGTAATGTACTTGAGTACAGCTGTTACCGCCCTGGACGTGGAACGTAGATGTTGTGTTCCGGACGTGGGGAATATCTACCTCAGGGCATTATTATTATTATTATTATTATTATTATTATTATTATTATTATTATTATTATTATTATTATTATTATTATTATTATTATTATTATTATTATTATTATTATTATTATTATTATTATTATTATTTTTTTTTTTTTTTTTTTTTTTTTTTTTTGAGGTTTTTAGGGGCATCGACTACTTTGGTCATTAGCCCCATCCCACTTCAAAAAAAAATAAAAAAAAAGGTTCAAAATTTCACAAAATGATCAAAATTTTGCTTTTCCTTATAATTTCTGATCCAGTTATACTACTTCCTAGGCTTTCCTTTCGGCCAACCTTTTTTACACCGCTTTTCCATTCTGCGAACGGCCTCAACTTCCGACGACAGAGTGTCTGAGGCTTCGGACATGGCATCGTCTTCTCTTTCTGACGCCAATGACGTTCGCCGGCTTACATCTGGTGATGAAAGCTTCAATGGTGCTGTGAGCATCGTTGCAATTGAGTCTAAACTTGCAACCGATGCACTTTCGGCGGCTGATGAACTCGATTCAATGTCTAAGGCTGTGCTTGGGCCGGCTGATACAGATGCTCTCGCCACAGTTGTTCTCTGAGCTTTTGGGGCCTCTGTAGGTACGGTTTTAATATCGTCTGTGTCTGGTGCTTTCTCGATAGTTACTTGCACCTCCATTTTGGTTGACGCAGATTTTTCCTGTACTCTTGTCACAGTATCCTTAGCTATATGACTCGTCGTCGGGGTGATCTTTAGATCTTTCTCGGATAAATCAAGATTTTTCTTCATTACGTCTATTGCTGGAGTTATAATCGAGGATTTTGCCGGTTTTTTAAACTGCGCTGGTACGGGTCTTCTGTCGGCGACGTCAGTCCGGGATTGAGCCTTCTCATGTTTACTTTGTTGTATCTGATGAGTCGACTCGATCTTGGAATCAATGATTCTTTCTATTATTGTCGCGAGACTTGGCGCCATCGTATTAAGCAACTGCTCCACGTTGATTTTAGGTGTGGGGGGAGCAGCAGCTGCTTCTGCGTATGAAGTCGATGGTCTAGGTGTACGTAGGTTTACAATCTTCTTCGCTTCAGGGTAGCTGACTTTTTGAAGCGTTTTAACCTCCTGAATGGCTGTTTCTGATTTGTATACTGGGCAGTTCCTGGATCGACAGTTATGGTGCCCTTTACAATTAATGCAGACTGGAGGGTCTTTACATGGATCACCCTCATGTATCTTCGATCCGCATATACAAATTTCCTGCGCTTCACATCTAGCGGCAGTGTGTCCGAAACGTTGACATCTAAAACATCTCATCGGCTGCGGAATAAATGCCCGTACATCAAGCCGATGGATGCCAGCTCGTACCTTTTCAGGAAGACTTGGCCTATTGAATGTCAAGACATGAGAGGCCGAAGGAAGAATCTGACCATTTCGTCTCATAGAAAGTCTGCGACAATGTGTCACTCCCTGACTAGACATTTCCTGCACTATTTCTTCTTCAGTACAGTTAAGAAGATCACGGCAAACAACAACTCCTCTAGATGAATTAAGTGTACTATGCGGTTGGACCGAAACCGCATATTCACCGATCTTCTTCAACGCCAAAACTTTCTGGCTTTGCATGACATGCAATCCATTAAAAGTTTTACGAATATCCTTGACAGGACCACCAGCACAATTTGTAATCTCTCTAGCAATTAAGAATGGACTTACCTTTTGGAAGTTACCATTCTCTTTTGTAATGATCAAAAATCTTGGTTTGGGAAAATTATTTCCAAACAAAGCTTTTCTTAAATCTTTACTGATTTTATCAGCATCTTTTCTAATCTTATCACTCTCCTTACTTTTTTCCGCTTCGCTTGTGGCGAATCGGCGGTTTCTAAACGAGGGTGTTTACGTGCACCCTCTGCCACGTGAGTTTGTTCAGGAAAATTCATGAACATTGATCCCTTCTGTAGCAAGGCTAGCCGCCGGGGTACACCCCCACTCCAGGGCTACTAACCTTGGAGGTCCTATCCGGTACTCCGGTGGAACCGGCATATGTCCTGGCAGAGAGCGGATGCGCAGTCTCTGCACTGACTCCAGGCCCCTACACACCGAAGCTTTCAGGGCTCCCATGCTCCGAACATGGGCACCTTAACTACATGCTTGCCATCGCAGGGGGCATGTGGACAACGGAAGGGTCTCCGTTACACCTGCAATAACATTGACCCTGGCCGCCACATCGCCAGCTCTAAGAATGGTATGAATCCATTTCCAAAATCGTTTGTTATTTCATTTCCTGCAGGTAGCCAAAAATCCAGTCCGTTTAGTGACCTGAAGTTGGAACCAGGTCAAACTTAGCAATGCATAACCGAGGAATTTACTCGGAACCCCGTTAGCCAGCTATATGTGTTGTACAAAGGTACAGCTGTTACCGCCCTGGACGTGGAACATAGATGTTGTGTTCCGGACGTGGGGATACATAGATGTTGTGTTCCGGACGTGGGGATTATCTACCTCAGGGCTATTATTATTATTATTATTATTATTATTATTATTATTATTATTATTATTATTATTATTATTATTATTATTATTATTATTATTATTATTATTATTATTATTATTATTATTATTATTATTATTATTATTATTATTATTATTATTATTATTATTATTATTATTATTATTATTATTATTATTATTATTATTATTATTATTATTATTATTATTATTATTATTATTATTATTATTATTATTATTATTATTATTATTATTATTATTATTATTATTATTATTATTATTATTATTATTATTATTATTATTATTATTATTATTATTATTATTATTATTATTATTATTATTATTATTATTATTATTATTATTATTATTATTATTATTATTATTATTATTATTATTATTATTATTATTATTATTATTATTATTATTATTATTATTATTATTATTATTATTATTATTATTATTATTATTATTATTATTATTATTATTATTATTATTATTATTATTATTATTATTATTATTATTATTATTATTATTATTATTATTATTATTATTATTATTATTATTATTATTATTATTATTATTATTATTATTATTATTATTATTATTATTATTATTATTATTATTATTATTATTATTATTATTATTATTATTATTATTATTATTATTATTATTATTATTATTATTATTATTATTATTATTATTATTATTATTATTATTATTATTATTATTATTATTATTATTATTATTATTATTTTTTTTTTTTTTTTTTTTTTTTTTTTTAACTGAATTTTTACGGGCATCGACTGCTAAGGTCATTAGCCCTCGTCACATTCTTTAAAAGAAATTTTTATCTCCATCAGGATCGTCATATGTAAGGGTGTAAAGGGCCCTTACATTTTATTTAAAAACACAAACTTCACAGTAAACATTAAAACATGAAAGACAAGGACAATCACAAACACTTACGGGGTGTAAAGGGCCCCAATATTAAAATTTGAGATAGGTTCTCAAAAGACCATGAACTTAAAATTATAATTAATCTTCTCAATACCATATCTTTCCTCTTTCTTCTATATGTATATATATATATATATAACTACCACTTAGAGTATCTTTTTCCACAGCTTTAAACTTCCATTTTACAGACTTTTAAGAAGTCCACTGGCGTGTAAAAATGCAACTATATTTTCTTCATTTCCATTATCCAGATCAGCACTAATATTATTTGTAAAACAGAACCTCTTTCTGAGGTCCTCATATATGGTACACTCTTCTATTAGATGCTTGGTTGTCAGTGTTTTATTGCAAACACCGCACATTGGTCTCACTTCGCCGGTTAACAAATATAAATTTGTTAATCGCGTGTGACCGATTCTAAGTCTGGTCACCGCTACTTGTTCACGGCGAGTCAATTTAAAGTCGCTTTTCCATTTATAAGGAGAAGTTTTAACTGATTTTAATTTTGTATTTAAACTCCTCCATTCAGCGTTCCACTTGTTTCTTACTATATTTGTTAGACGGTTTTTAATATCTGCCACTCTTACAGGAAATGCATCCAAATCATCGCAGACTGTTGCCTTTCTGGCAGCTTCGTCTGCGATTTCATTACCTGTAATACCAGCATGCCCCGGAGTCCATACAAATACGCATCGCTGTCCTCGTTGTTTTAGAACGTATAAAATGGACAGGATGTTTGCAATTAGGACATCCTTAATGTTCTTGTTCCGAATTGCGACAAGTGCACTTAATGAGTCGGAACATATTAGCACTCTCTCTTCGCAATAGTGTTCAGTGTAGCGAAGAGCTTGCTGAATTGCAGTGAGTTCTGCCGTGTAGACACTGGCCACATCTGGCAGTCTCCAAGAGTGGGCTTCTTCATTTACATATATCGAGCATCCAACACCATGTTCGGTTTTAGAACCGTCAGTATAAATTCTAATATGTTCTTCGTAACTACTGACGGTTGCTAAAAATTCCTGCTGGATGATCACTGCTGGTTTCTTTTTTATTTCTCCTTGAGAGAGATCCAAACTTGTATTTACCGCTGGCAAGAGCCATGGCGGTATTTCTCTAGTAGAAATTGCTAGTGTCTCTGGTATAGCAATTTCATATTTCCTTCTTAATTCGTGGTACCTAATTCCGGCTGGTCTGGAATAGGTAGCACGACGTTCGTATAATGCAGCCATGGGATGATTCATAAACAATTTATTATTTATATGGGCAGGGAAAGCCCATATATTTGCTGCATATCTTAACAAGAGGATCTCTCTTCTATAATGTAGTGGCATTATTCCGGCTTCAGACATCAGACTAGCCGCCGGACTCGTGCGGAAAGCACCTGTTGCGTATCTTATTCCGCTATTATGAACTACGTCTAACTTTCTTAAGTGCGACTTTCTAGCGGATGAATATACGATACATCCGTAGTCTAGTTTAGATTGAACCAATGCTTTATACAGTCTCAATAATGTCTCTTTTCCTGAACCCCAATTCAGGTTCGATAAACATTTTATAATGTTTAGGGCTCTTTTGCATCTATCACTCAAGTCCTGTATATGTAATCCCCATGTGAGGGATTTATCCAATACTAGTCCTAAATACCTTACGCTGTCTTTATATTGTATTGGATTATCATCAATTGTCAGAGCAGGACTTTGATGAGGAATTCTCTTCCTACAAAAGTGTACACAGCACGTTTTTTCTGGTGAGAATTGGAATCCTGTATTCCTTGCAACTTCATTTAGAGCATTGATCGCTCGTTGCAATTTGTACCTCACTATAGCAGTCTTGTTGCTGGCATATACGATTGCCAGATCATCAACATAGACGCTTTTGCTGATTTCTACTGGAATGGCTAATATCAATTTATTAATGGCAATGGTAAACAAGGTACCGCTCAACGGCGAACCTTGCGGTATGCCATTTTCCAAGATTCTTTCACATGAATATTCGTTGTTGACGCGTACTTGGAAGGTACGGTCATTCATGTAGTTGCTGAGCAGTATAGGCAAATTGCCACGAATGCCCCATTCATGTAACTGGAGCATTATACCATGACGCCAGGTCATATCGAAAGCCTTCTGAAGATCAAAGAAGACTCCGACACAATGTTTCCTTGTAATAAAGCTGTTATATATAATGTCCTCTAAGCTGATCATTTGATCAGTGGTAGAATGGTATTGTCGAAAACCTGCTTGATACGATGATATCAGGTTTTCTTTTTCCAAAACCCAGACGAGTCGATTATTAATCATTTTTTCCAATATTTTCCCCATAGCACACGTCAAAGAAATAGGACGGTAGCTATTGGGGTCTGTTAAATTTTTATTTTTCTTTGGTACTGGAACAACATGAGCTTTTTTCCACTGCTGCGGGTACGTTCCATCCCGCCATATTTTATTATAAAGTTCTAATAGTCTACACTTTGCAGTGGTATTCAGCTGCCTGATCATATTATAGTGGATTTCATCCGGACCAGCAGCTGTGTTACCTGATTTTTCCAACGCCTTCGCGAATTCTTCCATTTTAAATGGTACATTATATGAGTAATTATACTCAGTTCCAAAATTTAGTAGACCTTCGTGTTCTTCTTTTTTGGTTCGAAAACCTTCCTCGTAGTTGGCCGTTTTGCTGGCCTTTTCGAAATGATTGGATAACAGCTCTGCAATTTCATATGGAGTATCTTTTATTTCATCTTCATCTTGAAGGCTAGTTATGGGAGTAAAATCATTACGCCCACAAATCGCCTTCACTTTCCTCCAAACATCTGATGCAGTAGTAGTTTTGTTAATGGATGACACGTATTGCTGCCAGGATCGTTTTTTCGAATCTATCATAACACGTTTTGCATACGCCCTGTATTTCTTAAAGGCAACAAGATTTTCTATACTAGGACGCTTCTTAAAGGCATTATACGCCCTTTTCTTTCTTTTTATAGCTTCACTTATTTCATCGTTCCACCATGGAACGGGTTTCTTTGTAAGTTTCCCAGATGTTTTGGGAATATATCTCGATGCCGACTCGATTATTGCATTTGTTATGGCGTCGACATCGTCTCCGATAACTCCGGTTGTTTCTGGGAGCATCGTTCTAGCTGTGAAGCTCGTCCAGTCTGCCTTTTCAAATAACCATCTTTTAGGGATGGGATATATTGTTCTAGTAACATCAGTTACAATTTGCACCGGGAAATGATCGCTTCCATGCAGATCGTCTATAACATGGAAGCTGTACCTCGGTGCTATCGATCCGCTTATGAGTGCAAGATCTATACAGGACGTCGATCCATCTCTGGCATTGAAAAAGGTTCCTGATCCGTCATTTAAAATAATAAGATCAGAATTCATCAGGAACCCTTCCAGTTCTCTTCCACGGGGATCTACTCGATCCGATCCCCAGAGAGAATTATGAGCGTTAAAATCACCCACCAGTAAAACAGGTGGGGGAAGCTCGGAAATTAATCTTTCTATGTCATCCTTATTCCAATCGTAATTCGGTAAGTATATGCTGCACACAGTGATCTTAAGCGGTCGCTTCATTCTAACGGCGACCGCTTGTAGGTTGGTGTTTAGAACAACCGCTTCGGTGGTAGCTCTAGTCGATGTTAATATAGCTACTCCACCTCTAACTCTTACATTTGGCGGTTGATCTCGCCGAAATATATCGAATCCTTTTAATTTAAAATTTTCATTTCGGCGGAAATGCGTTTCTTGCAGACATATACAAATCGGGTCTACGTCATGTACCAAGCGTTGGAGCTCATGGATGTTTGAAAAACATCCATTGATGTTCCATTGTACAATCGACTCGCTAATTTTTAATTTTTAATTAAATTATTGCCTGGGTTTTCCTTTCGGCCATCCCTTTTTCCTTTTCTTCTCCATCCTGCGAACAGCATCGTGTTCGCGGAGAAGGTCGTCGCCTGTAAGGCTTCCGGTCTCCGTATCGGAGACCACCGAAGCCGCCGACGACGACGGGCATGGATCGGCGCCGGTTTCAGGCGCCGATTGAGAGGCGACAACCTGCCCGCTCCCCAACACGGGGGTCGCACCGGTCACCGCCTGTGGGAGGGGGGACACTCGCCCCCCCTGTGTGATTTTTTGTGGCCTCTGAGGCTTAGAGGCCACTTCAGTTACAGGAGGCTTGGGAGCCTCCATAACAGACTCTGTAGGTATCGCCTTTTTCTTTTCATCGAGGATCTCGCTGAGACGGACTTGACATTCAGGTTTATTGTCCGTTTTCTTTTCTGGAGGAGCAACTTTCACTTTTATCGACTTATCTTCAGCAGGCTGTATCACTATCTTTGGCTTAACGAGTTCTTTATTGCCAAGAGGTTTCATCTTGTTTTCGATGATCCTCTCAATCATGTTAGCCAAAGTGGGAGCAAGTTTATTTATAATTTGTACCTCATCTACAGCAATCGGAGCAGGAGCAGGAACAGTAGCCGCAGCCTGAGCATAAGATGTTGCTGCTCTAGGCTTACGGGCGTTAACTATTTTTTTTGCATCGAAGTAGCTGACTTTTTGCAGGGTTTTTACTTCCTGCACAGCTACCTCATCTTTGTAGACAGGACAATTCCTTGATCTACAAGAATGCGCTCCTTTGCAGTTTATGCATGTAGGAGGCTCTTTACATGGCTCTCCCTCATGCACCTCTTCACCGCACACGCATATTTGCGGTCTTTCGCATCTAAGAGCGGTGTGGCCAAAGCGTTGGCACTTGAAGCACCTCATCGGCTGTGGGACAAATGCCCGCACATCCAAACGGTGAATCCCCGCTCTTATCTTTTCTGGCAAAGTAGGCCGGTTGAAAGTAAGGACATGAGAAGCCGAGGGTAAGACCTCACCGTTCCTTCTCATGTTTAACCGACGGCACTCTATTACTCCTTGTGCTGCCAGCTCCTCTACAATCTCTTGCTCCGAACAGTTTAAAAGATCCCGACAGACCACAACACCCCTTGAGGTGTTGAGCGTGCCGTGGGGATCAACGCGTACCGCTAGCTCTCCAATTTTCTTCAGCCCTAAAATCTTCTGAGACTGTATATCATTAACAGTCTCTACATGAAGTCCCGTAAAAGTTTTCCGTATTTCCTTTACAGGGCCTCCAGCACATTTGTTTATCTCTCGAGCGATGAGAAAAGGACTCACCCTCGAGAAATTTCCATCCTCCTTTGTAATGACCAAATATTTAGGTTTCGGTACATTACTACTTTTAAAAAAAGCCTTCTGTAAGCTTTTTCTAGCCTCAATCTCTATCTTCTTACTCTCCGTACTCTTCCTCCGTTTTGCCTCAGGCGAAACGGCTGGTTCTAAACGAGGGTGTTTACGTGCACCCTCTGCCACGTTGGTTTGTTCAGGAAAATTCATGAACAAAAAATCCCTTCTGTAGTAAGGCTAGCCGCCGGGGTACACCCCCACTCCAGGGCTACCAACCCTGGAGGTCCGTTCCGGTACTCCGGTGGAACCGGCATATGTCCTGGCAGAGAGCGGATGCGCAGTCTCTGCACTGACTCCAGGCCCCTACACACCGAAGCTTTCAGGGCTCCCATGCTCCGAACATGGGCACCTTAACTACATGCTTGCCATCGCAGGGGGCATGTGGACGACGAAAGGTCTCCGTTACACCTGCAAATAACTTTGACCGTGGCCGCCACATCGCCAGCTCTAAAGGCGGTATAAATCCGTTTCCGTAATCGTTAAAAATGTCATATCTGCAGGTGGCCGTAAAGTCCAGTCCTGTAATTCGGCCTATGGATGTAAATCGACCGAAGAAAGTATATCCGAGAAACAACACTCGGAACCCCGTTAGCCAGCTATATGTAATGTACTTGAGTACAGCTGTTACCGCCCTGGACGTGGAACGTAGATGTTGTGTTCCGGACGTGGGGAATATCTACCTCAGGGCATTATTATTATTATTATTATTATTATTATTATTATTATTATTATTATTATTATTATTATTATTATTATTATTATTATTATTATTATTATTATTATTATTATTATTATTATTATTATTATTATTATTATTATTATTATTATTATTATTATTATTATTATTATTATTATTATTATTATTATTATTATTATTATTATTATTATTATTATTATTATTATTATTATTATTATTATTATTATTATTATTATTATTATTATTATTATTATTATTATTATTATTATTATTATTATTATTATTTTTTTTTTTTTTTTTTTTTTTTTTTTTTTTGTTTTTTTGAGGTTTTTTAGGGGCATCGACTACTTTGGTCATTAGCCCCATCCCACTTCAAAAAAAAACAAAAAAAAAAGGTTCAAAATTTCACATTTTATTGTTCAAAAAATGATCAAAATTTTGCTTTTCTTCTAATTTCTGATTCAATTATATCACTTTCTAGGCTTTCCTTTCGGCCAACCCTTTTTACACCGCTTTTCCATTCTGCGAACGGCCTCAACTTCCGACGACAGAGTGTCTGAGGCTTCGGACATGGCATCGTCTTCTCTTTCTGACGCCAATGACGTTCGCCGGCTTACATCTGGTGATGAAAGCTTCAATGGTGCTGTGAGCATCGTTGCAATTGAGTCTAAACTTGCAACCGATGCACTTTCGGCGGCTGATGAACTCGATTCAATATCTAAGGCTGTGCTTGGACCGGCTGATACAGATGCTCTCGCCACAGTTGTTCTCTGAGCTTTTGGGGCCTCTGTAGGTACGGTTTTAATATCGTCTGTGTCTGGTGCTTTTTCGATAGTTACTTGCACCTCCATTTTGGTTGACGCAGATTTTTCCTGTACTCTTGTCACAGTATCCTTAGCTATATGACTCGTCGTCGGGGTGATCTTTAGATCTTTGTCGAATAAATCAAGATTTTTCTTCATTACGTCTATTGCTGGAGTTATAATCGAGGATTTTGCCGGTTTTTTAAACTGCGCTGGTACGGGTCTTCTGTCGGCGACGTCAGTCCGGGATTGAGCCTTCTCATGTTTACTTTGTTGTATCTGATGAGTCGACTCGATCTTGGAATCAATGATTCTTTCTATCACTGTCGCGAGACTTGGTGCCATCGTATTAAGCAACTGCTCCACGTTGATTTTAGGTGTGGGGGGAGCAGCAGCTGCTTCTGCGTATGAAGTCGATGGTCTAGGTGTACGTAGGTTTACAATCTTCTTCGCTTCAGGGTAGCTTACTTTTTGAAGCGTTTTAACCTCCTGAATGGCTGTTTCTGATTTGTATACTGGGCAGTTCCTGGATCGACAGTTATGGTGCCCTTTACAATTAATGCAGACTGGAGGGTCTTTACATGGATCACCCTCATGTATCTTCAATCCGCATATACAAATTTCCTGCGCTTCACATCTAGCGGCAGTGTGTCCGAAACGTTGACATCTAAAACATCTCATCGGCTGCGGAATAAATGCCCGAACATCAAGCCTATGGATGCCAGCTCGTACCTTTTCAGGAAGACTTGGCCTATTGAATGTCAGTACATGAGAGGCCGAAGGAAGAATCTCACCATTTCGTCTCATAGAAAGTCTGCGACAATGTGTCACTCCCTGACTAGACATTTCCTGCACTATTTCTTCTTCAGTACAGTTAAGAAGATCACGGCAAACAACAACTCCTCTAGATGAATTAAGTGTACTATGCGGTTGGACAGTAACCGCAAATTCACCGATCTTCTTCAGCGCCTGGACTTTCTGACTTTGCATGTCGTTTATAGTTTCGACATGTAATCCGTTAAACGTCTTACGGATATCCTTGACAGGACCACCAGCACAATTTGTAATCTCTCTAGCAATTAAGAATGGACTTACCTTTTGGAAGTTACCATTCTCTTTTGTAATGACCAAAAATCTTGGTTTGGGAACATTATTACCAAACAAAGCTTTTCTCAAATCTTTACTGATTTTATCAGCATCTTTTCTAATCTTATCACTCTCCTTGCTTTTTTTCCGCTTCGCTTGTGGCGAATCGGCGGTTTCTAAACGAGGGTGTTTACGTGCACCCTCTGCCACGTGAGTTTGTTCAGGAAAATTCATGAACATTGATCCCTTCTGTAGCAAGGCTAGCCGCCGGGGTACACCCCCACTCCAGGGCTACTAACCTTGGAGGTCCTATCCGGTACTCCGGTGGAACCGGCATATGTCCTGGCAGAGAGCGGATGCGCAGTCTCTGCACTGACTCCAGGCTCCTACTCACCGAAGCTTTCAGAGCTCCCATGCACCGACATACATGGGCACCATTGCTACATGCTTGCCATCGCAGGGGGCATGTGGACAACGGAAGGGTCTCCGTTACACCTGCAATAACATTGACCCTGGCCGCCACATCGCCAGCTCTAAGAATGGTATGAATCCATTTCCAAAATCATATATTACTCCATTTCCTGCAGGTAGCCAAAAATCCAGTCCGTTTAGTGACCTGAAGTTGGAACCAGGTCAAACTCAACAATGCATAACCGAGGAATTTACTCGGAACCCCGTTAGCCAGCTATATGTGATGTACAAAGGTACAGCTGTTGCCGCCCTGGACGTGGAACATAGATGTTGTGTTCCGGACGTGGGGATTATCTACCTCAGGGCATTATTATTATTATTATTATTATTATTATTATTATTATTATTATTATTATTATTATTATTATTATTATTATTATTATTATTATTATTATTATTATTATTATTATTATTATTATTATTATTATTATTATTATTATTATTATTATTATTATTATTATTATTATTATTATTATTATTATTATATTATTATTATTATTATTATTATTATTATTATTATTATTATTATTATTATTATTATTATTATTATTATTATTATTATTATTATTATTATTATTATTATTATTATTATTATTATTATTATTATTATTATTATTATTATTATTATTATTATTATTATTATTATTATTATTATTATTATTATTATTATTATTATTATTATTATTATTATTATTATTATTATTATTATTATTATTATTATTATTATTATTATTATTATTATTATTATTATTATTATTATTATTATTATTATTATTATTATTATTATTATTATTATTATTATTATTATTATTATTATTATTATTATTATTATTATTATTATTATTATTATTATTATTATTATTATTATTATTATTATTATTATTATTATTATTATTATTATTATTATTATTATTATTATTATTATTATTATTATTATTATTATTATTATTATTATTATTATTATTATTATTATTATTATTATTATTATTATTATTATTATTATTATTATTATTATTATTATTATTATTATTATTATTATTATTATTATTATTATTATTTTTTTTTTTTTTTTTTTTTTATTGAATTTTTTACGGGCATCGACTGCTAAGGTCATTAGCCCTCGTCACATTCTTTAAAAGAAATTATTATCTCCATCAGGATCGTCATATGTAAGGGTGTAAAGGGCCCTTACATTTTATTTAAAAAAAAAAAAAACACAAACTTCACAATAAACATTAAAACATGAAAGACAAGGACAATCACAAACACTTACGGGGTGTAAAGGGCCCCAATATTAAAATTTGAGATAGGTTCTCAAAAGACCATGAACTTAAAATTATAATTAATCTTCTCAATACCATATCTTTCCTCTTTCTTCTATATGTATATATATATAACTACCACTTAGAGTATCTTTTTCCACAGCTTTAAACTTCCATTTTACAGACTTTTAAGAAGTCCACTGGCGTGTAAAAATGCAACTATATTTTCTTCATTTCCATTATCCAGATCAGCACTAATATTATTTGTAAAACAGAACCTCTTTCTGAGGTCCTCATATATGGTACACTCTTCTATTAGATGCTTGATTGTCAGTGTTTTATTGCAAACACCGCACATTGGTCTCACTTCGCCGGTTAACAAATATAAATTTGTTAATCGCGTGTGACCGATTCTAAGTCTGGTCACCGCTACTTGTTCACGGCGAGTCAATTTAAAGTCGCTTTTCCATTTATAAGGAGAAGTTTTAACTGAGTTTAATTTTGTATTTAAACTCCTCCATTCAGCGTTCCACTTGTTTCTTACTATATTTGTTAGACGGTTTTTAATATCTGCCACTCTTACAGGAAATGCATCCAAATCATCGCAGACTGTTGCCTTTCTGGCAGCTTCGTCTGCGATTTCATTACCTGTAATACCAGCATGCCCTGGAGTCCATACAAATACGCATCGCTGTCCTCGTTGTTTTAGAACGTATAAAATGGACAGGATGTTTGCAATTAGGACATCCTTAATGTTCTTGTTCCGAATTGCGACGAGTGCACTTAATGAATCGGAACATATTAGCACTCTCTCTTCGCAATAGTGTTCAGTGTAGCGAAGAGCTTGCTGAATCGCAGTGAGTTCTGCCGTGTAGACACTGGCCACATCTGGCAGTCTCCAAGAGTGGGCTTCTTCATTTACATATATCGAGCATCCAACACCATGTTCAGTTTTAGAACCGTCAGTATAAATTCTAATATGTTCTTCGTAACTACTGACGGTTGCTAAAAAAACTTGCTGGATGATCACTGCTGGTTTCTTTTTTATTTCTCCTTGAGAGAGATCCAAACTTGTATTTACCGCTGGCAAGAGCCATGGCGGTATTTCTCTAGTAGAAATTGCTAGTGTCTCTGGTATAGCAATTTCATATTTCCTTCTTAATTCGTGGTACCTAATTCCGGCTGGTCTGGAATAGGTAGCACGACGTTCGTATAATGCAGCGATGGGATGATTCATAAACAATTTATTATTTATATGGGCAGGGAAAGCCCATATATTTGCTGCATATCTTAACAAGAGGATCTCTCTTCTATAATGTAGTGGCATTATTCCGGCTTCAGACATCAGACTAGCCGCCGGACTTGTGCGGAAAGCACCTGTTGCGTATCTTATTCCGCTATTATGAACTACGTCTAACTTTCTTAAGTGCGACTTTCTAGCGGATGAATATACGATACATCCGTAGTCTAGTTTAGATTGAACCAATGCTTTATACAATCTCAATAATGTCTCTTTTTCTGAGCCCCAATTTAGGTTCGATAAACATTTTATAATGTTTAGGGCTCTTTTGCATCTATCACTCAAGTCCTGTATATGTAATCCCCATGTGAGGGATTTATCCAATACTAGTCCTAAATACCTTACGCTGTCTTTATATTGTATTGGATTATCATCAATTGTCAGAGCAGGACTTTGATGAGGAATTCTCTTCCTACAAAAGTGTACACAGCACGTTTTTTCTGGTGAGAATTGGAATCCTGTATTCCTTGCAACTTCATTTAGAGCATTGATCGCTCGTTGCAATTTGTACCTCACTATAGCAGTCTTGTTGCTGGCATATATGATTGCCAGATCATCAACATAGACGCTTTTGCTGATTTCTACTGGAATGGCTAATATCAATTTATTAATGGCAATGGTAAACAAGGTACCGCTCAACGGCGAACCTTGCGGTATGCCATTTTCCATGATTCTTTCACATGAATATTCGTTGTTGACGCGTACTTGGAAGGTACGGTCATTCATGTAGTTGCTGAGCAGTATAGGCAAATTGCCACGAATGCCCCATTCATGTAACTGGAGCATTATACCATGACGCCAGGTCATATCGAAAGCCTTCTGAAGATCAAAGAAGACTCCGACACAATGTTTCCTTGTAATAAAGCTGTTATATATAATGTCCTCTAAGCTGATCATTTGATCAGTGGTAGAATGGTATTGTCGAAAACCTGCTTGATACGGTGATATCAGGTTTTCTTTTTCCAAAACCCAGACGAGTCGATTATTAATCATTTTTTCAAATATTTTTCCCATAGCACACGTCAAAGAAATAGGACGGTAGCTATTGGGGTCTGTTAAATTTTTATTTTTCTTAGGTACTGGAACAACATAAGCTTTTTTCCACTGCTGCGGGTACGTTCCATCCCGCCATATTTTATTATAAAGTTCTAATAATCTACACTTTGCAGTGGTATTCAGCTGCCTGATCATATTGTAGTGGATTTCATCCGGACCAGCAGCTGTGTTACCTGATTTTTCCAACGCTTTCGTGAATTCTTCCATTTTAAATGGTACATTATATGAGTAATTATACTCAGTTCCAAAATTTAGTAGACCTTCGTGTTCTTCTTTTATGAGTAATTATACTCAGTTCCAAAATTTAGTAGACCTTCGTGTTCTTCTTTTTTGGTTCGAAAACCTTCCTCGTAGTTGGCCGTTTTGCTGGCCTTTTCGAAATGATTGGATAAGAGCTCTGCAATTTCATATGGAGTATCTTTTATTTCATCTTCATCTTGAAGGCTAGTTATGGGAGCAAAATCATTACGCCCACAAATCGCCTTCACTTTCCTCCAAACATCTGCTGCAGTAGTGGTTTTGTCGATGGATGACACGTATTGCTGCCAGGATCGTTTCTTTGAATCTGTCATAAGACGTTTTGCATACGCCCTGTATTTCTTAAAGGCAACAAGGTTTTCTATACTAGGACGCTTCTTAAAGGCATTATACGCCCTTTTCTTTCTTTTTATAGCTTCACTTATTTCATCGTTCCACCATGGAACGGGTTTCTTTGTAAGTTTCCCAGATGTTTTGGGAATATATCTCGATGCCGACTCGATTATTGCATTTGTTATTGCGTCGACATCGTCTCCGATAACTCCGGTTATTTCTGGGAGCATCGTTCTAGCTGTGAAGCTCGTCCAGTCTGCCTTTTCAAATAACCATCTTTTAGGGATGGGATATATTGTTCTTGTAACATCAGTTACAATTTGCACCGGGAAATGATCGCTTCCATGTAGATCGTCTATAACATGGAAGCTGTACCTCGGTGCTATCGATCCGCTTATAAGTGCAAGATCTATACAGGACGTCGATCCATCTCTGGCATTGAAAAAGGTTCCTGATCCGTCATTTAAAATAATAAGTTCAGAATTCATCAGGAACCCTTCCAGTTCTCTTCCACGGGGATCTACTCGATCCGATCCCCAGAGAGAATTATGAGCGTTAAAATCACCCACCAGTAAAACAGGTGGGGGAAGCTCGGAAATTAATCTTTCTATGTCATCCTTATTCCAATCGTAATTCGGTAAGTATATGCTGCACACAGTGATCTTAAGCGGTCGCTTCATTCTAACGGCGACCGCTTGTAGGTTGGTGTTTAGAACAACCGCTTCGGTGGTAGCTCTAGTCGATGTTAATATAGCTACTCCACCTCTAACTCTTACATTTGGCGGTTGATCTCGCCGAAATATATCGAATCCTTTTAATTTAAAATTTTCATTTCGGCGGAAATGCGTTTCTTGCAGACATATACAAATCGGGTCTACGTCATGTACCAAGCGTTGGAGCTCATGGATGTTTGAAAAACATCCATTGATGTTCCATTGTACAATCGACTCGCTAATTTTTAATTTTTAATTAAATTATTGCCTGGGTTTTCCTTTCGGCCATCCCTTTTTCCTTTTCTTCTCCATCCTGCGAACAGCATCGTGTTCGCGGAGAAGGTCGTCGCCTGTAAGGCTTCCGGTCTCCGTATCGGAGACCACCGAAGCCGCCGACGACGACGGGCATGGATCGGCGCCGGTTTCAGGCGCCGATTGAGAGGCGACAACCTGCCCGCTCCCCAACACGGGGGTCGCACCGGTCACCGCCTGTGGGAGGGGGGACACTCGCCCCCCCTGTGTGATTTTTTGTGGCCTCTGAGGCTTAGAGGCCACTTCAGTTACAGGAGGCTTGGGAGCCTCCATAACAGACTCTGTAGGTATCGCCTTTTTCTTTTCATCGAGGATCTCGCTGAGACGGACTTGACATTCAGGTTTATTGTCCGTTTTCTTTTCTGGAGGAGCAACTTTCACTTTTATCGACTTATCTTCAGCAGGCTGTATCACTATCTTTGGCTTAACGAGTTCTTTATTGCCAAGAGGTTTCATCTTGTTTTCGATGATCCTCTCAATCATGTTAGCCAAAGTGGGAGCAAGTTTATTTATAATTTGTACCTCATCTACAGCAATCGGAGCAGGAGCAGGAACAGTAGCCGCAGCCTGAGCATAAGATGTTGCTGCTCTAGGCTTACGGGCGTTAACTATTTTTTTTGCATCGAAGTAGCTGACTTTTTGCAGGGTTTTTACTTCCTGCACAGCTACCTCATCTTTGTAGACAGGACAATTCCTTGATCTACAAGAATGCGCTCCTTTGCAGTTTATGCATGTAGGAGGCTCTTTACATGGCTCTCCCTCATGCACCTCTTCACCGCACACGCATATTTGCGGTCTTTCGCATCTAAGAGCGGTGTGGCCAAAGCGTTGGCACTTGAAGCACCTCATCGGCTGTGGGACAAATGCCCGCACATCCAAACGGTGAATCCCCGCTCTTATCTTTTCTGGCAAAGTAGGCCGGTTGAAAGTAAGGACATGAGAAGCCGAGGGTAAGACCTCACCGTTCCTTCTCATGTTTAACCGACGGCACTCTATTACTCCTTGTGCTGCCAGCTCCTCTACAATCTCTTGCTCCGAACAGTTTAAAAGATCCCGACAGACCACAACACCCCTTGAGGTGTTGAGCGTGCCGTGGGGATCAACGCGTACCGCTAGCTCTCCAATTTTCTTCAGCCCTAAAATCTTCTGAGACTGTATATCATTAACAGTCTCTACATGAAGTCCCGTAAAAGTTTTCCGTATTTCCTTTACAGGGCCTCCAGCACATTTGTTTATCTCTCGAGCGATGAGAAAAGGACTCACCCTCGAGAAATTTCCATCCTCCTTTGTAATGACCAAATATTTAGGTTTCGGTACATTACTACTTTTAAAAAAAGCCTTCTGTAAGCTTTTTCTAGCCTCAATCTCTATCTTCTTACTCTCCGTACTCTTCCTCCGTTTTGCCTCAGGCGAAACGGCTGGTTCTAAACGAGGGTGTTTACGTGCACCCTCTGCCACGTTGGTTTGTTCAGGAAAATTCATGAACAAAAAATCCCTTCTGTAGTAAGGCTAGCCGCCGGGGTACACCCCCACTCCAGGGCTACCAACCCTGGAGGTCCGTTCCGGTACTCCGGTGGAACCGGCATATGTCCTGGCAGAGAGCGGATGCGCAGTCTCTGCACTGACTCCAGGCCCCTACACACCGAAGCTTTCAGGGCTCCCATGCTCCGAACATGGGCACCTTAACTACATGCTTGCCATCGCAGGGGGCATGTGGACGACGAAAGGTCTCCGTTACACCTGCAAATAACTTTGACCGTGGCCGCCACATCGCCAGCTCTAAAGGCGGTATAAATCCGTTTCCGTATCGTTAAAAATGTCATATCTGCAGGTGGCCGTAAAGTCCAGTCCTGTAATTCGGCCTATGGATGTAAATCGACCGAAGAAAGTATATCCGAGAAACAACACTCGGAACCCCGTTAGCCAGCTATATGTAATGTACTTGAGTACAGCTGTTACCGCCCTGGACGTGGAACGTAGATGTTGTGTTCCGGACGTGGGGAATATCTACCTCAGGGCATTATTATTATTATTATTATTATTATTATTATTATTATTATTATTATTATTATTATTATAATTATTATTATTATTATTATTATTATTATTATTATTATTATTATTATTATTATTATTATTATTATTATTATTATTATTATTATTATTATTATTATTATTATTATTATTATTATTATTATTATTATTATTATTATTATTATTATTATTTTTTTTTTTTTTTTTTTTTTTTTTGTTTTTTTGAGGTTTTTTAGGGGCATCGACTACTTTGGTCATTAGCCCCATCCCACTTCAAAAAAAAACAAAAAAAAAAGGTTCAAAATTTCACATTTTATTGTTCAAAAAATGATCAAAATTTTGCTTTTCTTCTAATTTCTGATTCAATTATATCACTTTCTAGGCTTTCCTTTCGGCCAACCCTTTTTACACCGCTTTTCCATTCTGCGAACGGCCTCAACTTCCGACGACAGAGTGTCTGAGGCTTCGGACATGGCATCGTCTGAGTCTAAACTTGCAACCGATGCACTTTCGGCGGCTGATGAACTCGATTCAATATCTAAGGCTGTGCTTGGACCGGCTGATACAGATGCTCTCGCCACAGTTGTTCTCTGAGCTTTTGGGGCCTCTGTAGGTACGGTTTTAATATCGTCTGTGTCTGGTGCTTTTTCGATAGTTACTTGCACCTCCATTTTGGTTGACGCAGATTTTTCCTGTACTCTTGTCACAGTATCCTTAGCTATATGACTCGTCGTCGGGGTGATCTTTAGATCTTTGTCGAATAAATCAAGATTTTTCTTCATTACGTCTATTGCTGGAGTTATAATCGAGGATTTTGCCGGTTTTTTAAACTGCGCTGGTACGGGTCTTCTGTCGGCGACGTCAGTCCGGGATTGAGCCTTCTCATGTTTACTTTGTTGTATCTGATGAGTCGACTCGATCTTGGAATCAATGATTCTTTCTATCACTGTCGCGAGACTTGGTGCCATCGTATTAAGCAACTGCTCCACGTTGATTTTAGGTGTGGGGGGAGCAGCAGCTGCTTCTGCGTATGAAGTCGATGGTCTAGGTGTACGTAGGTTTACAATCTTCTTCGCTTCAGGGTAGCTTACTTTTTGAAGCGTTTTAACCTCCTGAATGGCTGTTTCTGATTTGTATACTGGGCAGTTCCTGGATCGACAGTTATGGTGCCCTTTACAATTAATGCAGACTGGAGGGTCTTTACATGGATCACCCTCATGTATCTTCAATCCGCATATACAAATTTCCTGCGCTTCACATCTAGCGGCAGTGTGTCCGAAACGTTGACATCTAAAACATCTCATCGGCTGCGGAATAAATGCCCGAACATCAAGCCTATGGATGCCAGCTCGTACCTTTTCAGGAAGACTTGGCCTATTGAATGTCAGTACATGAGAGGCCGAAGGAAGAATCTCACCATTTCGTCTCATAGAAAGTCTGCGACAATGTGTCACTCCCTGACTAGACATTTCCTGCACTATTTCTTCTTCAGTACAGTTAAGAAGATCACGGCAAACAACAACTCCTCTAGATGAATTAAGTGTACTATGCGGTTGGACAGTAACCGCAAATTCACCGATCTTCTTCAGCGCCTGGACTTTCTGACTTTGCATGTCGTTTATAGTTTCGACATGTAATCCGTTAAACGTCTTACGGATATCCTTGACAGGACCACCAGCACAATTTGTAATCTCTCTAGCAATTAAGAATGGACTTACCTTTTGGAAGTTACCATTCTCTTTTGTAATGACCAAAAATCTTGGTTTGGGAACATTATTACCAAACAAAGCTTTTCTCAAATCTTTACTGATTTTATCAGCATCTTTTCTAATCTTATCACTCTCCTTGCTTTTTTTCCGCTTCGCTTGTGGCGAATCGGCGGTTTCTAAACGAGGGTGTTTACGTGCACCCTCTGCCACGTGAGTTTGTTCAGGAAAATTCATGAACATTGATCCCTTCTGTAGCAAGGCTAGCCGCCGGGGTACACCCCCACTCCAGGGCTACTAACCTTGGAGGTCCTATCCGGTACTCCGGTGGAACCGGCATATGTCCTGGCAGAGAGCGGATGCGCAGTCTCTGCACTGACTCCAGGCTCCTACTCACCGAAGCTTTCAGAGCTCCCATGCACCGACATACATGGGCACCATTGCTACATGCTTGCCATCGCAGGGGGCATGTGGACAACGGAAGGGTCTCCGTTACACCTGCAATAACATTGACCCTGGCCGCCACATCGCCAGCTCTAAGAATGGTATGAATCCATTTCCAAAATCATATATTACTCCATTTCCTGCAGGTAGCCAAAAATCCAGTCCGTTTAGTGACCTGAAGTTGGAACCAGGTCAAACTCAACAATGCATAACCGAGGAATTTACTCGGAACCCCGTTAGCCAGCTATATGTGATGTACAAAGGTACAGCTGTTGCCGCCCTGGACGTGGAACATAGATGTTGTGTTCCGGACGTGGGGATTATCTACCTCAGGGCATTATTATTATTATTATTATTATTATTATTATTATTATTATTATTATTATTATTATTATTATTATTATTATTATTATTATTATTATTATTATTATTATTATTATTATTATTATTATTATTATTATTATTATTATTATTATTATTATTATTATTATTATTATTATTATTATTATTATTATTATTATTATTATTATTATTATTATTATTATTATTATTATTATTATTATTATTATTATTATTATTATTATTATTATTATTATTATTATTATTATTATTATTATTATTATTATTATTATTATTATTATTATTATTATTATTATTATTATTATTATTATTATTATTATTATTATTATTATTATTATTATTATTATTATTATTATTATTATTATTATTATTATTATTATTATTATTATTATTATTATTATTATTATTATTATTATTATTATTATTATTATTATTATTATTATTATTATTATTATTATTATTATTATTATTATTATTATTATTATTATTATTATTATTATTATTATTATTATTATTATTATTATTATTATTATTATTATTATTATTATTATTATTATTATTATTATTATTATTATTATTATTATTATTATTATTATTATTATTATTATTATTATTATTATTATTATTATTATTATTATTATTATTATTATTATTATTATTATTATTATTATTATTATTATTATTATTATTATTATTATTATTATTATTATTATTATTATTATTATTATTATTATTATTATTATTATTATTATTATTATTATTATTATTATTATTATTATTATTATTATTATTATTATTATTATTATTATTATTATTATTATTATTATTATTATTATTATTATTATTATTATTATTATTATTATTATTATTATTATTATTATTATTATTATTATTATTATTATTATTATTATTTTTTTTTTTTTTATTGAATTTTTTACGGGCATCGACTGCTAAGGTCATTAGCCCTCGTCACATTCTTTAAAAGAAATTATTATCTCCATCAAGATCGTCATATGTAAGGGTGTAAAGGGCCCTTACATTTTATTTAAAAAACACAAACTTCACAATAAACATTAAAACATGAAAGACAAGGACAATCACAAACACTTACGGGGTGTAAAGGGCCCCAATATTAAAATTTGAGATAGGTTCTCAAAAGACCATGAACTTAAAATTATAATTAATCTTCTCAATACCATATCTTTCCTCTTTCTTCTATATGTATATATATATAACTACCACTTAGAGTATCTTTTTCCACAGCTTTAAACTTCCATTTTACAGACTTTTAAGAAGTCCACTGGCGTGTAAAAATGCAACTATATTTTCTTCATTTCCATTATCCAGATCAGCACTAATATTATTTGTAAAACAGAACCTCTTTCTGAGGTCCTCATATATGGTACACTCTTCTATTAGATGCTTGATTGTCAGTGTTTTATTGCAAACACCGCACATTGGTCTCACTTCGCCGGTTAACAAATATAAATTTGTTAATCGCGTGTGACCGATTCTAAGTCTGGTCACCGCTACTTGTTCACGGCGAGTCAATTTAAAGTCGCTTTTCCATTTATAAGGAGAAGTTTTAACTGAGTTTAATTTTGTATTTAAACTCCTCCATTCAGCGTTCCACTTGTTTCTTACTATATTTGTTAGACGGTTTTTAATATCTGCCACTCTTACAGGAAATGCATCCAAATCATCGCAGACTGTTGCCTTTCTGGCAGCTTCGTCTGCGATTTCATTACCTGTAATACCAGCATGCCCTGGAGTCCATACAAATACGCATCGCTGTCCTCGTTGTTTTAGAACGTATAAAATGGACAGGATGTTTGCAATTAGGACATCCTTAATGTTCTTGTTCCGAATTGCGACGAGTGCACTTAATGAATCGGAACATATTAGCACTCTCTCTTCGCAATAGTGTTCAGTGTAGCGAAGAGCTTGCTGAATCGCAGTGAGTTCTGCCGTGTAGACACTGGCCACATCTGGCAGTCTCCAAGAGTGGGCTTCTTCATTTACATATATCGAGCATCCAACACCATGTTCAGTTTTAGAACCGTCAGTATAAATTCTAATATGTTCTTCGTAACTACTGACGGTTGCTAAAAAAACTTGCTGGATGATCACTGCTGGTTTCTTTTTTATTTCTCCTTGAGAGAGATCCAAACTTGTATTTACCGCTGGCAAGAGCCATGGCGGTATTTCTCTAGTAGAAATTGCTAGTGTCTCTGGTATAGCAATTTCATATTTCCTTCTTAATTCGTGGTACCTAATTCCGGCTGGTCTGGAATAGGTAGCACGACGTTCGTATAATGCAGCGATGGGATGATTCATAAACAATTTATTATTTATATGGGCAGGGAAAGCCCATATATTTGCTGCATATCTTAACAAGAGGATCTCTCTTCTATAATGTAGTGGCATTATTCCGGCTTCAGACATCAGACTAGCCGCCGGACTTGTGCGGAAAGCACCTGTTGCGTATCTTATTCCGCTATTATGAACTACGTCTAACTTTCTTAAGTGCGACTTTCTAGCGGATGAATATACGATACATCCGTAGTCTAGTTTAGATTGAACCAATGCTTTATACAATCTCAATAATGTCTCTTTTTCTGAGCCCCAATTTAGGTTCGATAAACATTTTATAATGTTTAGGGCTCTTTTGCATCTATCACTCAAGTCCTGTATATGTAATCCCCATGTGAGGGATTTATCCAATACTAGTCCTAAATACCTTACGCTGTCTTTATATTGTATTGGATTATCATCAATTGTCAGAGCAGGACTTTGATGAGGAATTCTCTTCCTACAAAAGTGTACACAGCACGTTTTTTCTGGTGAGAATTGGAATCCTGTATTCCTTGCAACTTCATTTAGAGCATTGATCGCTCGTTGCAATTTGTACCTCACTATAGCAGTCTTGTTGCTGGCATATATGATTGCCAGATCATCAACATAGACGCTTTTGCTGATTTCTACTGGAATGGCTAATATCAATTTATTAATGGCAATGGTAAACAAGGTACCGCTCAACGGCGAACCTTGCGGTATGCCATTTTCCATGATTCTTTCACATGAATATTCGTTGTTGACGCGTACTTGGAAGGTACGGTCATTCATGTAGTTGCTGAGCAGTATAGGCAAATTGCCACGAATGCCCCATTCATGTAACTGGAGCATTATACCATGACGCCAGGTCATATCGAAAGCCTTCTGAAGATCAAAGAAGACTCCGACACAATGTTTCCTTGTAATAAAGCTGTTATATATAATGTCCTCTAAGCTGATCATTTGATCAGTGGTAGAATGGTATTGTCGAAAACCTGCTTGATACGGTGATATCAGGTTTTCTTTTTCCAAAACCCAGACGAGTCGATTATTAATCATTTTTTCAAATATTTTTCCCATAGCACACGTCAAAGAAATAGGACGGTAGCTATTGGGGTCTGTTAAATTTTTATTTTTCTTAGGTACTGGAACAACATAAGCTTTTTTCCACTGCTGCGGGTACGTTCCATCCCGCCATATTTTATTATAAAGTTCTAATAATCTACACTTTGCAGTGGTATTCAGCTGCCTGATCATATTGTAGTGGATTTCATCCGGACCAGCAGCTGTGTTACCTGATTTTTCCAACGCTTTCGTGAATTCTTCCATTTTAAATGGTACATTATATGAGTAATTATACTCAGTTCCAAAATTTAGTAGACCTTCGTGTTCTTCTTTTTTGGTTCGAAAACCTTCCTCGTAGTTGGCCGTTTTGCTGGCCTTTTCGAAATGATTGGATAAGAGCTCTGCAATTTCATATGGAGTATCTTTTATTTCATCTTCATCTTGAAGGCTAGTTATGGGAGCAAAATCATTACGCCCACAAATCGCCTTCACTTTCCTCCAAACATCTGCTGCAGTAGTGGTTTTGTCGATGGATGACACGTATTGCTGCCAGGATCGTTTCTTTGAATCTATCATAAGACGTTTTGCATACGCCCTGTATTTCTTAAAGGCAACAAGGTTTTCTATACTAGGACGCTTCTTAAAGGCATTATACGCCCTTTTCTTTCTTTTTATAGCTTCACTTATTTCATCGTTCCACCATGGAACGGGTTTCTTTGTAAGTTTCCCAGATGTTTTGGGAATATATCTCGATGCCGACTCGATTATTGCATTTGTTATTGCGTCGACATCGTCTCCGATAACTCCGGTTATTTCTGGGAGCATCGTTCTAGCTGTGAAGCTCGTCCAGTCTGCCTTTTCAAATAACCATCTTTTAGGGATGGGATATATTGTTCTTGTAACATCAGTTACAATTTGCACCGGGAAATGATCGCTTCCATGTAGATCGTCTATAACATGGAAGCTGTACCTCGGTGCTATCGATCCGCTTATAAGTGCAAGATCTATACAGGACGTCGATCCATCTCTGGCATTGAAAAAGGTTCCTGATCCGTCATTTAAAATAATAAGTTCAGAATTCATCAGGAACCCTTCCAGTTCTCTTCCACGGGGATCTACTCGATCCGATCCCCAGAGAGAATTATGAGCGTTAAAATCACCCACCAGTAAAACAGGTGGGGGAAGCTCGGAAATTAATCTTTCTATGTCATCCTTATTCCAATCGTAATTCGGTAAGTATATGCTGCACACAGTGATCTTAAGCGGTCGCTTCATTCTAACGGCGACCGCTTGTAGGTTGGTGTTTAGAACAACCGCTTCGGTGGTAGCTCTAGTCGATGTTAATATAGCTACTCCACCTCTAACTCTTACATTTGGCGGTTGATCTCGCCGAAATATATCGAATCCTTTTAATTTAAAATTTTCATTTCGGCGGAAATGCGTTTCTTGCAGACATATACAAATCGGGTCTACGTCATGTACCAAGCGTTGGAGCTCATGGATGTTTGAAAAACATCCATTGATGTTCCATTGTACAATCGACTCGCTAATTTTTAATTTTTAATTAAATTATTGCCTGGGTTTTCCTTTCGGCCATCCCTTTTTCCTTTTCTTCTCCATTCTGCGAACAGCATCGTGTTCGCGGAGAAGGTCGTCGCCTGTAAGGCTTCCGGTCTCCGTATCGGAGACCACCGAAGCCGCCGACGACGACGGGCATGGATCGGCGCCGGTTTCAGGCGCCGATTGACAGGCGACAACCTGCCCGCTCCCCAACACGGGGGTCGCACCGGTCACCGCCTGTGGGAGGGGGGACACTCGCCCCCCCTGTGTGATTTTTTGTGGCCTCTGAGGCTTAGAGGCCACTTCAGTTGCAGGAGGCTTGGGAGCCTCCAAAACAGACTCTGTAGGTATCGCCTTTTTCTTTTCATCGAGGATCTCGCTGAGACGGACTTGACATTCAGGTTTGTTGTCCGTTTTCTTTTCTGGAGGAGCAACTTTCACTTTTATCGACTTATCTTCAGCAGGCTGTATCACTATCTTTGGCTTAACAAGTTCTTTATTACCAAGAGGTTTCATCTTATTTTCGATGATCCTCTCAATCATGTTAGCCAAAGTGGGAGCAAGTTTATTTATGATTTGTGCCTCATCTACAGCAATCGGAGCAGGAGCAGGAACAGTAGCCGCAGCCTGAGCATAAGATGTTGCTGCTCTAGGCTTACGGGCGTTAACTATTTTTTTTGCATCGAAGTAGCTGACCTTTTGCAGGGTTTTTACTTCCTGCACAGCTACCTCATCTTTGTAGACAGGACAATTCCTTGATCTACAAGAATGCGCTCCTTTGCAGTTTATGCATGTAGGAGGCTCTTTACATGGCTCTCCCTCATGCACCTCTTCACCGCACACGCATATTTGCGGTCTTTCGCATCTAAGAGCGGTGTGGCCAAAGCGTTGGCACTTGAAGCACCTCATCGGCTGTGGGACAAATGCCCGCACATCCAAACGGTGAATCCCCGCTCTTATCTTTTCTGGCAAAGTAGGCCGGTTGAAAGTGAGGACATGAGAAGCTGAGGGTAAGACCTCACCGTTCCTTCTCATGTTCAATCGACGGCACTCTATTACTCCTTGTGCTGCCAGCTCCTCTACAATCTCTTGCTCCGAACAATTCAAAAGATCCCGACAGACCACAACACCCCTTGAGGTGTTGAGCGTGCCGTGGGGATCTACACGTACCGCTAGCTCTCCAATTTTCTTCAGCCCTAAAATCTTCTGAGACTGTATATCATTAACAGTCTCTACATGGAGTCCCGTAAAAGTTTTCCTGATTTCTTTAACAGGGCCTCCAGCACATTTGTTTATTTCTCGAGCGATGAGAAAAGGACTCACCCTCGAGAAATTTCCATCCTCCTTTGTAATGACCAAATATTTGGGTTTCGGTACATTACTACTTTTAAAAAAAGCCTTTTGTAAGCTTTTTCTAGCCTCAATTTCTATCTTCTTACTCTCCGTACTCTTTCGGCGTTTCGCTTCAGGCGAAACAGCCGGCTCTAAACGAGGGTGTTTACGTGCACCCTCTGCCACGTTGGTTTGTTCAGGAAAATTCATGAACAAGTAATCCCTTCTGTAGTAAGGCTAGCCGCCGGGGTACACCCCCACTCCAGGGCTACCAACCCTGGAGGTCCGTTCCGGTACTCCGGTGGAACCGGCATATGTCCTGGCAGAGAGCGGATGCGCAGTCTCTGCACTGACTCCAGGCCCCTACACACCGAAGCTTTCAGGGCTCCCATGCTCCGAACATGGGCACCTTAACTACATGCTTGCCATCGCAGGGGGCATGTGGACGACGAAAGGTCTCCGTTACACCTGCAAATAACTTTGACCGTGGCCGCCACATCGCCAGCTCTAACAGCGGTATTAATCCATTTCCGTAATCGTTAATAATGTCATATCTGCAGGTGGCCGTAAAGTCCAGTCCTGTAATTCGGCCTATAGATGTAGATCGACCGAAAAAAGTATATCCGAGAAACAACACTCGGAACCCCGTTAGCCAGCTATATGTAATGTACTTGAGTACAGCTGTTACCGCCCTGGACGTGGAACGTAGATGTTGTGTTCCGGACGTGGGGAATATCTACCTCAGGGCATTATTATTATTATTATTATTATTATTATTGGCTGACCTGGACAGTCCTGAAAATTAGGTAGCACCAAACAGGCTAGTATAGGAGGACTCGACCGGAAGTAATGTGATAAACGGTTCCGGGTCGAGCCCTGGTAGAAAGGGGGGTGGTTTTAGTCGGTAGTCCGCTGATGGTGATTGGATAATACCACCAGCGGGAGCCCGACACTCCGTGCGTAAATGCATTTCCACCTCCCTACTCAAAAAAAAAAAAAAAAAAAAAAAAAAAAAAAAAAAAAATATTATTATTATTATTATTATTATTATTATTATTATTATTATTATTATTATTATTATTATTATTATTATTATTATTATTATTATTATTATTATTATTATTATTATTATTATTATTATTATTATTATTATTAGGGATTATTTGCATAATTATTTGAAAAATTACAAAAGAATTCATTCAAAATTTATTTAAACTCAATAAGTATATGATAATTTCAGTTACAAAAGTAGAATTCCAGTTATAGAAATAAAGCAAATTAGAGTGACTACAATAGTAATAGACTGAATTCTAAAAATTCAAAAGGGTCCTGTTTTTATTTGCTTTTTTCCTTCTCTTGAACTAGAGGAATTTAATGAATTGTTTTCTGGAATTTCAAACACCAATATTGATTGACTTTACCAAACCTAGGCCATTTACCTCAGAATAATTTCTTTATGGTTTAATTTTTTGTTTCCATTTGGTATACATGAAGTTAAAACTTGTATTTTAAGAATTAAAAGTAATATTCAGTTGATTTTGTTGAATTTTTCCTCTATTTTAAAAACAGTGATAAATGCAATTGCTACCACTTCTCTTACAAATTTAATTTTAGTATTTCTCTTTATCTTAACTTCAGTTATTATATCCTCTGTAGAAAAGGTCCTGAATTTGATTTATAAAATTATATTCCAATCTTGTTATCCTTATTTGTAAGTTATTTGAACAAATTATACAAATATACTTTTAAACTTTCTTGAAAAAAACACTCTTCAGCATGGTTTTAGAAAAACGTTTTCTGCTGACATAGTATAAAAATAGTAATGGAATCAAAGGATGCAGGTTATAACTGATAAAATGATTCTTTCCAAGTGTCCCAAAAAAATATAAGCTGATTGCTTGACCAACTCAAAAAAAATTGAAACTTATCCACTTGTTTCCTACATGTTTCAGGACATTAAAACTATTTTTATTTAAGCAGTTTACTTGTGGTGGCCATTTTTGTTACGGTGCGCACACATATTTTTGTGATTGTAAGGGTTTACGGAAAGAATCATAACTAAAAAAACTATTCTTCCTGGAAGGATGAAACAAAAAGCAATTTATTCATATTTTTTCAAAGTAAAAGACTAGTCCAGTGGTTTATTTACCTATCTCTCTTCTTTCTATAAGAAAATTACCAATAAATTTGAACATGAAAAGAGTGAAATTTCATTTTTGGTAATATTTTTTCAAGAGGCAGGGATGTCATACACAGTTAGAATTATTTTTTTATATGTAGGTATAGTAGTTTTACCATGAATAGTATTATTGGTGATATACTTACCCCTAAATTTATATGAATTTTTGAAAATTAATTTTTTTTTTAAATTCAAATTTTGGCTTCAAATAATTCTGATGGGGCTGGTGATAAAAATCTCAAATTTGCACAACTTGCAGTGTTTTTGTAAATATTTATGGCAAATAAAAAGGTTTCTTGTGTATTGTACTAATAAAAAAATAATAACCTCTCAAAAATTATGAAAAACCTGTTAAAAGTGATACAATTCTGACTCACTAAATAAGTGCTCCTAGGGGGTTTCTGACCTCTTGGCACGTTACTATTTAAATACTTATTACTATAGTTGAAATAGACTTGTTTCAAGCATTCAACTGCAGTGTTCATGTTTTAACAGGAGCTTGAACTCATTTCCAGTCATCAGGAAAATTCATGTTGCAACAAGCTCATTTCTGCTTGTTGCATCATCTTGCTTTGATTACAGTTTTCGCTTTAATTACAAAATGGTCAGTCTGACATCAGCCAGTGACCTGTTCATATCTTTACTGAATATTTCAAATTTCATCCTGTGTATGGAAGTGTATATTAAATAAATAAGTTTTACTTAATATATTATATTTGAAAATTTTAAAATCAGTTAAATTTTTACATTATTTTCAAGTAATTTCACATAAAACAATGGAAGAACAATGTTCCATATGAATTTATGTGAATGAATAGTATCATAAAACAGTATGTGATACAGTGCCAAAAGATCTCTTAAAATTTGTGAATCTAGTGATGAAAACCAACAACTTATTTCTTTACATGTTAATTCAGATATCACTAGCGTTTGTAAATATCATAAAAAACATTTTTGTCAAAATTCAGTCACCTGTTGTAACCCTTTGAGAACTCATAAAAAACAGTTAAGAAAAACTTAAGATAATTAACATTAGAGAAAGCTGTTGAAGAACACATTTTTCCAAATTTTAATTTAGTTCCTAGAAAGTCTCTTTATTAACTGTTTCAAAAATATTTTTTCTCAGCAGAACAAAGAACTATATGAATGCAAAGACCAAAACCAGTACACTGCTCCACATCACAATATTGAACAACTGGATGTTGCTTGTAACATTTTGGGTGTATCACCTCCATCAAAATTTTAAAAATTAAGCATGGATCAATGCATCCGCACAAAACATCAATAACTGCAGTGGCAAGTTGTTCCCAAAAAATTTAAAGAGAATTATCAGAAGAGGTATCACAGCTGTTGGTTAATCACACTAAATAATAAACATTCATTGCTATGAAAATAGGCTATTTCTATTTCACTGAAGAATAATTAAAATTTTGCTACAATTTATTTTTTCTTTGATAGTGTTTACAAATATAAACCAATAAATGAATTTTTGAAAAAAGATGTAGGCTACTTATTGAAATTTCAGTTTGGGTAAAAAGTAAAGAAGCAAGAAACCCTCTTGGACCACTTATTTTGTAAGTCAAAGTGGTGTCGCCTTTAACAGGTTTTTCATGATTTTTGAGAGGTTATAACTTTCTTATTAGTCAAATACACAAGAAAATTCTTTATTTGCCACAAATGTCTAAAAAAAACACTGCAAGTTGTGCAAATTTGAGATCTTTATGAGCAGCCCGATCAGAGTTATTTGAATCCAAAATTTGAATTAGTTTTTAAAAATTCATATAAATTTACGGGTAAGTGTATCACCATTAATATTATTTATGGTAAAATTACTGACATATACCTACATATAAAAAAATAGTTCAAACTGTGTATGACATCCCTGCTTCTTGAAAAAAATTACCAAAAGTGAAATTTCACAGTTTTTCAGGTTCAAATTTATTGGTAATTCTCTCATAGAAAGAAGAAAGATAGGTAAATAAACCACTGGACCAATCTTGACATCTTGGATATCTTGACAAAATATTAATAAATTGCTTTTTGTTCATCCTTCCAGGACCAATAGGTTTTTAGTTATGATTTTTTTTAAGTAAACCATTACAATCACAAAAATAGGTGTGCACACCATAACAAAAATGGCTGCCACAGGTAAACTGCTTAAATAAAAAATTAAAAAAAGAATAGTTTTAAGGTCCTGAGACATGTAGGAAACAAATGCTTAAGTTTTAATGTTTTTAAATTGTCAAGCAACCACTCATGGGTCAAATCAAATGTGGATTGACCCTCTCGTGTCTGAGAGCTGGTAACCCAATCCACATCCAGCTGACAATTTTCCATCATAACTGACAGTCCTCTGCTATTCAAATCAACATGCCTAGCGTTTCTCTAGTCACCTCTTCAATTTTGTCCAACCATCTATCCACCAGTCTTCCACATGACCTGCTGTCCACGATTTTTCCCTGTAGAATCTTCTCAAGATTTTCACCGGCTCTATGGACTATATGGTCAAAAAAGCAGAGGATGCACTGGATGCATATTGTGAACAACCTCCTCTGTAAACCATTTATAATTGAGTTGTTTGTCTTCTTATACTTTCTGTCCATATACTTTGGAGCATCTTCTGGAAGCCCACATTTCGAATGTATCAATTCTCCTCCAGTCTCCCACCTTGATGGTCCAGGTCTCAATGCCTATTGGGAAGGCTAGTTTCTAAAGTTGTCTCAGCTTTGTATTCTTTGTGTTTGCCCTCTCCTTCCAAATAGCAGTCAACCTCATAAGTGCCTCCTTTGCCAAGATAATTCTTCTTTGTATTTCAGCTGACAAGCCACCTCTTTATCTATCGTGGACTCTCTCTTTTTCTGTTTAGCCTCTGGAACCACCATAAGGTATTACTTAAGTGGATGAATGTGTACGAATGTAAATGAATTATAGTCTTGTAGTTTCAAGTCGACCATTCCTGAGATGCTAATTGAAACCCAACCACCAAAGAACACTGGGATCCACAATCTTGTATTCAAATCTGTATAAAGGTAACTTAGAATCGAAATCAGCTGATTTGCAATGACAAGTTCACCACTAGACCAACCCAGTGGCTTATTGTAGATCCTAAATATACCAAACGGTTCACCTTTTCAAAATCACACAGCGCATCACTGACTGGAAGATTGTTGGCTCTATCTATGATCATAACTTTTGTTTTTCCAATGTTTTATTTCAGCCCTAGTGCCTCACTTTCTTACTGAACTCAATTGAGGATCTCCTAAACTTCATTGTCTGTGAATATGGTCACAAAAACTAGATCCTAAAATAGGGACGCCGGGATCATCAGCAAATCTTAAGTTGGTTATTTACTACTGTCCTATTTGTACTCTGCCATGCCAGTTTTTCTGGTTCTTCCGCATGATTTATTTCCTGTAAATGTTCAGAGACAGAATACATCCTGTTGTACTACTCTCGACGGGTAAAGGGCTCTGTTGTGTCATTTTCCTGTCTAACCACTGCACTATTCTTTACATCTAGGTTCCAGTTGAGAGTAAGAAGATAGTCAGGAATGCCCATCTCCTTCAACACTCACTACAGATCTTTCCACCTGGCAGAGGCAAAGGCCTTGGTATAATTTAGGAAGCATGTTACAAGCAGAGTGATGAACTTTCTGTTTTTTTTCTTTCAACTGCCTAATATTTAAAATTTGTTCACACATACTTTTTTCTTTGAAAAATCTGATTTGCTCTGCAGGAATCTCTGTGTCCAAATAGTATTGTAGATGTTCATGGAGTATATACAACAAAACTTCACTTGCATATGAAATCAGAGAAATAGTTCTATAATTTTCACAGTACTGTGTACAGTCTTTTATGTAGAGGTATAAGCACCAAGGTTGCCCACTCATCAGGCCATTTGCCAGTTAACCATATGCATACTCAAGTCACGTTTTGTGCATATTTGACATGAAAGTCAAATAAGCATAAATATTTCATTCATGTCAAATGTTAAAAGTCAAATATGCACAAAACATAAAAAAGTATGAACAACCTTTATTTAAATGCTTTCAAAACGCAGGTAAAAATATAATTAATTTTGCAATATAGTACAAAAATCAAACTTAATTATTTTGAAACAGCAGTACATCAGTGCAGAAAATTAAATTAGATCATTATTAAATGTGATGAATTATATTTTATGAAATAATATTTTAATTTTGTTATCCATGTTATATCATATCTTAAAAATTGACCAAAGTACATTTTTTTAAAGGTAAAAGTTATGAACAATGTTAATTCCAGCTAAACTAACCTTAACTACATTAAGCTTCTTCAGGGAAGTTTTTTTATAGCTCTTACATTTAAAAAAATGTGTACAGTAACTGATTTTTAAAGGCATTTTAATTTCAAAATAATATTATGCTGCAACAAGATTTTTATTTATGAAAAGAACTATTATGCTGTTGATTTTGTTTAGAAATAATGTAATTTTTTTTCTTTTTGCATTTATTTGTATCTTTCACTTTAGGGTGTATAAAACACATCATTTCATTAAGTTTAATAAAGAGTGGACATCATAAACACAAAATCATACTGACATGGTAACTAGCTAATTGTAGATATTAATAAGTAATTTTTTGAAGAATTAAGAATCTACATGCAATTCGTACAGGTCTTCAATTGGAAATTAAATGTAAATTTACTTTTTAGAAACAGGGAAACCAGAACTTCTACTCCCAACTTTGATTAAACATGAAGAAATACCACCAATGCCGACTGAATTTCTAGATTTTTAGAGATTATATGACCTTCATATGTCCTCTTATAATAACAGCCCATGAATAATAACATTCACATTGAAATCTTCATCAACAAATTGTTTCACATGAAAAACAGATTAAAATATGATCCACACTATTCACATCAACCATCAGTATTTATTTTATTGACCTTATACCACATTTTATATTTAGAAAGGACTTGACATAAATTAAATATTTTGCGGTCTACATTTAAGAACAGTCTCTACAGTTTAGAAATGTTATCTTCCTGTGTAAGTAGCTCTTCTTGTTATAATTTAACTCAAATATATAATTTTGTAAGAGGTGCAGCTGATAGGTAATGCACACTTGCAACATAGTGAGCATCATTGAATTCTCTTCATTTGTTCTTTGTCAGTAGCTGTTAACGTGGAGTTGAATGTGTTTGCTTTGTTGTGCATTTAAAACAACATGCAATGATTGAAATTTAACATCTGAAAAAATGGGCCTTAGTGAAATTCATCATTTTGAACAAACTGTTTATGGTGTTAAAAACTGTTAGGTGGGCAATAAAGTTTTGTGCATTAGGAGCTGGTAAAGGGAAATATTATGGATGAATCTCAAAAAGGTTCTATGACATAAGAAGCACTGAATAAAGGATGGTAAATCGGTTAAAAATTACCACCGCATCATGCAACAACTCATTGCTACTAAATTATAAAAAATTGTAACATTTTTTATTTGCCATTTTAAGCATATCAAAAGAACAAGTTATTTCAGTATAGAACTGAAAAATTTGATTACTAGAAAAAGGTCATTCCATGGTGTGTACTAGGCAAATTAAAAAGAGAACCTTATGATTTTACTTCTAACTGAATTTAAAGAAAAACCTTAAAAGATTTCACTGTAGATGAAATGAAGGACACAGTAAGGTCGTGGGTCAAGGAAAAACTGCTTTAATTCTTTGTTGATGAGATGAGAAAAGTGATTCACCATCAGGAGAAATGTATAGCAACTAGTCATCATTAGATGACTACATTGATAAGAAAAGGTAAACTCTTTATAATCAATAAAATATAGCTTATGTAATTTTTGTTTCATTTGATTATTTATTTCCATTTGTTAGTATTTGATATAATAAGATTAGTAACACTAATCTGATACTGTAAATTAAATTTCAATCATCCCTCATATGTTACACCCAGTTCTTTTACATTTTATATAATTTTTAGTTTTAAACACTGAACCAGTGTCATGAACAATCATCCAAGATCATCTTACAAATGATTTTTTTTTTAGGAATATGATTTTCCATATGTTTATGACCAATTCAATTTACCAGAATATAAAGCAGCAGCATTAATAATTGGGGAAGAGAATAAAATATTCCAATCCACTTGCTGGTCAGAACCATTAAGGCCTGAATAGACGCCCCTGTGAAAAATTTAAGGTTAGCTTTTCAGAATTTGATATAACTACTTCAGCTGTAAATAACAAGGTGATTATGAGGTTCATCAGGAGATAAGATGATTGGTTTCCAGGGCAACAATAATCTCAATTTTAGGAAATACAAGATCAAAAATGTTTTTATCATGCTTAGAAAGGTGGTAATTAAATTGCTTCACACTAACATCATTCAAGAAATTGAACAGAAATTTAGTTTTATTTCTGGCATAGAAAAGAACATTTGACTTGCCATTATACATGTTATTGAATTTTTAAAAAAAATTAAGGATCATTTCACCACAATGAAGTGAAAAACATAGTGAGGTTATGGATCAAGGATATTGATTCACGACCAATGAATAATGATTCATTTTAATGCAGTTAATATTTATTGAATGAAAAAGTTAATACAATCTACATGAGAATCATTCAAATTGTCAATAATTAATATATAATAAGAATTTATAGCAAGCTGGCTGATTAGGTATCATTTTAAATAGAACTCAAGTAAATTTGGAGGGTATTAGTGCTGAAATAGTAATTATTTACAAACAGATTACCTCAATCAATTATTTTCACTTCAATTCAGACACTCAGTTATATGTTCTCAATTACTAAAAGCACTGAATTGCAGATCAAACAGAAACCAGAGAACCACCATTAATTTTTTTTTCTGGAAATACCAACTTTATGATTAATTATACATTGTTTAGAGTTATTAGAAGACTAATAAAAAAACAAAGAACTGTCATTCAAGAAATAATCCCTTTAACATCGTTGCTTTGAAATCAACGATGGCAAAGAGACCTGTTTCCTACAGAACAAAAAATTCATCAGATTCTGTGTAATGTTATCTTATATTCTGGTGTATTAAGTTTATTAATTTTATTTAAGGAATTTGAAAGTCATTAACAAAATCAAAATTAGAATAGCAACTCCTCAGGTTTCTTGGCATTACTGTAACAAAACACCTGGCTAACTTTTATACAACTATAAAATGGAAGAATCAAAACTCAAGAAGGTCATATCATCAGAAAAGAAACTTTATCAAATTTATACTCATCCTCTTCAACATAAAATGAACAACTACATGGTATTTTTGATAGTTAATTTATTAAATTTATACACTTAAAATCTTTAATAGAAATGGACTCAAAAATAATCCTTTCAATAGCATTTACTACAATATAAGAGTAATAACAAATAAGGAGTTATGAAATCCCTTAATAATGAAAAATTTCAAAGTAATAAAATTGTATAATGTGATCTGCAGCAATGGGATCTAGTCAGAAAACTTCTGAAAACAAATATGAATCAATCCCCAAAAAAGCATAATATAATAAAAGTGTTGAAATTACAACACAATTAGTTTAATTTCTCATTCAACAAGGATTCTTCCACAAATTTTAAATGGAAGATTGTGTAAAAAAATTATTACAGAAGTACAGTATGTATACAAGAAGGGAAAGAGGCACAAGGGTTTTTATTTGGCTAGTAAGAACTATTTTTGAGAAGTATTAAGAAAGAGATAAAATAATAAGTATAAATTTTATAGATAGTGCAAAAGCACTCAACATTAGCTAGTGGGATAAATTGTTAGAAATATTAAAATGCCAAAAAAGTAGACTGGAAAAATAGAAATGAATGAAATTAATTACTTTTGAATCAAACAATAATAGTAAAGTGAAGAATGCACCGACTGAGTGAACTGATCTATGAAGAGGAGTATGGCAAGACTGCTGCCTTTATCCAATTCTGTTAATATTTTTCTTGAAGATATTATCAAAAATGCTATTAAAATGGGATCGGAAATGAAAGAAGGAAAATAGGCTCGTAAGGTTCTCAGGAGATTTGATGTTTTTAGGAGATGAAGCACAGGATATTTAACTGGTGATTTTAATGTTGGGAGACATTTTGATAGAATATTGTACGAAAAATGTATGTTAAGAAAACAAAAGTAATGTGAATAGGAGGTAATAAACCAATAAATGTCTATTCAAAAGAAGGAAAAATTGAACAAATAAAAACAGTACAGGTATTTGGAAAAGAGATTAAAAAATAAGCATGAAAACATTATTATATTTCAGTTTAATTAGATTTGTAATAAAGAATACTTTCAAAAAATAACTCAAATTTTGTTACACAACGTTTTTTCTTCCATTTGATGAACCGCGGGACTCAAATATGTCACTTTTCCTCAAAAAGGTGGGTTTACAAATTGCATCGTTAGGTAGCAGTACTTAATGTCACTTTTGAATTTACGAATGATCTCATACAAAAACTTGATAATGTACTTGAAATAATAAAATTTAAAAGAAAATACACTATAGCTTGTTTTAGTAGTAAATGCTCTTATGTAAATGAAAGTACTGAAGATGAAACAATTTTTTTAATTCCCATCGCTTCATTAAAAAAAAATAAAAGTATTAGTCTACAAGAGAATACAGTTGCTAATAAAACACAAAAAACATGAACAGTAGGGAGGTGTTGCAAATGTGGCAACAAAGATTTGTTACATAAAACAGAAATAAATTAAATTGATAAAAAGTTTTTATTGTACAATTAAAAATACTTGAACTAATTGATGGAGAATAAAAAACATTTCATTAATATTTTTATATTATTAAATGATTTTTTTTTATGGGACACGCTTTTTAGTGTGTCCCATAGATATGATAAAAATCAAGGGTTACACTTACAAAGTAATAAGTGCAATATTACATGATAGATATTTTATTCATGAAGGTTATTATACTAGTTTTATTAAAAAAGGAAAAATATGGTATGAGGTGAATGAATTCAAATATAAAATGATAACAGGAAATGAAACTGTAGAACACAGTTGACACTTCTTAACTACTTTAATGAGTTTATTATGTGTTTTATGTTCATCAACAAAAAAGTTAATTTATAAATATTAAAGATATTTATAGCACCTTTTGCAGCAGTTTCATCAACAGATATCGATAATATTGCAGGACCCTTCACCAAAATTTGCAGTGATTGCCTTGCATATCTTTATTAAAAGTTGATTAACATGGCAAAAGTGTGATTTAAACAGTTAGAAAAATGGCACACTGTTTTCATTTTCAGGAAAGACAGAGTATACTGCTTTCAGAATCACAAATAAAATATACAAAATCACACAATGTAATAGTAAAGCACACATGATGAATATAGCAATCAAGAAATATATAAATTGAATTACAGTGACTACATTAAATACCATGTTAAGCAGACTGAATGGATATTCACATTTAGATACACAAACCAATGCATGTTATCAGCCTTTTTAAGCATTCATCAATAACTTTGTTGAGGAAGAAACATGATATTTATGAAATGAGATACTTGTGAAAAAAGTATTTGAAAATATATCTCCTTATACTTGCAACATGATTAATTTAAATCATTTTTACAAATGTATTAATGACTTAATGAAACATGTTTTTAAAAAAGGATGTCTAATGCATCTTAGCATTTACTAGTTCACTTCACTGATACCAGTATTTTATTTCTATGGTCAGTTCTCCACTGGATATCCTGTTTGTCCATGTAAACATATTACAGTTTATTTTATTTACTCCTTTGCTACCGTATATGTCAGGGTGTGTTTTGATAACTTGTTGTATGATGTAAAGATTTCATACAAGCATAAAATGAGATGAATTTTTATTCTCTATTTATAAAGAAAAGTAGAGACAAATTACTGTTTCCTTTGGTGTATTTAATAAAAAAAATTCAAAAGAGGACATTTTCCTAGATTGCTTAAAGAATTAGTCTTACTTGACTAGTTTTTAAAAAAACGTTTGCCAACTAAAAAAAGATTTTTGATGAATAATTCTATGGCATATGTTCAGAATTATTGGTAAAAGTAATTTTAAATAGAATTACTATGTTTTTCTTTTAGGGTGAATAACATTTTGAATTGTTGTCAGTGTGGTTTTAGATTTAGCAGGATCACCAATTAACTGCAACTTTCATGGTTATTTAGAAAACTGTAGAAATAACTGCTCATAAGGAAAGGGTGGGTAAAGTTTATTTGGCAGTTTATTGGTAAAGTTTAAGCAAGAGGCATTAGAAGAAACAACTTGTGATTTCAAGTTGTACAGCACAGTTCTTGGCCCTTTTTTATTCACAGTTTATGTAAATAATTAAAATGAATGAGTGGATAATTCTTATGGAGTTGACACTAATGTTATTTGTCATGGAAAGGCAACTGAAGGTCTAAAAAACTGATTTGTTTATTTAAACTAACAGATACAATATTTCCACAGTAGAAAATTAGATGTTTTTAAGATTAATTTTATGATATTTAACAGATTTAATAACATAAACCTGTACCTTAATTAAACTAGATTATTTGAAACAAGAAATTTAGTAGATTTAATGATCAATTGTAATTTATCAAGAGATAATTTATCATCACATATAGAGAGTATAGTGTTAAAATAGATATGGATATATTCATATCCATGATTTAGGAAGATGTCTAAATTTGTGACAAATGATTTACTAAAATTATTTATTCTGGGTAAAATTATTCTCATTTGGCCAATGGAATAAATATTTGGAGTGGTTTTATTGTAAAATAACATAAATAAGCTCTGTAGTGCAAAAAAAGATAACATGATTGATATAGATAGACACAGTTTCGACATGTAACATTTTATGAATGAAATGAAAACTTAAATTAAATTCTGTATTTACATTAGCAAAGGCTTACATATTTTTCCAAAAGATGTTTGAATTGAGGACCCTGTGCAGCAATGCAATTTTTCCCTCAAATTATCATATTAAGTCACCTCACACGAAACATTGCAATCAATGCCATTGATTTCTTGTTGAACGTTCACTCTCAGTTCATTGATAAAGTGGGGATTTGATTTGAAATTTATTCTTCAATTATCCCCAAAGGGAAAAAAGATAGACAAACCTGGAGAATGCAGAAGCCACAGCCCTTTATTGATACTTCATTATTTAGTAAAAGTCACATGAACATGTGTAAGTGAATCATTTGATATGAAATCTGTTGCTCTGTCTTGGAAGAATTTTACACCACTTTGTCATGATAACTTTGATATAATTTTTTTTTGGACCAGCAGAAATTCTTCTCTGAGTATCACTAAGAACTCTTGTTATGATAAGATATGAACGTCTGGGAATGGGTAGTGATTACGAAGGAAAAAATAATAAAACATCATTCAGCTGGATATTTAAAGTTATATACACTTTATTAACACCACACAGTTTAATTCTCAAACAAACAATATTAATAAATGATTCAAAATTACAATCTAATTTAGATTTATATAAATCGTTAAAAATACTATTAAAGAAAGTCTGTTACCAATCAATGACAAAAAGAGATAGTCCATAATAAAAATAAACATAAAAAGATTGTAAGATAATAACACCATAAACTTTTGAACATCACTGTAACTGAGAACTATCCGTGATAAACGGTATAAGAGCCACAACTGAAAGTAAAAAATGTTTCTTTTTAAAACACTCCACGTAACCATGCCATTACAATAAATACACAATTACAATTCAGTTCTTTTACATTTTCCTAAAAGAAATGAATCACCTTATAAATCAATGATTTAATAAGCCTTGATTTTTGAACCAAAAACTGAACACCTCTGAAATCATAATGAAGAGTGCCTATTTTGTTTTATGTTTAACCGACACCTTTGCATGCCATTTTTTGACAGAATTACATATCTTTCTCTTTATTTCTTTGAATCACCACTTTTTGCTGGGATACTGGCATTCAGAAATTTTCCACAAATATTTGACACCTTTCTGAAAGGATCCAGAATGTACACAAGCTTTCATTATAGCAAACTTTCCTCAATCAAATAAGACAGTTAAGAAAATGCAATTTCAAAGAAGGAAACTGAAGCATGTACAGTTTACAACTGACAATAAATGAAAGTAATAAACACAACCAACAGTGATGCTAGCAGTACCAGAAAACAGTAGCGCATTATTGTAGTACTCAAATAACTACAGTTCAAGCTGACTCATTTCAGTTTTGAACTGCTCAGTCAGTTTCAAAGAGATAAAAAAACAGTTCTTTATAAAATTGTAAATAATGATTTTCTATTCATTATGTATACTATAAAATAGTTTTTTTTTTTTTTAAGGAAACTAATCAAAAAATAAAGTTAGCAAGCAACATCAATGTAATTTAAGCTTTACCAACTATTGTGGTGGAGGTAGTGTTAGCATCTCTGTTATTTTATCCAGAAGGATTCAGGTTTGAATTCTGATTGAGAATAGTATTTTTTGTACATTAGAAATTAATTTTTCATTCATCATAGAAAAATAGAAAAGAAACTAATTGGCCATTAGCCTGTTATATATGAATAAATAAATAATACAAGGTAAGGGAAATTATAAATTGGTGTTCTTAATCTGACATTAATAAAAAAATTCCCTTTGCTAGAAGGTCCATATTTCTTTATTGCTTACCATTCATTTAAAGAATATTTTTAATAGTAAATTTGTAGCCAAACTTACTTTGTGTTCTTCTTAAAGATGAATTAATTATTGTTAATAGTTATTTCAATAAATTACATTAATCAATATGTATCTCTTTAAAATTATTATTTCATTAAGCATTTATCTATACTTAATGTTATGATAGAGATTATATGTACATATTACCATCCCCATTGCGGCTTCGTCCGTACAATGTGGTTACTCGTGTTTACCAGTGTGGTCAATCTTTTTTTATTTCATGTTTTTTAGTTAAGTAACCGAAGACAGTTGCATCACACATACAGTAACAGTGGCAGTGGCTGTATTGGTTGAACTGCCACACTGTATACTATCACACCTCTTAAAAAATTTTAATTCAAAATGCCTGTAAATGGTTTTTGGATATTTATCTGAAGAGTATTCGCCAGACCAAATCAAGTGAATATTTTGTTTAGTATAGCCAGAAATGAGGAAAATTTGCAACCATTTTTTAAAATTCTTTTTTACCTTTCTTCACCTCTTTCAAGGTCGAATATCAAAAAATCTAGAAATGGGGTTTTAAATATTCACACGAAGATTACGCACACAAAAAATCAGGTTGATATCTTCATTTGTTACTGAGAAATTAAAAAAGTAGCTGGCTCTCAAAAAAATTCAAAAATCCATTTTTAACACTTTAAATTTGGAATTTCAAAAGATCTAAAAACTGGTTTGTAGATAATTTGGAATTTCAAAAAATCTAAAAACTGGTTTGTAGATAATTTGGAATTTCAAAAAATCTAATTTGACGTCAGTCATGACGTTTTACATATATAGATATGTACAGTAAATGTGTGTAATAATTAACAATATATATATTTTTTAAATTTATAATACTTCTGACTTTCACTGAAGATCTTTTCACTGATATTTTTTCAGCACTATCAGAATCTTCATCAGAAGTATTGTAATAACTTTTATTCATATTAATACCTGAAGCTGTGCACTGTTTAAGTAGGAAAAAGAATTTCAAAAAAATGCGTCAGATATTTTATCAATTGATAATTTATCTAAATATCTGCAGTATGATGCATTTCAATAAATTATTTATTAATATATTCATTCAATTCATACATTAATGCATATCTGTATTTATCATTTATATTAATTTTATTATATTTATACATTTACTTATGCATTTAGATATCATTGTAAAAGGATAATTTTTTAGTAATATTTGAAAAGGATATTAAAACTGTATTTAATATTGTGTTTATTTTTGTTACAATAATTATTGATTTGAAAATCAGTTAATAATAATAATATTATTTGAAAATCAATAATTATTGATTGGTTTAGTGTATTATTATTATTTTTTATTTATTTATTTTTTTCTCTCTATCAGCAGGTGAGGAGAAAGGTCTGCCAGCCGCTGTCAGGCCCGCACTGATGGCAGTGCGGGGCTCTCACCCGCTAAAAAACCTCCCCTCCTACCATGCAGGGGCTGGATCTAAGCCATATGGTATGTACAGCCCCTACATGATCACCCAGGCATTCTACTATCTGAATCTGTGTGACCGGAAGGCATCCCCAGGGGGCGATCAAAGAGCAACGACTCCGAGGAGCCCCCGCCGACCACCCCCAGAAGCTGGCCTCCCTTGATCACCCGTCATCGAACTCCAAGTTTCCATAGATTCGCATCTACTCAGCCTGCCGTCGCCTCTCTTCATTGGTCTTCTCTCGTATCATTGATGTGATCGTAGTCGAGACACACTCCCACTTGCTATTGCTGAGCATTACCTTGATTATATTGCTGGCCCCCTCCACACCCTGATCCTTGAGCACTACGCGTAAGTTGCGCCATCTAGGGCAAAAAAACACTACATGCTCTGCTGTATCCAGTCCGCCGCAATCATGACAGCGACTTGTATGCATCTGCCCATCCTGTACAGATAGTCCCGAAAACATCCATGTCCAGACAGGAACTGGGTGAACTCGTAACCTGTGTTACCATGCTTTCGCTCCACCCAGATCCTGACGTCTCTTATGAGCCCATAGCCCCACCTTCCTTTGTCCGAATCTCGCCATCTGTCACACCAAGCCATGTAGAGACTGTCAATTGCCTCCCTCGGCGCTGATTGTACAATACCCTGCGATGACACGTATGTTTAGCCTACGTTGTTGCATAAGCTAACGCCTCACTTTCCTGGCCCTCGAAAACGCTCCCAGCTATACAGGAACTCCATATAACACCACCGAATAGTACACACTGGCCAACAGTTTCCTCTTACCCGTCTGAGGACCGCCCTTATTTCTCATCATGTTGCTGAGCGCCTTCACCACATTTTCGCCTTTTCTCGCCACCTCCTCAACATGTATAGTAAAGGATCGGTTCTTGTCCAGCCATACGACTAAATACTTCGCGGCTGGACTAGGGTGGACTATCATGTGTCCCACTCTAAAACGCAATGGATGCAGTCTGCGTCTTCCAGCCATAACAACCACTTTCACTTTGTCTTATAGCCGTAGACCTTGAGCGATTAGCCACCTCTTAACCATGTTAGCCGCTTCTTCACCGGCCGCCATCAGTTCTTCTTCCGTTTTGCGCACAATCACAAGTGCCAAATCATCGGCAAACGCCACCGAGGTGACGCCCGCCGGATAGCGCTGCCTTAGAGCATTATTGAAAGCAATGCTCCATAAGGCCGGACCCAACACCGAACCCTGAGGGACACTCCTCTCCACCGAAAATTTGCTTTCACCACCTTCCGACCTACCCACCACGAATCTGTCCTTAAAATATTCGTGCATCACCCTTCGCAGGTATGCCGGAATTCGTCTTGCTTCTAGTTCACGAAATATAACTTCCCATGGCAGCTCATTAAACGCATTATGTATATCTAACAGCATGACCGCTCCTATCTCTCTTGTCCTCCGTGTGCCCTGCGTAGCTGATCGAATAATATTCATCACTCGACCGATCGCATCAATCGCCGAGCGTCCGGGCCGAAAAACAAATTGGTCCTCATGAAGTCCCACTGCCATCTCTACGCTGTCGTTTAGTCTTCGAAGAACAAGTCTTTCAAATAACTTCGCGAAGCAATTCAATAAACAAAGTGGTCGAAACGATATCTGTGCCCCCGTAGGACCAGAAGTCTTCCTTAGCATCACTAACCTAGCACTTCTCCACCGTTCAGGTATCCGTTCCATCTCCAATATCATATTCATTGCACACAATACCACACCAGGCACCGTTCAGCCACAATTTTTACGACCTTCGGGAGGATTCCATCCGGCCCAGGACTCTTGCCGCCTTTAATCAACTTAGTCGCCTCACTGAGGTCTTGCAGCGAGAATGGAACCATTGATTCCACCACAATCTGTTCCCTTTGAAAGTCCATTCCTTTCGGAAACAGTTCATCAACGCCTTTCCTCAACTCATCATCGGTGAGGAGTGGCAGCCGTCTTCCAAACTTTTTTGTGACGATACGATATGCGCCACCCCACGGATCAATTTCCACAGCATCACACAATTGCTGCTACTTGCATTTTTTGGACGCAGCAATTGCTTCACGAAAGTTCCATCTAGCAAGCCTTAACCTTCCGAGCTCCTCTTCGATGTTCTCACCCCGCCTCTGCGTTCTCTTGAGGCAGCGCCTACTCATCACACATCTTCTTCTCAATTTGACGAGTTCGGGAGCCCACCAATATACCCCTGTACGCCTTGCACCCGTTTCCACTGCCACCTTGAAAACTGTGTCTGTCAGCTCATTCAAATCCGTGCCTTCGCTACAGCCAAGTTCAAAATTGAACTGCGTGACATAGCCTGAATGAAACCTCACGCTCCTGGTGCCTGCCCGTTCTTCCTGGATAATATCGCCAATTTCAAAAGTGATTAGTCTGAGGTCACTGAGGGCCTCCTCCCCCAACACCTCCCATCCAAACAACCTCTGCAAGCCTCTCATGTTCCCAAATATCAGATCTGGGACAGAGATCCCTGCTCCTCCTCTCTCGAACGTCATTTCGCCTCTTTGGTTGACGCACTGAAGGTCCACTGAAGCCATAGCGTCCTCAAGAAGTCTTCCTCTTCGATCATCGATGGCAGACCCCAACTCCTTACCTTAACATTGAAATCTCCGCCCACCACGACGATTTTCGATTCCATCTGGCAATTTCCTCCACCAAATCATCAACCATTCTCGCATAAACTAAAAAGTCGGTGTTAGGCGACAAATATACAGTAAACATCACCACCCTTGGCAGTTCCACCCATACATATCCGGGTCCTGCACCCTTATTATGTACTGCTGCTGTACCACAGGAGACTAGTATAGCCGCACCGGAATCAGCCCCCGACGATTGTTCTTCGATCCGGCTCACTCAGTAATATAATCTCACAACCCCATCGGACAGATATTTCCCAGCAGGCATCCATAGCCCTGCTACTTCTGTTCGCATTAAATTGAAAAACTCGCATTAACATGCGGATTTCCCACCATTGTAGCCCTCACTTGCCCCTCCGACACGTGGTTTCCCTTTGACCTCTGTATTAACTGGCCGCTGCTGACATCCACTGCTCTTATGGCTCTCTCCATTACATCTAAAACATAGTCTAGACCGGTCTGCCCTCCGCACTTGGCAGCCATATGTCCATTCTCCCCACACCTGAAACACCACAATGTTTCCTCCCTCCGGCACGCTCTGCAATTAATCCACCCTATCTGTATCCTCTGAACTTCGGATAACCTACGCGCCACAAACCTAGGCACCATTATCGTGGCATTCTGCGATCCTCCGTAAGCCGGCCGCAAGGATGCAACTCTCAAATCCGCCTCCATGCAGCCAGAATATGCCGCCACCGACTTGACCACCTCAGCAGCTGTCGCGTCATGCTCTAAATCTTTTAAATAATAGTATGCAGGGCGAGCTCGTCGACCGACCTCACTGACCGCAAACCCATCAACATGTTGCCTGATGGACTGTTCTAACAGACCCGCTTGCTTTGCCTTGACACGTATTTGTACTTCATCGGCGTTCCCTTTCCTAACTGATAGCACTTCAGCCACGCTATTGTCCACTCCTTTTTTTACACATTTGAACAGTTCAACGAAGCTCCGACCCTCAGCTCTGATCGACATTGTACGTAACGGCTCACCCTGTCGAGTAGCCCTCCGCTCTCCAGTAGACTCATCAATGTATAACATCCGCTCCTTACCAGCCCGTCTACTCTAGCACTCTAGCAATCTTTTCAAGACGGCTCCATTATTATTATTATTATTCCCCCACGGCTGGTGAAAAGATATAACGTCAACAAAATCGACGAGAATAAATTCAACAGAAAGATCTCCTCAGGGTTGGTAGCCCCTGAAAACTTCACCAACGGGGGGACGCTGGCGCTGAAGCCGTAGTTGCTACGACCATGCGGCTGATCGCTTCTGCATGCGACGCTTCCATGCCTCACGGGGGGCCGAGGCATCAGAAGCGACCCATGTACTGGTGGACACCGGAGATTGCGGGATTGCGCCGAGAGAGTCTTCGACTAAGACGGGCGGCGCAACGTGCAAGGAATCGCATAGACGCGAACGCCAGGTCAGCCGAGTATAAGACGGCAAAGAAGCGGCTCCGTCGAGCCATCAACGTGAGCAAGACACGCTGCTGGAGAGAACTGACGGAGACCGTGGGTGCAGACCCTTGAGGGCTGGGTTACAAGATAGTAACTCGGGATTGGGGGTCTCGCGGTCACCAGCTTCACTAGACGAGGCTAAACCGGAACACGTCGTTAAGATGTTGTTCCCGGCCCACTCAGTTCGTGCCGAGCGGGACTTCAGCGATGTGGGCAACTTCCCGCTCGTGGAGGGTAGTTCCTCGATGGAGGAACTGGAGGGAGTCCTACGGTCGCTGAAAGGCAAAAAATGCCCCTTGTCCCGACGGTATACCGGCCGAGGTACTCAAACTAGTGGGGCGCTGCAGGCCCCGTCTTCTACGAGACATGTATAATGCATGTCTGAAGGCTGGGTCTTTTAGCGCCAGGTGGAAGACTGCGCGTCTTGTGCTAATTCCCAAGGGAAAAGAAAACCCAGAGTCGCCGTTCTCCTACCGCCCATTGTGTATGCTTGACACAGCTAGGAAGGTATTGCAGAAGCTGTTAAAGAAAAGAGTGGTTGCGTAGATGAATCAGGCAGATGGCCTGTCACCTAACCAGTACGGTTTCCGGCAGGGTCGGTCGACCCTAGACGCAATTCAGGAGGTTGTTGAGGCAGTGCGGCGAGCAGAGGACCACAATCATTTTTCGCGACGTGTGGTCCTTCTCGTTACGTTGGACGAAAAAAACGCTTTCAACTCCGCACGGTGGAACGATATGATTCGGGCCCTGGAGCATTCGTTCCATGTGCCTCAATACCTTCTCAGAATGGTGGACGCTTACCTGAGGAACCGCGGTCTCATTTACGAGACCGTAGCAGGCTGGCGTAGGACTACAATCACGTCAGGGGCGGCGCAGGGGTCGATTCTCGGCCCCGACCTTTAGAACGTCGTCTACGATGGCTTGCTGAGGCTGGAGATGCCTGAATAATCTGCCTTGGTTGGGTACGCTGACGACGTTGCGCTACTTGTCGCAGACCGCGACGTGGAGCGCACCCAACTAAGGCTCAGTTGGGTGCAACCCATGCACAGAGTCGGTGCCTGGCTGGACGACCATGGATTGTTTCTAGCCCTCAGCAAAATGGAGATCGTAATTCTCACGAAGAAGCGTATCGACACCCTTCTCTCCCTGCGGGTCGGGGTAGAGGTTGTCGAGAATAAGCCGGCTGCAAAGTACCTCGGTATGATGATTAACCGAAAACTCAGCTTTGCTGAGCAGCTTTGTACAGCCGCCGAAAAAGCTGCGAGAGTCGTAACTGCTCTCAGCCGGCTTATGGCGAATGTCGGTGGACCGAAGGCCACCAGACGGCGATTGCTGATGTCCACGGTGCATTCCATCCTGTTATACGAGTCGGAAGTGTAGGCCCAGGCATTAAAAGTTGCGAGAAACCGGAAGCGGCTTGCGCAGGTGCAACGCACCACAGCCTTGCGAGTCGCTTCCGCGTATCGGACGGTCTTCGAGCCTGCAGTACTTGTGGTCGCCGGCGTCATACCAATTGCTACTTTAGCAAAGGAGCGCCAGAAGATCTACAGGAGGCGGCGGGCAGGCGAAGACCGGGTGACCATTGCCAATGAGGAACGCACTCGCACGTTCCTCGCATGGCAAGAGACCTGGGACCACGAGACCAGAGGACGATGGACCGCAGGGCTTTTCCCTCTGGTCAGACCGTGGACGGAGCGACGGCATGGAGAGGTGGAGTACTTCATGACCCAATTTTTAACGGGTTACGGGTACTTCCGCGCTTACCTCCATGTCATAGGGAAAGCGCCGTCCCCCGACTGCCTGTATTGCCCCGGTGTACGGGACGACGCTGAGCACACCTTTTTCAAATGTGCTCGGTGGGCGGCAGATCGAGGTACACTAGAGGTGGATCTCGGAGGACTGAGTCCCCACAACGTGGTTGCGATGATGCTCCGTGACCTGAGCAGCTGGGAAAGTGTAGCCCGATTCTTCGGCAACATTCTCAGGGCCAAAAAGGTTGACCTGGATAGTCCTGAAAATTAGGTAGCACCTAATCAGGCTAGCATAGGAGGACTCGCCTGGAAGTAATGTGTTAAATGGTTCCGGGTCGAGTCCTGGTAGAAAGGGGGGTGGTTTTAGTCGGTAGTCTGCTGATAGTGATTGGATAATACCATCAGCGGGATCCTGACACTCTGTGTGTAAATGCATTTCCACCTCCCTCTGCAAAAAAAAAAATTATTATTATTGTAAATTACTTATTTATTCATTTTATGTAATTATAATGTACACAATCTAATTTCATCTTCTTCATTAAATAGAGTATGTGCTTAAGTTTTGTCTGTAGCTGTAATATAAATGAGTGAAACAAAAGCAACTGCACAGTAAGAGTATCCACTTTTACAAATCAGCCATATAAACAGGACATACACAAACATACCATTAACAGAAACATGAACAATTTACTTCTAGAAAATAAAAGACATATCTCATCATGCTTAAACAGTATTAAATTTACCAACACATTAAATTGGACAAAACTTAATAATATTAACTGGATAAGCACAACTCCAAACAAATATATAATATGATCAGGTGCTAAAGTAGTTTCCTAAATTCTTCAAATGCCGGCCTCCGTGGTGCAAGTGGTAACGTCTCAGCCTTTCACCTGGAGGTCCTGATTTGAGTCCCGCATGACATACGCTGAGTCAGGCATAGCATTTTCACACACACTGCAAATCATTCATCTCATCCTCTGAAGCAATACATAACAGTGGTCCTGGAGGTTAAACAAAAAAAATATATTCTTCAATATGAGAAAAGTAAAAACAGGATTACTGCTAACTCCACTGATGAAGGAGCCATAATTGTTTATTTCCAAAAAAGATATTGAAACAGTATTAACATACAATTTAAATAAAAAGGTAGGTAAAAATTCTTAAATAATTTAAAACTTGTTTTGTCATACTGATGAATGAATTTTATGATAATTAAATAATTTTCTCATTCATCTCAGAGTAAGATGGAAACATTACTTGTTTATGAATTAAAATATTTGTTTGTTTTGATGTGAAACCTGATCTGATATTTAATTTTTCCATCCAAAATAGTTATTATTAACTGCTGAATTTGTTAGTCACATCTGTGTCAGAAATCCAATCAGTATGTTAAATACATTTATCTGGTGCTCTTAGTGTTAATTTATTATAATTGGGAAAAAATGAAACTAGTCATGTAATTAAATGCTAATTATTATGGTAAGTTTGTAAAATATATTTCTAAACTATGATTTTATTTTTTGTAAGTTTTTTACTTCTTAAAAATGTATATCTTAAAAATAATACCTAAGTTAAGAAATTAATATTTTCTAGGTCAATGTGAAACACTTTCTGACAAAATTTTAAATTGAACAGCATTACAAAATATGATTATACTTTAAATTATTGAAAGACTTAAAAGTTAATGGAAAGTAAAGTTCCAGTATTCTTTTAAAACAAATCTAATATTTAATACTTTTAAATATTTATTGTGTAATCATATAATTATAAAAAATGATATTTCAAATTTTATATTTATTGAATAATGTATCTGTTGCTTGAAATTTTTGAATATTCAATTAAATTATATTCGATCATACTTTAGAACAGCAACAATAATTTTAAACGTCTTAACATATATAACCGTTTTTCAGAAAGTAGTATTTTAATTTTGCCGGTAAGTCAGGTGAGAGGTGCGACTCTGTATTCCATAGAGGATAAAATAACATTATATGAAATATTTCGGTTGAAGGGTAGCTAAAGTGAATTTACGAAAGTTAAAATCTGTAGGAACTTTTTTAGGAAATTCTGAGCGAGTAATTTATTTGCGAAATTTAATTTTTGAGTAAAATTTGATTTCCTACTTAAAATTAAGTACCTCATAAACCAGTATATATCATTACAATTATTTATATATTTTCATTAAGGTTTGTTAATCTGATACACAAAAGAAAATATTGGGAAGAAAACTGTTCTTTGTACAGGCCATTATGATTAATATAACATGTACTGTACGTCTACGACATTCTCTTATACACAGGGATATTTCCTCTCCTATCAAACGAATGCCACCTACCTCGCAAGCTTCGTCCCAGGTTAATTATTCCTGAAGTCGAAGTGGTTTGATGAGATTGTACTTTTAACCTATATTTTTCTTAAATAGGTGTTTTAGTTTTAGTGTAATTATTATTTTTGGTTTTTTTTTAATAGAGAAAATATATTTTAGTTAGTCATTTGATCAGCGACTTGTTCGTTCCTGTGGTCTGTACAAGGTGGGAATTGAGAAGTCTCATAAATTAAAAGAAGGAAGTAATTACAAAAATGACGGAAGATAAGAAGGTAATGCATGCTTATTTATTTGGAAAGTAAATGTACTGATTAATTTCTTAGTATCTTCTTAAACGTAATATTGCCGTTCCTGGTAGCACACCATATTAACTTTGGTTAGAATCTGTTGCCGGACATGTTATATGTTGCCGCCTTTACGTACCCGGCGGTTTTGTTACTAGACTGCAGTTTTGGCGTGGTTGTGGGTCACCGTTATTGCAGTTTTGTTTATTAAGAAATAACTTAACGCTATTGTTTTTTTTATTCACGTGAGTGTAGTGATTTTTAATTGAAGAGGTAGTTTGCAGTTATTATTCAGAAAGAAAACTAGATTGATACGGTGGTTTTCTTTGTATTGGAAATATGGTGAGTGATGGGATGCGTGTATTATAAAGGTGTAATTTTTACAAATGCGTTTTCTAATGTTATTTTATTGTAAATAATATCTACTCAACACTAATAAGCAAGTATTGAGTGATATGTAATTTAAATCTTATATAACATTAAATTTGTCACAAATCTTAAAATTATTATATGGCATGGATTTAAATTTTAATTTTGTTCTATTATTAATGTGAAGTCAAAAGCATTATTTATATAATTGTAATCACTGGTTATCATTAATCAGGTAATTCAAGAAAGATGTTAGAATGATTCTAAAATAATTTACTATTACAACAAATGTTTTATATTAAAGATTTTCATAGTAATTATTACAAAGTGGTATGCTATATACAATGCTTTTTTGTTTACTGATTTTTATTTTTATCCTAGCTTTAATTGTAAAAAAAATTCTGGATTTAAAAAGATATCTGTTGGAAGGTTATATCACAGAAATTAATGCCAGTTAGTAAATTATAAGTTTCTCAGTATCTGATATATTTTTAAAGCTTACTAAAATGTTACTATAGAACTCAGGAAGTTGTCTCATTCAATTTTACACAAATACTAGTCTATTGTAATTTTTCCATTCCTTAGCAATGTTAAAAATCACTTATTTAGTTCTCGTAAAAATTAATGGACATGTTTATATATTACTTGTATCAGTTGCGGCCTTGGATTAACAATCCTTAACCCTGGAGTAGTCGTGTGGTTAACAGTTACATGAATGGTCGCATGGTTGACCAGTGTCACCCACAGAATGATTTTGTTTTTGGTATGCTATAATTTAATTACTTACTTAATTATTAATCTTTATGCCTTACTTTAATGTTAGAAAGGGTTTATAAATAAAAACAATCATGAAATAACTTAAAAAATATATTGTAAAAGCAAACAAAAGCATTTTTAAGTACAAGTAAAAGTCACAAATTTACCGTAAGTAGATTCTATTATAAAAGCAAACACATTTTTAACTGTTATGAATATCATAAATTTAATACAAATATTTTAAAAACAATTTTGGCAAACACTTTTTAAATGATCATTGCACATCCACTTTTCACATTTATCACACCATTTCCTTGTGGTTTTATCTCTTTGTCGCCCACAGTCATGGCAACGTCCTCTAGCACCTTCTCTTCCTTTTGTTGATGCTGGCTCTTGCATTAAGTACCAAGAAGGATACATGCCCGGCGCCTTAGTTCAATAGGTAGTTGCAATATTGTAGACCTATATTGAATTTGTGGTTTAACCATTTCCCATGCCAAATTTTGTAAAAATATACTTCTGCTCACTTTATTTTTTGAATTCGATTTGTAAATACAAAGTGCATTGATTGCTGAAATATTTAAGAGATTAAAAAACACAACCATTGACCATCGACGAGTATTTCTTGCACATTGTACCTCGTTATTAGTTGGTCAAGTAAATCAACCCCAATTTTAGTGTGGTTATAAAATGTTACGATTTCAGGCTTAGACAACTCACCTGTTTCCTCATCGATATAATTGTCGTGATGTAATGTTGAGATTAGAAGAACTGCCAGATTCCTTTTTGGACAGTAAGAAACTAGTGTGCAGTCTTCTTGAAAACCCTTTCTTCCTCTTCATCAGATAATTCTTTGAGCCACTGCTGCCAAATTTTGGGATCTGATGAGTACTCAACTTTTCTTTTGTTAGTTTGTGACATGATCTATGTAAAAATAAAATAGGGTTTAGGTATTATTTCTATTGGAAGGAAAAAACTAAATAGATGAAAAATAACAAATTGATAAATATCTATCTCATAAAACAAATTATTAAAATTACTTACCGGTAAAATAACTTAAAAGGTCGCGTGGGGGACACTTGTCAACCAAACTAGTTTGAGGTGAAATACCTTTCTTAGTTGAAGGGTAAACTGGACGACGACACTGTAGATTCCAACAATAGGGTCTTCTTGAAAGATACTGGAAGGGACAGAATGGTGGGGGTTATGGAAAGTGAATAACCCTTAAATAATGGCAGGTGGGTGACAACTGTCAACCGCGCGACTACTGCAGGGTTAAAACTCATCAAATTAGTATGTAATTGGGAGATTATATTTGTATTATCTAGTTCCAGTTTTTATCATTTATGCTTGTTTTCATTAAAAAATATACATTAAAATTACCTTTAACCCTTGCAGATTATATTGGTTATATTACCACCACTTCTTCTACCACATGCATTTTTCAAACAACCGACTTCAGGCCTTTTCTGTTTTCCCCACAATGTTTTTTTTACGTTATTTATTAGTAACTGTTTAAATATTTTTCCATATTTAAACCTGAGAAATTATAAATATAATTAACCAAACTTAACATACGCTCGTTTTGCTCACTAGTCAATGTTAGTGAGCAAAGTGAGTAGGTTAAGTTTGGTTAAGATTATATTTATAATTACAAGCAATAATGCTTATACTGAACATCTCTAAGGTACAGTGGAAAACTCATGTTTGAATAAAATCGACATAGACTGATTACAGGCAGCGACACCAATGTCTAGTAAATATTGTGCAATGTTATAATAAGTAACCAGACTTGTTTAAGCAAACAATTACTAATACGTAACATAAAAAAACCATTGTGGGGGAAAACAGAAAAGGCCTCAGACTTCATTTCATGTTTTTCTTATATTGTTTATGTTTTAATAATATTGTAATTAAATTTTGATGCTGTATCCATCTTGTGAAATTTTTGTGGGAAAAAGGTGGCAAGATTCGTTTTTGCAAATAGTAAGACATTAACAGTTTGTATGCCACCAGAATAATTGTTATAATTTGTAACTAAATTGGGTTTGAAGCCTACATTTAAAGCACTACGTTTCTTCAGTTACATAATAACTTGTATATTTATATATTTTTTCTTGTAAATTTAGTTAGCACTAGTAAATTTTATTTATATTTAAAAATACATATGCCAATCCTGAGTATTCATGATTTATCAGCTTCAATAAGTAAAAATTTAAATCATCTCAGAAGTGATTGTTATTTAACAAATAAGATTCTAATTTGGTTACTATTCCATTACTCAAAATTGGCCAAATTATAGTCAAAGCTTTCAAAAGTCAATGTTCATTAGAAAACTGTTGAAAAATAAATTCAGTTTGCATTCCAATACAAAATGATGACTTTTGATAGCTTTGTATGAGACAATTTCAATGTGCAGGTTTTTATTTACATAATAATTATAAATAACTTTATAAATACAGCCTACAACCATATATTATATTTTCTATAAATAATTAAACATACTAATAACAATTAATTGTATGCGTTCAATAATTTTTTTATAAAAAAATATCTATCGAAGTGTAATGCTTGAACTGGCTGTTCAAATGGTACTAAAACCTATGACCAAATCTTTGAAGTTTGTAAAGTAGCCAGTAGCAGTTGCAGTTCATTTTTATGTAAATTGAGGATAAGTTTGTAAGATAAAATTTTGGAAAAAATGTGTTACAACTGAAAGAATTTGCTTTTGTGTAGCCTTCTGGTTGCACCTATAACTGATTGTTGAATCACAAACAATATGAATAAGTAACAGACAAAAAACAAATTTAAAAACTATTTAAAGTGAAAATTAGATTATTTTAAGTTAATTTAGTTTAAAAAAATTATTTTTAGTAAATATGAAATCAACATTAATATATGAATTATTAAAATCCTTAGTATTAAGAAAGCATGTGTAAAGTAAAGATGAATTAAATTAAACTGGACATTATATTCTATTTAACTTGTTCACTGCTGCAGTGTATAAGGATAATCACCAGTTTGATACCGTAATGTATAATGAAAAACATTCCCATCAGGCCATAAGAGATAAAAACTGATTACGGTATCTAATGCATATGTTTAAGAAATGTGTATATATATATAAATAGCTGAAATTGAATATAAACCTCAAATAATAAAAAAAAATGAGTGTACCGGTGCTATTCATGGTCTCCTAATAATAATTACGCATGTGCCATGTGTATAACTGGCAATACTCGCTGAAACTTTGTTTTTTCTTATAAATTGTAATTTTTATCAATGTTAATTTTTAAAATTTATTAAGTGAACAATACCAGTGTTATAATAATGAAAAATGATTAAAACACTTTTAAAGTAAAGTAATTAATAAAAAAAATAATTGAAGTTCTTATAAATTTAAACACAACAACAATAAAAACTATAAACAGTAAAAAAAAATAAAAATGTAATATAAAATTGTTTTTAGTTCCTTTTTATAATGTTTTAGAGAACAATTTCCAAATTTGATTTTGTGTTGAAAATTTTACATTTAATGCTAGTGATTTGCTAAAGCATGGTATGCAAATAAACTTGTTACATTCACTGCATTGTGAAAAATTTTACATTATTTTGGGCCATAGCCCATTCTTGAGCTTTCACAGTATCTGCATAACATTTTGCACAACACTATAATTCTCTGATTTCATTTATTTATTTCTAAAGTGAGTTCCAAAATGTGTTTCTTGACTTTCCGTTCATTTGGATTATCTTTTTCTTCAATTGCCTTTCCGTATTTGTCCATGTTGAGCATCTGTAAAACTAACTGTTCCCTGAATGTTATAATATGAATTTTTTTGCTGTGAAAATTATAAATGTGCCAAGCATTGACAACTGACATGTTCAATAATTCAAAGCAACTTTGTGGTACCACCTGATAGTTCATCACAATGTTGAAAAGTAAGTGGCCATCTGTTTGGAAAGATCTATCCCCAGCTTACCTCTGTAATCATCTATTGCTGCAGGTTTACTTACTAGTTCCCCCAACCTATTTTTTCCCTGTGGTAACCTTTTCAAATATGTGTTTAAAGCTAAGAAAGAATACTTCTCTTTCGTCTTTCCATTTTCTAATGACAATACCTCTTTTATTCTGCATCCCTACTACTTTCCCTTTTGTAATATTTTTTTTTATATTATCTCAAATGGCAAATGTTTTCTGTTTTGTCAGAGTGTGCCCAGTGAATGAGTATTTTTCTGTAGCAATGAAGTCGCAAGTAGAACAGACATATAAAAGTTGTCAGTCAATATTACTCTTCCTGAAGATAAATATTTATCAGCAAGTTAAACAAGAAACATAACTCTTTCAGCCAGTCCAAATGAACTGTGGTCAGAATATTCAGATGCCTTGAGGGTGTAAGTTTGAACATCTTCAGTCCATATTTGTGACTTTTTATTAGGAACATTGCCTGCAAAATAATCCCCCGAAATGGAATAATCGATTTGTCTACAGCAATAAATTTACAGGTTTGTATTCTTCATGGAATCTTTCTTGAATCTTGTTAATCAAATTTCTAACTTTTATAATCTATCATCATTAGCTGTTTCATTGTTGGCAAAATGAACAAATTTCAGAAGTATCTGAAACCGATTATGGCTCATAATTTTAGGCATTAAACAATTATTATGAAGAATTGATATATCTCAGTAATCAGACATTTTTTGATGTTTTACTACCCCCATATATATTATAGCAAAAAATGTCCAAACTTCGTTAGAAAGGTTTTCTTCTATTTTGAAACATGAAATTGGTGGCATTTTTGTTGGTTTCAATAACAATCATATTAAAAATTTCATCATCAAAAAATCTTTTACAAGTCTCAATTATTGTCATAGCTTCCTTATTTTGTGTGTATGAATAATGTTAATAATATTTTTCTTGACCTTTGAATTTGACATAAATTGGGAATTTGGCCTCAATTATCTTCATGCCACTCATCTTCGGTCGTTTCCAAATTTTCTTCAGCTGTTTCTCTTTCTGTCTTAAAGGACTGGTTTGGAACCACCGCATTATTATCATCGAATGGAGTGTCTGAAACACTGTCAAGCTCATATTCAGATTCAGATAAACAAAATATGCTTCCTTCATCGTTGTTGTAAAGTATGACATGAAGTTCATCAGTCAGTACCTTTTGTTTTGAACTATGAGATTTTAATTCGCTACAACTAGGATGACTTATCATAATGAAATTAAAAATAATTACAGTATATATTCGTAAGTATGAAAATAGGAAAGAGCAAAAAACTATTAACTCAGCCTTGAAAAAATAATAAATTAACTCTGTAACCGATCAGTATCCTATAATCAAAAAAACTAACCTAATTTGAAACTGAAAATGATAATAAATTTAAACTACAAATATATAATGAAATTTGTTGATGTAATATTATTGATGTCTTATTTTCTCTTGTAACTTAACATAATTAATGTAGCATACATAACATACGATAAAAAACGTACTTATAAAATAATAATTAAGTATAAAACTTATGAAAATAGAATGGCAATCTAACTACTGAACACAACATAGAACTAACCATGACATAGGGACAGACTGGAGGTAATTAAACGTAAAAATGAAGTGATATAGAATGGCGAATAACATCTGACATTCCTTACATATCACAAACATAAATAAAACAAAGCATTCACAACAGGTCAAGAAATATTGTGTACATTGTAAAATTAATCTGAGAAGCCAGTATGGCTATTCACAGCCTATGAGTAATACAAACCTAATAATGCGGGCACATCTCACGGCCTGTATATAAAGCAATCCTGAGTAACACTGGCACTCAACGTGTTAATTACCCCAATAAACCCAGTTTTGGCATAAGAAAGTTTTTTTTATGTTCCTAATGTAGCATTTTATGCTGAATTCAAAAATACAATCACAATTTTTGTGTGATAACATTTTTAAAGTTTTGCTTTAGCAAAATTTTAAAAACAGTTATATATATATATATATATATAACTGTTAATAGAAAATACATCAAAATGCTGAATTCAGTCTTTAAAAAATGTGTTTTCCATAAGCTGGGAATTCAGATACCTCAGTGTTGTGACCTATTCAATATTTTATGCCTTATCATGTATAAAACATTTAATTTTACTGCATAATGTTTGAAACCAGTTAGAAGAGCAGTTTTTCCACATTAGAATATCTGCTGTTTATTTTTTTAAATTTTAATTCAGGTTAATAATTCTCTTATATTACTTTTTTGTTTTTTTTTTTTTGTTTACACTTGTTCCACTAACAAATATTAGAAACAAACATTAAGAATTTTGTTTCAGAAATATAACATCAAATGAATATAGTGTAAAAGAATTATTAATCCTTAAATAAAGCAGAATTTCTTTTGTGTTTCTGATTAAAAGAAGTTAACTTACAGGATTTTTCAATAAACGTGATTTCTGGGAAGGGTAGCAATTAGGTTTAAATTGAGATTAATTTCTGGAAGCTACTAATTTTATGAGTTTTTTAAAATAACTTTTATATTATATTTTTCAGAAATATTCATATAAATCTCCTTCACCTAAGGTCATTTCAATGATATTCTTATTTTGGGTAACTCCATGGTTGTGTTTAGCACAGTTAATAATTATAATTGATACAGTTAACACATTGTGAACATAGTAAAACTTATTTATAATAACTTAGGTGTTTTTGATTTGTATATTTAATGTATTGGAATTATTAGGCAGTTTCTACATACCACATATAAGTTCTACGTTGTTAGACAGGTTACCTTTATAAGAAAGTTAGATTAATTTACAGTTAATTGTTTTATCATCAGAAAGTACCAAAGCTGTTTGGATGATTACCTGCTATTAAAAGTTTTTTTTGTTTTCTTTTTAACGTTGCTCTGCACTAGTACTAATTGTGCAAATATGTAAAAATAAAAACGACTTGTGCTTGAAGGAAAATCATATATTGAACTCTTGAGTGCAAAGCAGTTAAAACTTTTGCAGAAAAAAATGCCAGCCCTTTCAGGAGTTCTACTAAAAAGTGATGGATTTTTTTTCTTCTAATTTTTAACTCTTAGTGTAATTAATTACAAGGAACTTGATTTTGGCAGTTTTTCTGACCACACACATTACAATTCATTTTTAAATTTATGAAATATTAATAGCCAAATAAAGGTTTAAATTACCAATACAGACTATCTAAAATGAACAGTCAACAACAGATGAAAAATAGAAAGTTAATATTTTGAAGTGTTTTTCTATAAATCTGTGGTTTTGGTATTCTCAACGAAATGTTTGTTTTTAAGATCTCAAACTTAAATACCTATTTTAAAAAAAATAATTATGCACTTTAGGGAAAAACACATTTATATGTTCAGAAGAAATGTAAATCTGTTTCCTGTGTATACATGATAAATCAAAGTCTTGCTATTTTAGTTTCATTATTAAAAAACATGTGTGTATGTATATATATACAGTCTGATCAAAAATAAAGAAAATTTTTTTATTGCACTTGCTGTATCTTGTCAATTATTTAATTTTTTCAGTATATTGGCAAAATTGTCAATGATGTGTGTGAATTTTCAGCCAGCTGCAATGCTTACTTTGTTTTTGGCAAATGAAAACGCAAGATGTTCATTACAGTATTTGGCGATTTTTTATGTAGTGAAATGTTAGATCAGAGAATTTGCCTGAAATTTTGCATTAAAAATGGAAGTACAGCAAAGTGTTTAAAATCATAAAAATGGCCTTTGGCAATAAAGCTGTATCACAACCGTGAGTTAATGAATGGAAAAACGCTTTCAGCAAGGCTGAGAGTCATTGAAGATGACATGGGATCTGGGTGGCCTTGCACATCATTCATTGATGAAAGTGTCAAAAAAGTTAAGGAGATTGTGCTTGCTAATTACAGAATCACAATTAGAGAGGTTGCCAAAGAAATAGGAATTTCATATGACTCATGTGAAGCGATATTTACTAATATTTTGAACATGAAGCAGGAGTTAAATTTGTTCCAAAACTGCCAAATTTTCAACAAAAACGGCATTGCATAACCTTCATGATATAAGTGTTTACTGATGCCACTGACGACCCAGACTTGCTCAAATGCATAACTGGTGACAAAACACAGGTGAATACCTATGATGTCAGGATGAAGCCTCAATTGTCCCAATGGAAATTTTCTGTGGAACCAAGACAAAAAAAAAGCATATTAAGTTTGGGAAAATGTGAAGGTCCCTCTAACAGTTTTTGTTGATTATAATGGAATTGTTCATCACAAATTCCTACTGCAAGTTCATGCATTCAACAAGGAATAATACTGTCTGGAAGTTTTATGCAATTTGTGTGAGGCAATCCAGAGAAAACAACCTGAACTTAAGTGTGAAAACTTGTGGATATTGCATCATAACAATGCAACGGTGCACACTGCTTTACTTATCCAATAGTTCTTGGTGAAACATAACACTGTTGTGGTGCCACAACTGTATTATCCAGACTTGACTCTCTGTTACTTTTTCTTATTCTCCAAACTTAAAAGGACATCCAAGAGACACGTTTTTCAATAATAGAGATAAAGGCAAAATTGCAGGATGAGCTCAAGGCGATACAAGAAGCATTCACCAGTGTTTTTTTAAACTGAAAGCTGTATTGGCATAAGTTTATAATATCACAGGGGATTACTTTGAAGGGAACAGGTTAAACATTGAAGAATCAATAAATACTTTTGGGGAAAATTAAAAATTCTTGTTACTTTTTGATCAAACTTTGTGCTTTATATTTACACATTCAAACACCCACTTTATTAAAAAAAACAAATCCATGAATTTCACTAATGTAGTGCGTAACATAAATATATATATCCTCATTTATCCTACTCATGAAACACTGCACATGAGAACAGACGTATTATTAGTTAGTATAATCATCTAGCCATATCAGGACCCACTAGATCATATTGCTTGTGTTTATTTAGAAAGGCATTGTTATGATTCTTTCTGGATCACTACTTTTATTCAGCTATTTAATTTCTTAACTAGGACACTATTGGTGGTAGTTTACTTAGAATCAGAACAGTCATGTTCTGACTGTTGTGTTAATTAAACTTATTAAAAATTATAAATACTATTATATTCGATTATTCGTTATAGTACACTTTTATTCTTGTAAATGTATATAACAAAAGTATAGTGAATGACAGTAAACTGATTCGCTGCCAATATCCCTAACTCTTAGAAGTGAAGATTATTAAATTACAATTTTGTGAGTGAAGGTAGATAAAAAGTGGCTGCTTTGAATGAAGTTTATTTGTGTTTAAAAGAAATATTTTTGTCATTGTAACATATTAGAGTCCAGCCACATACAAACCTCATTGGCACTGACAAACTTGAAATAATATTACTTATTAGTTCAATGTTACTAGTTCCCAGAGAAAGCTGGTTTAACCACAGTAGCATAACAATTAATCGCAACAGTTAGCACCAACACATTTCATTTGAAATTTCAACAGAAAAGATTTTTCTGTTGCGCATTCATCATTGGAGCATGTTTTTTCAAAGTGTAAAATGTAAATTCTTTTTTTGTAAATTGTTACTTTTGAGGAATTAATATTCAAAAAAGTATTTCAAAGTTAAGTATTATAATGTTTTTTTATTTCTGATAAAAATAAATCATATTAAATGAAAGCAACATTCTGATAGGCTACTTTAATGAATGTAAATTACTATAAGCTCTGAACTAAAAACAGTTGCTTGTTCTTTTTATTTAATATGAATTCTTTAAATTAACAACTTCAACTGCAAGTGCTGGTTACCAGCACTGTCGTCTACCAGTCTATTAATAGGACCTGCGAGCCAGTGCTGGAAACCAGTTTTGTACTTAAAATACCCAAAATTAAAAATAAAATTAGTTTTTAATACTTTATGCTTTGTTTTAATAATATTAAGATTGCTATTGTTAATTAGGAATAATGACTGTAATGTTTTGTTAGGATATTAAGGCTGGAGAGTCTGAGCATATTAACCTGAAAGTGTTAGGACAGGATAATAATATTGTCCAGTTTAAGATCAAGAAACACACTCCTCTGAGGAAGCTGATGAATGCATACTGCGACAGATCTGTAAGTTAACTAATTATGTATTTATAATCATGTTTATTTTGTAGGTTAATTGTATGGTATCTTTAAAAAGAATTCAGATTTTTGATAACAAATTTCATAAAATTTATCATATATTAATTGCTGCAGTTGTGAATATATTAGAAAATCAGAGTATTTTGGGATGTTTCTGAAAAACTTATTTAAATTATAATCAAAACGAGGTGTAAAATATAAAATAGTTTAAAAATTATAAAGTATTAATTATAATATAACAATTTTTACATACGTTTACACACCTGAGATCTACTGTCCAATAGGCCATGACATAACTGAAAATTTCCATAACCATTGCGAATTTGGACGAGTGATGTCGATTTTTGGCTGGTTATTTTGGAAAACATAACTACTAATTTTGCATTGATATTGCTCATTTTGGTCACAATCATTTTTTAATTTAAGTAACATGCTTTGTTTTAAATGACAGTTTTCATAATGAAGGGTGGTGTGATGACACGCATTACATTTAGCACACGTTGTTGTAGATTTGCAGTTCTTAACATGATGAGATTTTAAGCAGTTTATGCGTAAATTGTTAGTTTTATTTGATTACACCACTCTTTGGGTTTTAATGACATATGTCGGGCATTTATATATTACATTTTGATTCTTACAAATAACACACACTTGGTTTGTAAACATATATGATAAAACAAACCAGTTTGCTGTTTGTTACTCCTAGAAATGTTTGACAAAAATGTGTAAATCCTTATTACTACTAATAACTAATCCTTATAACTACTAGCTAATTGTTCTGTTTGGCATTTTCTTTCCAAAAACTTAATTAACTGATCTCGCTTAGGTATTTCCATATCATTTTAAAAAGATTCAAATTGAGTTCTTGTTGATACATCAAACCTGTCGAGAACGATTTGTGTTAACAGTAATTCATCTACTGAACAGTAATATCTAGTGCTTTAATTGTATCTCAGTTACTGACCGATTCATTTATAAGACGTCTCAGATCAGTTGTTGACCCTTTTGATGCTTGAGGAAGAACAAAAGAGATTTTACATACTTAGTTATAATTAATTCTTTACTTTCATAATTATTACAGATTAACAACTGGTAAGCAGTGCTAAAATTAGCATCTGTAATAGGAAGATTTTGAATTAGCTGTTTCGGCTGCTGCTTTTCTAGAGAAGCAATAAGATACTGAAATCGTTCTACATTAGCCAAAGATTTGTTATTTAAAATACAACTTTCATAGGTATCCTTGAAATTATACCACTCTGAGAAGGACCACTAAGTGATGGGATTTTAATAATAGGTGAAAACTCTGCTTAACTCCAGTAGTTGGTTCAGTGAGAACGATCGTGGTTTATAGTTGGAGGCTGTTATATTTCCAACAGCGATTCTAACTTGCACACAAGCTCATCATATAAATCTTCAAATTCTCTTTGGTACTGGGAATTATCTTCGTCATCCTCCAGTTCTAACTGGCTTTGACATAAATCAAATTCTTTCTGTTATATTTTGTGTATAATAACTGTAAATCTGCATGATTTTTCTCATTGCTAGTATATGTTTTTATTCTAGTTAAACTACTCTTAATTATTCCACGCTCTTTAACAACTTTTACCTTTTCTGATTTATCCATTTTCAGTAGTCATAAAGGCTATAACTAAATGATAATGAGCTTGTAAAATGGATACAGTAAAAGAATAATAAATTTTAGACAGATAAATATAGGTCATTAACTCTGCTTGTTTTGGAAATCAAAACAAAATATAAATAATAAAATATAAATAGTTGAATAATAACACAAATGACATAATAAAGGAATGTATGGTTAATAAACAAAGGAGATAAGGACGTGAAATAGCTATAAACTACATAATATGTTACTTGGTAGTTGGCAGATAAGAAATCTGCTAAGCTTGAATTTCTGATAAAAGCTGGCGACAGTCTGCTCGATAAGGTCATATGAAGTAAATTAGCAAAAATTATTACAACGCATAGACAAAGAACAGAGTATTAAAGTCCAATCATTATATACATTTATAAAAATAGATTCACGCAGTAGAATAACAGTGGCACTTACATTGTCACTTGTAATTAATATACCAGGCATAAATATGCAAAAATAGTAAGTTCACATGTGTAAAATTCCATAAACAGTTTTAAGATTACGCGTAATACTAGTAAAAAAGCATATGTTTCAGCTTCCCATTTAGCCAGTTGCTATTAGTTACGCTAGAATTATGGCAGATATGAGGGGCTCAAGACTTGTCCTGATCTAGTTTACACTAAAATAGAGTAGATATAATTTTTTAATGAAGGAATAATATTTCTTCTTTAAGATTTAAAAATTAGTTCACCACACACAAGCAAAACCACGAAGCATTTTAATATAAATTACTAACATTACCCATAAATTATAGTTTCTGTCCCTTCTTGATCCTTCTCTAGGTAATGTTGAGAATAATGGAGAGATAGGGGGCAAATATTTCTTGTCTTGATAAGGAGCATCTCCTAAGACTTCACACATCGATCCATAAAAAGGTAACTTTGTTCGTTTCTTCTGTAACCTGTCATGTAGAAATTGCTGGAAAGCTAATAAAGATTACTATGTGTATTCTAATTCAGAAGCAAGATCCACTTGATACATAACTTTATAACTTTAAACGACACATTCTTTTAGTGGCTTTGGCTTTCCTACATGTAATTTATACTAATTATGTGTGTCGATATTAATAAATAAATTTCAAATTATTGAGAAACATATGTAAGTATTGTATGACATCAATAAGTCATTTATTTATTTTGTCATTTTGAAGAACCTGTTTGTGAATTCCATTTATGTTGCCTATTACAACATTGCCTAAATCTCAGGGCATTGTGCAATAATACAAACCCCTTGTGCACCAACAAGAGGTTTTCTATATTTTTATTTTATTTGTGTTTATGAAATTTATATTATTATGTTAAAAATAAAAAATAATATTTTATACTTGTATATTGCAATTAAAAAAATGCATTAAAAAATTGAACAACCTCTATTTTATGAAAATCTTTACTTGTTTTTTTTTAATAAATTATTGTGTCACATTTGTATTTAATTTTTAAGGTCTGTTACTTTTCGTTGATACTCACTATTGATTAACTCACTGGGAACATTTTCATGAAATAAATTTTTTAGCACTCTCTGGAAAATTAAGATTTATTTTTATACAACTCATAAATTTTACAAACTGTACAAAAAAGAATTGAAACAATTTGTATAATCTATTGGTGTTAAATCATGTGATTTAACTTTTATAAAAAAATTTGTATATTCAGAATTGTAATAATGTTAGACAGTCTAAAGATTATGGGCTACTTTAGTGTGCAGGTAACGGTTATTAAACTTTTTCAGTAACATTAATAACATACAATGTAACAATGTATGAGTAATGTATTTAGCATTGTATATGGAATTTTAACAACATAAATTTTAATGATTGGTATTTCACATGTTCAGTTTCAATATCTCTGTAGATTGATCTGTTAGTTTTCTTTTAATTACATTTTGTACTTATTATAGTAATAATAGAGTAATAAATAAATTTACTTTAATAAACTTATTACACTATATTTTTGATTCTTTATAAAATCTTTTAGTATTGCAAATAAATCACAATAAACATGCATCCATATAACTTAAATGTTTTAATTTCAAATTAACTATTTAAATGCGAAAGTCTAAGTAATTGCAGTTAGTGGATATGGTTGCATTTATAAACCAGTTTCCTGTTTGAACTTTATTTAACTCAAGTGTTCTATATTTACCTATCGAGCTGAAATTTATTTTAAAAAATCAATTGTGTGTGTTACATATGCGCACATGTGTAACTTTTTCCACAGCTTTGAGAATTTTTTAAATTTGATTTTTTAGCTACAAATTGTATTTATATTTAAAAAAATTAAATTCCTAAAATTTAAATTATAACTAGTATTCAATTTCTTAGGAGTCAGGTTTTAATAATATTTTGGAAATTAGTTGCAGGTGTTTAAATTTTTCATTAGAATTCAAAATAATTTTTTTTTTACGGCCTCACTGGATTACTAGTTCAGTTTCTGGGCCAGCCATTTTTTAACCGGTTCTTCTTATTTCCGAATTGTGCGAGTTGTTTTATTCTTGCTTCTTTTCTTTTTCCCCACATCTTTTTGAGGTGTTCTGATCTTTGGCGCTTGTCCTTGTCTGAATACACCCTGTTGGATTTCTTTTTGATTTGAGGTTCAAATGTTTTATCATATTAGTTTTAATTAGTTTGTTGTATTTTCCAGATTTTGTGATTAGATCTTCTTTGGAGATTCTCAACTTTTCCATATCTTTTCAGACTTCGTTTATCTATTTCAGTTTTGTTGTTCTTTCCTAGTATAAGTTAATTATTTGGTTTGCAAGTCTGGTGTTTTCTGCTCTAAGTAGGTGCCCCAAGAATGAAATTCTCTTTTCTGTGAAGAAATTTGTTAGTGGGGTTATTATTTAATACACTTCATTTGGGATTATCCTCCACTGTCCTACTATGTTGTTCTTGTTTATTCCTTTTTTAACTGTCTTTCTTTCTATCTTTTCGATCCTTTCTACTTCTCCAATTTTGTATGGTTCAAAGAGAGTCTCACTGGTGTGTTGTATTTCTGGAAGAATTACTGTTTGGTAATGTCTGATTTTAGTTTTTGTCGATAGGCATTTTTTATTGTGTACACAACTGTTATTGTATAACACAATTTTATTTTCATTTAGCATAATCTATCTCAGTTCAGTTTCTTTTAGCTAAACCCCTGATTTCAGTGTGTTGTAACAGGTCAAAAGAGGACCAGAAAGTATAAACATAAAAAAAAGTTGAAAAAAAATAATTTGAAGCTTTGTATCTTGAAGCAGGAAAACATTTTGCTATGGAAAACTTGGTTTTTGTTATTTATAATCTATTTTATAGTCTGAAAATTCTCATGATGATTGATCCTGAAGTTAGTAAATGTTAATAAAAAAGTTTTTTCCCCTGAAAATTTACTGTAAGTTTACACTGTAGCAATTATCATTAAAGTGAGGGGCTTACATTTATTAGAATATTCTGTAACAGCAGTAGGGACATTCAAAATATTTTATATTTATAGTAAAAGAAAAGTTGTTAATTTACTATTTATAGTTAACACTTTTATTTTGGTCCCACTTGAAGTATGTTTTTAGCAACATCCAGAGCAGCCTTCATCACATTTCACATAATTCTTCTGAGTCCTTTTCTTTTACCTTTCATTGAATCAATTTTAATAATTTTTCTGTTGCTTTCCTGCTAATTTTGAAATTGCAGTTTCTTCTCCATAGTTGTTGTCACTACCCCAGTAGGCCTAGTAGAATTCAAACCAGTTTGCACAACTGCTTGGTAAATACCACTAATGGATAACAGTAAATTGGTAACCAGATATGGTTTTAAGGCTTTTCTTTGTACAGTACAAATGAATTTAAAACTGTTCTCTTGAAAACATTGAAAGTTACCTTCTTTCAATTTTTTTTATAATCTCCAGGATTACTGTTATTTATTGCTTCAGAGATGCGATGAACGGCAATTTTAGTGTGTGAAAATGTTAAGCCTAACCAGGATTCGAACTCGGGACCTCTGGATGAAAGGTTGAGACGCTACCATTTGCACCATGGAGGTCAGCATTGTTCTTTCATCTATGTACCTATAAATCATCGCATCTAATTCATTTGTTCTGTCCATATGTTACAATATGGACAGAACAAAGTGTCCATAATAAGTGTCACAATCAAGGTTTTTCATTTAATTTTTCAAAAAAGTATATACTAGTAGGACCGGAGCAGTCAAGACTTTTTAAATTTTAACTATGATTTTTAAACTTTGACTATGATGCATTAATTTTAACTCCTGATGATGGCTTCCAAGTAAGTTGAAAGATATAGAGAACATATCAACGTGCTGGTAAGGTGGATTATATTAATTAATTTATTTAGTTTTTCATTTATTGTCATCCGTGTTGGACATTGAGAAGTTGTGGGAGAACTTGTAATAAGATTTGGTTGCGGCTGGTCATTAAATGAGACGTGCACAGCATTTGTCAGGAGCAACATCGTCTTCACTTCAACAGCTAGCAGTTGTGTTTTAGCCCTTGTCGGGAGCAAGATCGCCTCTGCCTGCAAGTTATCCATGATTAGTATTTATTGTAAGGCCGCTCTGTCAGCGAGTGTTATCATTATGTGCATTTACTATGTCTTGTAGTTTGTAAATCCTATTATAAATTATATATCATTTATCTTACATATCAAGTATCTTCATTCTCATACTCGTCCAAGTGATTCCTAGCATTATCCTATACAGTCCACTATCTCCAAATCGACACAAATTTTCTACCTAAATGGTATCCTATCATTTATTAAATCCAACATTTATTTTAATTTTCCTAAGTAAACCGCACATTTCTATGGTCCTCTGAATTGATTATTTCTTTGTTCTAACTCCACAATCTATTCAAAATCTTCTGATTTTAATTTCATCCTGAGCTCTTATATTTTGGCTAGTAACTGTTTTGTTTATATCTTGTTTTCTACTGAAAGGTGTATTTTAATTCTTGTAGTGAGACTTTTATATTTCTTGTTGTTGTAGCTAAAAAGGGTTTCTTTTTGTAGAAAAAATGCACCAGTGAAAGTCTAGAAAAAAATTAGAGAACAAATTTTATCTCGTGTTTAGTAAACTACCAAATACAACAACAATTTTTTATCAACATAGAATCAAGATCATTGTTTTCCTTTTGTGTTTGACATTTGAAACATCCCTCTATTATCCAACAGCAATCTGCTAGTATTCTTGCAGTCCAATAACAGTGGAGTTCCCCAAAATAAGATTATTTAAATGATTTTAGTAGAAGAAGATTTATATTAGTATTACTGAAATATATATATAAATGTTTTGTTTTTTTACAAACTTATAAAATTAGTAAGCATCCAGTTATTGATTTCAATTTAAAATTAATTGATATCCTTCCCAGAAATCATGTTTAACTGCAAACCATTGTAGTAGTTAACTTCTTTTTATTATCAGTGACACAAAAAAATTCTGCTTGGATTTGATGGATTAACCATTCTTTTATGCTATATTCCTTTGACATGTTCTACATTTTTGAAACAAGATTCTTAATGTTTGTTTATCATAAAGCCAGACCTAATGAAAAGAATAAAAATAAATATTGAAGTTATTATTGTAATAAAGAACAGATATTTGATTTGGAAAAATGCTCTTCTAACTGGTTTCAAATCTTATGTAGTACAGTTAATCGAGTACAGCATATAGATGTGGTATTTTTTTATTTTATTTTTTTCATTAAGAAAAATAATAAAAACATCTTTTACTTTACTAATTAATTTAATAATAAAAAATTCTTATTATATTACAGCCAACCCTTATATGAAAATTTTTTTGTAAAGTATAGAATTTGCCTGTAGCGGGTTGTAATACTAAGGAACAAATTTAAACTTTGTTTGGGCACAAGGAACAAAATGTTTAATCCTAATAGAACTTTTGATGCTGAATTCAAATTTAATAGATTTTCTCTTTCACCCATTTAAGTAGGTAAACTTAAAAAGAACTTACTTGTAAAGTAAGTTGAATAGTTGTAGTTGTTATTTCCATTTGTGTTTGACATCTGAAGCATTACTCTAGTGTCCAACGTTCTACTCTTGTCGTAGTTTTTTCCCTAGCCCAGACTATCCTATGTTTCACACAGGTCAAACAGCAGATGTGATGGCCCAGCCTATCTTGATTTCCATTTTACAGCCAAAGTATAGTTGCTATATTTTTTTTTTTAACTAGTGGAATCCAACTTCATCCGTGTTTTCTAAAAATCAAATCCTCACACAATCTAACAGAAGTTATCAGGAACATCTACCTACTTCCTTGGCAAATTTATTCACTAACACAATACACTTCACACTGTAACTGTAAAACACAAAAGAATGAAATCACAGTATGCGTATACATAGCGGATGTTTAAATAATACCAGTATGTTAATTGTGTGACTGAGATATTGTATCTTTTTTTTATTTTAATGATACTTTGTATATAACTACCCACCCACCATGCAATGGCCAAAAAATATTTTTTTATATTGTTAAAAAAAAATTTTCTTTAGTAATAGACTTTTCTAACTTGCCAACAGATAAAAGCAGCCATTTTTGTCACTTTTTCCATGAGATGTAGCATTCTTATTTTACATCATACAGAGGTCAAAAAGGGCTTTTTGGAAAGAGTAAAGATGGAACTTCATCTTATTGTACTCAAAATTCATTTAGTTACATAACCAAATCTTGTAATGTTTACTGGTGTTACGTTTACAAATTGTTGTTTTTTTCAAATTTTGAGCCAAAAATAAATAATGAAGGGCTTAAGGTAACAGGCCTGTTTTTTTACCTTTTAACTTTCAAGTACTATTAGTTATAAAAACATTGGACTATTACAGTGTCCTTTTAAAAAAAAAATGGCCACCAAATCGTAAGATTTAGAAATCTCATTTTTGGGGCCCAAAAACCACATGTGAAACAGGTGGTAAAAATCTGAAATGTTTACAGCAGTATAAGTACTTTTTATGTACTTTAAAACCACATTAAATTTATTTTGTTTGTTACTCAAAGGCCTTGATGAGTAATAAAGCGATCAAAACCGCTAAAAACACTGTTCCTTCTAACCGGTGAATAAATGTATCCAAAAAAAATTCACAGCATGTATTTTTTCAGATAATAATGTACGCTACTATACAAAATATTTTGATATGTCTATAATTAGGTAGCTTATATTCTAGATAGTTTGTCATTTAAAGTATAACTACACACAAACTCGTGTTTAAACACGAAAGTGAGTAGACATGCATGGACATGAATGTTAGCCTAATTGTGAATGTAAACACCGTAGAAGGCTCAGTTACTACTGGTTTGATTTGAGTATGATATGTTGTATTGTTACTAGTGTTAATACTGTGATTAGGTAATGTACACTTGTTTATAAAGTAATTTTATTAATTAGAGAAATGTTTATTTTAGCTGTAGAAAAACTGGTATAAGACAAAGTGAGGTGGAGTTGGTAGTTTTATAATTTTTACTAACTGTATTGTTACTGTAAGAACCCTTGCATTTTATAAAAACAGATTATGGAGTGTTCAATTGGCATTTACCCTGAAACAGTATGTCACAAATTTACAATAGATCTTCAGTATTGCACAATATTTTAGAGCTTACTGAACAGCAAATAACATTGATATCTTTAAGAAGTGGATGCACTGAAACAAAAAAAATCTGTACTTTTCATAAAACTGAATATTTAGATATATATTTTCATATTAATGGGAAAAGTTGCTCTGACCCATTTAGCTGTTGCACTAAACCTGTTAAGAAATCTCTTGTAGAGATATCTTTGACACTTTTAACAAGCAATCCAAATTTAAAATTAATTCCAAGCACTGTGTACAAAATGCTTAAACAAAATTCAAAACCCACAAGATATACAAAAAGTGAACCGGAATGTCTAGATATATTTGAGCCTCAATGTGTTATAGTCAAGTCTGTGAATAAAGCTTGTTCAGAACTTGGCATTTCCTCCGTTAAGGTTAAAAAATTAACGAGTAGTGCAAAGAAACCAATTTTAAAAAATAAAGTTACAAAAATAGCCAAGTCTGTAAACAATTCCTTCGATTTAAATATTTCTACAGAAGAAACCAGTTCAGTACCACAAAATTAGGATTTAGGTAGGAAATGAAGAATTAATCATTAAATTAAAGAATAAAATGAAAACAGTTACATCAATTCAGGAAAAAATTAATATTTTAAGTTTATTACCAAGCAGTTGGAGCATTCAAAAAGCGTTTAGTGTCAGTCGTTATGTAGCCAGCATGTCACTCCAAATAATTAGTTAAAACAAGTGGAATTTTGCCACACATTGGCAAAAAGAAACCCGGTCACATAATTGATGAAAATGTTATTAAATGTGTCCAAGATTTTTACCAGAATGATGCCAAGCAAGAAGGATTGTGTCTCTGTTAGTATTGATACTCAAGGACATTAGTGTTCCTAATTTCTTTATAGGTTTACTAAAGCCAAAATGTGAAAATTATGTCTGCTGCATATATGATGGCAAGTGGCGGTTAAGATAAGTCATTAAAATCAAAATACATGAAAATGAGGAATATCGAATACACTTTTATTATCTGCAGGGTCCTGGTACTTCATTCAAGAAACCATTGAAGGATAATCGAGCATGGGTTTAACTGGAAAATATTTTAAAGATTCTCACGCCATCAGAGCTTTTTGTATCAACTACTGGAAGAGAACACAACATTAAACCGAAGATGAATAAGAACTTGTTAGTTCTACTGAATAAAAAAGTAGCAGGAGCAGTACTTTATGTTAGTTAAGTTTCTTATCAAAATGTGCAACATTTATTCATTACTTCCATTAGCAGGAGTAAAATAAGGTAAAAGAGAATTGAACAACTTGTTAATGTATTTGAATTGTTTATCATTTTGAAAATATTATTTATCATTCTGTAATTGGCTTTTATTAATTAACAATTTATTCATTCTAATGATTTTAGTTGTAATCATTATAGTCTGAAAAAATTATATTGCTTATGGTTAGAAAGAACACTATTTTTTTAGTGGTTTTGTTGACTTCTTTACTCGACAACCCCTTTGGGTAACAAAATAAATTTTATATGGTTTTAAAGTACATAAAAAGTACTTACTGCTGTAAACAATTCAGATTTTTGCCACATGTTCCACGTGTGGTTTTTGGGCCCAAAAATGAGACATTTTCAAAATCTTACGATTTGGCAACCATTTTTTTTTTTTAAAGAAGGACACTGGTAACAGTCCAATTAAGTACTAGTTCCTAGCTAGTAAAGTTTTTTTTCTTGGAGGGCAAAAAACTCTTACGCATTATCATTGGCTGAAACCTAAGAGTTAAAAGGTAAAAAACAGGCCTGTTATCCTAAGCACTTCATTATTTCTTTTGGGCTCAAAATTAGAAAAAACAACAATTTGTAGACATAGCTTCAATAAACCTTACAAGATTTGGTTATGTAACTAAATGAATTTTGAGTACATAAAACAAAGTGGAAAACAATATGGAGTTTAACATAGATTCAAAACAGTCTCTTTATTAATTTTATTAAATGGTTATTTATATTTATTTATTTTATAAATATAATTTAACCAAACTTAACCTACGCTCACTTCGCTCGTAACCTTGACTAATTAACAGGACTGTTTTGATTATTTAAATAATAAATAATTGCAATAACTACTGAATTTATTAAATAAATACTCAAGAAATTACAGTATTAATTAGTCAAGGTTAGCGAGCGTAGGTTAAGTTTGGTTAAATTATTTTTATAAAATAAATAAATATAAATAGCCATTTATTAAAATTAATAAAGAGACTGTTCATTTTCCACCGAAATCCGATTGACTACTTTGTTTTTAAATAAAGCTGTAGCTGCGGTGGCATTAATACATAAGTACTTAAGAATGCTACAGCTCATGGAAAAAGTGACAAAAATGTATGATTTTACCTGTTGGCAAGTTAGAAAAGGCTGTTGCTCAAGAAAATGTTTTTTAAAATGTAAAAAAATATTTTTTGGCCACTACAAGGTGGATGGATATATCTAATATCATCAAAATAAAAAATAATGGTGCAATGATCATTTGTTAAATTAAAATGGAATGCCCCTGAAGTTGATCAGCTAGATGGATGATGTTCCATCAGTTGATGGAACAGCTAGATGCTGTTCCATCATAATTTTATATTTGCGCCCCATTCTCTGTTAAAAATCATTAAAAAATTTCTTTTATGTATGTAAGTTATAAAAAAAATTAATTTTGCCAAATAGTTATGATACAAAAACTGTGGGCGATAGAAAAATTGTGTTGGCATTTTTGAAATCAGCATAAAACATTACATTAGAAACTTAATAAAATTTTCATGTGCCAAAAACTTTATTTATTACTCTTAACTTTGGGTCAATCCATTTGAAGTGACCCAAGGGTGGTGCTTGACCAATTAAAAAAAATTGAAACTTACCCACTTGTTTCTTACGTATTTCAGGACCTTAAAACTATTTTTATTTAAGCAGTTTACCTGTGGCGACCATTTTTGTTACAGTGCACACGCCTATTTTTGTGATTGTAAGGGTTTATGGAAAAAATCACTATTAAAAAACTATTGGTCCTGGAAGGATGAAACAAAAAGCAATTTATTCATATTTTCTCAAGGTAAAAGATTGGTCCAGTGGTTTATTGACCCATCTCTCTTCTTTCTATCAGAAAATTACCAATAAATTTAAACATGAAAAACGATGAAATTTCACTTTGGTAATTTTTTGCAAGAGGTAGGAATGGCATACACAGTTTGAATAATTTTTTTTATATATAGATATATGTTAGTAGTTTTACCATAAATAATATTAATGATGATATACTACTTATCCCTAAAGTTTTATGAATTTTTGAAAACTAATTTTTTTTTTAAATTCAAATTTTGGTTTGACTTTGATAGGGCTGGTGATAAAAATCTCAAATTTGCAGAACTTGGTGGTTTGTAGAATGTTTATGGCAAGTGAAAAAGTTTTTTTTTTTGTATTGTACTAATAAAAAAGTAATAAACTCTTAAAAATCATGAAAAAGTGATAACCATTTTGACTCGCTAAATAAGTGCTCCAAGAGGGTTTCTTGTATTCTTGGCACTTTAATGTTTTAATACTTATTATTATTAGTTAAAGTAGTTTTGTTGAACCATTCAACTGTAATGTTCGTGTTATAATAATATTTAAGATTTCAGAGACTCAAAAAACTGTTTTGACTGCTGTTAAGAGTTGATACTAGAAGCTACCACAAGTATGTTCCTGTGTCAGAAGACATTTTAAGATGTTACTTTACTTCAGACTCCAAGGACTCTGCAGAACATCCTGTGTCAGGTATTATACCATTTTCACTTAAAGGAAAATGGCTCTATTGCTTGTGTGATCACTGGTGGATAGAAGCATGGTATATATTAACCTTGAAAATGAAGATGTGCAGGTTCATTTTTTTTCACTCGGCTGGACCACGTCCATCATTTCAAAAGTCTCAACAAGACAGTGTGGGTACCGATCTGCAAACTCTTGAGAAAGTTGACACCACTTGAACTAACTACAGTGACAGAGGGGTCGTTTTCACAATTTCAAGAGAATTTTCAGAAGAGATATCACAGCTGTTGGTGGTTAACCACACTAAATAATTACATTAAATAATAATTAAAATTTTACTACAATTTATTTTTTCTTTGATAGTGTTTATAAAAATAAATGTAAAAATAAAAATGAATTCTTGAAAAAAGATGTAGGCTGCTCATTGAAATCTCAGTTTGGGTAAGTTTTACGAGCATTTTTGAATCAAGATTGTATTAGGTTACTGATATTGGTTAAGTTATCATTAATCTATCATTAATAATTTTAAAAATATTGAAAACATCAACTTCAACAACATAGGGGCTAAATGTAAAAAATGTAAAGTGCAAAGAAGACAAGAAATCCCCTTGGAGCACTTATTAAGTCAAAGTGGTATCGCTTTTAACATGGTTTTCATGATATTTGAGAGGTTGTAACTTTTTTATTAGTACAATACACAAGAAACTTTTTTATTTGTCTTAAACATCTACAAAAACACTGTAAGTTGTGCAAATTTGAGATTTTTATCAGCAGCCCGATCAGAGTTATTTGAAGCCAAAATTTGAATTTTTAAAAAAAATTAGTTTTCAAAAATTCATATAAATTTACGGGTAAGTGTATCACCAATAATATTATTTATGGTAAAACTACTAACATATACCTACATGTAAAAAATAATTTAAACTGTGTATGCTATCCTTGTCTCTTGAAAAAATTACCAAAAGTGAAATTTCACTTTTTCATGTTCAGCTTTATTGGTGATTTTTTCATTCAAAGGATAGGTAAATAAACCACTGGACCATTCTTTTACCTTGGGGAAATATGAGTTAATTGCTTTTTTGTTTCATCCTTCTAGGACCAATAGTTTTTTTTAGTTATGATTCTTTTCATAAATCCTACAATCACAAAAGTAGGTGTGCGCACCATAACAAAATGGTCACCACAGGTCAACTGCTTAAATAAAAAATTTAAAAAAAATAGTTTTAAGGTCCTGAAACATGTAGGAAACAAGTGGATAAGTTTCACTTTTTTTAAACTGGTCAAGCAACCAAATTATGTTTTTTTGGGACATTTCAAGTGGATTGACCCCATTATGGTAATTACTGTGTATTATATATGCATTATTTTACATGAACATTGAAACACATTAATTTTTATACATTTTAGTTATTCTTTTAAATATGATAATTTTAACAAAATAACTTTTGGGATAAGGAATGCTTAGATTATAATTACGACCGACATATTATTGCTAGAAGTAATTTCCAAAAATAATAACTTCGTTGAAGATGTCAGTTGACATAAGTGATCACCAAGGCAAAAAATAAAAATTACAGTTAACAAATCGTGTAATTATCTCGAAATTTTTTTCAAAGATATATGATTTTCAGAAACTCATCAGAATATAATTATTTTGCCAAACTTCAGTATAGGTAATAAATCCTGTTTTAATTGTTGTCAAAAGATTTTGGTGGTAACCTAAGATTTATTTCATCAGTGATACCAATCTGATTCAACAAACTATAAATTACCATTAATCGTTTCAAGAAAGACAACGTATTTAAAATATATGACATCAAAAAGGTTTCTACAAAAAGTTTCTAAAAAAGATTCAAAAAATTCATTCATTATTGGATCGGATAAAAACCAGCAACTCCTGAATAATAGAAAAATGTCAGTGTACTGATTAAAGTAAATAAAAGTACATGATATTTTTTTTTTTTAGAAATAAAAGTCCCCTCCCACTTAAAGAAAATGATTGTGCGTTAAAAAAAATTACTGAGATTTATATCTGAAAGTATACAGAGTGTAGTAAATTATATATACAGTTTCAAAATTATTTCCTCAACTTTAGTTTACCCAAATTTCAGAAATAAAGTATCCCAAACATTGTTCAGTAGATTTAACTTCATCCTTCTGTGGTATTTCAAAAATGATTATTTATTATGAAAAATGTCACTTATATCATAAGAAAATGAATTTTGAATTGTGCAAATGTTATAAAAAAACAACTAGCAGTAATGTAAATAAGTCCAGTGATGATGACATATATGTTAAAAATAGGTTTTAAAATAAAAAAAATAATTTTTAAGTAAATCAAATTCTTCACATTCTGCTTTGGTGGTTCATTGATTTTGATGTGTAGTATTTCAGTTGAGGAAAGATGTATTTAAAAACGTGTGATAAAGATTTGTTGTTTTTGGGGTTTAATTTTTTTTTTTTTTATATATGAATCTATACTACTACACAATAGACAATAGTTGTAATTAAAGATTCACTGGTTAATTAACAAAAAATAGTTTTACTATCTTCCACCTATCTCAAGATGTGGCATTTACACTAAACCTCGAAAGATGAAGCCCAACAAGCTAATAATAAGGGTACAAAGGTATGAAAGATCTATTTAATCTATCCCTTTGTTGTTATTTGAACCAAAATAATATAGAAGATCTTGCAACAGCTGCCTTATGAAAATAGCAACAGTGCTATTCATTTGATGACAGATTCATTTCGGGTCTACTGATGCCACCATCAGAATTTATATTTTATATTTGCTTTCTTTCATAATAAATATTTCTTTTTATTTCAGTAGATGTGTAAATTTAGTGATGTTAAACTGGATGATTTATTTTTTCAAATCCCTTGCATATCCTTGTTAGTTATTTATTTATTTTTTTAATTTTCTCTTTCTTTTTTATTGATAGGGATTGGCAATGGCTGCTGTACGGTTTCGTTTTGATGGACAACCTATTAATGAGGCTGATACTCCTATGACACTTGAAATGGAAGAAGGTGATACGATAGAAGTATATCAACAACAGACAGGCGGTTGTGCTGATAGTTGTTGCAGTGGTAAAGGCGGTGGGAAATTAGTCCTGACGCAGGGAAATAAATCTGTATCAACTGATGCCATTGATACTACTGAATTTCACTATGTTTGATGTGGCTTACATTTATACTTTGTATACTGTGTGTATGTGAATTATATGATGATGTCGATTATAATAAAAGAGAAGAATAAGAAAAATGAAATTAAAAAATAATAGTAACAAAAATATTGTACTATTATTCTACTTGTATATTTTTTTTTAATTATTTGTTTGTATGTTTACTTAACGGTAAAAAAAAATAACTAAGACATTTGATTTATTTTCGTACAAGTCATGTATTATTCACATAATTAACATAAATATAATTAATAACAATTTCATTTTAAAATTGTAACTTAAAAAACCTTTGCTGTATGTGGTTGTAGATCTTTAAAATTATACAGGATTGATTGATTGATTGGTAATGTGAAATTTATAATAACACATTTTTTTAACTTCTTTCTGTTTAGATCACCTTCAGGATTGGTAGTGTCCTCAAGTCATTTATTACATGTTGTTTGTTCTGAATTGGTACAGTGTAAAAAAAATTGTATGTTAAAAGAAAGCAGTTATATAGATTTAAGTTATTATTTTTAGTTTTTGTAGTTATGTTTTCAGTTGATTTGTTCAGTACAACAAAAATATTTGTATCTTAGCCTGAATGGCTATTTTATAATAATTTGCAACTTTAGAATATTTATGAAGATTGATTATTGATTTCTGCCGTATGTAAATTTCTTAATCTTTTTTAAAACTTTTCTTTTATAAGAAATATATAATGGTTATAAAAATAAAGAAATTTTATTAGCAAAATTTTCCTGTAATTGAAATCTTTTCTTTGGTACATACATTCTAAGACTTTTTTGATGTTTTCTGTATGTTAAATAGAAAAGATAAGTAAGAAAAAGATTATATATAAATGAAGATATATATATAAATGAAATGTTTTAACAATTGCCACTTTGGAATAATATTATATTAAAAGAATAAGCAAAGTAGGTGGAAGGTTTTACTATTTTTTTTTTTTTTTTTTTTTTTTAAGTAAAAAATGATTTCTTTTAATAGAAAAAAGAAAAGAATGATGAATAATGTTTCTGAAATGTGAAATGAAATTATCCCTTTTGTTCAACTAACTGAAGATAAGTATTGCTATTGTTTTGTAGTACCCAAATTTTAAAATGAACCGTACAGCATCCCATCTGCTTTTGGTACATTCCAATAGGGCTTTCACATGGTCCACAGTGAATATATATAAGTAGGTGGGGTCCTCACTATAGCCAATGTAAATTTAACAAACTGTTCTGTTTGGATAATTTAGAACATTTTTTTCTTTGTCCATCAGCAGTTTACGGCTACATCTTTGAATGTGATGTAGGTTCCAGCTTAGACTATCGTGTTAAAATTTTTTACATTTGACTGCAATGTTAAGAAAAAATTTGGTGAGTGACGCGTTGATAATTTACTATGGCAACTTTATTTAATATGTACTCATTTTTTAATTCATTTCAGTGGCAAAGAAAAATATTCATTTGTATCTTCACTATTAATTTTTAATAAAGCTTGATTTGATTTTTAAAAGTAGTTAAATTATGTGATAGTTTTTCTTTAATTATCTATAATATTAAACTGATGGATATTTTTTTTATTATGTTTTGAAGCAAGATTTGTTCATATAAAGAAATGTCTAAAATGAAAATACTTCACAAAATTAATATGTATATATCATTGTATGTTTGTTCTTTTTTTTTAAGTTTAGGTTTATTCTTTAAGTTAACACCTATTAATAAATTTATAATTTTTCAATATGCAGTTTTTATATTTTTTTATGTACTTTTTTATTAGAAAATCTTATTTATTACCATAACATGTTGATTGAAAGTAGTTAAACTTCCATGTTGTAAAGGAATGAAAAATGAAATCAGTACATATGTTTTAACAGAAAAAATAAATATAGTTCATGAATTTGATATTATTTCCATCAGTTTTTTATAAATAAAAAATTTTAGTTAATTTAATGTTTTTCTTTACCTGTTTTTCTGCATTAATTAACATTGGTTTTAAAAACTGTCCTCCATATTGCAGTGTCCATAATTTTATTTTGTGTGCTTATGTAACATTTTATTTTTTTATAGGGGATTAATTAATTCACTTACATGGAAACTTCAGCTCTATGCTTGAATATTTTGTGTAAAATAAGATGTTAACATTTTATAGTAAATGAACAATATCTAATCTGAGCAGGTTCAACCCAAAACCTGGATCAAAGGTTGACACTGAAAGCGAAGCTAGTCCTTGATATGTTTGAAAGATTATTTGCACATGAAATAAGTCTTTACAAAAAACATTTACTTATCCTTTAAAAATTATGTAGCTGACAATAAAAAATGGATATTAAAATTAAGCCAGTCCTTTTCAAGGTTTAGTTAGTTCCACTGCTAATTTTTTTTTACTACCTTTTTGTAATAAATTTTTGTTTTGTGACAGTGAATTAAAATTTTTGTGTAATTCATTAGCCATATTGTTAAATTTGCATCATTTTTGAACCGGTTATGAATAATAAAACTGTTTTTATAGGTGTTCATAGTTAATCCATTAGCTTATATGACAAGCTGTTATGAAACTGACAAACTATTTTTCAATGTTTCCCACCACTATTGAGCCTCTTACTGGAAGTGCAATAATCTTTACATACTGCTGTTGTAGAGATTGGCCACCTATGTCATTAGTAGTTTTGTGATTTCACTTTGTAGTGGAATGTTTTCATAAAAATACTAATCACTAAGACATTAAACAAGCTAGGAATAGGTATAAGTTGCAGAACAGAGTCTACTTTCTGCTCAGAAATCGTGTAAACTTAGGTTTAAAGCCTTATAAAAAACAAACTATCCACACAATCTTCAAACAGATCATATAAAAATTTACATTACCATAAGTGGGAAAATCACTTACAGTTTATCACTCAATGATACTCTTTTGGTTGGACCTGTAGTTCAACAAGATCTAATTTCCATTTTGCTCAGATTTAGAATCCACTATTATGTCATTACCTCTGACATAGATAAAATATATCATCAGAAATTAGTTAAATCTAGTGATTTACAACGAATACTCTGGTGTGATTCTCCAGATCAGGAGAATTATGAGATTATGAATTACGTATGGGACCACCGCATGTGCACCATATTTGGCCACACTGTATAATTCATATTGCAAATGAAAATGAATTTCCACTTGCACATAATTCAATTTGAAATAAATGTTGATGACCTCATAACCGGTTCAGATGATTTTAATGAAATTATTCAATTAAAAATTGATGTTTCTAAATTATTGAATCAATATGGATTTCCTGTACATAATTGGTTTTCCAGTAATAACATAATTTCTACATATGAACACAATACTTCCATTCGTTCAGATCAAAAACAGAACTTATGTACTGTGTAGGTGTTTTATAGAATAATTCCTCAGACAAATTACTTTTCCAAACTACTCGTGCCATTGATTTTAAAAAATACACTAAAAGTAATATTCTCTCCATCATAGCAGGTGTATTTAATCCTTTTGGACCCATTGGTCTTATTGTTTTCTCACATAAACATTTTATGTAATCATTGTAGCAATTTAAAATTAATTGGAAGCAAACATTACCCGATATGTTACTAACACAATGGTTCAATTTATACAAGCAGTTGCATTTAATTGATTCCATCAGAATAAATCATTCCATCAAACCCCAATATTGATAGTAGAATTAATTCTCTTCAAATACATGGATTTTCCTATTCAAATGCATGGCTGTTGTATTTACATAAGAACTGTATATACTAATATTACAATTTCATCTAACTTACTCATTTTAAGTCAAAATTGGCACCCTTAAAATAAATTATACTTCCAAGACTTGAACTTTGTGGTACTTTATTACTTAAGTCGTTAATTATTTAAGTTTATCAATGCCTAAACATACAATTTGACAAAATCAAAAATGTGATATATGAACAGATGAAGTTCAGCGCTGGTTCTCAGTAGTCACTCTTGTTCGGTTCCAGCTAGTTGCCTATAAATGGCAATCGCATTCAGTAACAGTTCCAGTTCATAATTCAATTATAATAAATTTAATAATATATAAGGAATTGATAATAACATCAGCTTATGACTAATTATTTAAGAATCACCACCGAACTTCATCTGTTCTCACATCACATTTTTGGTCCGTCCTTCAGCTGCAGATATCTTTGGAAATTTCAAGGTACATTTTTTGGCCATCCATCTGCAGAGAAACATCATTATCAACATTCAAGAATTGTACTTTTTAATCAGAACTGTGATAATTTAAAATACGCCATTCAAGAATTAACAAATTTGGTCTTAGTGCGGATATAACTACAACCGTTTAACAAACTTCATACAACCAGGGATTATAACAACTATATCTGCAGTATTATTTATTGTAACCTCTTTTAATTTATTATCACATTTAATCATTATTGTAATATTTAATATTTCACATTATCAAGTTTTTTCAGTCGTTACATTAATTTAATACTATTATGGAAGAGGAACAATTAATTAAACAAAAAATGTTTAGTAAAAGCTTCAATAACTAGGATTGGAACATTCACTCAGAATTATGATGCTGTACAAGATGATACTGCCACCTTGCGATTGAGTTAAAAAAATCTTCTTGATTTGCAAGACAGATATAACAGCATTCAATCAGAACTTGAACTAAATTACGATATGAGATTTTAACAAGATTTGTGTTTCATAGAATTAAAATTTTTTTTAGATAATAGTTAAAAATCATTTAATCAAGAAGTTAGTCCCATTGTAACAATTACAGCCAATTAATATACCTGTATCTAGAGGCAATGTGTTGTAGTGGCAGCACTATTTTAATATATTTATTGATTTAGTTCATAAAAGAGATGACTTTACTAATATTCAAAAATTACACACATTCTTCTTTGAAGTATGAAACTTTAAATATCATTAAAAATTTACCATTAACATATGAAAATTATATTAGAATTGTTAAAATCATGATTTGAAATAATTTTGAGGGTAAGTAAATTATTATTCGCAATTTAGTTATATTTTTGTTTATGTTGATAATACTGTCATGTTGTGTAGATGATGCACGCGTGGTTTAATTGTTATGTCTGTGCAGCTTTGATGCTGCTAGGTTAGTTCCATTATCACTGCCCTGCCGTTAACCATGGCTGCTCCGCTTTCTGTTTGCACCAAAGAAGAGCAACGTTCAGTGATCTGTTTTTTGTGGTCGGAAGGTGTATCAGAGGCTGAAATTCATCGAAGACTTTTGGTAAAATACGGGGACAGTGTGTTGCCACAACAGAGTGTCTACAAATGGATTGAAAAATTCAAAAATGGTCGCACAACGAAGGAGCCGGACGACCGTTTACCGCCACAAATGAGGAAAACATTGAGCGTGCATGTGACATGGTTTTCTTAAACAGACGAGTAACTATTGATGAAGTGGCACATCTTCTGCAAATTAGTTCACGGTTCTACCTATGAAATCATCTACAACAGACTTGGGTTTCATAGTCGGCGCAAGATGGGTCCAAAACTCGCACAGTTGCATAAACATATGCTTGGACATCTGCCAAAAACATTTGGATCGCTATGGTAACGAACAGGACATCTTCTTAGACAGAATCATCATTGGTGACGAAACATGGATCCATCATTACAAGCCGGATACGGCAGAGTATGGAATGGAAACATACAAATTCGTCCTGCAAAAATAAAATTCAAGACCCAACCATTCGCAGGAAAACTGATGCTTACGGTTTTTTGGGACTCACAAAGCCCAGTACTGGAACATTATGAGGAAAGGGGCATGACAATAAACAGTGCGCGTTACAGTGAGATGCTTACTACCAACCTGAAGGATGCAATTGGAAGCAAACGCCGAGGACTGCTGTCAAAAAGTTTGTGTTGTTGTATGACAATGCCCATCCACATACTGCTGTTATTACATTTATTATACATAGTTCTTGTGTTTTACTGATACATTTAATTAAAAATAAAAAAATGTGTACAGAACTATAAATTTATTATTTGCATACAAACAATACACACTTATTTTTATATATTCAGTTCATTAGCAAATATTTTGACTTAATTCTGCTAATATGTATTTTTTTTTTTTAACTATTGTTTTGAGTTTTGTGTTAAATGACAATTTCATCTAATTCTTTAGTTCAGTTAACATGTAAGAAATTTTTATTATTTATTACATTTAAAAAACGTTTAGAACTATTTAAATAATGTATCTATAATGAAAAAAATGTTTTAATTAAAACGTTATTACAGTATGTATATACTTTTGTGGAGAAACCTCCTCCGTACAAAAAAAAAAAAAACATGGAAATTAAAATTTACTATATGGGACATATTTGCCACTTATACAATATACAATAAAAATTAAATTGGTCCTTTAAAAAGGTATACAAAAAAAATATTTCTTAGAAGCTACTCCTAAATGCTTTTTAACACTTTGAGTGCCACCTATACAGGAAGTAAAACGATTTTAATGGCCAATTTTTTGTTCTCATATAATTTCATTCAGTATCACAAAAAAAATGTATTAGTAATGTTGAGTAAAAAATACGTTTTTAGCGATTGTTTTTTTGTGTGATGACGCATTGGCTTCATGCGGCCAGTAACAGTTTTCCATCACAATGATCCGCGGTTGATTAGCGCTCTGCGAAAATATGTTGGTATCTGATTGCCTCCCTTCATAGTCTACCCTCTTGTGAAAAAAATTAAGAGTATATAAAGAGATTAATTAATTCATATTAATGTGAGCAGGTTGTATAATTTGGACAGCTTGTCATTCATGTTATGCATGCTGCATCTTCCACTGAATTTCTTTGCCTTGCTCCACTTCTCATAAGTCATCACTATCACTGTTGGCACTTGTTTAATTTTCAATCTCTGACACTTCTTCACTGTAGTAAATTGCTATCTTTTTTTGAACTTCACTCTGTTTTATTTGATTTACCATACTTATTCTGTTCCATATAAAACAATGAAAATCAGACTGAATTGTTTGCTGCTGTATTTATAGTGCCATGACTGTTATACGTGTAACTGGCATGTCCAGATTCATGTTGAAACTTATATAATTCACAGTTATGTAAAATCTATTGTTTTCCTGTTTAGCCTCTGGGAATCATTGTCGGGTATTACTTCAGAAGACGATATGTATGAGTGTAAGTGAAGTGTAGTCTTGTACAGTCTCGGGTCGACCATTTCTGAGATGTGTGGTTAATTGAAACCCAACCACCAAAGAACACCGGAAACCACGATCTAAGTTATGTAAACATATTCAGTTACATAATGCTTTTTAATAAATCATTTGAATAGTGTTTCATAATTAGTGATTATGATGTGCAAATTCAGACATATCAAACTTCCAAGCAAACAGGGACATTAACACTCTACATACACAACCGCATATCCCCAACCCATCTCATCTTCATTGGGTAAAACTGTAATATAAAATACTTACTAGATCATATTGACCCACAGTAAATTAGTTCAAAACTAAAAAATAGGGCAATATTAAAAACAGGCTAAAATCTTCAGCAAAAAGAAATTACAGGATAAAATATTTTCTTGACCAAAACAGAACAGCAGGGTTAATTAATCAAGATCACTTTATAAAGTAGATTTCTCTGTTGCAGTTTCATACAGTATGTGCTTTTCTCAAGTATTATAAATTTGATTTAAGAACTACAAATGTATGAATCTCAGAATCAAATTTTATGTAGAGCATAATAAAGATTTCAGCACTTGCGATACAAAATTTAGAAATAAAATTTGATGAAAACTTGATAAAGAACAATTTAGATAGAATATATTACTCAATTAGATGCTTATTATTTGAAAGTTAGGGTTTCATAATTTTTTTTTAACACCGACTGATAATGTGTCATACTGAACTCTAGCGAGACTGATGACACATCAAATGTCTATGATATTTTATAATTTGCTCAAAAAGGTCCTATAGCATAAGGAAGATAATGTCAATATTTTGAAAGTAAATTGTTTATAGTTACAATCAAACATTAGTTTTTCTTGGCTGTCTGAATAATTATCGCATGAAAAACCTTGAAAACAGTGAACTTCTAATTTTAAAGTTTAAAATAGTAGGCTTGTGTGTATTATGTTTCTTTCAGAAAACCAACCAGTAATATTTTTTAGAGCATGCAGCAGTTTTCATATTAGTTGTTAAGAATTAGCAAACCAAAAAACTGAAATAACTTGCATGTAACACTGATTTTACATTCTAATATTATATTCATAAATATTAAAAAAAAGTAACAGATCTAAAATTGACCTGAGGAACTCTTAAGCATAATTTTTTTATTTCCGATGTAAATGAACAAATTTCATTGACTATAAGTAGCAAATAATTTGATGAAGTACATTGCAGATAAAAATGTACAATTCTAGTGCTTTGTTAATATTACAGTAATGAATCAATAACTCAAGTTATCAAAAATTTAAATCATTAGTTTGTCCTTAATACGTACTGCAATCCATGTTATATATTTATTTCTTGCACAAGAATCAGTTGGTTGCCATATGAAATGCATAGAATAAGTGAAATCTATTTCACAAAAAATCCATACTTTTGTATACTGTACTGAATTCATCTTGATTTACTAATTAGACTTAATACATTATTTTAATTATTCTTCAAATCTAATATTTAAATAGCTACACTTAATTATAATTCATACTTATCCATTACTTAAATCTTTAACCATCTGAAACCTGTTATCCATTTATGTTTCAGTTTCTCTTATTTATGGAATTTAGGTATCTTAAAGGGAACTTACAAGATTGATGTTATTTATAATCACTTCCTTGACTAGATACAGTTTCATCTACCCAGTTCATTGTTTAACTTTATTGCAATAATGATATGATGTAATATTACATTTACAGTGTTTTATATTTACAATATTCAAAAAGAGGAACTAGGTTCAATATTGCTTTAGTACAACAATATAATTTATATAAAAGTAACTGATTTTAGCATTATAAAATAGTATTATTTTATAGTACTAATTTGCATTTAATGCAAATAATCATTCTTTTAAGATCCGGAGGAAATAGTTGAACACCTTACATTCTTTCATGTTCATAGGTAACCTACTGTATACTTTTGGAGCAAAATAGGATAAAATATTTTGTACATTTCAATTCTCTGCTTAGGTAATAAATAATTATTTGGAAACTGAAAATTTGTTCCAGTTACCATTAACAATACTTCTGCTATAAATATAAAGTATTTTCAATATATTAAAAAAAAGTTGAATGCAAAATGTTTTTTTAAATACTACACGATTATTTTTTGAAAAACAAAAGTGTAATGTTAAATAAATATACCCCCTCCAGTATACAATACCATATTATGCTTTAATGAATCAAAATCTTAAATGTTGCATTACATTAAATTATTAAGATTTAACCAATTTTATTAAATATAAGAAATAAAATTGTAAATATTACACAAGTTGATAATCATTTCAGAGGTTTGAAATTGGTGATGATACTGTCTAAGGATAAAAGAAAATTATGTTGAAATGCCAGTTCCCATTTATAAATATGGATGAAGCTGTAAAACCCATGAGATAATACAGATTGATGGGAATGATACTGAGCATCCTGAAGCTTCCGTTGTATTAGAGAATTTGCTAGTTAGGAATGAGTATCAATCTGTACACTCATACTTGAAGTAGTTGTATCCTGATGGAACTTGAAAAGTATAAGATCTTGCATCGACAATGTTTTAAAAATGGTGCATCAAACATGTAAAAATTATGGCTTTTAATTATATATTAATGATAGAGGCCTATGAAATGTGGAGAATGGTGAAAGTAAGGTTGGCTGGAAAAATTTGAAATGAAGTCTTAAGATGAGTGAAAGTAAATTGGAATCTTGTGGTAAACTAGGTTGAAAGGCCATATTAAGATGACCAGGTTTAATTAATTTGATTATAGAGGGAGTTGTAGAAACTAAACATTGTAGATGAAGATGATTTGGAACAAATAAAAGAGTTGAGGATATAGGATATGGAGTTTAAAAGATGTGAACAGAAAGAAATGGAGAATAGAATTAAATGTTTCAACTGACTGATGCAAAGGCAAAAAGTGTATATTTTATGGAAACATTTTATTTATTGGTTAAAAATGGCTCAAATACCTTAGAAAGGTAATCATTAAATAGATGTATGTTAGTCTCATTAGAAAGTTCAGACCCCATGACCTTTTTAGCAAGGTGGTATATATATATATATATGTATTTATCACTGCTAGTTTCAGCTTTTATAATCTTCTATAGGAAGTAATCTGTTGATCAGGATGGCCAAACATAAAAAAGATTATGATTTATTTATTTTAACAACTACAGAATTATCATCCAGTCAGTCATTTATGAAATATTAATTTTTTAATGGGTGAAAAATGCCATGTCTCAGGATTTGAATCCAGAATTTATGGATAAAGGGCAGAAGCGCATCTATTGCACTATGTTGGTCGGCAGGGTGATCAATTGTGGATATGACTTCTAAATTACAAAGGAACTTTTCATGAAAAATTTTCACTGAATTATGCAGCTGTTTGTGACAACACAGAAGAGGGTGCTACATATTTAGCTCAAAAAATATTTTCATTAAGTACTTTTCCCTAAAATATTTTTAAAATGTAAACACTGGACTACGTAGTTTTATTCAAGTTATTTGCTGCTTTATCACCATCTTCATGTTGCTTCAATTGTATGTCTATGAGCAAAGGGTGGGTTTATTACTGTCCTATTCATACAGAGTCCTAAGGGATGTTTTAAAAAGAAGTTAAAATTAACTTGCATCTCTTTAATTGATCTGTTATTATAAATTTTATGGAAATTGTTTAATAGAGTTTAACTAAAATCTTCACTTATGAATGTGAAGATTTTAGTTAAACTCTATTAAGTTGCTGTTGCAACTTTAAATTAAAGTACAAAATTTATTTGACAAATACTGAATAATGTTAACATATTTTCAAGAATGGGATTAATGAAATAGTGATATATTGAGCTGTAAACAAGGTAGGTAAGTAGATAGTTTGATTGTAAAAAAAGTGGTAATGTATTTCTGAAAGAAACGTGTAGGATAAGGTAATAAAACATATATATACACTAAATATGACTGGTTTCTGATTCATGATTAAGTAATTAACAAATAAATAGTAATTTTTTTTTTTATTGGTTTGTATCTTATTATTATGGGTATTGTAAAAAAAAACTACAAAATAATTGTAAAAAGCATAGCATTCTAGTCACATTTCGTTCTAAGGGTTTTTTTTTTAAATATAGGATTAAAATTACTACAGAGGCTTGTAATAGGCCTGAATTGTGTTTTATTTTTGTGAATCTATTGCAGCAACTCTACTTTTTCTATTAATTGATGTTTTTTTGTTGAAATACATATTCAATAAAAATTCGAATGTTATTTCTTAATGTTGGCAATCCTGTCCTTAAACATTGTGGTTCACTTTGTGAAGTGATTTATAGAAGGAGGAAGATAATTACGGTTGTTGAAACATTGTTGAACCTCTATTTTAAAATAATGCATGTAGTTATTAATATAAATTATAGGTGCAATATCTTTATCGGAATTTAAATTAAAAATCGGCAAAAATGGCGTGGTATGAAGTCGCATCGGTTATTCGGAACATGTTAAGTTCCGTTTCAAACCCCAGTAAAGTAGTGGAAGTTCGACAGGATAAATATACAGATTGTGTGGTAAATTGTCGTGAAGAAGAAATGATTCTGTATCAAATGCCGACCGATGTGAAATATGAAATAGTTTTGCTTAGACCACACTCTGATCAAGCTTACAGGTCAGTACATAACATAACCCTACTTTTAATTAGAATGGAATTTTTTATTTTCAACTGTTGTGGCAGAGGTCAAGTAGTTTATTAACTGGATATACTGCAGTGTCTTTATTAAAGCATTTTATGTGCAGATTTTCATGTCTGGGATTGATGAAATAATGTAATATGTTGAGCTAGGAATGAGGCAGGCAGCTGATGGTTTTTGAGTATGCAAACATTAGTTTATTTAGCAACTATCAGAATTATGAGTAACGTATTTGTTTGAATTTTTAAATGTCTTCTACTAAATTATCTTAACTTCCAAATTTGAATAACCAGTGAAGTAGGGTTTGATGTGTACACCATCAAGCTGATCCATAGTAATGTTGAGTTATAATAATGCACGTTTTTGTAGTAGATAACATGTGGAATAGTGGTGTGTTCAGAATAAAAAATGTGACAGGAAAAAGCCACATTACATTTATCTTTACAAAATGACATTACCAATTTTTTAAAAAATGAACTGTTTTTATTATGGAAGAAGAAAATCTATGATTTCTTAGACAATATTTTGCAGTCTAGATGATATGGTTTTAAGGATTTTAAAAAATTCTAAATTTTATTTCTTACCTTTACAAAGATAATTTTTTGTTGCCCAAATTTGAAGTATTCATTGTCATATGCACATTATAGAAGAATTTGATACTTTATTCTTTAATAAGATTCAAAACTTATTGTGAAATCAGTATTGAAATGATACTTATTTTGTTACACAGCCATTTATTTTGTTTCAATTTTTTTATTTTAGTAATTTCAAATTATTTCTGCAAAGGAGTAAATGTGATTCAAATGAAATTTAATAGAAATTGCATATTATGTTAATGTTCACATTTAGTGATTTATTTAAAATTTAAGAAAAAAAGGTTTGTTAATATTGCCGTGATTGTATTTATAATATTTTTTGAAAAACTATTATATTAACTATCTATTTTTCCCATGTAATGTCATGGAACTCTATGACATGGCATATATTATTTTGAAATTAATTTTTTAAGTAGAGTACTTTCATCTCAGATATCTGCTTGTCAAGTTTAATGCAATTTCGGTTTATCATCTTAGAAAAAACAGTACTACGCATAATTATTTTTTCTTTCAAATAGACATGTGTCCAGTCTCGCTTACATGATTTAAGCTAAATCATTTAATATATTTTCATGAAAAATTATTTACCCATTTTGGAGTAGTTAGGTGATAATTTGGGGAAAATATGTGGTAATGATTTCAAAATGTATTAGTATCAGATTTGGAGATGGAAAATGACTAATGAGAGAAGAAAGAGCAGTACATTGAGGAAAATATCTGATAGAATGTTTGGACAGAAAAAAGTAGTAGTTATTGTACAGGAGATATCAAGAACTCTTATAATTTGTTTCAAAATTTGATAGAAATTTTATAAATATTAACAATAATAAGGCAATAGGGATAGACAGTATACTATTACAATTATTAACTTGTTCAGAAATAGCCAATTTGAATATGTTAAACAGATTAGTATGTGTTAATTACTAGACTGAAGAAGTGTTCTTAAATTTAAATAATTCTGATGTGGACACCACATGACTTCCTTTTATGCCTATAAAATTCCATATACACATTTTTTTAAAATGAAAAATGCATAAAATTTTATTTTATTAATCATTTCTGATATTTTTTTTATTGTTATTATTGAATTATTATTTATCATTTTTTTTTTTTTTTAGAGGTTAATAATTATTAATAAATCAATATATTTAAATTAAAAAAAAGGAGATTAAATCTGATTTGAATTGATGTGTCTTCCCCTACTAAGTCCAAATATTTCATTAATTAAAATTTTATTTATCTATTATTCTGGAACCAATGAAAATAAGCACCACATCACTAAAAAGCTCTCGATGAGGACTTGTTTGCAGTTAAGAAAAAAAATAAAAATCAAATTTTTTTGAATTTTGGGCTTTTTTGGACACTTTTGGTTCATTAAATTGCAATCAAAATGGGAGTTGCACAACTAGATGTTACAACTGTTCTAAATCCAAACATCCTATGACTGAACGTTTTTGAGTTATTTGAGATATATATATATATATGTATATATATGTACACACAGACGTCATGCCGAAACTAGTCAAAATGGATTCAGGTATGGTCAAATGAATAATGTATAAATTAAATTTCCCTTACCAACAATTTTAAAAGTGTAACTCCTAGTACTTTCAGAGCTGTTACTTCATCTTCAGGGATTTTCTGAAAGATGTTAATTTAAATTCAAATCAATAATTGTTTTTAAATTAAACTATTATATCTATAATAGATAATAATTGCAAACATCCTACAAACATGACATTACTGTCTTATTGACAAATGAATTAATTTCTTTACCGACTATTATGAACATAACAGTTTAATTTAAAAATGATTATTGATTTGAATTTAAAATTAGCACCTTTTAGAAAATCCCTGAAGATGGAATAACAGCTCCGAAAGTACTAGAATTTACACTTTTTAAATTGTTGGTAAGTGGAAATTTAATTTATACAATTGTATTAATACCAATGGTGCCAAATGCTTAGTAAAATAAAATGGATATTTCCGTTGAAATCTGAAAACCGTGATTTTTCACGCTCACAATATTTCTTTTACTTCATACAAGGAAGTAAAATCTAACATAAATAGTTACAAGTAATCACAAAAAACTTTATGCTGGAAGAGGTATTGGAGTCATATTTATGTTAAAAAATCTATTAAATACATTACAATAACTTTAAAACTCAAATTATGTTATTTCAGTTGAGTAGTTACATTTCTGTTAATATTTATTAATGCATGAACACTGTGTAGTGTTTATTATTAATTTACATGTAAATAAATACAGAGGCTCTCAAAAAGAAGTAGAAGAAATTTTAGGATATATTTTTTATTTGTTAAAAAGAAGGGAAAAGCTTCTTCAAAGTAAACAGTTACTCTGAAAATGCATTGTTTTCAAGTAATAGTTAAAAAGGCTTTGCCATTATTTCTAAAACAGTAGTACTATGAGACTCTTGGGACACAAATTATGGAATGAAATTGGTGGCTTTACATATCTTTAGCTCGAAAAATTAAAAGAAATTGAGTTCCAAAATTGTATTTTGAGCAAGGTTTTATACAGCTCAAAAAGGTTTTTTATCTTGTTCACCAAAATGAAAGATAAAAGAGAATTTCAATACTTGAAACCATTGGAGGCTTAGTTTTAAGACCAATTCTTTGCTATTATTTTCACCGGCAAAACATATTTAAAAATTTTTTACATTTATTTATGAGACTTTTTGGGTAAAAATCAGTTTGTTGCTTTCCACATTCATTCTTGCACATTCAATCATTCTTGCACCTGTGGTATATGCTAAGCATCTGATGGTGAATTGGTGTAGGAGGGGGTTGCATTCTTGAAAATAACAGTCTCATTATATAACCAGTTCCTGTGAAGAGTGAAGGCGTTGCTTGTACGGCTGAACATTATCTGCATTTTGGAGACTTGGTATTCTAATATTCAATTGTTTATTCAGCTCGGCAAAAAAGGCAATGGGAAACCACTTCACTCTTCATTTTCTCTTGTAACCCTGGAGTGGGGTGATTGTAATTAGTAGCGGAAATGGCTATACAACTTTCATGAATGAAGTATGTGAGGTTATTTATTTCATTGTATTACTTTGTTGAAAAATTCACACAATATATATAAGGATTTGGTATGAAAAATTATATCGATTACCTATCCTTGATAAATGAAAGGTATTTTATGAATATTTGGTATTTTTGGAATGAATAGCACAATAAATGAAAAATCAAAAGAAAAATTAACATTGTTTTCTAAATTTCAGTCGTGGCTCCATATAGCAATTTCTTACAGTGCATTCAGAAAATGGAATCCTTGAATGCAATTCTTTCTTGGTTTAAGTTATGTTTACATAGAGCTAAAATTTAGATAAATTTAAGTTTAAAGTCATTAAAAATTCAGACATTAGTAAAGGAAATCATTGATGTAAGACTAATGGTTCTAATGCATTAAAAAGTCAGTTCCTAAATAAATCAGACATAAGATGATTTGTTTGTTTTAATTTTGATAAAAGCAAATTATCAATCTATTATAATTATTTTATTTAATTACTTAAAAAATATTAATCATTATCTTAAGAGAATGAAAAAAATTAAATAAATTCCCCATTTAACTAGTTATTAGATTAAATAAAGTATAAGAGGATGTGGAAGAAGGATATTAGATTTACAAAAAGTGGGCATCTAAGTATACATGCATTTTACAGAAACTAAATGTGTATCCCAGTAATACGAGTTTCCTAAAAATGGATGAGTGTCTTTTATTAGTAAATGATGAATTATTTTTTAACTAGGTTAAACATATTTACATGCTGCAAATATGTTGATAATTTAAATTAATTAATAATGACAATGACTCATAACTTCTTGCTTGCATTCTCATTCCTTTTACATCTTCAACTACTTGTATCATGGAGTAAATTTATTTTGAAATATTAAATTGTATAGAAATAAAACATTTTGTTTGTTCTTATTCTAAATAATATAATTCTTATCATCTAATTTTAATGTTTACTCTCTTTCCCTCCCCCCTCTGTATGAAAAGTTTTGATGATATACTAGTTATTTTAATATTAGTTCTTTTAATCTACTTATGTATGTTATTGATAGTTAAGTTTGATAGCTTTGTTATTAAAAAAAAAGTATTCTTATTGACCTGGCCCTTGTATCAGATCATCTGTTAATTATTCTCTTCTGAATCAGTGCATGACTTGAACCCAATTATTGTTCACATCACTGCTTAATAGAAGTTCAAGGTGAACTCATGCTTTGTTTGTCATATTCATCACGTCTTATATCCTTCATTCATTGTTGTCTGAATCATTTTTAAATAATTAATTATTAACAATAAATAAATATAGAATAGGAAAGTTTAAAATTTGTAATTGTTTGTGTGTCCTTAATTAGTGCATTCTTCTAATGCTTAATATTAAAACTCTTCTATTCTGTATTTGTTAAAAAAAAAAAATAGTGAAGTACAGTATATTGGTTAAAATAATTGAAAAAAAAGAAAAGTTTTTAACCAAATTAATGTTTATCTATGAATTATATGTGTATATAATTGAATTATATTCTTATGTTATAATACTCAGCATTGAATAATTTTGAATTAAATGCTTATACGTTTTTGTTTACAATGTTAATGTTTTAGTAATCTTTTGTATGTAATTACTAACAAAATGCTTATACTTTGCTATGGATGTTAAATGTACAATGTTTTGATTATACGTAAATTTTAATAATTATAATACTTGAACAATCTTTATTGGTTATAAATTTTCAATATTATAACTACTGCTATTAAAAAAAAAATATTTCACTTCTCATTCAGTTTTGATGTACATACTTCTAAGAACTGATTTAGTAAATCTTGATAGTATACTTTTATGTTAATCTTTGAACACCATTAAACATTTGATAGAAATGGTTTGTAGTAAATAACCTTTTCCAATGTAGGAGACTTTAATGGTAGCATTTATTTGAGGCACTGATATTGAGTAGCCATCTTCTTTAAGATAGAGTAGAAGAATATTGTACCGGATTCTGAAACTGGATCTCACTGATTCACTGCAGTTACGAGTATTACTTTCTCTATTCAGTAACGTAATGTTCTTTCGTCAAATATTTGACCGACAAGATGACACAACCTTGTTAACAGTGAGGTTTTTGAAACATCGTTTGTGTGATGGTAGTTTTGTCATCTGTAGCTACCACTTCAGACTGTTCAGTTTTGCTGGAATGTTGTCAATTATAATATAAAGTGTTTAACATAGTGTTACAGTCATGTGGTATTCTTTGCACTTGTCTAATAAACATAGGTCTGGAAACACTTTTTTTTTGAGTTATGGCAAGTAAAATATTTCACCGGGATTTCAGCTCTTATAAAAAGAAGCCCTACTGTAATTTTTGGGACCCAGATTAAGGAATAAAGTTTATGGTTTCTTATGTAATATGAGCTGGGAAGTAGGATGTAACAGGTCACAGAACTGTAACTCCTGTAGTTTTTAAGATATCTGACATAAAGCACAAAATTTGGTGTCAAAAACAATTTTTTTTTTTAAGTTTGAAGTACAATAGTTTTGTTAAATGACTAATAAATGCGGAAGATGTGTAACAAAACTGTAGAGAAAATTAATGTAAATAGAGCCAATAAAAAGTAAATAAAACCTTTTGAAAATCAGTTTTTTTATTGAAGTAACTGATGAAAAATACACAGAAAAACATATTCTTTCGGTATTTAATAAAAAAATTTTTTTTAAAAACAATAAACGCTAATTACTGAAAGTAATTTTGAAAGAAATAAGAGAATTATAAAGCAATACTTTAGCTGTGTATATTCAACAATTTACACAGGTAAAACAAAATAATTATATAAACAAATAAATTGAAATGTATTTTACTTTAGAAATATTTAAAAAAAAAATTGTTTTATAGCTTGGCAATACAAACAGCTGGTCAACAGTGAAAATTGTGTACTTTGTTTTAATCTTTTGTTATAAATTATTATTCAGATAAAGGAAGTGCAGTGTTCATCATAATCGTAGTGTAAAAATGCTGTTTCAGTTTTTTAATGAGGAAAATGTCGATATAATTTTTGATTGTGGATTTTTTAATGGAAATTGTGAAGCTGCTCAATGTGGATATCAGGAGATTTCCTGGAAGGCGGATTCCAAATACGAAAACGTTTTCTTTGGTTTATTAGCATTCTTGCAACATTCTATACATATAAAACTAAAAACAAAAATATTGAATAAAAAAATTGGACCTGGTTACATATTGTTTTTTAGTTGCAGTTTCCGTATAATAGTGTACGTTAATAAGGTTACACTTATGAACCTGATATTAAAAATCTGACAATAGCATTTATGAATAACTATTTTAAACAGTTCTGCACTTAATTATACATTATATAAATCTGTGTGTGTTAATACGCGATAGAAATAGGAATTGGTACAGCATTTGTCTGGATCAATTTAGGAAAACTTTGAGAAAGCTAATTAGAGAAATCACAAAATACAGAGTTAATAAATAGAAGAGTGTTTGTGTTTATTTATATTTAATTAGTTACTTAAAAGATTTATTAATTGGTATAAATAATTACTTGAAATGTGAAGATAGTAATATAAGTAAAGTCATTGTAAAATAAAATATTGTGTTAAATGAGGTTACAGAAAATTCACTTTGTTCAGATATTATTGCTTAAAAACTCATGAATAAATTATATTATTTTATCAGTCAATTTTTAATTAAAAAGATAGTTTGGTAATTTGTTAAAAGATATGTGAAACATAATAAAGCCATTGCTTAGATTCCTTGCCCAAAATGAAATTGTGCACTACTGTTTAAAAACATTTAATTTATTATATTCAAATAAAAGTGTCAGAAATAGGAATAATACTTATACAATGAGTTTTTATTTATAAGAAGTGGTCAGTATGGCCACCATTTGCCTCCAGGTATGCCTGCCTGAACATGTTTAACGTGTTCACACACTAACATGCATATACAAATTTATTACATTCATGACATTAATGTCATTCAGTTCATCCAGGGAATTAGGATTACTCTTGCAAACAAATCATTTTTACGTTCCTCATAAATAATAATCTGTAAGTGTAAGGTCTGGGGATCTTGGTGACCAGATGTGTGTTAAAATGAAAGTTCATAAACTGTACCCAGCAAATTTAGTAAAATATGGGAAATGTGCACCATTACTTCATCTTATTGGAAGTACAATCTACCAATTTCTTCCTCGTTTAGTTGGCCAATGAAAAGATAAATACTTCCATTACGTTAATGTCATTACTCTACTGTGTTCTGGAAAATGTGAATGATTATACAGTATACCAAACTCTAACCTTTTCGTCATGTAATGGTTGTTCAAATATCTCATGAGGATTACTCACAGTCCAAACCAGACTGTCCTGGCTGCTGATTGGCTAGATAAATGAAACCATGTTACATCGAGATTTTCTTATTGACTCAAAATAAAATAATAAGGAATTAAATTGCAAAGAGAAATGAGGGTTTTGAAATATCTTAAAATAATGATGTATTTAAAATATCCTGATGTTGGATCCATCTGGATAACTCAGATGTTTAGATAATTAGGATCTGGATAAACAGAATTATATTGCATTTGGTTGTTCCCATTAATGTGACTGAATTGGGATTAGGTGTCACTGGATGTATCATATTGAAAATACAAAGTTTACTAGCAAGATATTGAAATGTTTGTATATACCATATGAATGTACAGATTGAATTAAGAATCTATTCTTTTTGTTAATAAAATATGTGTACTAAAGGTATTCTTTTATGTTATGTTACATAAACATGCATGCAGGAACGCGAGCGCGCGCGCAGACACACACACACACACACACACACAGATGTACAATTTAGTGCATTAATTTAATAAATTATTATAATTCATATATGCGTTTTGCATTAACTAAAATTAATGATTCTATGAATGTGTTATATTATATTTGTATTTTATTGTTTGCATTTTATATTAACTAACTTATTTGGTTCAGATTAGATTAAAAACAGTTGATATTAAATAATAAACATTTAATTACATTGTTGTATTTAATGTTTGAAATTATAGATAAATTATGGATAAAATATATAATAATAATATAAACTGTAGATAAAATATAAATAGTTCTGAAAATGTAAAAAAATTTTGCTTTTGACAACATTTTATTATTTGTTTATTTTTGTTCCAGTTTGTATCGTTCAAAAGATTTAGAGGAAGTCCAGGTGCAGTTTATTTCCTTAAAAGACAAATTACCTACTTTAGTGAGCATTTCTAATTCGGTAAGTCAAGTATAAATTATTTTTTATTTTACACTAGCCACCTGGGCCGACTCCACTAGCCCGGCAGCTAGCTCTTTAGGAGGGAAAGTGTTATACTTTTATTGTTAAAGTCGACTGGGCCCGGCTTTGCCATCCTGGCAGTAGTCTTTTCATGTAGTAAGTGATTTACATACTGAAGAAAAAATTTAAACCCCAATTTCTGTAAAAATTTTTAATTGATATTTTATCCATTAGCCGTGAATATAATGAAATTAATTAAAATTATTTTGACTTATGTACATGTATTTTGACTTGCATACATGTTACCAGTGACACTGTGGATGTTGGATAATGTACCGAACAATAAAAATGAAGTAAAATACAATATAGTAAAATAAAATAAAATATATTACAATACATTAAAGAAGAAGAAAAAATAAAAAGATTATTATTCCACCTACTTAATTAGGTAGTTTGTAAACTGTGTTGTTTGTCTGACGATTTGCAGCTTGAATGAATAAATTTCTTGGTGAACCAACTCTTGAGCACGCCACATATAATTGACCATCACCAAAACAACTATTTTCCAACAATAATCCAGCTGTGTAGGGATTATCCTTGTGATTTGTTGATGGTTATTGCATATGATATTTTTTAAAGGGAATTGCAAAGGTTTAAGTTGAAGTTGAAGATTGGTTAAAATTATTGGAATCCTTGGTATGAAAGCATCTTCTCTTACATTTTTCCAGTAAGAAATGTTGCTTCTATGATATTTCTTGATAAATTTTTGATATATAATTGAGTGCCATTGCAGAGTTTTAGTGGCATCAGATTCCAATGGACCAATGGTGTTGTGTCAGATGGCTGGACATGGTTCCCGCTAGAAGCAGTCTGTCAATTTATTTGCAGATTATTTAATTTAATTTCTAAGCGTAGATTATTTTAATTTATTATGTGTTTGATTTAGCAATGAATATAATCAAATTAATTAAAACTTATATCTTGCAGCCTTGAATATTGACCCTTTAAAATTTGGATTTTAGATGTTAAATAATGTGACCGTTAGCCGATGACAAACATATAGGAGATAATTTAATATATATATATTTTCTTAATTTTCAGAAATTATTTTGAACTTGCTAAAAAATTTATTAATTTTCATTCCATATTAATTTAATACATTAGATTCATTATTAATTTTGTTTGGCTTGCGTGAATCTCTGTAATTTCTTGTAAATTCCTATTTCTAAGAACTGTATCAAATGTCTTCCATGAATAAATAAATGCCTTAAAGTTATATGAAGGCACAAATATAGACGGAAGTGAAATAATATTGTTTCTGTGTGGGTAAAAATTTAATGTATAGTGCTTTAATTGCATTGTTTTAAAGTTAACTTATTGGTTTCATTAAGTGTATTTTTAAAAATTATAAAAAAGTTTTTAATTATATTGTACTATTAAAATACATTAAAAAATTGTGTACATTGGTTTATAAAATTAAGTACAAAGCTATTTAAGGAAGTACTGCATTTTTTTAAATTAAATTATCTGTACAGCAGACTCTTCAGTTTCAAGTGTAACTGAAGTAGAGGTAGTTTTAAGTACAAAATAACTAAGGTTTCAAAAATCTCTATCTAAATAATTACAGTTACACCCTCGGGTTTTATTATTAGTAAGATAGTGAATTTGAAATTATCATGCACTAGCAAACGAAACAATAATGTAAGAACATTTACGAGTAAATAATGAATACTGTAAGGAATTAAAGAGATTGATTATTGGTTGCTTTTTTAATTTATAGAAATTGCATCAAATATGTTCTCATTCAGAACTTAAACTGTAAAGAAATTGATATATAACTGCTTCTTTAAAGTTAATTTAATATAGGGAGTAAAAGAACCATTCAAACTGGCGTAGCTGTTCTGGTGTTTACACAGATTGATGCAAGCTTTCAAACAATTTTTAATATTTTCGTTTGTGTTTTTTATTGTCATATAGAAAATATTTCATAGAAGTATAATCATATAAATAAATAACAAATAAAAATATCAGTATAATTATTAAATATCAACTTATAATGAAAATTACACATATATAATGTGCAATATAATTCTATCTAAAATAAATTATTAATTGGAGATAAATAAAATCATCTCTTTTGAAATTCCTGGTTGTTATAAAATCAGGAATTCAACAACTACTCCTTAATTCTGTTCAGAGTTTGCTCTTCTTTAATGGTAATGGATTTTGTTAAGAACTTTCCTCAAATAAGAACGAATAGGATACAAAAAACCCTTTCTTTTGTTACTGTCTGCTCTTAAAGCTAATCTTCCACAACAGGCTTATTCTTAAACATCAATGGTTTATTTCAAAAGTTTTATTAGTATTTTTGTAATAAGTTTTTCACAAGTGAATGTGTGAAAATGCATTTCTTTGTCTTGTGAGAGGTGAATAAACCTCTTTAGGAATAAATACTGTTTAAAAATATTTAACCTTTCAGAATAATTACTTTTTTTTTAACTGTAAATATATTATTCTTGATTGATAAATATTTTATTAAAATGCACCATATTGCTGAGTTTATAAATCTTATTATTGCATTTTTTATATATTGTTTGTTAAAGTACTTTTCTAGTGTATATTACTTTATCAGAATAAATGGAACTTTGTTATTACTTCATTACTGTAGAGTGTGGTTTGTAAAGTTGAATACAAGATCTGTCTTTGAAGCCATGTAATTTCTTCATTGAGAAGTCACAAAAATTGCATTCATGGTTTATTTTAAAGCTTTTTTTTTGGTCTTCAGTCATTTGACTGGTTTGATGCGGCTCTAAGATTCCCTATCTACTGCCAGTTGTTTCATTTTGGTATATCCCCTAAATCCTGCTTCCCTAACAATTTGGTTTACATATTCCAAATGGTGCCTGACTGCACAATTTTCCCATTTACCTGTCCCTCCAACATCAAAGCAACTATTTTAGGATGCCTTAATATATGGACTGTAAGTCTGTCCCTTTTTTTAACTATATTTTTCCAAATGCTTCTTTCTTCATCAATTTGCCGGAACACCTCTTCATTTGTCACTTTATCCACCCATTTAATTTTTAACATTTTCCTATCATCACATTTCAAAAGCTTCTAATCTTTTCTTCTCAGATACTCAGATCATCCAAGTTTCTTTTCCATATAAAGCTACACTCCAAACATTACTTTCAAAAATGTTTTCCTGACATTTTAATTAATTTTTGATGTAAGCAAATTATATTTTTGACTGAAAGCTCGTTACATTTGTGCTATTCGGGTTTTATATCGCGTTTCTGCTTCGTCCATTTTTAGTAATTCTACTTCCCAAACAACAGAATTCTTCTACCTCTGTAATCTTTTCTCTTCTTATTTTTATATTCAGTGGTTCATCTTCATTATTTCTACTACATTTTATTACTTTCATTTTCTTGTTTATTTTGATGCAGTAGTTCTTGCATAGGACTTCATCCATGTTGTTCATTGTTTCTTCTAAATCCTTTTTACTTTCAGATAGAATTACTTTATCATCAGCAAATTGTAGCATCTTTATCTTTTCACCTTATATTGTTACTCCGGATCTAAATTGTTCTTTAACATAATTAACTGCTAGTTCTATGTAAAGGTTAGAAAGTAATGGGAGTAGGGAACATCCTTGTTGAACTCACTTTTTTATTACAGCTTTTTTCTTATGTTCTTCGATTATTACTGTTGCAGTTTGGGTCCTGTAAATGTTAACACTTGTTCTTCTATTTCTATACTTGAACCCTAAATTTAAAGCTTATTCAAGTCCAATTAATTTATGTGGAATATCCATAATAAAAATGATCACTGTGCTTTCCACTTAATAAAGGAAAAAGCACTTAACATGACTAATACAACACTCATTTAGATAACCGTTAGGAATATGTTTATTTGATATAATTTACAACAAAAATTTTCCTTGGGATAGATATTTTATTTTAGTGTGATAATGAAGTCGATTTGGGAATGTAAGTTTTCATGTGGAGTTAGTGAATGGTTTCAAAGCCAAGTCTCATTTTTCATTTATGCACTTTAATATGGTCATTTTTGTGCTATATGGTTAAAAACACAAAGGACCTGAGATCAATTACATTCAGTTTTAGCTGCTAATGTATTTGATTTATCCATAAATAATTTTTGTTTATTTAATTTTAGTGTATGTGAACTGCAAATTAAGTTAGACTATTTCGTATGTTTGTAGTCATGATGGAATTAAAAATTTTTCTATCTTTGGAAGGAAAAATGATGGAGCAATGAAAAAACATTACAGTAAAGAGAAGCATTTTAAGATTTTATGTGAAGTCATTAAAATTGACCTGCCTGCTTCAATATGGAAATCTGATTCCTGTGTACACCAGAAGAACATTGACGGGTAACCTCTGCGATAGAATGTTTCAAATTGTTTATATCAGTAGCAATATAAATAAATTACTTGACAATTATAAAGCCCATCGTCTCTTAAGTTTCTTCCACCCTTTCTTACTTGTCCTTCTCCATTACTTCTAGAACATTCCGCTTCTGTTGAGATTGAACTGTCCTGACCGTAACTCTTTCCTTCATGCTGAAAGCTCTTTGTCATTTCTGAAGTTTCTGAATATTTAGTACAGTTTTCTTGATTCGTTGCACGTAAGCAAGTAGCCATGTCCTATGTTATTTTGTGACGAGTGTACCTGCGGTTATTTTGTCAGCAGTTTGCCAGGCCTGGATGTATTAAATAAAACCCAACAACAGAATGGTGGGCAGGCGTAACTTCAAAAGACCAGGAACCAAATTTTTGTTCAAGAAATCAAATAATTGGTTTGGTCAGGCCTTACCACCTATTGTCATTCACTTATGCCACTCTGACATCCAGAAAGAGTTATAAAAGTCTGATAAAAAACCAGTTTGAAACCTACCAAACAAATCCAACAAACTGATAAGTTTCAAATACTACTGGCTGGGTATTTCCAATAATGCTTTTTAAAATCAACTTTTTAATCATTGTATCTGTTTTTTTGAATATTATTGAGTTGTTCTGACATTTATTCTGTTTATTTCTAAGAAAATGTCTGATAAATATTCTATATTTGGAAGCCAATCACCGTCATGAAAACGTAAGAGGGAAAGGATGGTCTTAAAAAAATATTGCACTTCAATTCTAAGTTAAAGTTACTGTACAGCAAACACCTGTACTTTACCAGAAGAAGATTGTTGTTAATATTAAAATTGATTATTTTTACAACTTCATCAAAAATGTTTTTTAATCCATCAGGAAGGGCCTTGGTTGCAAGGCTTTGCATTTAGATACAATAGTGGTGACCCCTTGTTACTTGGAAGTCTGTCTATATGATACGTCTACAGCGGTCTGTATAACAATCTGACATATTTGCCTTCATCAGTGATTACCGATTCATTCTATTCTTAGACATTTTGTGAAAGGTTGACAGCAAAATGTTTTCCATAACTTCATCGCCTTTAAAGTTGATTTGTGATGAGCAATACAGAAAGATTAGTGAAATTTGTGCTTTTATCAATTTGAATAGAAAAGAGTTTACTAGTTTTTATTTTATTTTTGTAGCTTCATGAATGTTATCGGATTTTTCTTGAATTCCACAAAAAATGTTAGGTATCCAAAAGAAAAATAGTTTGCATTTTACAAACATTTTCCTTTTGTATTATATACAAAAAGACATGTTTTAAACAATAAGAAATTAGATTTTCTGTAACGGTTATGGTTTTTACTTTATTTTGCTATTCAAAAACTAATACTGTAAAACCTTCAACTGCATTGCTTTTATATTTATCTGATGACAGTTGTGATGTAACATCCTGATGTTTTGTTAAATGCGTAATAAAGATTTCTTTCTTCGTTTTTATAAGTGGTGTGTGTAGTTGTAAACATCATTTGACTGAAGACTGCTTTACGTTACCTTTTGCGAATATTTTCTCTTGCACAAGTGGAGCCGAGATTAGTCATAATCACCTAAAAAATAAAAAAACTTTGTTTTATATATTCATATGAGCATTTTCTCTTTTTTTATGTTGTAAAATGTATGTTTTCTTTTTCCGTTACTGATGTGTAGTTTTGTCTCAAGAAGTAGTTGGTGATGGATCAAATCCTACATTTGGTTTTATAACAGTTTCATTTAACTCCCGATCAGGAGTTTTTGCTGGCAAAGAGTTGCATAAATTGTTAGGAAAGTTTTGTAAGTATGCCAGTAAAGAATTAGATAAAAAAGAAGATTGTACTCTGCGAGTTAAATTTTTATATACGGGACCCATTATGATCATCCCTTTCCTGCCACCTTGACCAGAATTAACTGGAATCAGTGATACATGTTAGAAGTCATTGTACAAAATTTTATAAAATTCAAGTCTGAAGATATCAAACCAAATGAGAGCTGATGAAAAAACTACTATTCTCCCACCCTTCAATGAAATTTCCCTAATACATGACTGAAGTTACATATTATGATATGGAGTCATTTAATGACTGATAGTACAACAGTGTGACATTTTGGAGTCCAGAAATGAAAGAAGAAAAAAGAGTACTTTGTCCCCTCTTACTTGTGGGATTTGAATAACACTGACACAATCGGAAACTTTATTAGTTTACCTAAAGGGCATTAAAAAAGGGATGAAAATATTCTTTTGCCTATCGAGTTAAATTTTGGGAATAAGTTTTGGGATCCATGAGGCCCATATCTCCCTGCCCCCTTGACCAATTGTGACCGGCACCAAGATACAGAGATCATCTTGCCAAATTTGATTGTAATCAGGCTATCCAGTTTGAGGATATCGGGCAAAAACAGGCCGTTGTACATATGTATGTAAATATACATCTTGATTTTGATGAATTTTCAAAATTTTTTTTCCAATGCTAAAGTGGTGTTTTTTTGGTGTGTCAACCCTGATATACAAAATTTGATCGTAATATGTTAACTATCTTTCATAAAAGAGAAAGAAAGCTGATTGCAGTCTTTCCTTTAGAATATTGTATGTTGATACGTTTGCTGTAACTGAGAAAGTAAAGATGACTTATTTAAATATATAAAAAATTTATTCTTATGTATTACTATCGCTAAACATTCTGTTAATATGATATTCTCAAAAAAAATAATTCTTGGAAAATAAATAAAAAATGACAAATACTTTTTTACGATTGTAATTATAAATCAATTTGAGAATCAAATTGATAGTCGATTAAGTCATTAGTTTGATGGTTAAAATGATAAAAGTACTTTAGCTTAAAAATGTATTTAATAAAGAAAGGAACTCTAATTTATAAATTGCATTTTTGTAAAATCTTTAATTCTAAACTCCTTTTCAAAAATTTGATTATTGTCGACTTCATTTTTTGCCATTTAAAAATTTTGTAAAACAATAAATAATAGATAATAATGAGGAATTCTCACCATAATGTGAGACATATTTTCCTAAGTGGTTGGAACTTATTTTTCCGAGCGTGCTAACTGCTTAACTTTTGTTGAGAGGATTTTAGGTGTAAATTTAGCCTCGATAAATTTAGAATTAAATTTGTATTCATTGTGTAAGAAAATTAAATAACGGGCTATTCAAAAAGAAGGAGCATATTTTAAATATTTATTTTTGATGAATGACAATAATATAGATGATACATTACCGAATAGAGGAAAGTTCAAAGTTTTGAATCGGTAGTGCATTTTTTGCCATACGCAAATTATTTGGACCCTGGTTTATCATTTGTGTTTATCTATTGTTGTTCATTAGAAATAAATATTTTAAATCTGCTTCTTCTTTTTGAGTATCCCGATATAAAACTTAAAACATTAAGTCGTAACTCTTTATCAATGTAACAAGTAGTAAAACTCAAAACTACTTTTAAAAGTATGTAATTAAGGAGCATTTTAATTGTACATTACATAATTGTTTTAACTTGTACATAAAGTCTAAACCTTGCTTTTTCGAACTAAGTCCATGAAGAACGTTTAAAAGTCTGTTATTAGAATTGTTAGTTTCTTACGAATTAATTTCAGCTCAGGCATTCAAAATCCTGAACTGAATTGGAATATAGTGACTTCAGCCATTTGTATCTTATTGTGGCTTTATAAATTTTCTTTTCCAGGATTAAAAATTGCTCTGATGTGCATGTATGTTTGTTTTTCAAATCGACGTCTTTTTAACAGATTTGATGCTATTCTCTGCATTTTGCTATAAATGTTGTTCTTTTGATATCAGCTTAAATCTCTTTGTTTTGAATTAAATTAACCCGTTTAGTGTTGAACGACCTGGAATACCACTCTTTATAAACATCTATCCCTCATTCAGTTTGCTTATAGAGTTCAAATATACGTACTGCGCGTACAAGTGTTCTGGCGGCCGATTCACAAATATCTGCTGTAAACCCCGAGCCATACATAAAAAAAACCTACGTGACTTTAATATTCAGTAACCACGCGATATTATATTTTACAAAAATTATACATATATTTTTGATTTAAATAAATTAAGTAATTTGTGAAATGATCAACAAATATTTCTTACCTTGTTCAGTGTATCTGATAACCCATTAGTATTTTTATTCATTAAAATTGTTTATCGTTACGTAGTCTCCTTGAATTTTTAAAGAGTTATGAAACTGTTTTGCCCCCAAATTAACCGGGTTGAGTTCAAAATGGTAGGGAGGTATTCGAAGAACGGTTTTACGACTGGAAACTGTGTATAAAACTCATCTGTTTTATACACAGTTAAATTACTTTTAATATGCGAAACTGTAATAATTGGACCTTAAGTTCATTTTGAAAATCACTCCTGAACTAAACCACATTTTGATATTCTTTTTCCAAGACACGACCTTTTTACATAAATAATGGAGGGGCATTATGTGTAAGACAATAACCGAATTATTTTCCAGAGTATTTAACACATTACTAAACCATTTCTCATCAGGCGTGCCATTCATCTCGTCATGGTAGTCTCCTGCAGATCTAGATTCAAAAATCCAGAGACCGCTGTAGATAAACTAGGTGTCACTGCCGATATGGGTTATTCTTTCTTTTTCCTGTTTAGCCTTCGGTAATTACCTTTCAGATAATAACTCAGAGGATGATATGTATGAGTGTAAATGAAATGTAGTTTTGTACAGTCTCAGTTCGACCGTTCTTGAGATGTATGGTTAATTGAAATCCAATCACCAAAGAACCAGCGTTATTATGAGTCGCTTATCTTTATCCTATGGAGCCATATTACCGAATGATAAGCCACATAGAAAGGCTTCTTTTGATGAATTCATAGCTTTATCTTTCCAAATGGAACTTTTCGTGTGCCCTTCATTAACCCAAGTTTCATCCATGTAATTTATTCCACGGCCATCATCTCTCATTATCTTTATTTCATTGAGGTAATGTGTTTACTATATAATAATAATATCGTCCCTGTCAATTAAAGCACTTTCCCGGCCCCGTTTTTCGTATTTAAAATTCATACATTGAACAAGTTATAAAAAGTTGTTCTTAGGAATCTGGTGTCATCGTTTACTTCGTTATCATTATTTACAACTCCCAACAATTTTTCTATTGTTGGCAGTTCGTTTCGAAAATAAAATTTGTACATTTTTTTGCGAATCGCGTTTTTATCGAAATCGTCAAATTTTTCTTAAATTGACTGCGGCGTTTTGTTTTTTTAGGAGACCGTATGTAATTCATTAGTAGATTTATATTTGCGAATCACATTGTATACTGAAGCAGCAGAACTTCCGCTTACATATCAATTATCGTGCACCATTGTCAGCTGAACCTGTTTCAGACGTGGTGTCTAAAAACTGTGTGACTCAAGTCGTACAGACACAAATCAACACTCGCGTTTCGGGAAAATTAAAAAAATGTATTATATTAACTTTAAATAACATTAGAGTAAATAAATAACAAACGTAAAAATTGAACACGAGAACAAAAGAGTGATCATATGAAAAGATCAAGGGTTATAACGTTACATAAACGCTTGATTGCATGAATGTAATCAATCTGTTAAGAATTTCAAAGTAATCTTTGTACAAATGTAAATGCACATATAACAATAATTCTAAGAAAGAAAACAATTGTATAATTATATAAACTATTAAAATTTTTAAGATATTAGTAAAAAAAGGTTTTATTATATTTGTTTGTTTAAATGACATGCATATATATGCATGTCATTTAAACACACATACATATATATATATATATATATATATATATATATATATAGAGAGAGAGAGAGCCGGTGCTTGTGTTTAAACTAAAAGTACCTCGGTTAAAAAAAATCGCACAAAAAATAAAGTTCTCGTCGGAAACTGCAATTATTATTGCGCTAACTAGATTCGGCCGATTTAAGTTCCGTAATTCGTTTGAAAATTAGGGACGTGAAAAGGGGAAAACTCATGACTTTTTTTTGAGAACGCCAACTTTGAATTAATATAGAATCAAAACAGATCGAGATAAAAATGTTCTACTTTTGGTGGTAGATTAAACTATTGTTTCTCAATAATTATAATAAAGATTTAGTCCAAAACTACTATTATTTAAGCGTGAAGAGCGTTTTTTACGAGATAACCTTAACTTTAGTTTCAATGAATCGTAATCCTTGAAACAATCTGATTAAGAAGACGGTATTTCGGTTTAATATTAAACTTTTAATCGAGGTGGGAATGGTATGTAACGATCATTCAAAGAGAACAGTCGCAACTAATAGTCGCATCCTGTTTGTTGCTATACAGACCAGCTATACACGGGCATAATTTTATATTACTTTTCACACAGTTTTGTCAGATTACTTTATAGTTAGTTAATATTATAGATTGTAATTTTTGTAAATGCTATTATTATTATTACTATTGTCGGTGCTGTTATTTTCATATATTTTTGTTTTTACAATTATGCACACTTCTATCAAAGATTAAACAGTAAGGAATAACAGAATACAAAAAGCCATTATAATCATTTCAGTAAACATTATGCAATTTATTATAACACTAAAATTAAAAAAAAAAGTGTAACTGCTTACACGTCATTTATTTGTAATATTTTATTCCATTTTTAGTGAAAAATTTAATAGAAGTCCGTATAAATAAAGTTAACACCCTCGTTTTAAAATTTACAAAAAATCGTGAAAATTGTTTTAATGATTACTTACAATACCCAATCTGGAAGTTCCGCCAAGGCTTCATCCTTTTGTCTGAAGTATCAAAATCATTTTTGTCAGAGTCTTATTTCTGAAGATTTAGATTTTCATCAAGCACGACTTCATTCCGCAAATATTCGATATTTTTTTCTGTATGCAAAACACATTTTTCCGAGTCCTCTGTCGTAACGTTTTCTCATTCCCCGTTAATTAATTTCTCAACGTCTGTCAATGTGAAAGTTCGATTTCGATCAGAAACCTTCTTCTTCATTTGCGCTCGTATAAACTCTGTCGCATTATATTGACAGTGATATGGCGGTAGGCGAATAACAGAACGTCGGCTATAACATAAAGTTTTCATACGATTTTCGTTCATTCTAATACGGAAGTATATTTTACAACAGATCTTGTTTAGTTCAGTATCATTGCAAGCAACCAACCCGCTTCAAGAAAAGGCGCTTTTTCTTGTAGCGGGTTGAATTTCAGCTTTCTTCCAACTGTTGGTGGGAACTTTAATCATCGCAACGGAGTGAAAACTTGCGTTATACATTATTTTTACGCTCCCTTCTTGTAAGTAATTCAAAAATTAGTTTGTAAACCAATTTTTATAACTGTCGCTGTTCATTTCTGAACGATAGGTCGACCCGGTTTTCGATTTACTGGAAACCCCATTTACTTTCTTTAATGAAACCTGTTTTAGGCGAACTACATGACACTACTAAAGGACCGCCTTTTCCGATGGGTAATTTAATCCCTCCATTTTTCTTCGAATCTTGCCATATATTTTATGAGAATAATTTTCATCAACCCACGTCTCATCTTTGTAAAATACGGGTCGATCATACCTGACGCTTTTAATTCGTGTAATGTCTTTAAAAATTCAGTTCTTTTTAATGCAGTGTCGGGTTTTCCATCAAGAAATGTCGACTGTCTTTAATTTTTTATTTTATTTTATTACAAAAACCAATTTTTTTCAAAATACCAATAACGGTAGTAGGTGATAGATTTATATTCAGTTTTTCCCGTATTTCCTCTTCGTAACGGTAGTGATTTCATTCCGATCATAGTTGTGATATGATTCTGCGCAATACATGACGGATTAAATTGTCGTGTAACAGATTTGCATTTCGTGGCCTATTTTTCTATGGCGTTTCAAACTAAACGCAACTGTCGCACTCCTTACCTGTTCTACAGTCATATCATTTGTACTACCTCCGACTAATGCCGCACGCTTCTGCAATAGTTCTTGAACTTTATAAAAGTTGATTCTGCTACGAAATTCAAAGTCAGATAGCTTTTGAAAAAAATTGTATACGTTTTATATTACATTTCTCGAACCACTCTTAATTGTACGGACATGTTAACCGGAAAACGAAGGTGATTCCATCTCGTTACTCTTATGATAGTCGCAGAAAAATTACGGAAAACAAAAAATCGTTTAGCACTTATAACCCGATAAAAAACGCAAATTAACATACTATTCTAAACCGTCTGACATAACGCGGCACCATAAACTCGCTAAGAAATCGACACGAGCTGAACATATGGAAACAAAAATCCGACTAATTTATTGAATATCACGGCTGGTAGCTTAATGAACCCGTCAGACGGATGACTGGCATAGCAGTAAATTTATACTGATGTACAGTGACATCATAATATTAGTAAGAACGTAAACATGTAACAACAGTAACTTGAATTCCGGAAGTTATGAGTCATCATACAATAACATTATCTGCTATCGCACAACAATCTCTTTTCCTTGAACAGGGGCGTACATTTTGTTCTGTTAGGCTTACATCAGTATTGAAATAATAATTGTTATTAAATAAGAACCGTACAAAGAAAACAACGGTTAAAAACAACCGTGTTTCTTAACAATTTAATTATTTTTATTAATCATTTTATTATTTGTTTTATAAACCTGAAATAAGGCCTCTTTTTTATTTCATGCACGACTTGAAATGTACACATAATTGTAATAAAATATTTATTTTTGTGTAATATAATTAGTTAACTCAGTTACTGATTAATACATGTATTGATGTAAAGGATTCGTGAATAATACACGAATTGAAGGTATTACGTATTAGTTGAGTCTATACCTCTCGCGGAGCCTGCTCTTCAATCCAAAATATGTTTCCGGATTTTTAAATCGATTTTTGTGATCTTGTAGGTGATCCTCACCATAAAAGAGAACATTTATTAATTTACACTCTACAGATATGAATTCTACAAAATTAATGCCTGATATTCACGAAATCCTTTTTTCTACAGTTAATGTTAACCGAAAGATTGTTTTACTTGAAACGCTTAAATAATAGTAGCTTTGGACTACATCTTATTTATAATTATTGAGAAACAATCGTTTAATGTACCCCCAAAAGTAGAAAAATTTTATCTTGATCGGTTTTGATTTTACAGAAGTTGACGTTCTCAAAAAAAGTGAAAAAAAATCGTGAGTTTTCCGCTTTTCACGCCCGTAATTTTAAAAAGAATGACGGTAACTAAAATCTGACGAATCCAATTAGCGCAAAAATAATTGCAGTTTCCGACGATACCTTCATTTTTATTGTGCGATTTTTTTTTTAACCGAGATACAATAGGTTAGCGCCATCTTTCATGACGACCACAAAAATTAAACGGTGACTAATATGCCAGTAATAATGATAGTGTTGTACTTAGCTATGACCGCGTTTTGAATAAGCACTGATACACGGACGTAATTGAGCAGAATCGTGACGAACTCACTCGCACAAATGTAGGGGTTTTTATTCTTCACTCTAAAAGCTAACTAAATACAGTATATTATTTTTTTGTCATGATTTTCTAACGCCTATCTTTCAGTGTCATAAAAATTTACCCTCTATAAATGTATTTTTTAAGAATTCTTTACTAATTCGTACATTAAGTACTATCGCATATGTAAGAGATTCTACTCTGTAGCAAAGTGTAGTGTATTTTTTTATATGAAATATTTTGGCCTTTGAATCCTGGTCCAGTTTTGTATTTTCATACGGTATAAAATTCATTACATTATAATCTGTAATTAATATTGTTTGTAATATATCCAATACTTATAAATAATGAATGAATAAGTTATATTGCAGTGATGTGAAGTATCTGGACGTTGTAAAATGTTGGTATGTTTGTACTCTAAAACACAAGTATGAAAAACGTTTTCCTCGCTTCTTTCTTGAAATAATAATAATGGATTTATTTAAAACATTTATGCCTCTAATTAAACTGTAGAAAAATAGACCGTAACAAAACTACAGTGCTTGTAAAATAAAAAAAAATGGAACGAGCAAAGCAAAATAACTTTTTTGTAAATGTGTAATTTTAGTTAAATAAAAAAAAGAAATCTTAAGAGAAAATATTAAGCGGTAAATAAATTGAAAATTCTATTTTTAGCAGTTACGTTGTTCTATTGAGATGTATTTTGTTAAACTAACAAGGGAAAAAATTGATTCTGGGCTACTGGTTTTATGTTTGAGGTTTAGTTTAATGGATTTTCCAAGTTTAGTTTGAGTTCAGTAATGTTATTTTAAATTTGTGTTTGTTTTTTGAAGGATACATTTTTATTTAGTATTAAACATAGAAGATTAATATTTTGAATTGCTATATTTCATTGACTAAGTAATTGTCTTTGTTTTTAAAATAAAATTTACCAAGTCATTTTTAACCATATATATGACAGACTGCTTTTTGTAGTCTGTTATTGTGATTATTTGTGTCAATAATTTTTTTTTTTGTAATGTATTTTATGATTACATTTTATGGTTTATAGTATATACAATAGTTATTTAATCACTTAGTTGTGTAATTAATATTAATTAACAGTTGTTAACTGTAATCTATGTAAACAGGATTAAATTAATGTTTAAATAAAGTTTTTACAATTTATAAATAAATATTTAATATTAGTCATAACTTGTATATTTATTCTATTTTGTGTGTAATTGGTAATTTTATCTCTCTGTTATGGAAGAAAGTATTCTATTCAAAATTTTGTAATAGTATACTTCATGTGATTTTAACCGGCCTAAATTATTTCAGATAATTTTACAAGCCGGAGTGAATGTTGAGGAAGCTTGTGTGGGTGTATACACGATGTGCCAGTCTTTAAATTCATAGACGTAACCTTAGATTTAAAAAGAAAATTGGAGAGATGGTAGTAGAATAGATGTGCTCTGTTTTGCTCTGTTTGTTGGCCAGCCAAATAATTTTTAAATAAATGGAAAGATTGTGGCTTCATTGTTTATCTGTATTTATCATTATCTGAAGTCCACACATAGATTAATGTACAGAAATAAATTAGAACTAATATATAACATAGAAAAGAACCGAGTATTAAATAAGATCTAATGAAAAACCTATTAAAAAAAAAATTAGTCAATAATTTGTTTTATATGCATTTTTTTTTTTAATCTCGTGTAACTGTTGCTTAATTACATGAAGTTTGCCATTTTCTTATCTTATGGTGATCAGTGATGGTGTAAATTAAATTTTTTTTTAATGACGCTGAACCAAATTATATAATTAAATACTTAAAAAAAGTTATTTCAAAATCTTCAATTGTTTTTGAAACCATCTTCATTGTGATTAATAAAAGTATTTTATTATACGGTTTGGTATTTGGTTTGGTGTGTCATTACAAAAGTTTAAATTTCAAATTAAGCAAATCGTCTGTATTTATCAAAGTTATGAGAAATAAACCAAAATAATACTTCATACTTTTTACTTTTAAATTGATATTTTCATTTCTTTTGAGCAGCGACCGTAACGATGCATAATTTTTCTTTGTATGACCAAAATCAAAACAAACTTCACATCTGTGCAGCCATGATCAAGATCAAATTTGCATAAATGTAAGCAATTATGACAAAAAATAATTGCAGTGACAACTGATTTTCCATTGTTTATCATATTAGATTACGAGAATTTTTTTTAGTAAAATTTAACTCGGAATTGCTTAGTGTAATTTATAAATTCAATTGAAATACAGTAGTCGTTGAAAGAAAATGTATCCATCGTGTTTAATATCAGGAAAATGGATTAGAATAAATATCCATTTGTCTTTTTTCTTATTTTTTTTTTTAATAAGATCAAATCACATAAAGATCCTGTTTAATTTAAATCTTATTTGCTTAACTAATTTTACATAGTAAAAAAACTTTTCTTTCTATGTTTGCATTTATCTCTTCAAAACTTTCATCTTATTTTCTTATTCCAAACTCATAAGGTATAGTTTGTAAAATATGATACATTGGATTTTTATTTTTATTTTATGAATAATAAGTTGAATGTAGTGTATGTGTAGTGTAATTAAATACTATGTTAAAAGAAAAAAGATAGTACAATAGTACAGCAGAATGTAGTAGATAGCAGTGTTAAAAGTTAGGCAAGTAAGCCTACTAGTTTGCCCATTTAAGCTAGCATATAATGCACTATATATGCTTTACCTTCAATTGACTCTACATTTTTTGTGTACTCTAGTTAAAATTCTCATTTTCCTTTTTAAACCTGGTTCAGATCTAGTTCGTATTTGATTAGTATCTTTTTTGTTATAGAATGAATAATCAAGTCTTTATTTTTATTTATCTTTTAGTACTTAAGAATAAATTTCTATATTTGTTTTACTGAAATTAAGGTATGAATGTTTTAGGCCAGCACTCTTAATGGAATTCAAAGAATTTGTGATATGTTGCGTGAAAGACCATCATGGAGTTTGGCACATATTGCAGTCAACTCTAAATGGGCTGATTGCATACAACATCCTACTATTCAGAGGTACTATCGGTCATTAACTTTGATGAGTTATGGAATTAAGTTACGAATTTTAAATGTTTAGTGAATTTGTTTATGCATATTATTGTTTGTAAAAATGATTTCTTATTCATGAAGAAAACATTTATATTTTGTGCAGTTGTATTTGGCTTTAGTGTTTAAGAAATCTTTGAGGTAGCAATTATATTATTGTTTGAAACTTTGACTTCAAAAATTTTTTTGAAATAGTGTGTATTTAAAAAAATAATTTTTATTTAAATTGTTTTTCAGTTACTTAAATTGTTCAGATTCTGTTACGGGAATGTCTCCTTTACATCTGGCTGTACAAAATAAAGATCTCTTCATCGTTAAACAGTTACTATCATCGAATGTTTCTCTTGAACATCTTGATAATGAGTTAAATTCTGTTTTTCATTATGCTGCAAGCACTGATAAGGATATTATTAATGTAAGTGATTGATGTGTTTATTGATATCTTTTTTCTTAATGTTTTAAAATATTTTCATCTGTGATGTTTTTAAATAGTAATGTAAAACTTTTTAATTAATTACTCTGGTAAAAAAAAAAGTAATTATTAATAGGGTTAATAAATTGATGTTACATGGGATGTCATATTAAAACTTCTTAGCAGATACTCTCCTATTGTAGGTAGCCTCAGGTATAACTTGAATTAAAGTTCAGTTGTAATCAGCTAGCATATTAACACGCCCATATTTATCTTTGTAATGGCTTTCCAACACTGAAATATCTTGGTGGAAATGTTCACAGTGTTCTGCCTCGAGGTTTGGGGGGAGAAATCCAGATGTGAATACAGGATTTGAACTTTTAGTGACATATTACATCCTGTAATTTTGTATGAATTTATCTACAATATGCTGATAATTATTGTTCAAGGACTCCCAGAAAACATTTGCAAGTGTTATTTAAACACTGTCCAAGCAGTGAGTTCTACATTGTTCAACACAGAGTTAAACTTTACCTGTATGACTGGTTCCTTATGTGTGTGCCAATAAAGATCCCTTCTTTAATTTTGTTTCACTTACTTTTGGGAACTTCTGCTTTATGTACAAAAAACCTTCCCTCTCCTTCATAGCTTTTACAAATGTTTTATTAATCTCAGTTTGATATGAAGGGGTGGTAAATATATTTTTTCTGATTTAAATAGAGCCTCATAAATAATGTTTTTCTTCATGAAAAAAGTTTTCTCTACTGTTTTACAATATAAAGCTGATCCCTAGCTTGGCTGTCACATTCACAAATAAAACACCAGTACTTTGTATACCCAACTGCATACTTAACAAATCAGCTATTAATTTTCAATCCACACATGTTCTGCCTCTGCTTTTTATAATTTACTTTTTCAATAACAGTTTTCATAACATCATACATTTGTTTCATATTAATTCCATAACAGATTTGTAGAGAGGGAAACATTCTTCTATAATTACTATTGTGAAGCAGAATTGCCTTTAAGCTATTCTTGGAAGAATTGATGAAAAGGTGTCACTTCAAGTTCATGAACTTTCCCTAATTGTAACATAAGTTCATCAATAGTTGTTCAGTAATCGAGTCATTTTCTACTGAAAAAATATATTTTTAATTATTGAAAAAATCTTTTTATTAGCTTCAATAACCTGAAATTTTTTTAAAGTAAATTCCAACTTTGCAGTCTTGATTCTAAAAGTTCAGTTTGATTTTTTGATAAGTTTAATCTTACCATGTGATTTAGCTCACTTTGTGGTATAAGATGTGGCTCACTGGATTGTAATTCAAAGTCTAAATCATGATTGTCTTCTTCCATAATGTCCCTTTTCATCACTGTTTTTAGGAACCTTGGGAATTGGAATATATTCTATGTGAGGTACAGGTCTGAGTGCAGGTGGCAAAGAAGGGTAACATTTAGTGGGTTTAGACTTCTTAAAAATTCCAGATACATTAGTTAAACAGAAATAACTGGTTAAGAGATCTTTTGTTCCACGCCAAACCACAGGGGATTCCCAAACTGTGTCCCTGTGGTGCTTTTAAAACGTCCTTAAAAAAACACCAAACAGTGGCTTTTCTTGTGCTTTTAGTCTTCTTCTTAAGTTGACCGCTTAGTTACTATTATTATGAGGAGCCCATGTCTTTTACTGATCGCCAATTTTTTAGTCAAGTACAGTTTTCAAGGATTGATAAAAAATACTGGGAATTTTTAAATCTTCCAGGCTGTATAAGTTCAATTGTCACAATTTTTTTAAAATCTTTGTTGGTACACTTCTTCCAAATGTATGTTTACATTGGTAGTAACCATATTGAATTCTTAGTTTATTGTTGGCTGTCAAAAAGGTTACACATATCTTGAAAATATGGTTGGCGATTTTTAACTTGTGGGAAAAATGGAACAAACAGTTCGCAATAAATTTTGCTTTGAGAGTGGAATAAAGTGCAACACTGCATTGGAAATGTTAAGTGTTGACCTTGGTGATAGTTCTATAAATAATTGAAGTGTTTACTAGTGGTACAAATGTTTCCAAGAGGACCATGAAGATATTGAAGAAGGTGAGTGACCTGAACGTCACAGCAGTCTGCAAGAAATTTCTTCTTTCAGTTCTTTTAGGCATTGGTTCTAGTAGTAGGCTAAAAAGTATTGTTATAAAAGTTAACTCTGGCAACCCAGTTGAAGAGAAAAGAGGGGGGGGGGATAGAAAAAGCCATCTTAGTTTCACAAAAAAAAAGAATTGAGGAAGTTAATCGGATAACTAAGAAGGACAGAGTCACACTATAATAGGAAAAAATGCTTTGCAGAAGGAAAAAGTGTTCTACGTCTCTCTTTTGTATTGTTGTACATCACAGAATAAAAATAACACAGTTTTAAGAAGCATTTGATATTTTCTACAAAGTATTATTAAAGAAATTATTCTGTATGTTCCAGTGCATGGCCATAACTTCCTGCTGACAGAGTTTTTGGCAGGGCAGTCTTATGAAAAAAAACAAAAAAAAAAACAATCTTAACCATAGAGTAGTTTGAATGCTCTAAACAATTGGACAAGTAAAGTATCTTTGTAAGGGTTATAATCTTTTCAAAATTAAAGGATTAAGTACGTATTAGAAAGTTATTGATTCTTCAGTAAGATGAAAAGAATACAAATAAAAATTAAAGAAGAAGAAGATTTGATCAGAAGAATTGTAAAAGGAAAAACGATTGTTGAAGTAGTAAAGTCAGAAATCAAAAATTTGCTATTGTCAAAGGAATGAGAAACTATAGATTTGAAGAAGAACATTTTGTTTAAGGAAAAAAGGAAACATTAACTTTAATGAAATTCATCTAGAAAATGGTCGTGCTATCGTTAGTGAAAAGAAAAATGATATCAACAAACTTCTTCTAAAAATGTTTGATGGAAACTGGGCTGGTGATCAACTTGCTGTGGTACAAGGAAATAATATTTGGTCATCCAACAACAATTGAAGAAGAGAATGAAGAAGGGTGTAACTGCCTAGAATATGAAAGATGTGATATGCACATTTAAAACAGACTGAACAAATTTTTGGCCTATTATTCAAAAATTTAGAATTTTTTCTTACCCTTCACTTTTATTTATTTTTTCTTAAGCAAATAATTTTATGAAATGGTTTCGTAGGCCTGTTTGAAATAATTTATGTTTTTACAGAGTTTTTGAATAGTATTAAAAATCTACCACCTTATAAACAACTTGTTTATAAGGTGGTTATGGCAACTTGTTTATAAGGACTGAATTTTGTCCTAATGTGTTTCATTCAAAACATGCTTTATTCATTTGCTTCATTCAAAATGTATTTTGTCCAATTTATTTTATTATTTTCTCAGATTTCTTTTGCAGTACTATTTTAATATGGTGGTTAAATAAACTTAAAACTTCTTTAAGCACTGGTCATTATGTCAACAAACTGGTATTCTCCTTAAAAATGTTTTTTTTTTTTGTGAAGGCTGTAGACTATATTCACTGGGACAGAACACTGATTATTACCTTCTCATATTTGTTTTATCAAAGATAAAAAAAAAAAAAAACAACAAAAACTTGACTATCCAAATGTGTCATCCGCTTTTAGACTGGTTCTTCATGGGTAAGGTGCTTACAGATTCCAACTCTGCCATTGAACTGGCATTTCAGAGCTTAGTGAATGTGATGATAAAGAAACTGATAGAAATGTAGATATAGTTTTGAAGAATTTGTAGCCTCATTTGTCCTGTGAACCTCATCTTATTAATAAAAACAAAATAAATTATTGGTGCATGAGTTGGGCCTATCAGAACAGCTGAACTTCTCAGTTTTATATTGCAAGAATGGAATCTTTTAGCAATGGAACTAGGATTACATCTTTCAGAATAATTACATTTTTGTGTATGTTTTTACATCAATGGATTAATAACTGAAGAAGGAAAAAGCCATACATTTATAGAACGCCATTTTTTTTATTGATTCATCTAATTACATAACTTAAAAGCAGTTTTACTCCACAATGGAAAAAGAAGCAAAATGGAAACATGACAGCAGGGCTGCCATTCTGAATCTGATTAAGTTCAAATAGTTTAATTGGCAAGTTTGTGAGGATTTGAAGGTCACAGTTGTATTGAATGGACCTTCAAGCTGGGTTCACAGAATGTTGTTTTTTTGTATTTATGGGGGAATCATAAGAGCAATACAGCAGCATTTAGTAAAAATAAAAACTTCAAATATTTAAGAGATCATTTCCCTAATTAAGTCATACTTAAAGGGGGATATATTTACTGGGCGTAATATTAGAAAAGTGATTTTTGATCCAACTTATGTAGTAAAACTCTGCCAAAAGGAAGTATTGTTATGGTAATCATTTGTGATGTGTTAAAAGTACTTTTGGGCATTAAAAAAGAATAAAACTACAATACCCTAGTACAAGAGCTTTTTTAATCCTACCAAGTCATATAATGTTGCATGTCACTAAAAATACAGTTTTCTACATTATATATTAGTTATTTGTGGGAAATCTTGTTGCGGTTAGTGTTGAAGAAGGAAAGAGAGATTACACCAAGGAATTTTCAGCTTATATAATTCTTTAATAAAAATTTTCTATTATTCATAAGTAATATGATTTGTATTTATTTGCAGATTTAAAAAAAATGCTTATTTTGTAATAAAAGTAAATTTAATCACGTACTTACACTTTATAGGCACTAATTGATGCTACAAGAAATGAAGAGGCTGTAAAGAAATGCTTAAATATGAGAAATGTAGATGGATACACTCCATTACATTTAGGCTGTCTGGCAGATAAGCCGGATTGTGTTAAAACATTATTGTCAGCTGGTGCTGATTGTAATATTGCTGCAACTAAATCAAATTTTGCATCACAACAAGCTGCTGGACCAGGTTGTGTTGCTGATTTTATGAAAGACAATCCGAATAAATTATCAGTACAGGTAATTTGAATCGTCTTTATATATTTTTACTCTTACATGTTTTAAATGAATTCATAATATCTTGTATTATAATAGATTTTAAACTGTTGTATTAAGATTTACTTTTTTTAAACATTGCTTGGTTATTCATAAATCTCTTTAGCATTGCATAGCCGTCTTAGATTTTTTATATTTTTTTATGATTGTTTTAAAACTGGCGTTAAATGATTGTTGTCTCTCTTTTAAATTAGTTGGAACATAATTTTCTTCATCTTTTGACTGGAGTAAGTTTATTTTTGCAAATTTTTATTTATTCAATGAATAAAATACGTATTAAAGGTTCTTAAAAAAAATTTTTAACTTATAGAGAAATTATTAGTATTGTAGTTTTCTATCATATTTTTCCCACGGAAATTTATAACTAGTATAGATGTTTAATTTTTCTGCTAGATTAGGATACATTTATAAACTTTCTTTCACTATAAATGCAATTTTACATTAAAATCTAGGCTTAATCTTTTCTTTTTTATAACTAAAAAGTAAGTGTTTTCAGACCTATGTTTATGAGAATCTCTTTTTTTTTAATTTTATCAGTAGAAACTTCCCAAAGTATTTTCTCAACTACCACATGGAGCATCTGTGATGTTCATCCAAAAGTTTCTGGATTCTGGTAAAGCTTGACAATATTTGTTTGATGCATAATTCATCTAGCATCATAAAACTGCAGCTGGATGTCAAATTTGTTGTTTTTTATAGTAAATAAATGAATAAATTTCTATTTCTTGATGCATTTCATTCTGAGATTTATGGAAGATTGTAGATCTTAATAGTAACTAATACCACAAAAGTTATCCTTTGTGTCAAGGGAGAACTATTTCATTTTTTTACTTTGGCATTCTGTTAATGTTATACTAACGTACTTCTGCTATTCTCTTTGTTCAACGTTTCCTTCTTTTGTGTCAATCTTTGGCTTTTTGTCTCCTATCTTCATTAATTTTGTTTTGTTTCTATTCATTTTCACTCCGTATTCGATCACTGTCTTCTAATTTTGAAATCATCTGTTGAATATCCTGTACTTCCATTCGGTAAAAAAAAAATATGTCTGTGCAAACCATGATTAATTTATTCTTCTTTCATTGATTCCTGTTTCTTCTAGACCAGGCCTGGTCATTCCAAATTGCAGCATGGGCTGTAAACTTTCCAAGCAGATAAATAAAAAAATTTCTATTTTATTTACAATACTGTTTTCAAAATCTGGCTTACAATGGATTTTGTACTTATTAATTTTTTTGAAATTTATTAACTTGAATGCAAAGGTACACAGTATTCAGTCAGTATAAATATGAAAAAAGAATGCTACAACCAGATAAAAAAAGGAAAACCACTAATTACATTGAACAAACAACAAAGTGTGTTTTTGGTTATAAATATAAATTAAAAATAGTTTTACCGATCAAAATTATTAACAAATGGATCAAGTAATATTTTTAATTTTATTTTAAATAAAAAACAAACTTGAATGGCTACTTCTTTCGTTTGATATTTGTATACTTATTACTCTTTATTTTTTTTTGTTTGCTTAATTTTTATAAATCCGTTTCAGTAGTGAAGTTGAACTCTTAACTGATTTTACTGATTTATGTCTGTTATTGATGCTCAGATTTTGATTTTGTTACATTTCTTTTTAGAAAAAATGCTTCACAAACAAATGATGATCCAAAGGCAGTAACAATTTTTTGGGAAAAAAATTTGTTAGGAAATATTTTGCTGTTATGTACTTGCTATAAAATTCTATTTTTGGAGTCGTGGGTTTTTTTGTAGTTTAATGCTACATTGTAGATTGATTATTTCATCTGTAAAGTTTCTGAAACAATGAAAACACAAAATGATGAGCTGAACATCTCAAATACTTTCTCGTAATTTACCAGTTGTAAAATGGCAGTTAAAGGTTATTAGTAAGTTTTCTTATTTTTTCAGCGAATTTGAAAAATTATTTTGCTACTCTTTCAACAAAGGAAAATGATTGCATTATTATTTTTAAGTTTGCTCTCAAACAGTAATAATTTCATTTGGAAAACTTTTTAATCAAATTGCAAGCATCAATAATTAAATTATTCTGACCCTGCAACTCCATATATTTAACCAATTCAATTTTTTTTTGTAATTTCTACTAAGAAACATTTTTTTTTTTTGTCTTCAGTCATTTGACTGGTTTGATGCAGCTCTCCAAGATTCCCTATCTAGTGCTAGTCGTTTCATTTCAGTATACCCTCTACATCCTACATCCTAACAATTTGTTTTACATATTCCAAACGTGGCCTGCCTACACGATTTTTCCCTTCTACCTGTCCTTCCAATATTAAAGCGACTATTCCAGGATGCCTTAGTAACTAACTAAGGCATTACTAAGAAACATAAGACTTGCAATCACGCTTGATTTCTAAATTCAGGAAAAGGCACATTCTATTTGGTCATAAAAAATTCAGTTTCTTCCCATAACTTAAAAAATCTTCTTAACATTTTCTACAATAGCCATCTAACATTGGCAAAATAAATGTGGCCATACTCAGAATCTAATTCAGTAATGTGTGCTTTAAATTGGCGATGCTGAAGAATGGATGTGATTCACTATTTTTATAACAACATGTGTTACTGGACCATAGATAATAATAGATTTTATCAATTTTGTTGATATATTAAAAAATGTAACATATATATATATATATATATATATATTAAAATCAATTCTTTTACGAATCGTACTCTCTTTTACTATATATAATATATTTATCTTATTTTATTTTATTAGATCAACCCAAGTACAGAATAAAGTAGGATGACCTACCTTATTCCACTATATATGCAGGAGTGCTTTTGCTCCTACATATTACAAATATCATAGCTAACCATCCATATCACTATTAGTGATATGTATCCTTGTATACCCATAGAAAACCTGTAAATATGATAAAAAATAAATTAATACAAAATCATGAAGATCCCTTACTTATTGAAAATATTATTATTATACAAACTGTACGCAAACAGAATTGTTTTAAATTTTATGACAAATATTATACCCCGGAAAACACTCTACCAATGGGTTTCCCAATGTCCCTTTGTAAATAATAAATTTATAATTTTTGTAAAATAACGTTAGTTGTACAAGGGTGGGGTGAAAAGTTCTAATAAGAAATCAACATTTTTTTGAGTATGTTTTGATTTATTTTTCAACATGGTCACCATTAAGATGCATAATACACTTAGCCCAGTGTTCCACAAGAGCGATTATGCCAGTTTGGTACATCAATTTATCAAACCCCTTAAAATAACCATGTACAGCAGCAACATCACTACTGGTTGAAGTCTTCCCTCCAAGCCATTTTTTTTTAGGTTAGGAAACAAATAATTGTCACTGGGAGCCAGATCAGGTGAATATTCAGGGTTTGGAGCAATTCGAATGTGATGCCATAATGACTATTGATTTTTGCCATTGCAATGACTGAAGTGTGAACTGGAGCATTGTCTTGATGGAAAGCACTTTTTTTTCAGATGCGGTCATTTTTCCTTAATTTCATCACTGAGATGCTGCAGTAGGGCTGGATAATATTTTCCATTTATTTTTTCACCCTTTTTACGATAAAAATGAAAATCAATGAAAATTATTCATGTACATCCCAAAAAAAAAGCTGCCATAACTGTTTTATATAAAAAGTTGTTTCTGCTTATTTTTGGAGCAGGTTGACCTTTTTCAACCCATTATTTTGACTGCTGTTTTGTCTCAGGAGAGTGAGCACCCAAGTCTCGTCAACGGGCACAGATTAACGTAAAAATTCCTCTGGATTTCGCTGAAAGAGCTCGAGATAATCACTTGAAATGGTTTTTTGGCAGTGATTTTGGTCAGGTGTTAGCAAACGTGACACCCACGTAGCGCACAGCTTGTTCATGCCCAAATGTTCATGTATAACATTGTGCACATATTCTGTTGATGTGCCTACAGACACTGCTAACTTGTTCACTTTCAGTGGTCGATCTGCCAAAATGATTTTATGCACTTTTTAAATTATTTCTGGTGAAGTCACTTCAGAAGGATGTCCAATGCGTGGTTCATCGTTAGTGCATGCTCAACCCAGTTTAAACTCTGCGACCCAGCATTTAATTGTTGTATTTGATGGAAAAGAGTCTCCCAACATCATATCAAGCTCTCCTTTCAGAAAAAAGTATTTAATCGCTGCATGAATTTCCAGTTTTTCCATTTTTCAAAAAACTTTAGTTCTCCAACTTTGACAGATTGTAAGTACTATACTAAGTAATGCAGTGACTTGAGACTCTTGTAGTAACCTAATGAAGTATGGAATCATGTGATGTCGTCAAGAAATTAAGCGTACTAACGCCATCTCTGTGTGATGCGTGGAACTTTTCACCCCACCCTTGTATTTTGCAGTTAAAGGTCAGATGCTTGTGTGCATCTTCTTCCTTACTTGTATCTTCCTTGCTCATTCCATTTGTTATGAAATAATGTTTCAAAATAAAATAAACATTCAATAAAATATTTTAAATTTATTTTTAAGGGGAAAAATCAGGAGGAATTAATATTAGATTTTCAAGTGAAAAATTGATAGAACTGATATTGGAGGGTGTCTTTTAATAATGTTGATTAATATGCTGTAAAAAAAAAAAAAAAATAATTGTTTTACTTTGTTAATATTTCCCAGTTATTTTCCTTTCCGTTTACTGCATCATCCCATACTGTGTTATTCTGATCTCTCATTATTACTAATTATGTTACCTCCTTTTACGTAGTTCATTAGATTATCCATTTCATGTAAACTTTTTACCTCATCTTCTGCTGGGAAAGGTTGACCTATAAATCTTCAACATTGTTGTAAACTTAGGTTTTAAATCTCTTGACAAAAATAATTCTTTCACTATGTTACTTATAAAAAAAATCTGATGTGGACACCACTTGACTTCTTTGCATGCCTATTAAATTATATATATACATTTTCTGCTGCACTTCATTTAAACTTATTTCATCTGAAAGTGAGATACAATCCTCCAATTTTTAAATAAAGTGGATAGTTACACAATTGCATTGTGGTGGACACTACATTGTATCACATTTTTTTGTGTTAACTGTATCAGCATTTTATATTAGTTTGTATATTAATTTTGTTTCATGTCGCTCAAGTAGTTATGTGGTATAAGTGCGAACGTGTCGGATTCGTATCCATGGACACATCAATTCGAATCCGACTTCATATACATATATTTTTTTTAATTTAAATATATTGATTTACTAATAATTATTAACCTCTGTAAAAAATTTTTAAATCAAAATGAAAAGTACGTAAAGTTTTATTTCACTAATAATTTCTGATTTTTTCATATATTTTTATTGTTACTATTAAATTATTCTTTATTGTAAAACTTTTTTTACAATCAGAGGTTAATAATTATTACAAAATCAATATATTTAAATTAAACTAGTTAAAAATAATGTATGCATATGATGAAGTCGGATTCGAACCGATGTGCCTTCCCCTTGTAAGATTCAAATATTTCATTATTAAATTTTCATTTGGCTATAACTCTGGAACCAATGAAAATAAGTACCACTTCGCTCTCAATATCATATATCGTATCGTTGAAAGATCTCAATGAGGGCTTATTACTGCAGTTAAAAAAAGTTATCCAAAATGTCTGGCAATTACTTTTTGGTATTTATTTTGATCAAAACCCAAATTTTTGGATTTTGGACATTTTTGGTCCAGTCGATTGCAATCAAAAGGGGAGGTGCACAACTAGGTGTTACAGCAGTCTTAAATACAAAATTTCAACATTCTATGGCTAATCGTTTTTGAGTTATGCGAGATACATGCATTTGTACTACATATGTACGTATTTATGTATGTATAGACGTCATGCCGAAACTAGTCAATATGGATTCGGGGATGGTCAAGATGGATATTTTCGTTGTAATCTGAAAACCGAAATTTTTCATGATCACAATTATTCCTTAACTTTGTACAAGGAAGTAAAAAAAATATGCTTTATCCGCTTTTTGAGTTTATTACTCCTACTGTTTCTTTCCTATTATCTGAGAACCTTATAGGTTAACCTTTTTGTAACCTAATCAAAAACAAAATGTTATTTTAAATTAAGCATATTTATTAATAGTCTGTAATTGTCTGGGACCACCATTAGGTATCGCTTTAAGTAAGTATAAAATCACACAAAACTTTATAGGATCAGGACATCTGCCTGTGATCCTGAACCGACCAAATTGTCTGCTGATTGGTTGTGTAAGCTCTGGTTCAATAAAAAAAAAGAAAAAAGCTTGTGAAATTTTTTTTTTGTCGTCAGTCATTTGACTGGTTTGATGCAGCTCTCCAAGATTCCCTATCTAGTGCTAGTCGTTTCATTTCAGTATAAAAAGCTGAAAGCTAAAAGTAAGCTTCTGAATAAATTATAAAATCATACAAAGTGTTAAAAGTATATTACTTTATTATCAGTAAGAACAATTGTATGATATCTTTTGCCTACTGACCTCTTCTGTCTGCCATTTAATAACTTAAAATTTAGCATACTTAGCCTCACGAAATTAATTGTGGAAAAATGTGCTATCTCCAGCACTGTTAATACTAGTGTATTTCCTGAAATGCAGTAGTTGTGAAATATTTATTGAATCCTATTCAAACAAAAACAAATATCAGTGTTTCCTATTTTAGTACTGTAAAAAACCTGTCAGCATCTGAGTTATTCAAAAGATGCTTTCTTGATAATTGTTTGATGTAAATTGTTTTTAATTTTTTAATAAATTTTATAAATAATGAGATTATGTTCGTTTATTGTAATTCAGTTTTTGTAATAAGAGAGTTAGAATCAAATGAATTCTTAGACAAAATCTGGACCTCATGAAAAAAAATTGAAGTTAATGGTATGAAGCAACCCTTTGATGTGAGAAAAACTTACCTTTTTTTTTTGTTAAATTTAATTCAGTTTGTGTTAAAACTTACTGTAATTTCTTTGTATATGTTATGTTAGGATATGAAACATGGTGGGACTCCATTGCATTGGTCTTCATCAAGAGAAGTAATTGAAGCTCTTGTCGATAGAAATTGTGATGTAAATGCTGTAAATTTTAATGGGAGGACAGCTCTTCATGTTATGGTAACTATTTTTGCTTTTAATTATTCTTTTTTTAGAATTTTTTGTTTATTTTTCCATTTATATTTTATTAAAATGTACGTTAATGTGTTTTTTACCTATGTATAATCTGTGTACCCAGATGTTTTCTCTAGCTTTGTGTTCTGTGAATACTTCTGTTGCTTGATCCAAATTTGCAGATTCTTGTGCTGCAGTAGATCTTAAATCAATTTGAATTGAGTTTCGGCTAAGATTTCCTAATACTTTTATTCAGGGATTTTCTTCTTGGTATGTAGTTCTTACTTGACATATCTAGGAACCCTTGATTTCATAGTTAAAAAAAAAAAAAATTTATCTTATTCTCATTGATCAGAAATTTTAGAAATAGCACATGGGAGGATTTAATACAAAACAGATATTAAAATATTTGTAAATATATTGACAGCATTGTTTAAATTTTCTTTTTGTGTTACACTGTGATAATATGCAATGTTAGGTGTGATTCAACTTTAAATTCTATCTCATATTTTAATTACTGTAATAATCTTACTTTCAGGTTTTTGGTCGTAGATTATTACAACCTCTGGCTCATATTTTCAATCAGAGATTCATTTGCATAAAACGGGTTTTTTTCAGTCTTTTAACAAATGAAAATTTTCTTTTCTCCCCTCATTATCATAAAAGATTTCTAGTTTTATAAAGAAATGACTAGAATCTATGTTAATATCAGTGCAACCATTATTGCTGATAACATGTGACTGCAGTCTTATTTTAACTGGACTGCAGTCCACTTGCACTTCAATCATTAAGCCCCATTACTGGCTCTACCTTAAGGTTGTAGATTCATTTTATTAATAGCCTGTATTAAGTAGTTTTATTTACTCTGATTTTGAGAAATTAAGTATGATTATTTGTTTATTCCAATTCATTTAATAACATCTATTTCAGGAATGCAGATGTCATATACAAGTGAAGTGTCATTTAAAGTACAAGGCTCATGCACACAAGAGTATTAAATATGTTTTTTTTTTCTTATAATCACTGTATCACAAAAGTCAAATCAGTATGTACAAAAAAAGTGAAAGTGTCCCATTTCTCAAAGCAGTTTTCAAACTTTGTAGTAGTGATATTGCACACAAGGTTGTCAGAAAAAACTAAGATTTAAGCTTGTTCCTTAAGCGTTATTAACTCTTATTCTGTTGGCTTTGTTAGTGACAAATAGACCAGAAAATGTTTAGATTTTTAACTTCTTTAGCTTGGTTTTTATTCCTAGCAAAGTGTACACTAGCGCTCTCATTCAGTCTTAGAATCAATAACACATCATTCATCTTTCAATCCTGACCAGATTATTTTCATCCATCTTCTACTCCATTTTAGTCTACAGAATGGTTGAGACATTTTCAATCAATGGTCTTGTAATGCTACTTTCAGTATTCCCTATGTTTTAATGAGAGATTAGTTGAAACTCATGAAAGATAAATTTTATTTTATTTAAAATAAAAATGAAAAATTAAATTTAGTTTAGTAATTACTGGGCTTAAAAATAATTTGTATTCAGAAATAATTTATTCTGCTAAGTTGTATTGTTTGTTATTAGTAGGATAATGCTTGTTATGTAAATTGTTTTTTATTTTATCAGTCATATTTTTCCTGTAACTCTTGTAGGTTATAAGAAACAGATTAGACTGTGTCGTTGCGTTATTGAGTCGGCATGCTGAAATTAATATGGGAGACGAGGATGGAAATACTGCTCTCCATTTGGCAATTAAAGTTAAAAATGTTGCAATTGTTCAGGCGCTTCTGGTATTTGGTGCTGATCTATCATATTTGTAAGTTGATAATATTTATTACACTTTTTCTGCAGTTTTTGTTAGCATTATTTGCATTATTTCATTATCATTTTATGCATTATTAGTTAATTAGAATTTTATGACTAAATGTTTTCTTATTGCTCTCATGATAAATTAGGATAAAGTACATAGTAATATAAATAATAATTTGAGTTATACATATGTATTAATATTTTTAGATGTTTACCACCTGTTTGCTCATGAAATTTTTAGAGCATGTTTGAACTTGTTACAATTTTTTTTATAAATAATGCACGCTTAGAATAATTAATTGAAAAATTCTTCCTATACAGTTAACTTGTAACTGCATTGTTTTCATACTTAAAAATGTGTTGAATGAATTGGATTGATTTTTTAAAAAGTAATCTATATGCAGATATTTGTAAATTCTTAAAAAACAAACAATAGGGAATTTACATAAAACAGACAAAACTAATGATCCCTGATTTTAGAAAAGTAAATCAGAGATAAAATAAAACACTTTTTTAGTTTCAGTAGTTTATTTATATTTGGTTTGTTTAGTTTTACTATCTGTAATGAAACATAACTTTGATCGCTGTTATATAGATGTTTACACATCGTTGCTGCATAAAAATAGTTCCAAAGAGAATAAAATATTTATATAATTAGAATTAATGTCCTTTGAGGGGAAAAATACCAGGGATACATTTTATTCCCTGACACAAAATTTAAAATAGAGATGTATATGATCATTTTTATGTAAGCTACACTTGTAAACTATAATGATATATCCATCTTTATGAATTTTGCTTCAGAATTACCACATCTGGCCACCCATTGAATTGTTTACTGATCTATCCTAAGACCAAGTGGTATCAGTGTTGCATTTAAAAGTTGCATGTCTTAAATAGAGACACTTGCTGTTTTTATTTTATTAACTATTTATTGCATTCTAGTTTGTTTATTGTCAATATTTTAATATAACCTATGTTAATTAAGTATTAAACCATTGACTACAGATCTACGGAGCCTTCCTTTTTTCGGTATTCTGTGGTGGTGGGTATCTCGATCTAAACTCTCCTATGGTGTAGGGACATGTATTTTCAAGATGTGGATTAATTACAAATTTTTAAAATATACTTACGTATGATTTTATATTTAATTGCTGTCTTGGAAGTGTATACATATGTAAGTTTTATCAGTGTCCTACATTGGAAGGATATTTATTTCAGCTCAGTTATTCGGCATAGGATCCTGGGATCTGTATGCAGTTCTCAAGAAGTTAACATAATAAATTAGAGTTGATAATTTGGAGAAAGTGAGAATTACTAATCATATTTGTAATAATACAGTGTGTTCATAAATAATAACATTACACAACTTCTCATGCAACTATACGTGTAAGTTTATAAAGTAGTTCATACTACCTTCTGTACCAAAATAAAAATACATTGTATCATAAAAATATTAATTATTATGTATTATGTATTCTTTGTCAATCAACAAAATTTTAAGTGTTAGTAGTTTTCAGATAAAGTGATACACCTTTATATAAAGATGTCTGTAATTATCATTGTTGCACTCATTTGATAGAATTAATGAAGTTAGTTTTATGAAACATATAATGAAAATTATTAGCATATTAATTGTGCACAAATTTCATACTGGAATTCTTAAGGGTGCCAGTAACTGTATTACAAATCCTGTTTTACATAAAAATAAAAATCTAATTTATCATACTTTTATAAAAAATATTCAGTTGATGTTTTTACAATTTTTTGTCTTCGTATGACAGTATTTATATTAATCTAATAAATTGAGTTCTTGCATTCTAATCTTATTTTGCATTTTCTTATGTTATATGGTGTGTTTGGAAAGTTGCTGTGCTCTGGAATTAAGGAATTGTATTGATGAAACTTTCTTAGTTATTGATTTGTATTTTTATTTCATTTTTTTTAGAAACGGATATTACAGTAATTGGAATAGTTAATAGGTGTTGAATATGATCTTCTCCAACATCAATACGCTCCACACTCTTCAGTTTGTTTTCAAACACTTTAACCAGCTGATGTACTGGAGTGTCTCGTACATATGCTGTTATTGCGGTTTTTATTTCATCATTCGTGCATGGTCTGTTGTGATACACTGTTTGTTTTGCTGCCCCCCTCACCATAGAAAGTAGTCCTTGGTAGTCAGAGTGAGCGATCGTGCAGGCCACATTCCCTCAAAATGTTTCGCTCACAAAGACATTTCATAAAAAATCATTGACCTGTAAGCCGTGTGTGCTGTAGTGCCATTTTGTTTGAACCAACCGTGTTTGATTTTCACTTCTGTTAACTGACTAATGAAGTTTGTTAAAACAGCATGATAACGATTACTATTAGCTGCATTTTCAAAAAAGATTTGACCCGCTTAGCTCGTTCTACTCATACCGACTTAGGCTCCAATTTTCATTTTGTGTAAAGATTATTCGTGTAATTCATGGGGTTAGTTGTTGACCTCATTTGTGTATTTTATGAATTAATATACCCTCCCAGATGAAACCACGCTTCATCTGTAAAAAATGTAATGTTGAGGATACCTACAGAATTTTGGTCAATAAAGTGTTTAAATCATTGACATTTAGTTTTTAGGATGATCTGTATGTAGGTTTCAGTTCTTGAACACGCATTGCTTTATAGGGGAAAAGTTCTTCTCTTATAGTTTTATGTGTGATAGCAAGTCTGATGATATCTTGTTGCTGTGGTAACTTATGCATTGACTTTGATGGACTCCTTTGGCCATAACATCTGAAATATCAAGCAGTTTCTGTTCGTTAAGTTTCAGTGGTATTCCACTTCAATCAGTGTCTTCAACAGAGCCTATTGCCTGAAATTTTTATTTTTATTTAAAATGTACCTTGGGTTTTAAAGAATTAATGACTTATTATGCAGTATATAGAGTACAACTGTGAAAAAGACCAAAATGTTTAATAAACAAATTTCGATCTGTTTTGAACTCTTTCATCAAATGAAATTTTTATCTTGAAAGTTATGCAATATTAAAAGTTTATTTAGAAAAAAATAAATAAAAAGGCTTTTTAAAAAGTTATGGATCAAAGTTGACCCCTTGACCAAATGCTTTTCATCATCAAAATTATACTGGTTTTTTTTAAGAGTATAATTGCTAAAAAAAAACCCTGACAACATAGTTGTGGGACTTCCCTAACACGCGGCTTTTTTCTGATGCATGGCTTACACACATATTTAAAATATTTATCGTTTTATTTAAATATAATATTTTTTATTTATTTAATTCATTGATTTTTAACTAAACCGTAGCATACTGTATTTCATTCACGCGGGTGTGGTAGTACTAGCAACCACCTTAAATACTTTTTTACACTTTAAATGTTTAATTCCACTGCTTTCCTATGATGTCACTACATAGCAGATGACTGCAGCAGTTATACGTCAGTGCTACACTAGTGTTCCTTGAGGTGAGAGGGGTTACTATTGAGGCAGTATACCCACTTAGCCGCTAGTTTATTTAGATCATTTTTGGGTGTGATTTTGCAAAAGTTTTTTTTTGTTAATGTTATTATTTTTTAATTTTTAACAAATGTGCCTAAGAATTATAAGATCTTAGGCGAAATCTCAAGATAGTCAGGGTGACCCTGACTGTATGACCCTTGCTGTACAGCCTCACCCCTTTGACCTTTTAAGTTGAAACTTTAATGGCATCAATGCCCCATATATAGAAGTAATCTGACCAAGTCTGGTCAAAATTGTTCCAGTAGTTCTGGGAGGTATAAGGAGTGCAGGATGAATACACACACACACACACGCGCGCGTGCGCGGAAAATTTCTATTTGGTTTATGGGTTCCTTAGGTGTCAAAATGTCAAGATCCAGTGAAAAACTGCTTATGCCCAAATTAAATTGATTACAATACTTTCTCTTCTAAAGCTATTGCTCTGCTGTAGTGCTAGGTGGAAAAGTAAAAATAAAAATTTTAAGTAAAAAAATGTGGGTCCCATTTGTTTTACAACTACCTTATAAAAAATTTTTAATAGCAACTGTAACTTTATAAACAGATAAAGTATAAGAACCCATAAAAAATTTAAAAGATTTTTATAATTCTTTATTTTGAGTCTCTTGGGGTCCACTTTAAAAAAAAAATTCTCATGTTTTCATTAATACTAGATACTGTTGGATTATCAATCTTAAAAGCTACAACTGAAAAAAATTGGTTAAAAAATTAAAATATGCGTTCCATTCAGCTTCCATGTATTTTTTTAGAGGCTTAAAAGTTTATTTATAAGAGTACTTATTTACTTTAATTAGTCGGTCCAATTTGTTTTTGTGCCTTGTGTTACTCAACAAGGCTAAAATAATATAGTTTACTAAAATCTACCGTACAAATACATTATTTTTATTTCTAATTTTATCAGAATTATAACTAGCAGTTAAAATTATCATACTCCCTTTGGCCCATGAAGGTTTTGATAAAAGTATTTAATTTGTCTCTTCTACGTCTACTTTATATTTCTATGGTTGTATATTTTTATATGTCTGTTTTGCATGGTTTATTCTGTAGCTTTCTAGCTTCATTTAGCTCATGAAAATTCAGCTTTCTTAGTAAATTAATTCCTTAACTTTTGCTTCTGAATTTAATGCGTTTGGTACATTGAGCTACCATTTTCCTTCTGTGTCATGATTTTGATTTTCCTTTTTTTTGTCCTTAGGTTTTCTTTATACCTATTATGCATCAGATTGATTAGATCCTGCTTCTGCTCAGTTTTTGAATCATAATAATCAACAAAACTTAACATCTCACCATGTATCATTAATGTCATTGTTTATCAATTTTCTTTATGGATTCAGTAAACATGTAAGTTGATAAATATCCCTGTGACACTCCTTTGTTACTTTTAGCTTAATCTTAAATGTGAAATTAACATTTCTGTTCTTAATCTTTATATTTTTATTTATAATGTTCTAAAAATTATTCTCTTATGTGTGTGATTGATTTCTCTTTTCCTTTAGTTTTTTAAATATATTTTTCATTGTTAAAAACTTTCTCAACATAAATATAAATGTATATTATTTTTCTTCTTAAATTAACAGGATTTTTGCCCATTGTGGTTCAAAACTTTTGGGTTTTCTGTTGCAGTAATCCATCTCTGATTTCATATGCAAAATTTTAGATGGATTGTTTATTAATAAATATGTATCAGTTTTGAACCATCAAACGTGCAGGTTGAAATGAAAATGTTAAGTAATATTCTCTCATACGTGGTAAAGTGGCTTCCCTAACCAAATTCAAGTACACCAGTCTTGAAAGTGTTACTATGTTGGTTGAAGTATGAAGTTTTTTGTGATTATATCAGGTTTATATCGGTTTCCTACATATCTTTAAACCAGTAAAATTGTTAATCATTCTGGTTTTAATTTAGTTGAATGATTGTAGAATAATCTGAGGAGGACAAATGTTTTTGCCATAAATGCTTGAAAGGATGGATGTTGGTAGATTTAGTATGTAAGAGGAGTAAGAAACCCAGCTATATCTAGTAAGCACCTCAATTGCTGGTTAGGCTCCTTGTACAAACAAATGAATAGGAAAATAATTCCTGTACAAACTACATGCGTAGTTGCTTTCTCATCAAACTTAATTGAGAAAGTAGCTGTCCCATTGCCTACCAGATGGTGTTGCGAGGTATTAAATAGCAGTTTATGTATTCGCTTGTCAACCATCCAGGAAATTATAAGGAAACCAGGAGAATGAATGAGAGAGCAATCACTCTATAGAGGGTGTGGTCTAGGAGATTAGGAGAGTTAACTATCTTTTCCAGGAATGTAGGAAGAAGATTGTCTAAAACAGTGTAAAACAGAGATATTTAGTCTTAATTTCGTATCATTGTACATTAATATATTATTATAACAATTTGAGAATTTGTTTATAAATTTTTTTTCCTTAGGAATATGGAAGGCCATTCAGTACGGCATTTGGCTGCTCAGGAAACAGACAAGGTTGGTGAGAAAATATTATATATGTTGCATGCTGTTGGCGCTCCACGTTGTGATTCAGCTATGAATGGTTGTACTGATGGATGCAGCAGGAAAGGTACTTATGATGGCTCTCCACCACCTGTACCAGAAGGTGCTCAGGTAAGTTTTTTAATTCATTGGTTTTCTATATACACTTTCATTCTACAATTTATTTACTCAAATTTAGGGGTTCTACATGTACATACTTTTTCTACATAGTCACTTCTTTTGTCAATGCATTTCGTCTGCCAGTCCACAAGCTTGCATATTCCTTATTTTAAGAAGATTTTTGATTAGTTGCAAAGCCACTTTTACACTGCCTCCTGCACATCTGTCTGTGGAAAATTGACACGACCTTGAAAATCATCCTTGAGTGGTTCGAACAAATGAAAGTTGGAGGAAGCAAGATCTGGGCTGTAGGGAGGATGTTCCAGTACCCTAAAATTTAATTTGTTGATTGTTTGAATGGTGTGGTACACCATATGCTGGTGGGCTGTCTGTATTCATTACATGCAGTTGTTAAGGAAGCTGAGCTCGTCGTGGATGATTTAAATGGGCAGAACCATGATTGAAGTTCAAAGAAGAAGCTGCCTTATCGATCGTTACTCAGCTATTCACCAGAACCATCTCTGGAGGTTGTTCAATCTTGTCATCCATGGTGGAGGTTGAGGAGTGTCCTGTTCATCTTTGTGCGTCACACTCGTTAAGCTCCTTCTAAACTTCTCATTTCATGAAAGAACCCTTTTTGTGATAAGATACTGTGTACTGTCCCTGTATTGTGATAAAACTCTACAGTGAATTTCAGCCCCTTTCACACCCTACAATTAGAGAAATCTGATCACTGCTTGTTGATCCTCCTTAGTGCAAACTGCTAGCAGAACAGACAAGTTTACACTGTAATAGCTGGAAGGCAAATGACAGGATCAGGATCATACATATGACTGCAGTCTTACCAGCTTTAAGCATGCATGCACAGAAGGGGCAGTATGACAACCTTGAAGGTGTGTTACATTGAAAGTGTAGATCATTTTTGATCTGCCCTTCTACTAATGTTTTCTTTAGAATTTTCTGTTTTTCTGCAAAACCCTTGTACGTTTTGCAGAGTAGTTCCAGTTTTACTGTTGTTTATTGGAAGTTCTGTTTTTCTTTGTTTTATTGAACATTTATAAATTTATCTTGTCATCTGTATTTCTAATCCTCCATTATTAGTAAGGTAACAAGTAATTACTTGGCACTGTTTCTTGGAAATGGATTAATCTTACATGTTATGTGTTTCAAATATATGTTAATGTAATGTAATTGTGAAATAATTTGTTTAATTTTAGTAAAAGAGGATGACAAAATAGCTATTATTTCCAAACTGCTGATTTGCTATATAGGTAGTGTTTAGGCTTTGCTAAATGTTAATTGTAGTGTTTAGCATTTTAGTTTTTATACTTTTCTATTGACGAAAGTTCAGAAGCTTTTTGCTTGACTCCTCGTCCATGTGACAAGCTACGAGTCAGATAGAAGGTTGTGAATGTAACTATTCTATTGAAAGCCAAATCCTGCCTGTCTGATCTCTATAGATGCCACTGTGATACCATAGTTCAGACAACTAGTAGATAGTGTTACGAAATTACAGAAATCATCCATCCAACCCCTTGATTCTTCAAAAATATATTAATTTTCTCTTTGAAATAAAAATAATTGTAAATAACCCGCTGGGTTAGTCTAGTAGGTAAACTTATCATTGCAAATCAACTGATTTTGAAGTCGAGAGATCTAAGGTTCAAATCCTAGTAAAGGCAATTTTATACGGATTTAAATATTAGATTGTGGATACTGGTGTTCTGTGGTAGTTGGGTTTCAATAAACCACACATCTCAGGAATGGTCTACCTGAGACTAAACAAGACTATACTTCATTTACATTATACATATCATCCTCACTCATCCTCTGAAGTAATACCTTATAGTGGTTCTGTAAGCAAAACAGAAAAAGAAAGAAATTAACTAAGATGGAGACAGACTATTTTGAAACCGGCATTCTTAAATTATTCTTAGATTTTGGTTCTTGTACTGACCAAAGTGTTGCTCAGAAGAAATTACAATACACAGATATTTTTTTATAAATTGAACAGGCTTTAATTTTTATTTACACGGTAGGTCTGCAAAGTTCCTGAACTAAATTTCTGTAATCGATACAAGTAGTGCCATCTCTCGCACAACCAAGGAATTGTGTAATAAGATGTCTGACTAGTGTATGTACAAAATCTTATCATGTTTCATCCCTTCAGTCTCAAGTAATATTTGACTGTGTACGTTGTGTTCATGTGACCTTGTGCGAGCTCATGACATGGAATAGAGAAGCACAATAAAATTTTGTGTTCGACTACAAAAATCTTTTGTTGAAACTTATTGTATGATACAGGAAGCATTTGGTGATGAAGCTGCATCTCGTACTGCACACGTGGTGGAAGTGGTTTAAAGACTGTAGAGAGTCGTTGGATGATGAACTATGCAGGAGACTGTCAACATCTGTTTACAATGAAGATGTTGTGAAAAGTGCGCATGCTCTTGTTTGAAAAATCTCATCTTACCCTTCGGGCCATAGCAGAAGAGCTAAACAATGGTAAAGACGCAGTACATACAATTCTAACAGAAAAAATGAACAGCCGAAAGGTGTGCTCTCGTTTTGTTCCACACTTCTTGATCGAAGAACAAAGACAAGTGCATGTTTCTTGTGTTCAAGACTTCGTTGAAACTGCTGATAGCGACCCGAATGTTTTGCAAAAAATTGTAACTGGGGATGCAAGCTGGTGCTTCATGTATGATATGCAAATGAAGTGTCACTCTGCTGCTTGGTTGAGTCCTGGAGCACAAAGACCGGTGAAAGTCAGGCAGCAAAAATTAAGAGTAAAAACTATGTTGATTGCATTTTTTGACTCAAAGGGTGTGATTCATCATGAATTTGTCCCAACTGATCAAACTGTGAATTCTAAATTCTATTTGGAAGTAATGGAACACCTGATTTGTCACATTCATCGAATTGCCCAAGTACCAGGATCTGGGCAGTTGGACTTTCTTGCACAACAATGCCCCAGCACACATGGCAATAGTTTTAACACGTTATTACACCACAATTCAAATCACTGTCTTATCCCAGCCACCCTATTCACTTGACTTAGTTCCAGCAGACTATTTTCTGTTCCTGAAACTCAAGTTGAAGATGAAAGGCCGCTTTTTTGATTACATTCAGGCCATCCAAAGGGCTTGTACAGAGCAATTGAAGGTGATCCCACAAAGTGATTTCTTCAGAGCATTTGACAGGCTCTACCAGCGCTGCAATGAGTGTATAACTAGAGAAGGGTTCTATGTAGAGGACATATGCGAGTAAATTCGTTTATCTTTAAATCTGTATTTTTATTTAGTTCAGGAACTTTTCAGTCGTACTGTGTATCATTATTATTCTAAATTTTTTTTACGTAAAATATGTAAGTGTAGAATGATAATTTCATTGCCAATACAATTATTTAAAACAATTCGACATGGCAGCATAATCACATATTATTAATCATGTAACACTTACTTTTCTTTTTCACTGGTATTTTTGCAGTGTGCGTTGTTTTATAAGTTAAATAAAGTACATATATTCTGTTAATAAAGAGTTTTAAAGATATATAATATTCTTTTTTTCAGTTATAAATTAAAAGCTTTTAATGTGAATTTTATGAATAAAGAATGTCTTTTACATTTAAAAAAACTTTTAGTTAATTAAATGCATTTTACTCAACTGATGAAGCAATGTATATACTGTGAAAATGTTTATGAAAAGCACAGGAAAAAAATTAGGTGTATTATTTGATAAATAATTTAAAAAATGCTCTTTGTAGCAGATTTTGTGTCGTAATTAAGAGACAAACATTTGACAGTTACAAAGGCAGACAAGTAGATAATGTTTCCAGAAATTTATTAAGATTTTAATGAAATAACCAATCAAATATATATATATTCATTTAAAATATCTCCTGTATATCTAAATTCTGATTTGTTTCGTCTTATGTAGCGTATAAAGTAGTGTATTTTTATTTAAAAATTATTTTGATGGTGAAATAAGAATAAAAGTATTGAAAGTAATTGCGAACAATGATATACAAGGGTAAATCAAAAGGATTTTTGTTCCTGAGGATCTACGGTTGGTAGGATTGGGCCTGCACTTCTAGTGTGTGTGGGTGGGGTCATTAGGAGTGGGGAGAGCTGGTCATACCACACTCCCAACCAATTTGTCAGTAACGCTCATGATGTCGGAGCAACAGCTTCATTCCTCCACTGCGCAAAGCATAATTATAAAATTTCTTGCTCGTGAAAGAGTTCAAGCGACGGAAATTTTCCAGAGATTGACTGCAAAGTTTGGGGCCAAACATTGTTAAGTACTTGTGTGTTTGCCTGACAAAAAGAGTTCAAGAAAGGATGAGAATGAGTGGAAAATCAAGAACATGATCGTTGTTTGCTGACCAGCATTACAGACAAAACGTTCTCATGGTTTCAGACATTCTTGAAGATGATCGATGGGTGAGAGTATCTGAAATTGCAGGTCGGAATAAGTTATGGGAGCTGTCAAGCGATCATCACAAACGACCTACAGTTCAGTAAAGTGTGTGCCAAATGGGTCTCTCGCCTTTTGGACCGTAGATCAGAAGTTGAGACATTTGAAGGTTTGTCAGAGGCTTACCGCAAGGTTTGTGAAAGAAGGTGATGTGTTTTTGAATCGGATCGTCACCTGCGATGAAACGTGGGTCCACCATTACATTCCCCTGTCAAAACAAGCCAGTATGGAGTGGCGGCAGCCCCAGTGAAAACCAAGACTCAATTCTCAGCTGGCAATAGACCAGATGAATCTCAGCTGCATTACACCCCTCAGCCTGAAGAAATCGAATTACCGCACGCACTTCACACTTGGCAGGAGATGCTATTGTTGTAGACATGTTTACGTGCTAGCTGCATGTTCAGAACTAAATGAAGTGACGCGGTGTGATTAAAGGCCATACTAGAGACGCTGCGCAACACATATGCGCAAAGGTTCATCCGGTTTTTGCGCGGTTTTTTCTTTTGCGACCGATCGGACCTTGCAAAAAAATAACCCTCATATAACTTAAAAAGTTTACAATGCCATTGAATTGCATGTAAATATCCTAAGATGTTTGATTTTATCGATTGAATTTGTGAATATGTAAATAGAAAATGTGAAATAAGATTAAGTGATGTTGTTAATTATTAGTGTGATGATATTTGTCATAAGAATGGTAATTTATTTAGTTATTCCCAAAGCAACCATAGGATTATGCTCAATTACAGTCACTTTGTGATAAATGAATTCTGTAGTGCATGGAAAGTGCCAAACCTGACAGGCATTTAAATTCAGAATCTTTCAGAAAGGAACATTAATCTGTCACCAATCTGTCACAGAGATCAACATAATTAAAACAATTTTGAAAATGATAAGCCAAAAATTACAATATTCCTGACTAAGACTAGTGTTTATAATAAATACATATTTTATTAATTATTACACACTTACTGTTGTTTGTGTTTAATTACACCAATATGTTTATTTATTAAAAAATTAAACTGATACAAAAGACAAAATGAAATATAAAATATTTAAACGATTTGAGTGGTTGTGTGGGGTGTTTTTTAATGTCTGATATTCATATATTCTATTGGTGTTTTAGGAGGGCTCGGAATATGGTTTCATCTCATAGACATCTCATTCATTATGCTTAGTGTGTAGCCGACAGGCAGGAATGATTCCCTGAATTGGTTTACAGGCAACCTGGCCCATAAAATTGAGTAAGGGTATGAAAAAGGGATTGATATTGGTGAGAAAGGGTGGCCTCTCTACAAATCAGCTTAAGCACAATATAAAAAAATACCCTGCAGGGGGTGCTTAAAATCTCCTCCAGGTCGTAGTACCCATTCTGCCAACAATTTTTGGAGATCTGGTTATTTTTACTTTGGATAGTAGCGGCGGATTATTAACTATTTTGCATGAATTGGCTTAAATATATAGTAAAGTAGAAATTGCCTTCTTCCAGATATTAAAGAACCCCTTAAGAATGGGTACCAGATTTTTAAAGAGAAAATCTGTCATCCCTGGAGATGTTTGCCTTGTGAAAATATCTTGATTAGTAATCATTAATCATGCCGCCAGACCCCTCACTGGGCCGGTTATTTGTATGAAGAATCATTGTAAAAGGCTGCATAACGAGAATGGAATTTTTTTTTTTTAATCCTTTCAGAGTTAACTTTGATCTCATGTATTGATCTGCATTGTTTGGTGATGGTTTCAGCAAAATATTGTGTGGAAACTGGTTTGCTCCAGTTATCTGTTCTGTAGTTTTATTTTTTTTCTCTTTGTTTAGGTAAGGTCTATATTACAATGCTTTGGAAGTGGACGATTGGAAGATTTGAAGGAAACAAGAGGTGGCCGTTTATTGTGTCTAGATGGTGGTGGAATTAGAGGTCTGATACTAGTTGGAATATTGTTACAACTTGAAATTGCTGTTGGGCGTCCAATAATACATTGTTTTGATTGGGTAGCTGGAACTAGTACTGGTGCTATACTTGCTTTAGGATTAGCAGCAGGTATATATTTATTATTATTAATTCTATTGATGTATATGTAAAATTGAAAATTGTTCAAAAAATAGTTTTTAATTGTGGTAACTTTCTTTCTTATCCTTTCATGTTTTTAGCTCCTCACTGTTTTTTAAGTATTCCTTACCAACTTCTTTGTAGTAATGTACCTTTTGTAACAATATATTTCTCTCTTTCAGGGTTTTCCTTTATTTGTATTCTAACCTAAAAAATTGCAGTCCTCTAATCTTTATGCGCTATGATCAAATGATCAAACTATACCAGAGCTCTTTGCTAAATTTAAAAGATTCAAAGGTCCTGTTTCAGCCATTAATTAAATACTTTTTAAAATTTCTTTTAGGTAAAACATTAAAGGAGTGTCAATGCTTATACTTTAGAATGAAGGAATATGCATTTGCTGGGAGTAGGCCGTACAGTAGCGAACCATTGGAATCGATGCTGAAAGATGCATTGGGAACAAATACTGTTATGTCTGATATAGCTCATCCAAAGTGAGTAACATTATTTATTTGTTTTTGCATTCCTGTTTTTAATTTTGTTAGTATACGTTTTATATTATCAAGGTACTATTTTAATTATTTGCTGTTATTCATGGTCCAAACCATGATAGTTGGTTTACATAAAGTTATGTAAACCAAACTAAAATTTATGTATACTGTTGAGACCTTTAATTATGGTTAGGTGTGTTGTTTTTTATTTTGTATTATATATTTTGTTTGAAGAGTATATTTTGTTATAGAACTTAATGGGTTAGGTGATTCAGATTTGTTCTTTCATATACAGGATGGTTTGCCTTACTGTATTGGGGCGTATTCTGTTCTTTGTCTTCATTGGTCATTTAAGTTTAAGATCCTGCGGTGGGTTATTTACAGCTTTTACCAATAAGTGCTTGTATGTAGGAGATTGTATGTGAAGTATGATCTTTAACTCCTGACTCTGTGGTTAGATTATAATATTTTAAGTCAAAATTAAAAAAAAAAAAAACAGTTTCTATAATGTTAGTGTTCTGGGGAAAGGAGTCATTTAATTTTAACCAACCTTTGCATTTTTGTGAGACAAGTCAATTTTTTAGACTTATGTCTAAAGGGGATTAACATTTTTTTAAATTTTTTTCTGTTTAGCCTCTGGAACCACCATAAGTAGAGGGTATATGTTCAGCAGCTTAAAAAATGCTATGTTTGATGTTTATGTAGATTTTACTACCTAAACCAAATGTGCCTGAAATTTATCAAAACAGATTTATTTTGCATTATCTCATTCTTTCTATCTTATTGGCTTGGCTTTGTATGCCGGTGCAGGATGTGTGATTTCCATTAAACCAATTATAAATCTACGAAACGGGTTGTTTCTCATGAATCTCATAGTTACAGGCAAACAGATTGTCATAAGTTATTCAAAGGATGATAATTTGGCCTTAATATACTGAAATTTATAATGTTCAGTTCTTTATATTAGTGGCAGTTATGGGGTAATTATAGACATAATAGAGGTTACTGTATTACAAGGCATTTATGTTGTTGTTGTTAAGTTTATCAAAGACAGCACTTATTTTAATTTTTAATTATTTTTGAGGATAGGTTAATTTTCTGCATCAGCTTACATTATTGCATGGTAATACTTCCATCACTAAATAATTACCTGAAGAAGTACACTCTATCACTGATAAAAATATACTGATTAGAATGTTCAAGTTGATCAATTTTTTTCTTTTATTGTAGTTAATGTAATATTTATTAGATGGTGTACTAAAGAGTTTCCAACATGTCTTTTCAGTTATTTAATTGTTGTGGTTAAGAGATAATAGATGAGTGTTGTTATTTTGTGCAAAATGATTAAAATTGAAATTTGAGCAGCAATAAAATATGTTGTTCTGAAAGATTTAAACTAGACAGATATAAAAAAATGAGTTAGATTCAACATTAAATGAATCTTCTCCATCATTTTTTATTGTAAAAAAGTGGGCAGCTGAATTCAAATACGGTTGAATCTCCAACTTTGATGATGAGTGTTCAGGGCGCCCTGCAATCGCCATGACTGATGAAAACATTGCAAAAATCCATACTGTGGTATTAAAAGATTGACAATTGAAGACATGTGAGTTTCCAGAGATTGCAAAAATATCAGTAGACCAGTACGGTCTACTGATATTACCGCATCTTACATGAGCATTTGGATATAAGAAAGCTATCAGTGTGATGGGTGCTGCGTTTGTTAACGGTTGACCAGAAACACCCTCAAATGAAAATTTCTCAGCAGTGTTTGGACATGTTCAATTGTAATTCAGCTGAATCTTTATGACATTTTATTACTGCTGATGAAACGTGGCTTATAGCCCTGAGACGAAGCAACATCCAAATAGTGGGTTTAAACCAGTGGAAGTGCTCCAAAGAAGGCAAAAATTGTTTGATCAGCATGAAAAGTCATGGCTACTGTTTTTTTGGGATGTTCATGGTGTGTTGCTCATAGACTATCTGGAAAAAGGAAAATAATCACTGGAGAATATTACACAGCATTGTTCGAGCAATTGAAGAAGCCCATTAAGACCAGACGCCCACATTTGGGCAATTAATAAGTGCTTTTTCACCATGACAATGCCCCCATGGACAAGTTTTCTGTTGTTGCTGTTAAAATCCACTAACTGCACTTCGGATTGCTTCCACATGCATCATATTCGCCAGATTTAGCTCCAAGTGATTATTTTGTGTTTCTGAATTTGAATAAATGGCCTGGTAGACTAAGATTTGCCTCAAATGGTGGAAGCCACAGCTGAGACAGACACCTATTTTGCAGAGCTTGAGAAATTGTATTTTACTGAAGGAATGAATAAGCTGGAAAAGCAATGGTGTATTACTAAAGTACATTACTTTAAAAGGTGACTATTTTAAAAAATTTAGTAAGAAATTTTGTGTTTTCCTTTTTAGGCTGCAAGCTTTCCGAACTGCTCTTGTATATATTTTTAAGTATTATTCAAGTTTCAGTTTCTAATTTTAGTTGAATTATCTAGTTTTCCTCTCTAAAATTAATGTTAATGCTAAAAAGAATGTTTTGTTTCATTTTTATAAGTACAGTTAATAATTTTTTGTTGTATTTCAAAAAATGATTAATTAAAGTTATTAAAAATTAATTTTTTTGTTGTTTAATTTGCTGACTTTTAACATATTTGTTGCGCTGCAGTTTTTAGTAAATAAATTTTTGTATGCAGAAAAGTTTTTGCAGTTTCAGTTCAGATAACATGTATGAATTCATTATTTATGAAGAAAAAAAATTATGATCAAGTAAGTACACAGCTGCAACTGATGTGGTTTATGCACAGTGTACTACAAAGTTGTATTCAACTTACTGTTGTGTTGTGTTCATTTACTGTTAGATGGCTGTGACTGCTGTGTACATATTTTTCTGCCCCAGAAGTTCTTATTTAAAAAAAAAATGTTAGGCGTGTATACACCATTATTTAATGGTGGGTGTTTATCAGTCCATAATTTAACATAAGTCTAGGGTTTGAACTAAGTTGAGTTCACTAAGTGAACTAGGACTAAATTTTCGGTGTTACGATCAACATCTTTGGTGGTATGTGGTGTTATTTTGCCTCAAATTAAGAGATATTCACAAAATTGGTTCTTAATAAATAGAACTAGGTGGGGGGTTCGCACTTCCGTGAGCACGGTTGGCTAGTTCAGAGGGATATGATGTAGGACATTCAAGATGTCCGGACGAAGCCTACAGCAAAGGCAATAAGCTGAGTTATTAAATCACTGATGCAAATGTCTACCGAGGCATTTACATCAGTGGCATCCCAACAAGGCCAGGCTTATTACTATGAGATGCAAAAAGTCCGAGGGCGATAGACGACTCCCGTTAAAGCCCAACAGCACAAGGAATGGGGGGGGTGGCAACTGGAACGTCACTAGGCGGGTGTTTTCCCCTATGAGGTGGGTGTATATCGTTTACTTCTTCCTTTTCATATAAAATCGTGTGCAACTGCTAATTTTTCAAATGGAATATTTTATGTACTATATGTTAAAAGTATTTCAATTATTATTTGATTATGCATAAAATGTAATGTTGCCATTAAGTAATTTTTTCCCTGCAAAAGACAGTAATATATTATTAATATTAGTAAATCATGGTTTTATTCGAATAAAATTGAACAATCGTTTTTTGATTTACAATAAAAGTTTTAAAAATGTTAGAAGATACGTGGTAATTAATTTTCATATTTTACAATGTACAAGACTACCATTAGTTATGAAAACAGCTTTTATTAGAATATGTAACAATATTTTGAAAGATTCAAAAATTATGCTAGCAGAGGTTTGTCAGAAGAAGCTTGTCTTTAAAATGCTTATAAAAATGAAGGCATATTGTACTGTACTTCGCAAAATTTAACAAATTTTTGCAATTTTTTAATAATTTCTTTTAGTTCTGAATTAAGACCTAAAAAAATCATGTTAAAATTAAATTTCACTTATGAAAGATCTGAGAGAAATATTCATAAAGCTTTGAGATGGTGAGGTGAGCTGGCAGTACCCTAGCTTTATTGTCAATTTTTAGAACTGCTTCATCTTTTATGTACACTGGCTTACCATTTTTCATGTAGTTATGAAAAATGCCATGTCTGACTGGAATTCAAACCCAGGACCTCCAGATTAAAGGCAGAGATACTACTCCTTTGGCCCTTTAGACTTTCTGCTAATAGAAATCTTACTATTGAGCTTGCTTTACTGCTATTAGAATTCTAATTAAAAGGTTTTTACAATCGTTATTAATTGAGAAAAGCCACAACAACATTGACTTATTGAAATCCTAACTGTTGTGCTAAGATGATGTTATTGTTACTCTTTCATGTTCTTCATTAAAGCGGTTATTAGTTTACTGATAGTTAACCGTGTGAATTTAATATTAATACAGTTTATTATTTGCAAAGAAACTTTATAATATATTTAACTTTATAATATATTTGTCTCTATTTTTTCTTTTAGGTTGATGATAACAGCGGTTTTAGCTGACAGGAAGCCAGTTGATATGCATTTGTTTAGGAATTATCAATCGCCGAGTGAAATTATTGATCCTTCACCGCCATCTGGTTCTTTTGTTCCTCCTCCCCCGCCTAATGAACAGATGCTATGGCATGCTGCTAGGGCTAGTGGAGCTGCACCTTCGTATTTCAGGTAAATACTTACAATAAAACAGTATCTTGTTGTTTTAAAATATTTTCTTGTTTAATTTAATTTTTTAGGTTTTGGTTGATGTTATGGGCTCCGTACTTTTATTAAAATAGCGTTTGAATTTGATGTTGCTAGGTATTTATTGTTTTATATATGTGGAATCGAGTTTATCAAGTGAATCTATCATTAATTATTATGTGTGCATTTAATTTTTTATAACAAAATACCTTTTCACTTCTCTTTGAACAGTAAGAACCAACTGAGCCAAAGTTAATTGGTCTAATATTTAATTAGATGAATGAAGATTCAGGTTATTGAAAAAAGTTTTCAATAAAGAATATAGAGATTTATCGAAGTAAAAAATTCATAAATAATTGTTTGTAATGTAATTGTAAGAAAGCTTCAAATAATTCTACTATTATATAAGTTTGTAACAAGTTTTTAAATGTTAAGTAGGGTAAGATATAACAGTTAGTGATATCGTGAAAGTTTAAAAATAGAAAAAGAGTTCTCATACCAAATATTGTTTTATAATTATAATTCGTGTAATTTTGTTTATAATAGGATAAAAAATAATCAACCTATAAAAAAAAAAATACTAGAGAAATAAAAAAATTAAACAAAGCAATGAACATCTGGAGTAAAATTTATTACACTGAACTTATAAATCAGCTGATTTCTAAGTCGAAAGTTCTAAGATTCAACTCCTTGTAAAAGGTTTTGCTTTTATACGGATTTGAATGCTAGATTGTGAATACTGATGTTCTTTGGTAGATGGGTTTCAATTAAATATTATATATTTCAAGGAATGGTCGATCTCAGTCTGTTGAAGACTATATATTTACAGATACATTTACACTTACACTGCAGCTATGTCAGGCCTGGCAGGCTGGTAGCAGTAATTACATTTGCGTATACACAAACACTAGATCTGGCAGTAGCTAGGAAACATGTTGGAGAAAACATACAATCACTGAACCTGATGGTAATAGGGTAATAGTTATTGGTAATGGTAGTAGGATAATAGTATTAGAAAAGTGAGACTATTTCAAATAAAAAAAGTTCGGTCCTCAAAGCAGATGTTTAGAGTAATTATTCAGTGAAGACATAGGTGTATAATATGTACTATTATTAGTAAATATAGTAAATGTCTTTGCCCAAAGATGCAGATGACAAGAGTATGCTACTGAATTGTACATGAGGTGAACTACCTAATTTTTTGTTGTTGTTCTTACTGTCATTTAGATATAGGGTTCATTTAATAACTAAAGAGATGAATTAGTAGAAAAATTATTTTTTATTCAGTGATAGTGAAACTAATGCTACTTTTCAAAATACTTTCTGGCTACATTTATCCACTTGTTCCATCTTTCTGTGATCTTTCTTATTCCAGTAGTAAAGAGTTGTTCATCTTGGTGAATGAGCTATTCTTGTACTGCATTCTTTGACCTGCCACATTATTGAACTTAGTGTCATGTTTAAACTGTTTGAGGAGATGAAACAAAAAAATTGCTGATTTTGTGAGATTGGGACTTACGATAGGTGTGGAAACACATCCCAATCCAACTTTTGAGTAGCTTTCAATTTCTTCTAAGTGATGAGGGGAGAGTGTAATTGTAGAGATTTACCCCCTTTGCAAGAGAGCTAGGGTATTTCCATCTTGTTGCAGGTTTTACTTTATTTTCTAACAATAGTTACTTTATTACAATGTTTACGCTTTGTTGTAGCATGTTTCAATAGTATTTGCTGTTAATTGTACTTGGTTCTTCCTAATAATTAGAATAAATTAGGCCTTTGTAGTCCTAAAACATTGTTATCATCACTTTACCGGCCGAACGGGTGTTTTGAATTTTTTCCTAGCAGACAAAACTCTGACATTTCTATTCCACTCTGATATTTGGATCTGAATAAAAATGATGAACCCAAGTATCATAATACGTTATTATGCGATTTAAAAAAAGCACTACCTTCTGGTAAAACCCATTGTTTAGGTTCTGTGGAAATGTGATCTTGAGTCAACTCTCTTACAACTTACTTCGAACATGTTTTTTGGTAATCTGCTCTCTTGCATACTCACACTACAAAATTTCAGATCAAATTTTCATACCTCTGTTCTTTTTGAATAAGATAATAAATGTGAATTTTCAAAGCATCAGTCAAAACTTACATTGGTCTACCAATATGATGAAAATCAGTGACACTTGTCCTGACCAATTTAAACTGTTCATTCCATTTATAAAAATTTGCACGTTTAATATATTTTCTAATATATTTTTTTAACGTACAAGTGAATTTTGGCTGGTTTTACATCTCTAGAAAGTAAAAATCTTAAAACTAGCTTGCTGTTCTTCCATGGTACATGATTCAAACAGAGCAAACATTTTGAAATAAACAAAAGGGGTTATAATAATGGAAATTCTTCCTAAACATTTGATATTTTATATATGCCAATTGGAAAGTCAGGCAGTTCTAATTTATTGTATTAAATAGTTTTACATTGAATGAACATTTTTTTTAAACTGTTATTTTGTGAATGCTACTTGAATGTAAGGCAGTTTCAGTTTAATTTATTAAATATTTTTTCTGCAGTTATGATTTGTCTAATTATTGAATGATCCACTTTGTTTTATGTTTTTCTATTTATTTCTTTTTATTAGCAAACTTATTGTGTTTACAGAATTTAAGAAATCAGGCTATTCTGGTTCCTCCCCCCAAAAGTCAGATAAACGATGATCAAAAGTAACTTTTACTAACCATGATATAGAGGTATATTCTTAATTAAATGGTTTTTAATGAATGAGTTATTTGTCCAAAGTTAATCCAGAAATTCAGATATACTGGTGTTTAATATGGCACTGATTAAACATAATAGTAAAACTTATGCCGATAAACATTAACAATGTAATTATTGAAGTTGGTTTAAAACTGTTCATTTTAAATTTTGTGAAGTAATGGTACAGAAAATTATATCTAAGTGTATATAAATGTTTATGCTAATAATGTATGGCGTATAATTCAATAATGATAAATTTTCATCATTAATTTTTTTTAAATTTAATAAAGTTTTTGCTAATTTAGAAATATGTATATTTTTAAGCAGATTATGTTTTATTTTCATTTCTAGATCATGTGATAGATTTCTGGATGGTGGTTTGATAGCAAATAATCCAACATTGGATGCTATAACGGAGATTCATGAATATAACTTAGCATTAAAAGCAGTTGGTAGGGGATCTGAAGCTTGTCCTTTAAGTGTTGTTGTCTCTTTGGGAACCGGTTGCATTCCAGTTGTACCTGTAGGTATATTATTTGCATTTAATTTTTGATTTTGTTAGTTATAATTGAGAGTATTCAATTTGTTTGTACACTCTTTGACTTTGACTTATTCACATTTTAAGTTCTTTTATTTAGTTTTCTTTAAAGAGATTTGTTATTTACAGAGTACAAATTTTGTCTTCTTTTATACATGAAGTAATTAGTTGTATCAATGTTTGCACTTCAGTTGGTGTATCAATAATGGTGTCCTGATGTGAGTCACGCATCGCTTCCAAAAAGAGCAAAGCCAATCTCAAGAATAACAAGCTCCATATCAAGATTATGGAAGTTGGTCTAACTTGGTTTCTTTATTGGGCTGAATATACTATTGCATATAGGCATTCCAAGACCATTGAAATGCAGATGATTTTCAGCCCTTCAAGTGATACCTTCTTTCTGTTCTCTATAGAGACTTGTAGTGAGTGCCATAACTGCTGGAGAAAATGATTCTAACTGGTACCTCTTAAACATAAGGTGCTTTACAGTCATAAGGTAGACTGGAATAGAGAGTTTAAATGAATAAATTAATGTATATCTCCTTTGTATACTTCTGTTCCGTTATTTTTTACCAAATTGTAAACTTTTATAAAAAACATCAAATTTAATAACACACAAAAAATGTATTTATAATTTAAAAAAAATTAATTTTTTTTTTTAAACACAAAATGTACTTAATCGTTGAGGTTTGAAAAATAATGTACTAGGATTATGCTGCATATGTTCTCACAAATTTTACAAAAAAAATTACAAAAAGTTTATTACATGGAAAAATATTACTAACAGTGATGAATTATACATATTACTTATAAAAATAAAGAAAATGATAATAAACACATTTGACTCAAAAGTCCCATAACTTGTCTACTTAGGTTCATTCATAGAACCTCTATTGAATAACTACTTGTACACATCAAAAATTAACAAAATATCTTACTAATACATATGATACTAAAGAATTGGCCAATCCAAGATTAGTTTTAATTATAATTTTACACATAGTTTTGCCATTTTAACATGTTAGAATTTTAATAATAATATTTTTAAAGTTATTTTCTTTAAAAAATTAATCAATGAGTAAGAAATCTAGTAAATCCAAGAATGTTTCTTATGCAGTGGCCTTTTATTTAAAATTCTTATTCCTGTATTCCTTATAATTCATGGTTTGTATAATTTCATGATCAGTTTTTTTTATATACTTACTACACACAACTTGCCAAGATGAAATCGCATATAACTGATGCTTTCTGATGGTGTCACAAGTCTAAACCATTATGTGTATTCATACAAACGTAACTGTCTTTATATAGAAAACATTAGTACATTTTTTAGCATGATATCATGTTTCTTAAAATTCTATTTTAAGAAAGAATTTAATAACATGAATCATGCTGCTATTAATTTAACTTTTACGTTTTAACAAATATATTGTCCGTCGACTTATAAAAAATCCATATAATAAAATAGTTTAATATAAAATAAAATACAAATTAATTCACAAATTTACATAACCCAATTTAATTTAATTTTAAATTTAGGTCAGAATTTATATAATGGTTACACTTTTTGTTGCAAACATCACATTATGGATATATGAAAAAGATCATCTAATTTTTCAGTAGTGCATTCCTAACATCAGTATGAGAAGAAAATGTCTATAAACATTGGTCTGAAAACTCATTTTTTCTGACTGTTCACCATTGTGTGTTTTTAAATATTAATCGATATCTCTAGAATGGATCGAGCTATTTTAATGAAATTGGCACATTCTTAAAAGAAACATTCTCTTCAAAAATAAATATGGAAATTTTTTGTGAGAAAATTTCAGATTGCTGGCCATCTTAGTTTTCTACTCTGTGGTAGCTCAAGAACTGTTATTGCTAAGAAGTAATTGAGTAATTGTTTAGTAATTAAAATTGTAAATATTACATTGTAGATAAAATTATTTTTTTTAATCATTTTAAATTGGGCTTGAAACAGATACCTTATATTAATGAAAAATATTAAAATATGCACATGATTATGAAATAATTTTCTGCCATTTCTTATTTTCTCTACTAAATGATAATACCACTCACTCACTCTATGATTGTACCACTCACTCTAGATAGTTTGTATTATTCAAATACCACTAAACTTAAATTATTAGTGAAGAACAAAATTTACTGGTTGTCTAAAAATACGGAATAAAATATTAATCTAGAAGTATCAAACAATTTATTTTCACTTAAATGAATCATACCTTAATAATGACGTGTGATAATCAAAGATGTTTAATATGCCCTTTTATTTATATCATTGTAGTACTGATCCTTGTTTAACCATTGAATTTCAAATATGTTCAGACATTCCTTCTATTCACATTATCATATCACTCTATCTTTACCATCCTTCTACAGCACAATATTTCAAAGGACTTTTTCCTTTTGTTCCTTCTTCCTTACTACCCACAATTTGCTTGCTTTAAGATTTTACACCAGAGAAAGAAATTATGAAAGAAATTATTTTGTAATAATTTCTTCAAAATCTTTTGTTACCAACATACTCTTCTGCAAACAAAACGCGTGTTTTATTTGGCTTGTCTTATAATTGCCTCATAATTATTATTTTTCTTATTTAATTCTTATTATTGTCTTATAATTGGTTTTATCTTTTTGACTTGGCTGTCAGTGGTAATTTTGCTTCCCAAATAAGTAACTTCCTTTGCTGCTTCACTCTTTTTCCTATTTCGTACAACTTCTCTCTTGCTATACATCATTACTTTAGTTTTCCTTTGTTTATTCTACAGTTTTATATTTCTTATTCATTATTTCCTCCAAATTAGCCAGCCATTTATTAAGGTCCAGTGTACTTTTAACTATTATTGTAACATCAGCTAAGTATAGCATGTTTATCCTCTCTCCTTATACTTTTATTCCCGTGGTTGTCTTCTCTGTTACCTTATTAAAGAAATTTAACTGAGGAATTTATTTACTTAATCTTAATTTACTTACACATTAAGTAAAAATAATTAAATTTATTTTAGTTATTAGTAAATTTGTTTGTAATTAATAGTATTATGTTGATTAAGATGAAGTGATTCTCTGGAAGTGCTCTTGCACTTGCCGGTCTTGTAGAATATATATGCATTATACATGTTGAACATTTTCTCTCATAGTATTATAATTTATTAAGTGTTAATTATTTAAAATAGCAAACATATAATGTTGATGTTTACTTAGATAGCACCACTTTTGATGTATTCACATCTCACATCATCCTAAGTTTTAAAAATACATATATTTGAATATAGTTTGATGAAACATTGACAAAAATAAAGTCTAACCATGACCAGAGACAAATTGAACTGTTAATTAAAATAAGCCTGTTTGTATTACATCTTAGTATTTATGCAGATCATTATAATTGAGTACTGTTTGTTAGTTTATTAGTATTAATTTATTTTTAAATGAATGCATGTAATACTTTTCCGGGTTATCAATTTCTCTATTATTCTGGTTCATTTCTGTGATCTCTATGTTGATTATTAAATTTTTATTTGTTCACTCATGTTTGAAAATTTTTATGTTTTATATTGTTCTGAAAATCTTGCTGTAAACAATTTTTTGTTTTAAATTTATTGTTTGTTTTATATCTTAATCATTTTCTTTAGCAGTTTTATCTATTTACTTATTTTTAATTGTATTTTCTTTACACCGATGTAGTTATAAGAAGTATAATATATTTGTAGGCTAGTTATGTATACCCTATTTATAACATCTGGATGCAAGCATATTCACACTGTAAAAATTATTGTGGATAAGATATTTTTTATTCTTTTTATTTTTTAAAATAATAGCTTACAAAAAATAATAAATAAAAGAAATAGACAAAATTGTAGTATTTGTGCACATTAAAAAACTATAATTGTTATAAGCAGTTTGTAAAATTCAATCCTTTTCTCTTATAACAGTGGAAATGGTATTAATTGTCTCAACCAACAATATAGAAACAATTTAAACAAAAGTCTAGAATAGCTTATTATGTGATAATCATACTGGTTTACTCTTTAAATGATTCTAAACTGCTTCTTAGAAGGCAAACATCCTTTTGTCGAAAATATTCATGTCAAACATCCAATTATTTACAACTGGGATACAGCAAGAAAAGAGGAAATATTTTTTTATTCTTATTGATTTGAAATATTTTATATCTTCTTGAATATCCAAATCGTGGTTTTTTTTTAGCTCAGAGTTAAATAAAACTGTTGATGAATCAGAGCTTTAAAAAACATTTTGCACCTGCTGTCATATGATAGATTTTCATAAAAGTAAAATGCAGTTGTCTATACTTTATGCTGTAGCTTTGTTGACCTGCAAAATTTCTGTAGATAAAATACCTGAAAAACTTCTAGGCATATATTTCATCCTTTTATTAGTTTTAATCTGACAGTTCTTGATAATCTTGTTGTGGATCAAATGTTGAAAGTGCCAGTTGAATCACAGTATCTGACTAAAAGTTTTTATGTTGAAGTAGTATAGTCTAAATGTAGAGTTTAGAGCTAAGAACATCTATATCGATCATAAGTCCTAGTTTGAAACGGCACTAACTCTATATATTGTTGGTTTCCATAATATATACATACTTTTTTGCCAATGTTTTAATTTGATTTTGGTTTACCTGTCTATTTAATTACTATTTACTTATACATGTTGAATAGAATAACATTTTCTTCTGACCGCCATTATGGATATTGTTTTGTAGGTCCACCTTATCACTAACAAACGATTTATTTTTGCTGATTTGTGGGTGTCAGCATACAATTCTATGAGGACTATTAACTGGTTAATTGGAAATTAACTTCTGGTTCACTGTATTGCGTGAAGGATTGGGGGTAGACATTCTATATTTGCACAGTTGAATAGCTTGGTTCAGTGCAGTTCTACTAGTGTTATTGGAAATATCACTCGCATGTGTGTTCTTGTAAAACTCTTCTTCGAAATAGCTGCTGTTATTGAAAATTTTGTAAACTGTGAAGTGCTTGTGCTGTCATCTGTTTCCTTCATACAAAAAACTTATCAGCTGTTGAAATTCATAGTGAATTTTGTGCAATATGTGGAGGGAATATCATGAGTGACAGTGCAATAAGACAGTGGCATCATTTGTTTAGGAAAGTTGAACAAACATTTACGACAATAAAAGAAGTGTTCGACTCTCAATTGTCACAGATGAACTTGTTTGCAAGTATCGATGTGAAAATTCACGATAACATAATTATCTAAGTTTTTTCCTCATTTATTGCAAACAGTGCTGTATGAAATTGTGACCAATGTAAAGTGATGTAGCATTTGAAAATGACGAGGAGTTGAAAAACATTGTTACTACCTGGTTTAATTCACAGATGGCAGTTTTGAGGGTATCAAAATTTTGTTTACGGGTGTGACAAGTGCCTTAATCTGGATGGCAATTATATAGAAAAGTAGCCAAAAGATGTAGCTATAAGTTGTTTATAATAAATTATTTTTTTATTAATTTGTATTTTTAAGTTACTTTTCAGGTAGCCCTTGTAGTTAACATCTTATCCTTTACAAATACATCCTTTATAAGTAGGATAAAAATCAAGAGGCTCTAACTTAGATCTATATTTAAATTAACAGCTTACTTATAGAACAGGATGCCAGCTATTTGCTTTACTTTAAAAGTTATCACATTGGTTAAATTTTATCCATTTAACACCTATTAGGTCTATTGTCACCTTACTCAAGCAGTTAGGCAGTTTCTTTAATATGATTCCACAAAGGTCAGTGTTAAAAACGATGAAAGTGAAGTACATCGTGCCGACCTGTCCTCTATTTCCTATAATATTCACAATGGACTACGAAATGCAACTTGTTCATTAGATGTGTCCATTGATCTCTTATAAGTAAAACCCTGCTGCTCAAAGACAATATGATGTTTTAGAAATAGATACTCTGTCTGAACAAACTTTAATAATTTTTTTAAATCATCTGAGACAAAAAAAGATTCATGTCATGGATTCTCCTTTTTTTGGTGAAAGAATTATTAGTTCCTCTGAGGTGGGAAAACCCCTGTGTGAATACTAAAATTTAAAGATCTTACATAATTCTGGAGTTATGATCTCATTAAGATGTGAAAAACAAAATTTGGTGTGATTTGTGTCCTCCAACTGCTGTCATAGTATTTAGTGTTTTTAGTAGTAAACATCACAACTTTAACACAAGACATAAAGAATCAACTGGGTCACTTTTTTCATTAATGTCATGTTGTCAAGTTGTTAAGACAGATAAAAAGTATTGATCAAGTAGCTGTTTTGTATAATGCATCAGATGAATATAAATTGCTTAGGTTGTTACTTATTTCATTATAAAGTTATGATAAAAAAAATATATATATATATATATATAATAGTTTAAGTTGACCAATAAAAATAACATTTGAGTTTAGGGTTTTATTTTTGTGGCAGATCTGATTATTAATATAATAAATTTTTATCCTTTGTGTTTTTTTTTTTTTTAATATTTCTTAGCAGACCAAAGGCATTGATGTTTTTCGGCCAGATAGTTTATGGGATTCAGCCAAACTTATGGCAGGGTTATCAGCTCTGGGTACTTTACTTGTTGATCAAGCAACACAAGCCGATGGCAGAGTTATTGATCGATGCAGAGCATGGTAAGCATGTACTGAATTCACTTTTGTGCAAGTGCTTTTTTTTATATAAAGATAAATAGCCTACTTTTTATTTAGTATTTTTTTTTATCAAGTCGTTTTTTTTATTAATAAATTCTTTTTTTTCTGTTAAGTTAAATAATTGGTTTCTTAAAAAAGTTAAGGTATATTTGAATAGATTTATCCTTTTTTAAATTTAATGTTGAGCAGAGTTTTTTCTAAGCTACTTTTTGTACTGAAAATTTTGAGTAAAAATAAATCATAACAAATTTATTGTATGTTGTAATATATTTTGTAATGTTGCAGCTGGTATCTTTAACAATATATTAATAATTGCATTTCTTCATATTTTCTTAAAAAAAAAATCATAGACATGCATACACTGTTTATAGATAGATCTAGAGAGAGTTGTTTAGAGATCTAGATTGCATATGAAAAAAATCAACTGTAGCTATGTAGAACATTGGAAAAGAAAAATTTACCTATTTGATTTATGTCATATAAATTACTTTTTTTTTTGTGAAAAAAAATTCTTTTGTGATTGGTTATTCGATTTTGAGAGTCTCTCAGTAATCTGTTTGATGTGCTTCCACATTGCCTTCTGTTCTCCATCAGTTTCTTATTCTCAATATATCTTTACCTCTTCATCAATTATATTTTTCCATAGATTTTGAGTTTTATTTTGTTTTGCTGTTTACATTTTCTTCTAGATCTAAATTCACTAACCCAGAATGCCTTGATGTATTTTCCTGTGTGCTATTATTTTTTTAAGATTCGCCAATCAATTTCTCTCTTTTTCATTTAAATCCATTTTTATTTGTAAGAACCAATTAATTTTGAAAATCATCTTGAAACATTGAATTTCAAAGTATTTTATTCTTTTTCTGGCTTTTCTATTATCCATGTTTTGCTGCTATGTAGCACTGTGCTACATAAAAATACATTTATTGATATTTAATTCTATTCAAATATTTTAAACAATTTCTTTCTAATTAACAGACTAATAATACAGTTCATGCTTTGTTTACATATATGGTGAATCAGAACTCCATCCCAAAGATATCTAGCATCCTTTAATATTTACTGAGTTGGGATTTACAGTAGTGTTTGTTGCATCCTGCAACAAACACTTTTTGAGATGTAGCAACATCTCAAAAATAAATAATTATGGAAAAAATGATGTATATAGAAAAATAAAAGGGAAGTTTGAGGAAATAAATTCTAAATATAATAGTATTATAGGTGTATGTGGAAGATTAGTGTTAGGGGAAGATAAAATACTTAATGTTTGGCAAGTATATTCATAAGGGTTGTTAATTTTAACACCCCTTAATAGTGCTAAACCCTTATGTTCTAAAGAAAGAGAAAGAAATTGATGAAAATTACAGTTGAAACTCTAATAATCTAATTCAACATCTGAAAAATTTAAACAAGAATTCATACTATCACACAAACTGATGGTATACATCTAAGTTACTCCTCTGTCTGACAGAAATAGGATTGAATAGGCTGTACACATTAGTATGAAAATATTATTGGAGCTGAAAAAGTGTTCACGAATTTTTAATAAAAACGTTATTTTCTTTCATTTGCTCTTTTCCTATCTTTTATCCTATTATATTTCCTTTCCATCTTTTGATGGCTCCTTTCCAGTGGTTGATTATATAATTTATCCTGATGCTTCTAACCAGAGATCAATAAGTGATTTTACTTATGGAACATTTAACCAAAGATTATGGTATTATATTTAAACTTGGAGAAACATTGGGTAGTAGTATTCTATTGCGTTCTGCCAAGAAATCAATAGCCCATAAGGGCTTAACGTAGAGAGAACAGACTTTGGTCTGAAATCTCCCCCTAACGTGGTAAACATATGCTTCTATGTACTTCTTCTTAGACTGACTTGGGAGGCCCTGCTGTTATGTATGCCTCCACTGTAGTAGCTGTTGGGGTCTGTGGAGCATGCAGATGCAAACTCCATTGACAAGTTCCATTGTTCCATATGGGAGGGAAGGGAAAGGAAAAAAATATTTGTGGTTAAATAAATAATATGCATGATTTATGCATATTGCAATTCAACTACTGAGTTGAGATTGCTACTGAGCAATCTCTATTTTGTTGGAGATGAACTAATACTGTTAAATTAATGATTAATTTAAGAAAATTAATTTGTTATTGCAATAAGTAAAGTATATATTTCTCATTATTTGATAGGTAATTGAAAAATTTATTTTTTATCCAGGCATACTGCTTTATTATTTTTAACTTCTTGTATGCTGCTTTATTTATTTATTGCCTTCTTTAAATTGATACTTTCATTTTCTAAAGAACTAACCTTTTTAGTTGCCTCTTTACCACTTTCTATTTCATCAATTCTTATATGTTCTCTTTTATTCTGCCTGTTACTCAACTCTTTGTTCTCTATTTTTTATTGGTTTTTTTATATCAATTACAGTTCTGTTAAGCGTTTTAATCAGATTATCATTTTATGTCTGATCTGGGATACACTTTCCAGTCAGTAATTTGGTTTAAAGTTTCTTCACAATTTATGTGATATGAATGCGTCTTGTATGAATGTGTCATATTAATTACTAGTTTATACTCGGTACAAAATTCTGAGAGGCTAATTCTTTAAATTCTTTGATTTAATCATTATTTCTATTTAGAGTTTGGGGTAGCCTACCTTCAATTTTTTTTTTACTATCCCCTGGTTACTCAGTTCTGTGAATTGGGTAAGTCAAAAGTTAAATAATCTGATCCTCCAACCCTAAAAATACAACTACCTAACTTATGATCAGAGAGGGAAGTAAATCTTTGTTAGATTAAAAACTACTTTTATTTAAAAGCTTTTAACAATATAATACAAAAAAATTCAATTGGCACATATCAATATCATTTGATAATTTCTCTATGAACTTTGACTTTACAAAAGATCTTACATTCAAATTATATTGTTCTTTGGACTTAACTCATTTATTTACATACTTGTTCCATTTCTGTGATATCTAACTTGATTTTAAAATCTAGCTTTCTACTAGTGATTATAACAAAGTAACAAAGGACCTATAAATCATTTTACATCTTCCTTTTTCGCCTATATGTTTCATATTTTCTTATTCATATTGTATCTAATGACTTCTTTTTGTAATCAAAAAGGTTTTTCAAAATTTTCTTTAGATAATGATCCCCAAAGTAGTATTGAATATCATACATACAGAAAATTGTCAGTCTGTGATAAACTGTTTTCAAAAATTTTATTACACCACTGCCAGATATTAGTATTAAAGCTAAAGTGTTTGAGCTTTTTTTTATTAATATAAATGATTATGTTTGTACATGATCAATTCCAAGGCAGATAAATTATGATCAATCATTCCACCTACACTTTATTAGTGGTGATTTGTTTTATTATTACCTAATAATGGTATTATTTTCTTGTTTGACCAACTTGTTTTCATTTATTACTACATTACACTGCATGAGATGAGATGAGATGTTGAATAGCTTTATGTTTATGTATGAAATTATGTATTTATATTAGCTATCAGTGGATCGCATCACTGTTACACCTGTGTAGGGTTTTACTTGACTCTTTTTGATCACTGAGAGTAGCAGGTCATGGATGCAGATTAAAAGTAAGTTTGATGTCACTGTTTTACTTCAGCTAATACTTCAACAAGATGGAGCTGATAATTTCTAATTACTCCTTTTGTTTCTTGCTTTATCGCTAATGTTGTTTCTTCCTGATAATATATTGCCTTGCTACACCTGTTATGCCTATTTTCTTAAATTTTTACTAAGGTTGTTCAAAATTCAGTCATAAGCTTTTCTCCTGAATCAATTTTTTTGCATAAGTTATTAACTCTAGATTTCTCTTTTTTCTACTGTTCTGCTACTAATGAGTTATGTTAATTTAGATGAGAGATTCTAACTTTGATGGGAGCTCTACTCTTTAAGATATTTTTTGAAAAATGTCAAAACAATCTTACAGATTTATAAATTTGTTGACTCTTTACCATTGTATTTGAGTAAATGTTTAATTTTGGGTATTTCTAAATGTTCAGGAACTATTGCCACTTCTAGTGAACCTGCTAATAAGTCTTATCCCCTACATTTATTTAGGTCTAGACATTTTTCATTAATACTGGAAAATTTATTGGTCTTTTGGACCTAAGTATTGAATCTATGTCTTGTTTGTGATCATTCTAAAACCTCATTAAAATAATTTGGAAAACTGTAAGAATTAAGTCTTTGTTGCATGTCAATCCTTTTTATTTTAATTTGATTTTTACTATAATATGTTTCAGCTTTTTATACCATTTGGCATATGGCAGATGGTAATTTTCTTGTTAATTTAAATTGTTAGTGTAATATTTCATTGTGGTTTTTTAGCATATGTTATAGGAATTTTCCATTTATGCTGTGTTTTTTTATTACTGAGTTTTAGTTTTTAATTTAATTTTTAATTATTATAATTATGAACCATAATTTTATGATTGTACATACTTAGAATCTTTTAAAATTTTGTACATATACTAATATTTATTAACATCTTCATTGAGATTCCTTATTTTTCAAGGAACACATCTAAACATTGACAAAGGTTTTCAGCAAACCTATTTAATCTTTCTCTTTTTCTTAATTGAATCCCAGCCATTTCTGTTCCCGTTTCTGATATAAAAACACATCTATTAAAACGTGTTTATTATTTGTGGAATAGGTATGATACTCTTATGCAGTGCTTATGCAGTGCTGTAGATTTTTCAGAGTATTTTGTTAAATATATTTTATTCTGGTCTGTTTGTACCTTGGACAGTTTTCTCAAACTTAGATGTATAAACTTAATATTTTTAAATCCCTTTCCCTGATTTTTGTGATTAAAACACTATTGGAGTCCTTTCTACTACAGCTGGTGTCATTGTTTTCCATTAACTCATTGTTTACTAACATTTTAACTCGCTGTTTATGAACACTGTTTACTTCATTTTCTACTTTTATTGAATCCTTTTTCCTGTTTTTAGCCCCTTCATTAAAAAAAATGTTTATTGAAGTTGATTTTACCTGGATAATTTTATCTTATTGTACATAGGATGTTATCAACTCAATTAACTTGTTTCATAATACACAAGGGGCTTGGTGGTCGCACATGTGTGGTTGAGCATTATCTTGTTACAGAATTATTATTTTCGTGATTGTTGAACATGATCTCACATCTTCTAAAGTATCCATCTCTAATTATTACACAAAATTTACAGTTAACCTGGCTTCCTGGTAGTCGGTCATGTGTTCTGTGTTTTGAATCCCAGAACATTATCAAGAGAATTTCTTTTGTAGAGGCTTGTGTTTTGAATTTTTTTTATTGTGGCAAACCATTTTCCAGTATTCTATGCTCTGCCATTTTTCTTCTAAGTTATAATGATGCACCCAAGTTTCAGAAGCTGTTCACAACTTTCCTTTCATTGTTGTTTTTTCTTTTGTGTGTGTTTGCTTGACATCTAAGTGAACAGATTTCACAGTAGGCCAGTTGTACAATAATGTGTCTTTTATCTTTTTTATATGCCTGTGTAGATGATGATGCAACAGGCATTTTGAATTGATTCATCCACCTCCTTTTGCTGCTTCTCATCAGTCACAGAAACTGGTTGATTACTGCGGGTTCATCCTCACTATTTGCCTTATTAACTTTGGATGAACAAATTTTTATTGCCCACCTATTCGCAGTACTCCAATCAGCAGTTTCATTTGTTGAAGAATGGTTTTCTTGTAATCGTTTTTCTTATAAAATGTTACATTAAAATCATGTATCCACATACATTCCTAGTTAAAAAAAAAGTTTGGAGGTGCTAAGATGGTGGGAAAAAATTTCAAGGACACCATAAGTAGTAATTTTAAACTACATAGATCTGCACCTGTTTATATCTCCTGGTATCCCTCAGTTTTGAAAAATGAAGCAAGTTCAATAGTTTAATATCACTTTGTATATTATCTCCTTACTATCTTTTCTAAAGAGAAGGACTCAGATCGGTGAAAAATTTTTTAGTGTGAAAAAAAATTACAAGCTCTGTTGTAGTGTCTTAATTTTTCATTAAAGTTATCATAATTAAAACAACTTGTAGACATCAGTTATTTACAAAAATCATTTCATTTAGTAGTTTTTCATCCTTCATCTGAGAAGTACAGAGCTGTTGTTATAGAGATATCTAACTCTGTATTGAGTAATAAAAAGTAATCACATTTAGAATAGACGAAAATAAATGATGTTTGAAAAAATTTGTTACGGTAAGTTGTTCTTATTACATCAAATTTTGATTGTATTGCAGAAATGACTCAGTTTTTCTGATACTTATGTGTGACACACAGGTCAGTATAAAAATATTCTAAAATTATGTATTTCTTTATTTCTTAATAAAAACGTGCCAGTAAAGTTAAGAGAGGTACATTCTTTAACCATCATTATTGTTTTAACATTAGTGAAATATGCATGAATGATAATTTTTGGGATATTACCAGTTCATGTTGAAAGACTTTAATTACACTTATTCAAAAAGTGATGTAATTACTCTAGCAGATGTAGGTTACTTGAATTAAAATTAAATTTAGTCCTCTGCTTTAATCTGGGGTAATAATTTAAAAAAATTGAAATAAATCCTAGTAATAAACTATTTAAAATTTTTGGGAAAATTTACTAGCGACTTATTTGTTTTTTTTTTAATATGTAAATTTATGAATATTGATATTATTATTAATAATAGTTATTATTTTATTTTTTGAGTTAATTTAATCGATTTCATTTATAGGTGCTCAATGATAAATGTTCCTTTTTTTCGATTCTCACCTCAGCTGAGTGAGGATGTAGCAATGGATGAAAAAAGTGATGAAAAGTTGGTGAACATGCTTTGGGAATCGATGGCTTACATGGAAAATAACCGAAAAGAACTTCAAAAACTAGCTGTCATATTAAACTGTGAGTACCATATTCAAGTATTGTATTTTGTGGTATAATAATTACGTAGATTAAAAAAAATTGGTGGTAGTGTGGTTATTGGTTGGTTGGTAGTTAGTGATTGGTTTGTGTTTGTACATTTTTTATTGGTTTATGGCTTTTAAATGTTACCTGCTTGTTATTAGATCTTTTAGATGAGCTTGTTAAAATATACATCTTTTAAATTAATTTTTTTAATTATTAATTAATGAACTATTAGACATTTTCTTTTAAATTGATAAAATTGTAATAAATTTTAATGTGACTAATTTTATTGAGTTCAGTGAATTGCTCTTTTCTTACCAATTTTATTGTGCAAGTGTTTTGCTCAAATGATAGCTCTTCAACTTGCTACTTTATTCAATTTCTTTGAATATTTCTTAGATTATTTTTGTTCTTAATAAAACAAACATATTAAATTTTTTTAAATTCAATCAACTTTATACAATATACAGAGTGATTCTAAATTGCACATCAATCTCTAGGGAGATGATTCTGTAGCCAAAAGTAAGATAAAGGTTCATACAAACATAGGTCAATGGACGGTTCGTTAGTGAGTTTCAGCTCTGTGAAACATTTAACCATGCTTTTTGCTCGCTCTGTGAAAAAAAACCATATTAAAATTCTTGGGGTACCAATCGAGGGGTGAATTTGATGTTTAATTATTGTTTTTGATCTAAAAAATAGAATAAAAGTGGTTCCAGATCTCTATCTCACTTAGGTTTTAAGACAGGGTAAAATAAGGAAATGTTTGGTTGGAAAATACACTTTTGTAGGTTTGCAATAAAATAACTTTGTTAATTTACCAATAAACAAATAAAAAATTTTTAGATAACTGTACAGAATTTCATTCTAAAAAAATTGATGTAATTATATAAAATTAAACACAGATTTGATAATTCAACTTTAATTAGAAACAAAACATAAACTGGATTGGAAAAGCGATACAATTTTAAATAGTATAATTTACATACAAATGCTAAAAATTATAAAAATAAATTTGAAAGACATCCTTCTAAAACATATTAAAAATTTTTATATTTTCATAGGTTGACTGATCAACAATTAAGTTTAGTGTCTAACATTTGAATGTTCATTGGAACATTGTATGTGCTTTTATTGTTCGGTCAGTAATTCACAATGGGTGTACCACAAATTTGTTTTCATTTGGAGAGTTGACGGATCTGTTGTTAATTTATGGTAAAGTAAATAAAAATGGATTGGCTGCTGTGCGTGAATACTGGGAAAATTATCCAGATTGAAGAGTACCATGTTGTAAAACTTCTGAGGCTTTGGAGTGGCAAGTTTGAGAAATAAGAATGCTTAAACCACAAAGATTTTATGTTGGTTGTGAATGTTTTGTGAAAAAATACTAACATTGAAGAAGTATTATTGAGTGTGGTACAAGTATCTCCCACCTCAAGCACCAGAACGTTGTCACATCGATTTCATATAGCGTAATGAACTGTGTGGTGAACATTATGGGAGGAACAATTATACCTATTCCATACAGCATGTATTCAAGAGTTATTAGTAAATCTGATTATGATTAATGGATGAAATTCTGTCTATGGTTAATTAGAAAATGTGAACATCATCCTGATTTCCTAAGAAATATTATAATTACTGATGAGTCCTGTTTTTCAAGAATCTGTTTATTTGGACAAGTATATTGTGTTCAGGCAATGATAACACCTGAACTCATTGTTTTTCGCCCTGGAAAAAAGAAATACAAGAAATGGCATTGTAAATTATAGAAACACTCACAATTGGGCAGAAGAAAATTCCCATGAGGCTGCTACAAGTTATTTCCAACACAATTTTTCGTTTAATGTGTGGTGTGTAGTCTTCTTGGTGATAATCTCATAATTTCTTTTTTCTTTCCACCAAGGCTCAGTGGTGAGCGGTATTTGCATTTTTTGCAAACAAATCTGAAGGAACTGTAGGAAAATATTCTACTTGCAGATAGTATAGATATGATTTTTCAATGATGGTGCACCTGTTCACTAACATTGTGATGTGATGAATCATTTAAGTAACACGTTTAGTAAGTAATGAATTGGTCGAGACGAACTAGTAAAATGACTATCTTGATTTCATGCCAGCAGATTTTTTTTCATTGGTGTTGGATGAAGTTGTTATTGTATTTCGTTTATATTGTCACAGAAGAAGAACTGAAACATCGTATAATAGAAGCTGGAGCTACTATTATTAATAATGATGCTGTTAGACATGCCTGGCTATTTGATTTTATTTACATTATGTTGTTCAAACATTGATGAAAATTGTTTTGTTTAAAATCCTATTGCTGTTCCGATCTATTTTGTGTGTTTTGTTTGTAATTAAAGTTGAACGTATCAAATTTGTTTTTGATAGACATTATTTTCATCAATTTTCTCCGATTTAAATTCTCTATAAAGTTAACTAGAAATTTTTATTTGTTTATTGGTAAATTAACAAAGTTATTTATTCTAAACCTAAAAAAGTGTATTATCCAACAAAACGTGTTTGTATTTTACCCAATTTTAATTAAAACCTAATTGGGTTAGAGGTCTGCGACCACTTTTATTCAATTTCTTAGATAAAAAACCATAAGGAAACACCATATTTACCCCTCAATTTATAGCCTAAGAATTTTAGTATGGTTTAAATTTCACAGTGGGAACAGAAAGCAGGGCTAAATGTTTTGCAAGCCAAAACTTGTTAATGAATCGTTTTCTGACCTACATTTATGTAACCTTTTTTCTTATTTTTGGCTACAGAATCATCTCTTGAGAGATTGCTGTGCAATTTAGAATCACTCTGTATTGCTTAATATCTAAAGTTCAAATTTTGAAGTAATCGGTCTCCTAATTACTTCATTTAACCTCTTCAAACACTAATTTTGGTTTTCTGTATTTTGAGCCAATTGCAAATAGATCTTCGAAGTTAAATGGTTTTTCAAGATAAATGAATTAATAAAAAAATTGATTGGTATGTTTTGTTTTTATTTACTCAATTTTATTTATGAATAAGCTGATAGTTTAGATAGGCCCCGATAGGTTTTTGAATTTGAGAACTTTATGGAGAAATTGTGTATTGAGTTTATTAAATTCTATATATATATATATATGTAACTGATATATTGGTTGTTTTGTTATTTTTTTTTACTGAAAATTTGACTTGTAATTAATTAGAAAGAAATTATTATTTTTATCAATTTGTTTCATTAGTTGGTCTTTTTTAAAAAGAGTACTACGAGGATTGGCTGATAAATTTTGCACATATATGTGTAGCGTGGAAATGAAAAAAGATATTGGAATGAAATAATAAATGAATAACAGTACAATACCACAAAACGCAGTAATTATTTTTCAATATAATCCTTGTTTATACTGATACACTTTTCCCCAATGTGTAACAAGTTTTGCATTCTGTCACTGAAAAAGTCTGGTGGATCCAAAGTGGCCAAAATTTTCTCGGATCCAAGTCGCTATAGCTTCCTTTACCTCATCGTCAGTGGTGTAATGATTACCTTTGAGATCTCTCGAGATGAGTGAAGAAGTGGAAGTTGCATGGAGCCAAATCTGGCGAGTATGGCGGATGCGGAATAGGCTCAAACTTCAGCTTGTGGAGAGCCATCTGTCAGTTTGCATGGTACCCATTGTGTACATATTTTATGGTAACCCAGTTGCTCAATAATATGGCCTGTTTGTTCTTTAGATACGGCTAACTGAATAGCAATGCATTGCTGGTCACTTTGAAGCAAATCATTCACCTCCTTTCAATGTTTCTCGTCAGTCGCAGAAACTGATCATCTGCTACGAGGTGTGACTTCAATTGTCACTTTAACACGTTCGCTGCTTCTCGCAATCACTAGTGTGAACTCCCGTGCTGATTTTTTTTTTTTAGTAAAGCTACTCTACTGTTATGGACTAAATACTACCTGACATTTTTAAAATGATTTTCGGTATAGTAATGCGTATTATCGAGATTATATAACTCACGCGGGAGCCGCGTGACCAGCCCGGCCCTTGAAATCAATGTATGTTTGCTAATGGTATGCTAGTCACACGACTCCCGCGTGAGTGTAAAAACAACTGGTTATACGTAATTATTTCCAGAATTCTATTCGAATCTTTCTTTTGATAAATTAGTGGTTCTTGGTGAATTAAAAAAATAAGTTGAAAGTTAAAATATTTTATTATAATTTGCGTATATTTTTTTTATAATTTGTATTTACATAAAATTAATTTCAAACATCTTACAACTAAAATTCATTTATAATGCTCTAAAAGATAATTACATTTGTACATACATAAAAAAAAAATCGTAAACTACTTATACTTATGGTATAACCTAAAACATGGGTCCAAATCCAACATGGGACCATCATCAGAATCCTCCAAATCCTCGATAATTTTCTGAATTTCTTCTTCTGTGTACACCCTTTTCGGTTCAGCCGATCGGCGTTTTTTTTGGTTCAGGACCCCTAGAAGTTGATGGTTCATTATCAGCCATGTCTGAAAGGAAAGTAAAAGTAAAAAAAAATAAGCAAAAATCTGGCTGTGCAATTTATTATGTGCTAAAATTAAAAATCTTGACGTGTGAAAGGATGCTATTTTTTTTTTTGCCACATACTGTATTTATTATGATAAAAACTACAATTAGATAAGTGTTATGAGAAGAAATTACCTTTATGTTGTTGAAGAAAGAAGAGCTGGAGCAGAAAACACAAAGCCAACTTTGATCACAAAAAAAATGCAAAAAAATTAACACAAACTCGCTACGACTTTCACAGTGCAAAGGTAGGACACTAACTAAGTGCGTCATAAGGTTGGGATGTTATACCTGCAGCCGGCAAGGGAGGGGAGACCAAGGAATGGAATAGTCCCTCTTACGTGGGAGCCGTGTGGCCCGGCTGCAGGGGACAACCACACTCACGCGGGAGCCGCGTGATACGCAGTGGACGTGTTGACTGTTTCACATTCACAAAATTTAAACGCTCGCCTATTAACAGTACTCCTGTCAACAATTTCACTACTGTAAACCGCTTTAAATGATGAAAAATATTTGTAGGATTCACATTTTCTGCTGTTAAAAATTTGATCACTGTGCGCCTTGTTAACACCTTGTATACATATTGACCGTACTCAACACCATTTTAACTGCTAATGAAAACAAATCGGTAAACGGATTTCTATGCATTATCGCAAGTTTGTAGAGGGGAATTTCATGTGCTGCCAGCCCAACTTGATGGTACCTTTTGTTTCCTTATAGCACACTAGTCTTGCGTGCAAATTTATCAGCTGAGCCTTGTAAGTATTTGTAATTTAGTTGTTACATTGGAAGTACAGTAGTTTGTATTTTTGATTTGTTAATTTTGTTAGATAAGTAAGCGATAAAAGTTTCTTGATTCATTCATTTTTTATTTCTAAGTTAATATAAAATTTATGTTGATGTAAAATATTTTCAAATTGTAAAAAATAAAAAATTCTAAGTAGTAATTTTTTAAATTTTATTAATGCTGTATTGGGGTAAAAGAATGTGTTTTCCATTGTAAATGATATAAAGCAATTTTTTTTAAGTTAAAATGAATTAAAGTATTTTTCATTTTATGTTATTCATTAAATTCAATTTTTTTCTAATTTTGGATTGTTCCAATTATTTTTTCTGTTTTCAAATTGCTTTCTTCTTGACATATATTAAGTTAATTATACTTAATGATTAACAAAATTATATATTATTACATCATAAAAGAAATAAGTCTTTTAAGGATTGTATCTGATGAACAGCACTTGAAAAAAAAAATTATTTTATATAATATTTAAACTTGCTATTTTCTGCCTTATTGTTATAAATTATATGTTTGAAAAAGCGAGTAATAATTATGAAAAATTACTAATTAAAATTCATGTTTTGATTTGCTGCTAATGCAATTTTAACATTCTGCAGTTTTGTTAAGAGATAATGTAAAAAATTAGTTTTAAGTTTATTTAAGGAAAGTAGTTTATATAAATTTAGTAAAGTTATGTATTTTAAAATTTCCTAACTTTTTGTTTCAATTTGGTAGTCATCTTTTAAAAAAATTACTGATTTGGCTCTCAGTGAAGATAAAAAGGTTTTTATGTTTTGCTATTATTTTTATAGTATTTTTGTTTTACTTATTTTTTTTTTTTTTGGTATAACTATTGCGATTTAGCAACACTTTATGTACATAATTTTAACTAAAAATGAGGTGGAAAAACTGAGTCATGAAGGAAAGAAGAATTTCCATTAAAATTTCTGGGAATCTCAGCTGTCTGTAAGAAAATAGTACGTTTCATTGTGATTCTTTATAAAGTGGCTTAATAAAGCGATGTTACTCTTTTTTAATAGACAGTTATTGTAAGTGCTGTCTATACTGTTACTGTTTTGGTTCAAATTTTTATGAGGTCATGTTACAAATATTATATACAGAGTAACCCTGAATTGTATTTTGGCCAAAAGGATACATGTGAATTTGAGCTATTATAATCTTGTGACAAATATTCTAAAAAATATATGAGGTCTGTAAATAAAGTAATGAGACTAGTTTTTTTTTGGCAGCCAAAATGGCAACACTGTAAAGTTACTAGTAAACAATGGTTTTGTGAACAGCTGATTTATATTAGGTATTAATATTTTTAGTCTATTGTTGCCACGTGAGACGTAAACAAGCTTTTCATGAAACGAGTTTTTGTTGTGTTATAAAAATGAGTGATACTAGTCGCTCATAATGAGCAACGTTGTGGAATAAACTTTCATGTTAAACTCTGTGAGAATTCTACTGAAACTGTTTCAAAATTTAAAAGAGCGTATGGATATGATGTTCTGTCAAGCCCAACTTTTTAGGTGGTTTAAAGCATTTCAGATGGCCGGGAATCTGTTGTGGATGATCCACGCTCTGGAAGATAAATCAAAAAGTGACAAAAATGTTGAGTGAATCAGACTTGATACGGTGCGACCAACGATTAACTGTCAGAATGATTGCAGAACAATTGAATTTGAACCGAACCACAGTCCATCAAATTTTGACAAACTAATTGGACATGAAAAAGTTTGTGCAAAATTGTTCCCAAAAAACCTCGCTGTTGAACAGAAAAACAACAGAGTGGAAGTAAGCCGCAATCTTCTTGGTTAAATTGAAACTGATCCTGATTTTTAAAAAATGTTATTACTAATGATGAATCTTGGATATTTGAGTACAACCCAGAAGCAAAATGCTAGAGCAAGGAGTGGCACACTTCAAACTCGCCACGTCCCAAAAAAGCAAAAATTAAAACCACGCTAATTTCTTTCTTTAATAGTAATGGCATTGTCCATAAGGGGTTTTTTTGCCTGCAGGACGACTGTAAATCAATATGTTTACCAAGAAATTCTTGAAAGACTGCGGAAAAGAGTTGCCCATGTGAAACCAGCCATCAAAGATAACTAGATGCTGCATCATGACAATGCACCTTGTTCCACTGTATCTCAATTAATGGGTTTTTAATGAGTTTTTGGTATTCCTGTAGTTCCTTATTCATCTGACTTGAGTCTCTGTGATGTTTTCCTGTTCCTGACTTTAAAAAAAACACCTCAAAGGACACCATTTTGGAACAGTAGAAAACATAAAAAAAAGTGTAACCAACCACCTGAAGGATATTCCAGTTTCTGAGTTCCAACACTGCTATGAAGCGTTGCATGGTTTCCCAAGGGAACTATTTCGAAGGTGATTGAGTTCATGTTTAATTGAATTGTAAAAACAAAAAGGTTTTTCTGAACCAGTTTCACTACTTTATTTACAGACCTCGTATGTGTATATATATATATATATATATATATATATATATATATATATATATATATTTCTGTAAACATTATAATGTTCTGTAAAACAGAAAAAGTGGTGGCTAATGTGGCCGGCTGTTTGTGGCAATGTAAGCATAGTATTATTGATTCTAAAAATAATTTAGAAATTTTGTAGATTTGTAATAACAATAAAAAATGAATATACTTCAAAAATATTATATTTATAAATATAAGCAAAAGTATGAAATGATGAACCACTGAATCGTATGAAGATGATGTTTTAATTAAAGACATGTTGGGTTGTAGCAGTTTGTAACAATGATTACGATCATAAGATGTGATGTTTTAAATTTACATCATTCCAGTAATGGCAGTGGAGTTGTGTTGTTATTTCAAATTTTGTGGTTATTAATGTGTTTATGTTTTCTAAATTTTTAAGTTTTTCTCTTATTTGTTTGATGTAATTATAGAGTTATGTACAGACTGATGATGTGAATTCCTGCGAAAGTCGACTATTGTTTTAGATTTTTTTATGTTTTTCTGTTACTGTGTTTTGATGGTTAAGTTGTTATTAAACTTAATTACTACAGTAGTTGATATATTGATGAATTGTTTGAATTTAAAAAAAAAAATATACATACTTACCAGGTTTGTTTTGTATTAAATTATTCAAACTGCAGGAAACATATTATTTATATTTTCAGAAACCAGGAAACATGGTTTAATCCTTTTTTGCGTTTACTGTTTGCAAGCTTTATAATAACAAAATTTAATGTAGGCTACGTTCATATACTGTAGTATGCAGTCGATTGAAAATTTAAAAATATCTATTTTCATTAGTTTCACTTTTTTCTCTGCCTTATCCAAATTTATAAAACAGTGGCATTTTTTTTCTTTTTTATTAAACTGTTCACTACTGTTAACATAATTTCTCAATGATAATTAAAGATGGAGATGGGATTTTGTTTTTATTAAAATCCCTCTTTTTCCAAATTAATCACTGAACCTACCTAAAATTTGATTCTTAATTAAAAAATGCAAGATTTTTTGTAAAAATATTTAAAAATATTGTTACAAAAAATATACTAAAAAATCCATTTTAGTTCTTGGTATTAAAATATATATATTATTTTCTTTCAATTATTCCGTTTATTAATGCTATTTCCGTGACAGTTTTTCTTCTTTCACTGTGAACAACATTATAATATGCTCAATATTATATTCATTTGTTGAGGTAGATGGGCGCTTACTACAAATATCATCTTTAACGCTAACATGAACATCACTAAAATGCTTATGTCATTCATAAACTACTGCTCTCTTCATCGCTTATTCTCTGTGTTCTTGTTCAAGCAGCTTCATATCGCGGACAGCGATTTTTTTGAAGCAAAATGAAAAGTTTGATCATTTATGCACAGTTCAGTTGCTGATTTTTTCATTGAAATGTACACATTACTAAACAAACAACTTTAATTTTTTGTGCATGAAAAATGTGATGCTGCTATATCATTATGTCGTGAGTCCTAACATAAAACCAAAAATGCTATCGGTGTAAAAAAACAAAAAATGGCTTATTACAATTGTTATTTTAAACTGTATGAGATAATTATAGGAACCTTTTGAACCTACCATATATACAGGTTGTTTCACGCAATATTACTGGTGCTTTTGAGCTCATTCTACTAGGAAATTATTTTTAGTTAAAAATAACCATGACATCTTTCTTACAACTTATTAGATTGCGCACAAACCAAATGTATCTGCTCAGTATCACAACTGCAGTTTGCTGGTTGATTGTTTTTACTATATGCACTGAACTTGAGAAAACAACATAAATAGCCCACACACCAATTGCTGCAGTTTGCAGATGAGTGAGCATTGGTATCAAGATTGTTAACAACAACAGAGCAGTGGCTGGTGGTGCCCATATTTTCTTTATCGTCATAACTAGGCTACAGTTAAAGTAAACATTTTAACAAAAAAATACACATCATGACCATTTATTATGTTCTACTATTATTAAATAAATGTTATGTTTATTATTTAATAAATTATCCTGCTATATGCTGTTAACCTCTTCCCAAATATGGATGAAAATATTTTTTTCAAATGATAAAAGTAGTACAGTAATAACAAAACATTTGTTAAGTACAATACTGAATGTTAATTGTTTAATTTATTTACTGTATTATACTAGTAAAATTCACTCTTTAGAAAGTTGGATGATGCAACTGTGAATGTCAAACCTGCGAATAGCGAGGCATTACTGTGTATATTTTTATATTGTTTTGTTGAAATTAATCCTTTTAAGATTCATATTATTTCTCTGTACTGTTATATATTTAAAATTATATTAATATAAACCAGGGGTGCAGAATATGGCTGAACGCCTGAACTAGGTTCGGGGGAAATTGAGGCTGGGCTGGGGAAAAAAGTTTGTCATCTTCCTTTGTTAAACTTGATATTAATTGATAAGAGATTAAGAAGAGATTTACTTACCATGATAAATTTTAATTAACTTCAAACTCTTCAAATAATTCTTGTGTTGCTTCCATTGTAGGTTTTGGTTTGGATTTTTCCTGCTTAATTACAGGGAGCACAGCATCAAACTTTTCATTTAAACTTGTTCAGATAACTGCCCTTCATAATTGTTTTCATTTCTTTTAAAAAAGCCATATAAAGGGTGCCGAAAATGTTGACTAATGTTCACAAAGATCACAGAATGATGACATCTGCACTTGCTTTTCTTGCCCGCTTTAATCACGAAGGAAACAAATTTTTTCTCCATGTCATCACTAGTGATGAAATGTGGATTTCATATGTCAATTTTGAGATGAAACAATAATTCGTGCAGTGGCATAATTCTGGTTCAGTTAAACTTAAAAAATTTAAACCAGTCTCGAAGGAAAATCAAGGCAACCATTCTGGGACCAGAAGGGTGTGCTTTTGATTGATTTCATGGAACCTGGAACATTCATCACTTTACAAGTATATTGTGAAACACTTTCTAAACTGTTTCGTGTATTCAAAACAATGATGGGGAATACTGACATCAGGAATTGTTCTTGATAATAAATGTCCACACACATGGTTACATGCACAACAGAAACAATTCAAAAAATTGGATGGTAGATTTTTGATCATCCCCTTACAGTTCTGATCTTGCACCCAGTGACTATCATCTCTTTCTACATCTCAAAAACTGGCTTGTGTCTCAGTGATTGAGGAAAGTGAATAGTTGAAAATGGCTTTGCAAAAGTGGCAGTAATCCCAGATGGTGGAATCTTATGCAGTGGGTTTGAAGAAACTTGATCATGATATCAAAAGTATCTGGAATAAAATGGTGATTGTATAGAAAATAATGTAAATATGAAAGTATTTGGAGCTATTAATAAATTTACATTTTTTCAACTGTTCTCATTTTGTTACTGATCGGCTCTTACTTTTGAACCCTTCTTGTATACATTCCACTGACTGTGCTGGTACTCTGTGACTGTGTAGGGCATTTAAGTAAAATTCTCAACTATTCCTGAAAGTTAAAAAAATTAAACCACCCGACTAGTTCAATGCACTTGCGCATTTCAACTTCTAAAGCAGAAAATTATGACATATGCATGTGATTCTTTTCAAACGTTTTTTACTATTAAAACTATACATTCACCTCAGAAGCTAGCATCAAAGTAATGAAGTGATGAAGACGATATTGACTTACTTAAAAGGAGATTTAATGTTTCTGATATTATATGAACCCATATTTTTATAATTGAAGATTTTTATGTTTTTAAAAAATCTGTAGAACTTCTTAATTTTAAAAATTTTGTGAAATATTTATTTACCTGTGTTAAACATCTGTACAAATTTTTCAGCCCATGTCACAGGAGTAAAAAATTCAGTACTTTTAATTTTTATTATAAGTAATATTTTTAATTTTTCTTCAGTAACCCAAAATAATTTTATTTGAAGTGTGATTCTTCTTATTGTTACATTTAGGATGAAGGAGAGTATCTTAGCATGAGTTGGTATTTAACATGAATCTGGATATTCTTAGCACAAGTACAAGTTTGAAGTTTGCAAATTTTTATGTTTTAATAATTTTAACAAATTGGTCTTAAACATTCTCTATTATGTTCCATTGTATTAGAATGTAACAAAGGTCACAAGGGTTAAAAATAATTTTCATTTTTATCATTGCCCATATGTGGAGGTTAAATTTTAAGCAAGTTTTATTTCGGTTTTTTTAATTGATGAACCTGATAGTGTCATATTATTAGATTTTTGCTATTATAATATTTGGATTGTGATTATAATATTGTGGATTATAATAGTTGGATTGTGAATTCTGTTGTTTCAGTGTTATTTTGTGAATAATAAAATGCGTGTGCTTAGGCAAATGTATGCTTTAATTGTTTTGTTTGCTCTGCTATTTTTGCTAAATTGCTTGTGTTATATATCTTTAGAAAATTATTTTATATACAATTGGATATCTAGGTTATATAGATAATAAATTAACATAATGTATATCATTTTTCTTATTTGTGTAATATGATTGTCATTAAATGAGAAATCATTGAAACACTGGCTATTGAGGTTAACTGTTTACTGCATATTTCCATTTTATTAACATTTTCTGTCACTTTCACCTATTCTTTTATGTACCTCATTAATGTTATAAAGACACATATTATGTACGTGCAATGCCATTTCATTCAGTGTTTGCTTATCTTCTATTTTTAGTTCAATCCTTATAACAAATTTTTCAGTATGTTTTTTGGACTGATGATTATTTTTTTTCTTTTTATAATAAAAAAACAGTAGTCAAAGTTTATGGTCTTTGATATTTGTTTATTTTTACTTTCAGTTGTTTCTGTTGAGGTGGTGTTAGCTTTTATCAAACACTGTTTTTTTGTTATGATCATATGTAAAATTATTTGAAGTTCCATTTTCATTCCTTGTATTAATAACATGTATGTGTGTGTACACTTAAAAGTTGCCTTTATTTAACAATGCACGTTATTAAAAGGGTTATAAAAACTGTTACAGAAAAGTTAAATTTTTCAAATATGGCACTGTTTGTATATAAAATTTGTTATAATATAAAAATAGAAATCAACCTTACCAACAATTTATATTCCTAATGCTTTCAGTCATTTGACCATCCTCAGGAGAAAAATGTTTTCATAATTTAAAATATAAAAATTAAAACATATACATTTTATTAAAGATACAAAATATTAAAAGCATATTTATAATATTAATATTTTAAACATACATTAAAGATATTATAAAATTTTAAAAAAAATTAAAAATATTATAAAATATAAATACGCTTTTAATGCTTTATAATATTTTGATCTGTTTTAATTTTTATATTTTAAATTATGAAAAATTTTTCTCCTGAGGATGGTTAAATGATCAAAACCACTAGAGATATAATATAAATTGTTAGTAAAGTTGATTTTTATTTTTATATTTTAACTAATGTTACATATAACTTTCTATTTCATAATATGATAATAATATAATAATATGATTCTATTTCATATTATTTTTCTGTTTTTTACACTTTAACTGGTAACATCTAATTTGCTTATACTGTTTATAAAAAAGGTGGATTTTTCACCTGTATGAATAAATTTTTTTGGAGGGAAGTGTTTCAGTGAATATTTTCTCAATAAGTAGTTAACAAATTTTTATTATTTAGAAATACAGAAAAAAAACTATAAGGGAATATCAATAATAGTTATAATCAATAGCAATAATTACTTCAATATATACAGTAATGATAATATTAATTTGTATTTAATTGAATTAACATTTATAATTATTAATTAAATTTAATATAAATATTAACAGTATAATATTTAAAAAATATAGTAATTTATAATTGAAAAACAGGAATGGTTCTGTTATTAAATATGCATATTACTAATTTTAGTGAGATTTTAGGCTTGCAGTTATTATAGATGCCTTCTCTGTGATCAACACAAATGAAACTGTAACAAATATTGCACTTAATGGTGGTAAACATTCTATTTTTACTTTTGCAGAGCTTACAGTGCATTTGTTTTGGTTCTCTTGCTGGTTGGTTCCTTTGGTCAAAATATCAGTATTGTTTCATTTCATTAGAGATTCAGTCTTCAAATGTAAATATTTTTGATTTTTAGAAATTTTTTGATTGCCAACCTTTATTGTGTAAATTTTGTGGGCAGATCAAATCCCAGTTTGTGAAAGAATTCAAGCCTGTTTGATTTTTTGTTCTTGAACTGCATAATTACGCAACTAAACGATAAAGACCCATATATCTGCCACATTTAGTAAACCATAAGTTGCAGCCTTTGGCCAGTGGCACGAATATTTACAGTATGAATAAATTTTACACACAGTCAAACGAGTTAATCCTCCTTCGATTTTGTTGTAGAATTTGGTTCTGGTCCATTAGAATATATATATATATATATATATATATATATATATATAATATTAAATGAAATATAAACCACCAAAATACAGTAAATAGATAAGAAGTTAAACTTACCATATTTATTCCAAGAATCAGTTTTCACAAGATCCTGCATCTTTTGGTGGTTTATATTTCATCTAATGTTAAATTTTATTAGCAGATTACTCAATATGTTAATGAATTATTTGAATTAAAAAAATACACACACACACACACACACACACACACACACACACACACACACACACACACACACACACACACACACACGTACACCAGTGTACAATGTGTGTAGTTGATGCAGGTAACATAATTTCCTTGTTTTAGTGGGAATCAAATAAGACCTTAATATATTTACTGATTGATTTTTAATTTTAAAAACTTTGAGGAGAAATCTGTATTGTTTTTACATATTCTCATGATAGCAGTTATGCCAGGGTCTTCTATCTTTGATAGGGAAGAATGTGAACTGATTCTTTGATGACATTTTAATAAAAAAAACTGGTTTATCAATTCCTTGATATGCATCAAAGGTTTATCATCTTTACTTATTTTTTAATATGTAAGATATGCAAAGTGTTTATATTTAGAATGTGGTGCACACAACCACTGGTTTGATACCACATTTTTCAGGTTTTTTGGCAGTGTACTTCCTAAATATATGTAGTGTACCCCCAAAACCAAGAAGCTACTCATCAGCTGTGCATTCTAGTGATGGTTTAAATGTTCAGTACAATGTGAAAACAGTTTATTTTACAAAGGACAAATATTTGTAAAAATCTATAGTTTATATATGTTCATATAGTATTTACAATCAGACAGTTTATTGTAAACTTAAATTTCTGTTGTGACAATTAAAACATGTTTAGGACTGTCTAAAGCATTTCATTAAAAATCAATCTTCAAGTTATGTTTTTCCATATCCATTGATGTATAACTAACTGATATATGCTTCTAATTCAGACTGTTATATCTTTAATAAATCATTTTTCAGAAGAATAATTAATTATTTGAATATTAGGATAACACTCCCTCTGTCTTTCATCATATATTTGTTAAAAAAAAAAGTAACCAGTATTTCTCAATACAACTTTATATGCTTTATCTTGAAATCCTGGTGTTTATATATATTTCTCAATGGAATTTTTTTCTTCTATGATACTTATACAATTAGATCTTGTTTTCATTTTTTTTTGGAAGAGGAAGAAAATAATTATTGAAACCTTACATTTGAAGTTTTATTTTTGTTAGTTATTATTGCCTTCCTACTATTTCTTTTAGAACTGTATCTAACTACTATATAATAATTTTCTTTTTCTCTTGAATAAATTCATCTTCAGATTTATCTATGCAAACTAGTTATAACTACATTAAAACAGAACTGAATCAGTTATAGCAGAAGCAGTAGTAGTGGCTTGCCAACCCATAATGAGTAAATAAAATTTCTCCTAATATTATCATTACAGTGGTAAAATAACTTTTCTTCCTAAACATCTTTTTAATTTGTTTCAACCAAAGGTTCTTACATTTTTAACTTATATATTATATATATAATTATATATTTTATATATTTATATATTTTTATTATTTTAATGTTCAAGTGGTACATTTTAATAATTGTACCGATTTTAATGATTATTTCTTCATTTTATTGAACTTCCATTCTTTAAAGCTTCTTCTAAGGGGAAATTATTAAAAGAATTTTAGAATGAAACATTACACAGACTATATAGACAGTTTAAAGATAGTTTTTATTTGTTTATCATATATATATATATATATATATAAGCTTTCTTGCATATGATGCAAGGTATATTACCAAACACACTGATTATTGATTTAAAAGTACCTTTATTGAAAATATGCTTTCATTTATATCAACTGGATGAAAGTGACTGTTTTTGCAGACGTTTCATTTAATAAGTACTGGAAGTTATGGTTCCATAGAGTGACTGAGTAGTTGAAATTTTGTTCCATGTTCATTCAATGATCTCTCATATTTTAAACCAAGGTCATGAAAACATAATCATCACTGTTTTGTTGACCATTCATGTATCAAATAGAACCTGTGTCTTTTTTTTCAAGTGTAGTTTCTCTACTTAAGCTGGATTGGAATTAACATATATTTTTACATCCCGGAAAGCCTTAGCTCATGTTCAGTTGTAGTCTGTACATTTTTCTCTACATTCATTTTCAAAGCGCTGTTGCCGTTATAGTGCCTTTTGTGCTTCAGAATGATCTTTTTCCCCTTATGATCAATATTTTTAGTAGGCTGAAACAGGATTTTATTTTAAATTTGAATTCTTGCCTTCTGATATTACACTACTTTAAAAACGAATTTAAACCAATATTTTTTTGTGATTGTGAGGGATTAATTGGCTTGTCATGAGCCAACATGACAAATAGTTAGATTTGTTTTAAAGCTATTGATAATGAGAATCCAAGGAGGACTGTATGTAGGTCACTAGTTACAGTTACACTTTAGTGAGGATCTGATCCCCATAATCTAAAGGGAAGAAGGAATCGAGGATAATGAAAAAATGTAAATAGTGAAATGAATACTGCAGAAGGGAAACAAGTCTGCTCAGAGGTTAGCTTTGAGGTGACCCAAATAAATTGAGATACATTGATAAAAAGAACAATATTTGTATTTAACTATACCTTTAATCGGTTTTGAACCTGCATTGCACTATAACGGATAAAGATGAACAATCTAGTAATGAAACTAACCACTGCAATGCAACTAACTAGTTGGATTTGGGATTTTCTATCCATTTGACATGCACAACATTTATTTTATTAGTTGTTGAAAGGGTTAGTAAAATTAAAGTTTTATTTTATTTTTCATATTTTCTAGTAATAATTATTATCAAACATTTTTTATACTTTAATTTTTTTAAATTTTCTATTTATTTACGTTTTTTTTGTAGATGGAATTGATGCCTATCCAATGGAATGCAAGACACAATGAACAGATTTTTTATTTTCTGTAATAACCATGCATATTTTGTGTCTTATTATAATTATGTTAAAAAAAGTTATTTATTTTTACCCTAGTAACATCATTGTATTGTTGGTAATGTTATTAATTACCAAAACCTATAATAGTAATAGTGATAATAATAATAATAATTATTTATTTAGTATTCATCCTTATAGTTTATTATAGTATTAATAATAATATATGTTGTTACTATATGAGTATATTTGTGGTTAAAATATATTTTTTTAATTGTTGTCATGGTTAACAATGAAACTAAAGCACATTAGTATTGATGTAATGATTTAATGTGTACTATACAATTATACGTTGTTGGTTAGATTAAAATTTAATAATTTTTACATTTGACCAAACTTTTCTTTTAAATTACTATTTATTATTATAATATCCCTATCGATTGTCATTAATTTTTTGTTAGATATTAATTATTTCTAATTATTAAATATTTACCTTGATAAGTTCACGATTTGTTCATTAGCTGAGCCCATTTTAGAATAGGATTTATATTATTTTTTTCTTTATTAAAATAAAAATGATTGTAATGATAATAAACGTTTTGGTTTAAAACTACATACGCAATGTTATAAAATAAATTTATGCCTTTGTAAAATAAAAAAAAGTATATTTAAATATGTACATATACTTTTTTTTATTAGTTTACAATCCAGTACGAGAATGGGGTTATCATCCAAATGTCATAGTTTGTTTAGCTACTATTCTTGCATATTGGCAGTGGTTATTTCATTATCTGTTTTTAATTTCAGTCTGGTAATTTTTAAAATATATTTATGTATTTGTAGTTTTTTTATATCTTTTTTTATTAATTTTGAATCACTATCTTTTAATTGATTTTATAAATGTAGTTTTTTTTCATCAGGAAAAGTTGTTTCAATATTAAATTTCTCGAAGAAAGAATTGTTTTATATTTAATAAATCATCCTGGAAAGTTATGTTAGACTCTTTTAGTGTCTTCTTTTAATTTGTGATGTTCTGACACAAGTTCCAGTTCTCTCCATTGTTACATAATACTGAGCTACATCCTGTTGGAATGAAAAATTCCATAACTTTTATTATGAATTGGAATATGTAAAAAGATACATATTTCTTGAAATAATACAAAATTTTTAAAATTGTTTAACCGTTGCAAATCTTTTTAAATTATTTGAAAACTACCCTTTTAAATTGAGAATTAAATGGACCTTGTTTGTTAATTTTTTATTTTATTTTATAACTATTTTATGCTTAACGTGAAATGGAATCCCTGTTATTTGAAAAATTGTTATTTTAGAGGAAGGTAATATAATGTTATTAAATTATTCATTTTTAAAATAAAAATCAGGATAATTCTGGGGCATTGTAAAGAAATATCCTGAAGTGTTTAACGAATTTAGACTTTTTAGTCTTGTAATTTTTGTTTATTACATTATTTTATAGTTATGCTAGGTCATCATTACTTTAAATGTATCACATTGAATTGTAACCCAAAGTTGAAAATTTGTATAGAAATGAATTATTATTTTACATGCAGAATTTTTAATGTATGTAATCATTTACTTTACCCAGTTTTGAAAGCAGTATTAATTTTTGTTAATGTTACAGTATCTGTTTTGTGTAGATTTATTTAGTTTATTTATTTTAAGTGCATTAATTGCATAATTGTTTGGTTTTTTTAGAAAAATCTTTCTGTAATTTGCCCCGTGTTTACATTTTTTTTCTTTCTGTAATGAAAAAAACAGATTCCATAACTTTTGTTATTATATTTATAATTATTATTCCTATTAATGTATCTGTATTTTTCATTAATTTAAAATTTAATTATTTTGTTGTAACATTCTACAGAATGTTTTTGTGCCTTGAATATCATGTACTTTTATTTTGCATGTATTTTATGTACTTTTTTTTTGTATTTGTAAGCTATAATGTACTATTTTGATTTCTATTTATACTTTTTTTTTCATGTTACCATTGTTTTAAAGTTGTGTAAGTAGCTTAATATAGAAAATTGCAGTTTATTATTTCACAGTAAGTTTACTATTCTTATAAAGGGGTTTTTTTTATTATTTACATTCGTTTCTGTAAATCATTTGGAGATATAAGAAATTGGTGATTTTTTTTTGTAATATTTTGGTAATAATACTGGTGATAATTTTCATTGCAGGGGTTCTGCTATACATAATTTATAATCAAAAGTTTTATATGTTTTAAAATTTAATCTATTATTGTGTATATATAAATATATCTTTTTAATATAAGTTTTAGCATGCATATATATGTTTATTTTATATTCCTAACTTACCAGTGCATTAAAATGCAATTACATTTTATGGTTTTAATAGTTATTTTATATTTAAAACAAATTAAACTTTATTTTTCACTAATGCTTAAAATTATTTATTTATTTAATGTGATATATTGAACTGTTACCAATTGTTAATATTATTTTTTTTTTAAAGAAATAATTATACTATTATTATTATTATTAATATTATTTAGGCTAGAGATTATTTTAAAATTTAAACTAAATTGCTACAGCAAAATTAATAAATTTGAGTCGTCTTTTATTTATTCTTAACTTCAAAAAGTAAACAAGTGAAAATGTATTATTTTTTATTTGACTGCTTATTAATAAATAATTATTACTCAGCTTATTTGAACATTATTTTTTTATTAAATATATATGCAATTTTTTTTTTCTAATTTTAATGGAAATTTCTTTTTGTTCTAATTATTTTATTAATTTTTATGAATAATTTTTATTATTATATTCAGTTAGTTTTTTATCAATAGAATTTTTACTGAAATAAAATCTCAAGAAAGTAGTCATAATGAAAACATAATTAGTTTTACTAAAGAAGAAATTCTCTATTGTTTATTTAAAATTTGAAGGGTTCAGAAATAAGAAAAAGTTATAAAAACATTTATTGCAAAAGATTATTGTTTTAAAATAATATACATTTTCACTTTTCTTCGAGGTTTCCTCTGGAAAAACTCTTATCTTTTTCTTCATGCATTTGTTGGATTCCAACTGATAATTATTTGGAGTACTAGTTTTATTATTTCAAACCATCTTAGGATGATAAGTCAGGTAAATTAATGCCTTATTCGTTTACCTGACTAACCGATTTGAACTTTTATTCACCGGTTACACTGTGGATGCAGCTGTGTGGAATAATGCGCTGTCTATAAATGGTCCTTTTTAATGTGACCATTTATTATGTAAGGTATTTTTGAAGAAAATAATTCATTGTAATTTCAATAAAAATTTATAATAATTATAAACTGTTATAAAAAATGAATAATTCATTTTTTATAAGAAATATTACTTTATCGTTGGTAAGATTTTCAGTTGTATTCATTTTAATATAATTTTCAAAATGTTGGAGCAGTTTTGAGTTGTCACTTATCTTTTTTAGCAATAAAAAATACTTAAATGTGAAAACGTAAACTGCTTTTAGCAATAATATATGTTTCTTAAATATTTATAGCTGTGTTTTTTGAGGCTGATGATGATTATTCATGGGAATGTTTGGACAAAAAATGCAATCTTTATTTTATGTGGTTCCTAAAGTAAAATGATATTAGACAGATAAAAACAAAAAGAAACTGACAATAACAGAGTTTTAGATATCAAATAAAATATGTAGAACTAGTTATTTTAAAAGTAAATTAAAGAAATATAATCTGAATAAGTAAAATTTAGATAATTTATCAAATTTTGAGTAAATTTAGCAGTTTATTTTATATGGTTGGTTATTTAGGGTTTTTCATTTTTTTTTCTTTTATGTATGTTTGCTTGAGTTCTATAATAAACACAACTAATATTGATTTAACTCTGAAATTTTATAAAAAGAAATACTTAATATTTATCCCACTGTGTAAAATTAAGTTATCTTTTAAAATAAATTTATGTTATAAAATTAATAATTTAATAGAGATAAGTAAGTAAAGTAAATGTGTCAGTTGAGGAAATGTTTGCAATATATAAATATTTTTTTTAATTTGTGTAAATTGGAAGAGTATATATGAAGTAGTATAGAGTACATTAAATATTTTGAATTTACACTTGTGATATGTACTGTAATTTTTTTTTATGTAATATTTAATTTATAAGTTATACATTTTTTTATTATTTCTGTAATTAGCTGATATTTAATTTATTGTGTGTGTGTGTGTGTGTGTGTGTGTGTGTGTGTGTGTTGGGTGGGTGGGTGTGTGTGTGTGTGTGTGTGTATGCACACACATACACACACACACTCTCTTTCATATTAATATGTTTATAATAATCAACCTCATTAAATTATGAGATTGTCAAGTTGAAATTAAATTTCTTATATGAAAAGTAACTTTTATGTAAATAGTAAAGAAAAGTTGATAAAAATTAAATGCCTGTGATGTGGTTAACTCCTCATATTATCATTACTCCAAAGAAAAAGCATTTTAATGAATTTTATAAAAGTAAAAAAAACTTGATAAATAACATTACATAATGTAAAACTAAAGCTACCCTCAAGCAAAATATTCTCCTCCTTGGAGGGATGGAATTTATTTCACAAGATGATAATGTGATCACTAGTTAATTTCTTTTATCAGTGAACCTGTTTTAGCTAGATCAGCTTAGAATTCAACCCTTACATTTACAAACTCAATCTATCTGAGTGAGATTGAAAATCTATCCTTATATTCGATAGCCAGTATTGAAAATGATCTATCCATACTTCCATTTTACTTTTGTATTAAGTTGTTTTAATATAATATTGCATTCCCTGTAAACAAGTATGTTTCTTATCGGTTCTTTCGTTTTACAATTTCTAATGATGACACTCTTACAACAATCAGTCGATGCGAATGTTCTTCTGCATTGCATTACAAATATGTTTATGAATCAACGAAAAACTTTATCATCTTTGTTCTTGAGTCTCATTTGAAAGATGCTTGTAGATTGAACCATATTTACACTCCCTTTCAGAGTATGTATCTTGAACGTGCTGCATTTTAAACAGCCTTTGCTTCTGTATGGTTGATTCTTGACAGCAAATCCTATCCTTTCTATCATATTGTCAAGTTGTTTTGAATGAGCCTATTTTATTTCAAGAAGAACATTACCTTCCCTTAGGAGTAGTCCCTTTTGTATTCGTGCCCGTATTTCTCCTTCAAAGAAGTTACAAAACTATAAAGAAGAAAATAAAAGATTTTGAAAAAAACATTGAACTGACTTCAAAAAGAAGAAAAGGAGAAACATTTTACAGAAAATGAAAGCACTACAGGGTCTGTACTGAAAGTAAGGAGACAGTATAGAAAATACAGTTTGTTTGACAAAGTCTTTCAATACACCTAGTATTCTTCAAAATAGAACCTTGGGCATTGACACAGCAAGCCCAGTGAGTTCACCTTTACTGAAAATTAACGGGTACTGCAAAGCACCATAAAATTTATGAGTATCAGCTATGCATTTCAGTGTTTTATCATGTGCCCGTAACACTATATCTCGTGGAGAGCATGGGTCACCAGTATCCAAAACAGCAACCTCATTGATCATCGGCGCATTATAACGCCTCTCATGTTCGCCACGTGGAGTCCGATCAGCATGAATGACCACTATGTAATTATCTGGAGGCCAGTTTTCTATTGCACTTTTAAAGGTATTTACCAACAAATTGTGACTGTGTAACATTCATTGAATTTTCAATACTGTATCTCTTTCGACACCTTCAATATACTGACAACGACGGTTTACTTCATTTTCTTCATCACCCGTAAAATACACCAGCAAAAATTTATGCTGTTCATTATATGCTGGAAAAAGTGATCCAATTTGATGATATATCTGTCCTTGTACAGTAAAATTTGGTGAAAATCCGGGCATTCTTATCACTTTATCTACTCTAAAGGATGTCATTTGGAAGCAAGAGTTATACTTTCTGATTTTACTTAAAAATTGCTTCGACTCATCTGTAACACTTAAATATAGAGTGTTCAAAGGTTCCTCTGGTTCACCAAGTAAAGGAAGCGAAACTTTACCACTGGAACAGCACATTCCAGCAGTTTCATCTTTCCATTTCAAAGCATCGCAATTCTGACATCTTCTTTTCATTGAGCCAATATCAATTAAAGAATGCTTATGGTATTCAAGTGAAGGATCTTATTGAAATTCAGAATTATTAAATACAGACCAATTGTTATGCATTAAATTTTCGACGCGCACGATTTGCATTCCTGCGTCAATGATTCTTCTCACCGGCGATTGCTCTGGAGTTTCTTTCGCTCTTATAGCTGCCTGCTGTTCATCTTGTCTTTCTAAACGAATTTGTGTTTGAATTGGCGTTTCAGCTGCTGTTAAGGTAGCTTGGCGTTCAGCTTGCTCATCTAACCTTTCTTGTCTCTTAGAAGTTGTTTCACCAGCCCTCAAAGCACATTGTCGCCTCGCTTGTTGTTGTCATTGTAGTTCTGCGTGAGCAGAAGATTCTTGAGTTCGAGCAACTCTTGCCGCCCGGGCCCGTGATGAATCCCTGGACAGGTTAGATTTGCGCTTCTGAGGCATTTTAGAAAAAAACAAATTAAAAACTGAAAATAGCGTTAGAAGTAAAACAATAAACAGTCACTTAACCTCAAAAACTGGAATGTTTTAGTATTGCTTAGAAGTGACAGAAGAATAACAATAAATATAGAAGGATTCGAAACAGCAGAAGCATACTATACTCAATTGAACAGTGACTTGACCGTCGGTATTACAGTGTTGGATTGGCACTTTATTTCATTTACTTACTGGAACGCCTGATGACTTGAATTTGATCAAATTTTTTGTCGGATGATCATACCTACCAATATAAATTTTTTTACCCTTCAGAAAAAATATTGTTTTTTTTTACTAAAAAGTGTTCTATGTCCTTCGCAATACCTTTGAGAATATGTGTACGAAGTTTCATGATGATTGGTTGAGTAGTTTCTGCGTGAAAGCGTAACAAACAACCTCACATTCACATTTATAATATTAGTAAGGATAAGGAAAGAGATTTGTCTGCGTATATGGCATATGCACACACACACACACACACACACACACACACACACACACACACACACACACACACACACACACACACACACACACACACACACACACACACACACACACACACACACACACACACACACACACACACACACACACACACACACACACACACACACACACACACACACACACACACACACACACACACACACACACACACACACAAATGGATAAAAACTACTAGTGAATGAATGCACCAAAATGGCTTGCTTAAATATTTTATAACTGACAATAAATTCATGGATTCAAAAAGCTTTTTATACGTGTTTTTACATTCATATTAAGCTTGCTATTTTTTTATGTTCATAGGTAGTTTTCATTAAAAGCAGCATGCTAGAATATTAAAATATATATATATATATCCTCCACTCTTCCACACCCTTTCACATCAAACTAAAAAAAAATTGTGGTTTTTAATTGTTAGAAGTACATTCACTTAGATGTTGATACTTGTTTTATTAATAATTTTATTTTGAGTGAAAAAGTAGAATTTTTGCTATTAAATATAGATTTGAAACATTTTAAAGCGTTAACTGTATGTTTAAAGTGATTTAAATATTACATCCATGCCTTATATTCATATTTATTTTTCTTACATTCCAACCATAAAATTATGCTTTTAATGGAATTAAATTTTGTTGTAGATTTTGAATAGAAAACAGGTTTTTAATATAAGTTAGTTGATAAAATTCACTGCTTTATCCAGCTTATTACTAAATGGGTTGGGTTTAAAATTAAATATGTTTTAAAATAAATCAGTTAGAGGGGGAGAGATCTTACAGAAAAAATAATTAGGTGCATTAGTTATATTTAAAAGCATTACATTTGATTACTTTGATTGTGGAAAGAATCATAATGGTTTAGAATCTGGAAAGGAAGTTAAAGTTTAAATAGGTGATTATTGTAGAAACTAAAAATAATGTAACATTGTGTTGAAAGAGAAAAATTTCTATAGAAATCAAATGGGCAAGAAAAATTATCTATAAGGTAACTCATGAAAAAAATTAAATTAATTGAAGCAAATTATGTTAGTATTTTATACATTTAAAAAAATGTATTTTTGTAAGATGGAACTTGAAATTTATTTGAAGGATATATATAGAATGTAATTAAATTAATTGGTTTGTTTATATTGAAAAAAAAAAAATTAATGCAATATTTGTATATTTAAGAACTGTTATAGTAGGTTTACATAAAAATGTGAAGTAAATGTGAAATTTAAAGTTAAAGGGAGAATTTTGAAGTTATCTGTTAGGCAAACACAAAACATATATCAGACTGGTCAAGTATAATTGGACAGAACCAGTAGTATTCTTTATATTGATAACTTCATTGTCATAGAACTTCATGAGAAGTTAGGTGGATGTATTATCGTAATTTTTGTGCTGTCTAGACAGATGCTTGAGAGAGAAAATTTAACATTTTTCGTGATTATAAAAATATCTGCAGTAATCAAGCAACAGAATATCAGTCTGTTTTTTGGAATTGATTTCCTTGTATTTATTTTTGAGTTAGTTAAAACTGTACACTACAGTCAAAAATATGATTGAGAAATTATTTAGTAAAACTTATTTTAAACACATTCTTTGCAGGCTGTTCTTACAATGCTGGCCAAAATTTTATTAATTATTTTATTTTACCATGCCGTTTATAATGAATTCAGGGAGAAAAATGTTCAACTAATTGTCGAAAGTAAAGAATTTCTGCTGTAATTTTATTAGATTAGATTTTCACTAAATTGTGAACAATACAAAAAATGTTAATTCAACAAAATAAATTAAGACAAGCTAAATAAAACATTTTGTAATTGTTTTTTCATAGTTTTTATTATTGAAGTTTGCTTTAATGTAATCAATCCATGAACCATTCAATCAAAAATGGTTAGAAACCAAAATTATAAATCATAGTAGTTATTAGATTATGTTTTATCTAGAAAATTTTCATTTTGAGTTCCTGGAAATGAATTTATGTTTTAATTCTGTGATAATATTTATCAAACTGTATTGATAAGACAAATGTAATTCTTCATACATATTATTTAATGACTCTTCATTATGCTTACAAATGCTAAAACTTATTTAAGAGTAGTGCTTTAGAAATGATCTTTAGCTAAAGATTATGGAGATAATGTTTTTATAAAAAAAAAATTATTTAATAACTCTTCATATGATTATGTTTTTAATAGTATTAACATATTTTTGCAATCTTGTCTTTGCTTTAATAAAATTGATTAAGTAACCAAATTTTCATGTAAAAAAATTACGTTTAGTATATATTTTAATAACAAAAATGAATTAAATGAAATGATCTGTTATAATATTACAAACTGCTAGTCACTTTTCAGGAATTGAATGCAGGTAGAAGAATTACAAGGCAGATGTATTTTATTCTTGTGTGCTGTATATTTCTATTAATATGTTGTGTTGCCACAGGCAATAAAGTATGTTTGTTAGTGTTTAATTATGTAGTCTAATCTCAGGATAATTTTAAATTCCGTCAATAAATTTGCATAAGTTGTAGGATAGTTTCACATTTATAAAATTATGTAATCTATTCTATTCAACAAATTTTAAGATTAGGGTCCTATTGTGATTTAGCTAAAGTATGTGTAATAAAAATTGTTTTAAAATCTGTAACTAGTTAATGAAAATCAGGGCCAGATCCACAGTATGAATGTTCTTTGTATGCCTCTTTTATCACTTGATAAATTGTATTTATCTATTGAATAATCATATATTGGTTGTCTAAATAGTACTGAGCCTTTAGAGGTCAAAATTAATAACATGTTTAAGGTTATTGGAAAATTACATTACGAGACCACATATGCACGTTTTTTTTCCGATAACTTTGCCATTTTTCTGGCAGTACATAATCCCATTGCTGTAGAACTACTGTGGTTTCAGATCAAAACAGGCCTCTTTTGAAACTAACTTAACATCATTCCGGGAGTTCTGCAGAGACTGAAAAAAATGATAGGCTGGCAGTGCCATGTCCAGACTATATGGTGGATGCATTAAAACTCCCCAGTCAATTCTCTCAATCTCTGATGGGTCATTAAAGATGTATACAGTCTGATGTTGTCAATGCGGTATATGATACTCTTTCTGTTGGCCACTTCAGGCCGTTTCTTTTAAATTGCTTGGTGCAATCGTGCTAGCCTTCGACAATATAAGTCTTGAGTTTATTGTTGTGTCTGATGGCAGTAGCTCATTATGCACAATGCCCTTTCAATCCCACCAAATGCACAGCATAGCTTTCTGAGTGTCACTGTGGGCTTTGCCACAGATCTTGGAGCTTCTCGATGCTTTGACGTGATCTTTCTTGCACATTGTTGTCATAGGTTATCTACTTTTGATCATTCGTGATCAGCTGCTTCAGAAACTGCATGATTTCGTTAGATCTTTGTAGAGATTCGCAGAAATTCGATTGAGTAAATTTTTCTGAGTCAGATCATGCATCAAGCTTCTTTTTATATCCAGCTTTCTCAGAATGGTTTTATCACCATTTGGTGATGAATGTTTACGTCATTCGCAGTGTCATGACTGGTTACATGCTGGCCTTCCTTGATTTTTGCCAGAATGCGCTAACACTATCTTGTGCGCAAAAGGCTCAATACTTTTTTTAGACTACTTATATTTTTTTTTTTATAATCAAAAACAACCTGAACAAGAACAGAATTACAAAGTAAATGAAATGACACTTACCTTATTTTATTCCAATAGCACTTCATGGGATTCCATATCATTAGTTTTACATAAAAAATATAATTTATATAAAATTACATATCAAACATAACTTGTTTTAAAATTAAAAGATTAAAATATGTATACAAAGACATATAAGTATTGACAACATATAAGTCTTATAAGTATTGACTTAATAAATATATATATGTATATATATATATATATATATATATATATATATAATTATGATTAAATTTGCATATTACTTTTTTTATTTTATATATTAAATTTTTACAAATACATATATATTTATAAAAATTGATTGAATTTTGAAATCATCATACCCCTGAATAAATAGCTAGGAAGAGTGTCTTTGCAGTAGTAATTGAATACTCAAAGCTCAAAGTTGTCATTTGTAAATATTTTCCCCAAACAAAACCAAATTGGCCTGCAAGAGAGAAAATACTTCAGTTTACATAGCTAAAGAAGTTTTGCATTGAAATTACAGAGAAATCTATTTGATACATTTCATTGTAGGCTAAATGAACAAGTTTTATTACATAAAAAGATATCATGAATCATTTAACATCTACTCTTATTTAATATGGTTTCTGTTTAACTGTGAATTATATTTTATTTATATGTATCATATATGATAGATTAAAGTATACAGTCTGTGATGTTTAAATGTTTTAGTTTGTTATTGAAAATACATTGTATATTGTTTTGAAATTTTACTGCATTTTAACCTTTCTACTGTGATAACTTCATTTTACATTTGCAGTAACACGTTTTTAGTTAATTAATTGAATGTTTTATCTGTAAATTAGGCTTACATCTATTGGAATGATTTAAAAAAATCATTACTGTAATTGTATTTTTTTTTAAATTTATTTGATGTAGGTCTCCTCACAGATAACAAGAATAAAGTGTCTGTATTTTTTTTTTATGTTTAAACCTTTATTTTGCCCAAAATTTATAAAATTAAAATAAAGGAAACAATTAGTTCTATTTAATTTTACAAATTATTTTGGTAAAACTTTTGAAAAGATGTTGCCTGTGATCCATTATTGTGAGTTGGGACCATTTGTTTACATTTACACATATAGTATTGACCGTTGTTTTATTTGGCTGACAGTATTTATCATTTTTTAATGTATCTGTAAACCAATTTAAAAAAAAATATATTGTGATTATATGTAGATTGTTTTAGCATAATAGCTTATTGAATTAATTGATTTATAAATGTAGTCAATTTCAACAGGGTATTTTAAAAATGTTAAAATACCTATTATTGTATCCATGATATTGTTAAGACCTTATATGAAGTACATTAATTATTATTTTCACATCTTTTCTTACTCAAATGATTTAATATAACAATAATGAAAACTTCTTACAGTTTAACTTTGGTTAATTGAAATGTTACCCGATTGAGTTTGGGATAGTAAGGGTTTAATAGCTTTAGTGCTGAATAAGGATAATATAAAATGTTATTTAGATAAATTTCAATTGAAGCTAAAATTTTTTTTTTTGATCTTCAGTCATTTGACTGGTTTGATGGAGCTCTCCAAGATTCCCTATCTAGCGCCAGTCATTTCATTTCAGTATACCCCTTCATCCTACATCCCTAACAATTAGTTTTATGTATTACAAACGTTGCCTGCCTGCACAATTTTCCCGTCTACCTGTCCCTCCAACATCAAAGTGACTATTCCAGGATGCCGTAATATGTGGCCTGTAAGTCTGTCTCTTCTTTTAACTATAATTTTCCAGATGCTTCTCTCTTCATCAATTTGCTGCATTACCTCTTCATTTGTCACTTTTTCCACCCATCTGATTTTTAACATTCTCCTGTAGCACCACATTTCAAAAGCTTCTAATCTTTTCTTCTCAGGTACTCCGATCATCAAGTTTCACTTTCATATAAAGCTACACATACTTTCAAAAATGTTTTCCTGACATTTAAATTAGTTTTTGATGTAAGCAAATTATATTTTTAACTGAAAGCTTGTTTTGCCTGTTTAGTTTGACATTTTATATTGTTCCTGCTTCATCCATCTTTAGTAATTTTACTTCTCAAATAACCAAATACCTTCATAATCTTTTCTCTTCCAATTTTTATATTTACGGGCCCATTTACATTATTTCTACTACATTTCATTACTTTTGTTTTTTTCCTGTTTATTTTCATGCGGTAGTTTTTGTGTAGATTTCATCCATGCCAGTCACTGTTTCTTCTAAACCTTTTTTATTCTCAGTAAGAATTACTATATCATTGGCAAATCGTAACATCTTTATCTTTTCACCTTGCACTGTTACTCTGTATCTAAATTGTTCTTTAACATCATTAATTGCTAGTTCTATTTAAAGATTAAAAGGTAATGGGTATAGGGAACATCCTTGTCAGACTCCTTTTTTTATTACAGCTTCTTGAAGTTTAAAAATACCATAAATTTAGATCATATTTATTTTTAATTACTTTATAAATTAAATAAAAAAGTAAAATATTAGTAATTTAGAAGCTAACATAACATATTAATACAATATTTGTCATGTGAATGATCTAACAGAATGTGATATTGTGTTATGTAGATAAATATGACTCGCCTATAGTTATTGATAAAAAAAATTGCATGCTATAACGTAATACAAATTTTTAAAATTTAAAAATGTTAAATGCTACCTTTTTTTATTTTTTAATTTAACTAATTTTCTTTTATGAAGAGAAAAATTTCATGTTTCCCCATTGTAAACAATTGTAGTTTGTGGTTGGCTATTTGATAATGGTTAAGATTTTAACTTTTTATTGTATATTTCACATTTTGGTTAAGCATGGTTTTGCTGTATTTTGATTATTGTTTATCAAATATTATATGAAGTAACTATTATTTTTTTCTTCAAAAAAACATTCAATTTTTATAAAAAAAAAAATGTAATAAAATCTTACAGAGTTTTCATTTAATGTTAAGTTATGAGTATAGTATCAGTTTTACTGTGATTTTTTGTTTTTTTATTTATTAAGTTAAAAAAATATTTGTTATGTTTTCAGTTTTCCTAGAATGCATATATCTGTACTTTATGTCCATCAATTTAGCAGAGTAGAATGCTTTATGTGCTTTTTGTTATGCAGCGTAGATTTAAGAAAATTATTTTTATGGATCAGTAGTAAAACAATTAATTTTGTTAAACCTATAACTATTGTTTGATTTTTTATTTTTCCACCTTGAGGGACTTGTCATAAATGTTAGCATGATTAATGTGTACATGAGAGTACGCAGTAAGCAGTATAGTATCTGTCCTTTTGCCGTGACAAAACATCTGCTGTAATAGATGAAATAGTTTCAGTGATCTTTTCTTTTAAATGGTCCAGATATTTTGTTTTGATAAAGAACATTTGTGTCTTTATATAACTTCACAAATAAAAATTCGTAGAGGTAAAATGTGGAGACTGTGGAAATCAGGCTATCAGCTCATTTCGTCCAACCCATTGCTGAGGAAGTGTATCAGTCAGGTGGAAAAATATGAAGGTGCTACGTCTAACTGAAAATGGAATTCTATTATTATATTTGGGGACTACATACCCTTATCTAGGTATTTCCCAATGTAATTTTTACAGTGAAGAAGAAGGGATAATTACTCTCGTTTTATCTGATTGCGCACCAAACTTGGCTTTCATGTTGATGTTCCATAATGACATGAGGCAATTCAGTTCACCCTATGTTTGGAAAATTTTGTCGTTTACTGGTCCCAGAACATGAAATGTAACTTCAAGTTACCTGAAATAGACTAAAACTCCTCATCCTGATTTAATCTATGCAGTATTCTACAGTGAATTCAATTAAAATTGTTTAATTTTGTCCTGCGGATAAATTTTATATAACATCTGAACCGGTAAAGCATTGTCGTTTTTTAAAAAAAGATTGTTTTTGGAATGTATAGCTATACAGAGTACTTTCACACAGATTTTTTTTCCAGGTTACACTAATAATTTGTTTTACAGCTTCAAACTGATTTTGCCAGGTACAGATGGTTGTCCTAGATGACCAGTAGGCTGCGTTTTTCTCAGAGTTGGTTGTCTCATCAGTAAATTTTAATTTCTTCGTTGAACACACAACAGCATTCAGCCCAAATAACTGTAACCAATGTAGACACAGGACGTCACAAAATACATTGATTGAACCTTCCTCTACATTATAGTCATATGATTAACAAGTTTCAAGCAGCTGTTGACATGGTAACACAGCATGGATGTAATGGTATTAGAACTTATTTATGTATTGAAAACTTTGAGAGTTTCTCTATATTTTGATTTGTTTTTAATGTTTCTGGCATGCTTTGTTCCAAAAATATGACTGCTTAAAATCCCTCCTTATTTTTATAAACATACTATGTGTAATATAAACTCCACCATTATTTTAGACATTGTGTGTGTGCGCACATGCATGCGTGCATGTACACACACACACACACACACACATATATTTTGATTTTTCTAAATCAATAATCAACTTGAACAACCCAAGTATGGAACTACAAAAAAAATGAAATGACACTTAACTTATTTTTCTTTTCTTTATTTCAATAGCTCTTTCGTAGGATCTCGTATCATCAGTTGTGTATAATCATATAAAATAACATATCAAAACAAACATTTTTTTCTTTTTGAAAAAATTAAAATATTAAAATTATTATTACTATCATATATAGAAAACATGAAGTCAATTAAATAAAATAAGTACATATATTTAAATGTGATGTCAATTAAGAATTAAAAATTAACTTTAAAATTAAAATAATTAGAAAATTTATACCTTGAAACCTGGCCAGCCAATGTTACATTACTGGCTAGATTTGAAATTCTTTATATACATTCTGATTATATCTATTTTTATCTAAAAATGTGCTGCCATCTGTTGCTGCTTTTATAATAGTGTCATCTTCGTACTCTCTCTGAAAGTTGATCAAGTTGGAGATTCTTTTGTACTTATATAAAAAATAAAATCTCTCCAAAATTTATATTGGTTTTATATATAGATTTTATTAAAATTTAATGTATATATATATATATATGTTTGAGGCTTTATCTTTAATACTTTAAATGTGGATATTTAAAAAAAAAATAAATGAAGGTCAATGAATGAATGGTGAACGGCTGCATCAGATGTTAGATGCATATTTCTACATTACTTTTTTCTCATGTTTGTATACAGTCATCACATGTCTGAAAATTAAAAAAGTCGTGTGTGCATAAACCTTTTTGAAAAAGTAACAGTAAAATTTCATAGTGTATTTTTTTTTTTTTGCTAATGTTTAAAATATGTTTGTAAAATAATGACATTATTTATTAACATTAACATATTAACTATTAATATGTTTTTCTTTCCATAAAGTTATATATAAATAGTCATAAAGTTAAAATCATGTTTTCAATCCATTCAGTACTTGTCCTGGTTAAATATATTTTATAATAACATTTCAACATCCAATGTGTAGAAAATAGAACAACATAAACATATTATTTGTGATATCCATTGTTACTGCAGTTCAAGGGTTCATGAAATGACTTTGTAACTGTGTCAAAATATCTCATAAAACACATATAAACATTTTTAAAATCAGATACTCACGAGCTTGTAAGATATATGTAAAAACATATAATCTTCTAAGATATATTTACAAATTAAAGACTGGAAACTTGTAGCTGGTTACCTAACATTAAAATCCATTTTTATATTACTGTTTTAAGCCAATTTTTTATGAACAAAACAAGAAAGAGCAGAACTAAACTTATAGTAACATGCATTGCTTGTACCTTCTCTTAGAAATAAAAAAAATTATTTAAACTAAATATCAGATTTTCTATTATTATTTTAATCATATTCCAATGTTAGACGTGGTTATAATAGTAATTTTGATGAGGATAGTTTATTTAATGAATTAAATTAAATAATAGATTAACAAAAAGGCAAATCCTTACAAGGAATTATACCTGAGACCAGCTGATTAAGAAGCCAGCATGTTTACCACCACTACACCGATCAGACAGTCAGGTTTGTCTTTAAATTTTATTTAATGCTAAATAAATTAACATTTCTTTTCTTATTCCACTGAAGCCATGTTCTGTCATTTATTTGTGTAAATAAATAGTGATGAAATATTGTATATTATCATTGTGGATTGGATATAATGAATCATATTAAGTTGTGATTAATGTTGTATTAAATTTATATGATCCTGATACTAGATAATATATACTATATATAATATATTACTATATATATATATATATATATATAGTATTGTATATATTAAGTAATATATATAATATATATTATAAGAGCCTTTAAATGGAGGGGATTATATGTTTGCATGCATGCTTATTATGATACTTTTTAATTACTCTGATAAACATAATATTTGTTTCCTAACATGCGATACATGATTTTAATCTGTTTTTTGATGCTGAAAATGAATGTGAACTCAGAATCTTTCTATCGCCCTTCATTTTTGAAAATTAAAAAATTTTAATTAAAATATTTTTTGCATTTTTCAACGTACAAGCATTTTAAGCTCCTATATTGTATTTTGTTAGCTCATTTTTTATTGTTAACTTGGTTAACATAATTTGTTATCTATAAATAAACAGTACTAGACAAAGAATTAAATCATATCATTGTCACATATTATTACATCATAACTAATACTGAGGAATGAGCCTACATGGACAAAATTAATCATGCCCGTGCGTGGTGCCAAAACTTGTAGCAGAAAACACAGCTGTGTTGTTTATATTAAGCGCTGGGTTTATGAATGAACTAATTTTGTTCAGTCTTATTGTTGTCTTAAGTTTGTTAACAGTGCAGTGCCATAATGCCTCGAAATTGTGTAAATGATGTGGATGCCTTTTGTTATGTATGTGGTAAGTTTACCATAAAATCAAATAGAAAAACCATTACATCTTTAATTAAAAAAGCATATCATTTGTACTTTCAGTGTAAAATTGGTGATCAGGATAAGATGTGGGCTCCTCATATAGTATGCACTAATTGTTCTGTATATTTAAGAGGATGGCTGAAAGGTACACAAGGAAGGCTCTGCCTTTGCCATTTGTTGTACCTATGGTTTGGTGTGAACCAAAGGATCATATAACCGATTGTTACTTTTGTTTAACAAGTGTGTCTGGAATTTCTAAAAAATCTAAACATACTGTAAAATATGCTTGATTACAATCTGCACTCAGGCCTATACCTCACAGTGAAATTATTCCAGTTCCTGAGCTACCTGTGAGTGTATGTTTCGAAAGCATTGATGAAGAATCGGCCAGTACTGAAGAAGACAACAATAATTTTGATTTTTAGTTATCTTTCAATAAGCCACATCTTATATTACAAGGTGAATTAAATGACTTGTTAGGGATTTAAATTAATCAAAAAATCAAGGTGAACTGGTAGGATAACACTTGAAAAGTTGCAAGATTGGAATTTACTTAAAAAAAATACAAAAATTTCAAGTTTTTGAAGCCGGCAAAAAGAACTTTCTCAGTACTGTATTGATGAAAATAATTTAGTTTATTGCACAAATATTGATGAGCTTATGTTGCACTTAGGAGAAGTTCATAAACCTGAGGACTGGTGCCTTTTCATAGATTCGTCCAAGTATAGTTTAAAAGTAGTTTTAATGCACAACAGTAACAAATATCCTTCGATACTAATCGCTTATGGTATTAATTTGAAAGAGACATGATGTGATGAAAGACGTTCTTGAAAAAATAAATTATAAAAACCATAGCTGGAACATACGTGGTGATTTGAAAGTTATAACTACTTTGTTAGGCATGCAGTTAGGTTGCACTAAGTACATGTGTTTTCTTTGCGAATGGGACAGTTGAGCTAGGGATAAACATTATGTTACCTTCCACTATGTAAAGAGTGGAAGAAATGAAACAACTTAACTCCAAATGAAAAATATTATTCAAGAGCCCTTAGTTGAACCCAAAAAAATATTTCTACCCCTTCCTCATATCAAACTAGGACTAATGAAAAATTTTGTAAAAACAATGAAGAAGGATAGTCCTGAATTTTTGTACATCAAGCAGAAATTTCCGATTGTAAGTGAAGGAAAAATTTAAGAAGGAAATTTGTTGGTCCTCAAATAAGACAGTTGGTCAACGATGTTGTATTTAACTCAATGTTAAATAATGTAGAAAGTTCAGCTTGGGCTTCATTTAAAGATGTTTGCAAAAATTTTACTGCCAAACAAAAATCAGACAATTACCATGATATTGTTAATCAACGTCTTACTTCATACAGAGCTATGGGATGTAATATGTCTGAAAATACATTTCCTCCACTCATATCCGGATTTTCCCCTGGTCAACCTCGAAGACGTAAGTGACAAACACAGTGAACGTTTCCACCAAGACATTTTGGCGATGGAAAGCCGCTAAAGGGAAGTGGAATACTAACATGCTAGCCGATTACTGTTTGGACATTAATTCGGTATGTGCCTGAGGCTATTTATAAAAGAAAAGCATCAGCAAAATCATTCTAATACAGATATGGCCATGCAAAATTATAAATTTTACAGATTTTAACTATGTTCTCCCTTAATTTTTTTTGAAGCGAAATTTATTTAAAACTAAGGGTGATAGAAAAATTGTATTTACAATTGTAATGTATGCAAAAAAGCAGTTCAAGAAATGGTATCACATTTAGAAACATTAAAAAAACAATTTTTGTCTATCAATTTGTTAAAAAAGTGTATATATTTGCTTTTGTTTTAAGACCCGTAAATTTGACTTCCCTTTTTTAAAATAAAATCCTCTAAGTATGTCAGCATTTTTGCATTTCCATAGATTGTAAAGCTGTATAAAGAAAAAAGGCAGTGATATCTTTCTTTGTAAATGATAGAATCTTTTTACAACTGTAATTATATAAAAAAAATTAGCTAAGATGAGATCAATGAATTTATACCTGAAAAAATACAAAATTTATTTTCTCGTAACAACCCAGATATTCCAAAAAAGAAATCAGGTGTTGCGTCTGATTACGGCACTAACTGTTGAGCCGTTTGACTGTGAGTTTTATATATCTTACAATTTTATCTTTTTATTAACTAGAATTTTTAACAGAAGCAGTTATGGAGATTACTTATTACAGCGTTCATAACAGTACATTGAATACTCACATCAATGAGAATTATTCCATTGCATCAGGTGTTATCACAGAAGTACTTCTATTTAAAAAATCAACACGTGAACTTCTGCCTCACATTTTGTCTTTTTCTTTTGAGTTATTCAGGCAATAAGTAATAAAATAATTGGTTGTAAGCTCTTTTGTTGAACCTCCCCTACACCCACAAAAATGTATGGTGTGCAGTATCGAGACAATGAATAATAGGATCCTTATGTTTTTTAAAAAACTTGATACTACGATCTACCAAGAAATTATCCAACAGTAAATAGCCTTACTGTAAGAGGAGGAGCTTGACTGCTGTTTGCAGCAGGACAGCGCCACTTGCCATTCAGCTTACTCTAGTGAAGATGCTACAATATTTTTTTTTGGTGGAAGAGTCATTTCTAAAGGGTTGTGGCCACCAAAATTTCCTGATCTGGTTAGTCCAGACTTCTTTCTGTGGAGTTACTTAAAAGAAATAGTTTATAGGAGCAATCTACACACCCTGCAGGAATTGAAGACAAACATTACCAGTAAAATCCAGGAAATAGACAAGGTACAGCTAACAGGAGTAGCCAGGAATGTGTTAAATGCATTGACAAGTGCATAGAAGACGATGGACATCATTTTCAATATCTTCTGTAAATTATTTTGTAGGTAATTGCTAATAAACTATTATTTATAGACTAAACTAAGTGATAGGGTTTCTTTTTAAGTTGAACACTCTGTTTTTACCCTTTTGCTAATTACCATTATTTATTCTATTTTTATGTAAAGTTCAACAAAATAAAATGGAATGCTTAAAAGTGTTAACTGTATAGTAAATTTTAGATCAATTTCGTTCTAATGAACTTGTTCTCATACTGATTATTCAGTTGGTATTAAATTATTCAAGATGTATAACTGAATAGTTTAGATTTTTATATAGTTTAATACTGAATGAGGTATACTATAAATATATTGAATTAAAAAAAAACGGTCATATTCAAAAAAATAAAAACCTATTACTTGATTTCTTATTTGCAGGTTATTACTTCTTTTTATGATTCTAGGACGTTCTCTTTGCTATGTAATTTTTTTATGCTCGGAAGTAAAGCAGTAAACCAAGCTATAGTATTTAAACAATTTTTAAAGTTCTGCATGTCTTACTACTGTAAATTAGAGATGTGCAGAGTCACTAGTGTACTAAATAGTTTGGTAGCTACTGCTATTGATTACTTGCACTTCGTTTTCTGTTTGTATTATTTTTATATAAACTTTTATCTGTATGTGTGTTATATATATATGTTATTTTTTTTAGTATATCAGCACTTTTATTACTCCTAGGCATGCAAGAAGTATTGATATGCATAATTAATATTTAGATAATCTTGAAATTTCTCTTTCTGGGATGAAACATTGTAAATAGCTCATTGTTTTATAATAGAAGGGTTACATTAATTTATTATATTACAAAATCAACCCTCAGTTTTTCTTATGGCTATGACACTTATGAAGTACCTGAGGTACAAGTGGCACTAGTCATAGTTGCTTTCTTTGAGAGTGCCAAAGGTTCATGTTGGGAAGAGAATGAAGGTGGCACTTGTGGCTAAATATCACCTACATAGTGGGCTTGACAAAATTTGGCTCACTGAAAAAGGCAAGGGAAACCACTTCATTTTTATTACTTTCTTGTAAGTATGACAGGGAATTCTTCTTATTCTTCATAATGGTTTTTTTGTTGTTTGTAGAAGTGACCACTGAATCATTTCATATAACCTCTAACCATTACAGTTATGATACTAGACGCACACTTAAAATCAAGAAATAAAAATTTTAACTAGTGTTTTAGGTCAGATTTTTTTAATAACTGTTTAACATAGCTCTTTAATTGTATTTTGTTATTAAAAATCTGTTAATATTTTCTAAAATATTTATAAACCTTTCAGACCAAATTGTTTAACTAAAAAACTTATCTTTATAAGTCATTGTCATTGAGTTTTAAATAACTTAAAAATAAAGATCTGCAAAATTTCTCAAGAGAACATTCTGACGTAGTTGTTGTCCAAATAACAAATCTGCACTTGAAACAAATCTTAATTGTGAGATATTAAATCATTATGTCTTTTCTGTTTAGCCTCCGAAACCACCGTAAGGTATTACTTCAGAGGATGATATGTATGAATGTAAATGAAGTGTAGTCTTGTACAGACACGTCTCAGGAACGGTTGACCTGAGACTTTACATTCATATATTTGCATTCAAACATATCATCATCATTCATCCTGTGAACTAATACCTTGCGGTGATTCTGTAGGCTAAACAGAAAAAAGAAACTGTTACGTTTGGTTCTGTATTTTTCTCTACTGTACTTGGACTTACATGAATTCAAGATTGCTCTGTGAATTACAGACTGTTGTAGTAAGTGAATTACTACATTGAAGGAACAGTTGGATTATTATTTTTAAACAAAGATTTTTCATACAAATCAGTTCTTTTTTTGTATAGTCAATATTTCAAATTTACCATTTCTTCAAAATGAAAATATGTCAAAATTTTAGCTAATGAACCACTATAAAGTATAAGTAAATAACATAAGTGTTTCGATAAATCTATAATTACAAACAGGGAATGATTCCTTATCATTACTTAACCCTCAAAAGAGTTCCTAACAAAAAAAGACTACAATGCTGAAAAAAGGGAATATGACATATGACTCATACCCATTGAATTAATTGATATTGTCATTCCTAGAAACTGATTTGTTCAATTAACCGCAGCGACTTCTAATTAAATCAAATTTTACCGACAGTTTAACTCTTCAAATCCCAAACATCAAAGCATAAATGTATATTTCATGAAAAAGAATAATCTTAGTAGAACTGTTTGATTTTGTGAAGAAACTGACTTAACTACTGTTGTAGCTTTAGAAATATAGGTGGAAAGATCAAATGTTTTTAATAATTTAATTTCAAAGTTAGAAAGAATATTTTGTCTATTTTCTTGTCATGACAAATTGCCTTAACATTAGTAAAGAAGAATCATTTGAATTAGAGACTTTATAAAGTTAACCTTTAAAAACTTTTTTCTGTTTTTTTTTTTTTTTTTTAATATATTTATTTTAAGGAGTTAAAATTACAAAAAAATCTGAACTTCAAACCTCACATTGCATTTAAACTTTTGTGTTTAAGAATAAATAAAATAATGTAAGAAGAAGATTATTCAGGTAACCATACATGTATATAAAATCGTCAACCATATTACTTTCTCTCTGAAGTTTGGTTTTTACTAAAATTGTTTTAATAATTGAATCTAATTATTACTCATCAAAGATTAGGAAGTGTAAACTCATGGGTGCATATTTGTTCTGCCTGGGGTATCTGAAGTAGTGTCATCACTGCTAATGCTACAGTGGAGGACAAGACATCATAGGTAACAAGAGCCAGTTGTTTTATTGTAACCATAGTGTTAATTTTACATTATTTCTTAGCATGTTTTATAAACTATAGGGAAACAGACACATTTGCCATATAGCACACTCACATGAGTGCGCTGTAAACACAAACATGTATTTATGTTTATACACCTCATACAACCCTTCAGTTCACCTGTCCATCCCTGAAGCCTCTAACTTCCTAAACTTTGATGACTAATATTTCAAGTTAAATTAAAAAAAATAAAAATTTTAAACCTTATTGTGTATTTTTTGCTGTGCATAAGAAAGTAAAGTGTTAATTAAGTTGTGAAAACCAAAACTTAATCAAAAATTTGTTAGTGTGGGTATGCCTTGAAATGAATTCTTTACAGAGTACTAGACTTTGCTATGATTGTAAAAGTGAAGGTCAAATATTTCACATCACATGTCATGTGATGTCTCATCTCTTCACCTGAATTTGGAATTTTGCATGTTAGAATAAATACATAACACTCAATATTCCAGCATGCATTTAGTGTGGATATTACTTGATAACTATATCATATTCAGAATGTCAGAATGATTTTTAGGGCTAATTTTCGTGTTTGTTCAAATAAAAGAAATAAACTATTATACGATTATAAATGTAGTGGGAGGTTTGCCAGTTTTACTGCTCTTTCTTTCACTTTTATTCGCAAAACTTTAAAAAACTGAAGTTGCACATATATCTAATTCAAATTGTGCTTACAATTGTAAAATTTCATTTTAACAGAGCACTTAATTTCAGGTTATGGTTCTGACATTTTGTTTAAGATAGTGGCTTTATTTAGGACTTAATATTCTGAATATTTTTAATCAAATGAAGTATAGTTTTGTCTATCTGTTTATATTAATAGCAAAAACAGCACAATATAGCTGAGAATTCCTACATATTTCTTTAAAAAAAATTGTGTTCTCTGAAAACTGGTGTAAGGTGTGCAATTTTTAGCTGTTAACTGCTTACCATTATCAGAAAATTATTATAAACTTACGGTGTTATTGGGGCTGACAATAGAGAATGTTGGCAATATAAGATGATGCTTGACGCTTCCAATTCAACTTTGCTGAATTCATATGAATTTTTCAGCGATCATGAAATTTCTTGTAGGATCACATTCCACATACCTCTTACCCAAGATTTCTATTTGTAAACTTATGTGAAAAATAGTGTTTTCAAGAATACCCATATATATATATATATATATATAAGATTGCTGAAAAAATTTATGTAAAGTAACATCACTGCAAAACTAGATAAAGTTGTACCAAATATGACACTTGCATCATCACTCCTAAAAGTGTGTGTTTTTAACACCGACCAAGAAATTAAATGCCAATTAAAAACACCAAGAAATTAAATGCTATATAAAACTAATATATATGTAATATAAAGCAACTGAAATGAATTTTCATTTTAATCATTGACAAAAAATAAAAACTTAAATCACAAGTAATGCGGCCTGTAAAAAACATTATTGTTGTTATTTATGTTGTAAAAGTAAAATTAAAAATTATATGTGTTCCTTTTATTTTGTTTTTGCTTAACTGGATTATTCTACAGTTAATGATGTCAATATGGATGTAAAGGGTATGTATAATTCTTTAAGAAAAAAGCCATGATCAACTTGAACTAAAGCAGTAATATTTATTAATTATGTATGTAACTGTTAATGGTAAATCACATGTTTTTCCCTTAGTACATATAATTCACGTTTCATTATCAGTGAAAACTGTTATTTTATATCTGCTTGTTAAAAACGATGTATTTGAAAAATGGGTATATAGGAGTCTGTATATCTGAATTCATCAATTTATAAGCATAAATTATTGAACATATAATTCAATAATTTTAATAAGATTTTAATTATGGAACATGAACATAAAAATAAATAGTATTGAGTTATCTTATTCATATATACGTATATATATATCTTTTTTTTTCCGAACATTTTATTAACTGCTGTGTTGAATAATATAATTTAATTAATTATAATATTGAAACCACCCAATACAGTAAGTTATAAATAAGAAACACTTACCTACTGAAGTGCTTTCAAAGTATTCACTTCGTCATTAACAGTTTAAGATTACAAATTACAAATCTATTATATCAGTATTTCTTGCTTTGTCATTTAAAATTAAAACCACCTTTGTATACCACAGCATATCAGTGAGTGATAAATCTTATTAAAATATTTGATTATGATATTAGTTCTACCAATTTATACAATGAATTATTGTATTCTGTTAGTTTATTCATGAGTTTACATTTACTTTAAATTGACTGATATAATATTTTTCAAGTATATCAATTTCCCTATTATTGCTATTTATTAACATTATTTCTAAAAAATTATTGTATATGCCTGAGATTGTAGGTTTATTTTTTATAAAAAAAAATTATTAAAGAATGTTCTGAAAACCTCTTAATGAAAGATCTGGCGATTTTACCTGTATTTATAAGTAAATACATAACCATTTATATTTGCAATGACCTTTATGTATTCAACATTTTCTTAGTTCTAGAGATTGAAAAGATTGAAAATGAGAAGGTGTGAAGATAAAATACTTTTGGTTTCTTTTGATATATCAAACATGCACATGAATGTACCCATAAATTATACTATAGATATAATAAAAAGTACTCGTATTAATAATGAAGAAAACTATGATGATAAAAACAACATAATTACTATAATACAAAATAAAACTGTTCAAACCTATTTCAAATTTGAAAGAACATTTTATATTCAGACTGATGGTCTTGCCATGGATTCACATTTATCTGCAATTTTATCAGAAATATATGTTCAGTATTTTGAAAAAATAGTAGTATGTGGCATTACACATACACATGATGTTTTATTCTGGGGTAAGATATGTTGATGATATATTAGTAATATATAATGAAAATATAAAAAAAATAATATAATATTAAAAATAAAATACTTACACCTCATTAAAAATAAAATAAAGTACAGATAATACTTGTAATAATATATTTAATACATGTACTAAATATGTATAACAAGAATTAAAAATTTACACAAGAATTCAAAAAAATTGCACTATTGCTACTTAGATTTAAGTGTTGAAATAGTAAACAACAAAATAGTAACTGATGTTTATAAGTTAATTGTAACTTATGTTAATAATAATTTACATACAATTCACAAATCTTCAAATACTGCTTGGATATACAAGACAAATAATAATAAAAAATGTGATCCATAGAGCATTTATATATATATATAAATACAAATGAGAATAAATCAATAAAGAGATTGATTACATAAAGGACATTGCAAGTATAGGTTATTTTATTTTTTATTTTTATTTTATTTTATTTACAATTTAAAACTTACATGGTCATCCGTCAGACCTAAGTCTGTCGACAGATATACTAAAGAGTATTATTACATTATTAAGTGGTTAATGTAATAACCAATTTTATGTAACAACTAAAGATATTATTAGTTTTATAATACTTATAATAGTAGTACAATTATAAAATTAATTTTACAAAATTAGACTAAATATTTAAAAACTAATGAACAAATTATTTCTTTAATAATTGTAATGTATTAGATTTAGTAACTAAAATTATATTCAAGAAACAAAACTATACTTAATTACAACAACGAATTACATAATTAATATCTTGTTGCAACAATTACACAAAGAAAATAAATAACTAAGCTTTAACCATTCAACAATACATTATTTATTGATTTACAATAATTATCAACATTAAAATAATAACTATAATCATGTTATAATTGTCTGGACTGCCAGTATAAATCAAACATGAATCCTGTTAGTACCTATTATGTTATAATTAATGCCCACTCAATGAGAAGTTTTTTTAAATCATTTTTTTTTATTTTTACATTATTGAGGTGATTCGGTAAAGAATTAAGTAATGCAGGAACAACGTACTTCTTTAATCGTTTACCGTAAGTATTATTATATCTATCTGTGATAAAGCTCATTGCTCTCAAATTGTATCCACTTTCTATATTTACCCTGTATTCACTGTTGTAAAAGTTCTTAAAAATAATTAAGAATTTAAATAGACCTCTAACTGACAGAAACCTTGTAAGATTATTTAAATTAGTGTCATAATTGTTATCAGAATCATAAAGAGCAATATCTTTGAGGACCCTATTTTGTATTAAATTTATTTTATTTATGAGATAGTCTGCGGCTGATCCCCATGTTGTCAAGCCGTATCGAATAACAGATTCAAACAAGGATGAATAGAGTAAGCGTTTACAGTGAATTGGTAATAGGGGTGAGATGTGGTGGAATTTCATAGCAACCACTCTTAAATTTTTACATATATGTTTTATATGGTGATCCCATCTAAAAAAAGAGTCAAAATGTACACCCAAATATTTGTATTTGTCAGCATTCTGGAGATGTTCACAATTACAATTTATGTGGTAATTTTTTATACAGTCACATGTATGACAAATAATTTTTATCGGTCTTTGGGATTGAAGATAAGGAGATCTTACATGTAAAACAGTAGTTTTTTTAGCGTTAATAATTAGGCCTTTGTCATGAAGCCACTTTAATAGATTATTAAAATCTTCTTGCATTAAAAACTCTGCTTCTTCCAATCGCTTATGTCCAAATGCTAAAACACTATCATCAGCGTATTGCAACAGACATGAATTAGAGATCGCGCTAGACATATCATTAACGTACAGATTAAAAAGTGTTGGGCCCAAGATAGACCCTTGAGGCACGCCACTATCTGTTTCGTATCTATCACTATATTTATCTTTAATTTTAACAATAAGTTTTCTGTTACTTAAATAGTTTTGTAGCATATTATTAAAAGGGCCATTAAACCCTAGCTTATTTAGGGCGTCTAAAAGTTTATGATGGTCTAACGTATCAAAAGCTTTACGAAAATCTAAAAAAAGTAAGATTACATGGTTACATTTATTTAAGTTAATATTGACAAAATCAGATAAATCATTTATAGCATCGTTAGTCCCAATCCCCTTTCTGAAACCATATTGAGTTTCACTGATTAATTTGTTATCATCAAGGTATTTAGTAATATGCATAGAGACATACCGTTCAAAAACTTTTTCGATACATGACAGTATAGAAATTGGCCGATAATTATTTAAATCTTTAAAAGATTACAAAATGGTTACATTCTTTAAATGGTTACAATAATAATTTAATTGATAAATTACATATATAAATAATAAAAATTAATTATAAGACTAAACTTAACTTCCCTGAAAATCACCAATGTATTTCATAGAAATAAATATATTTCTTACAAACCAAGTAAACCTATAAAGTATATTTTTCAAAATAACAAAGTTATTAATAAACTTGAACTTTGTAATATATATAAAATGAAATGGAATAAATGAGATCATTTGTATCATTTTGTATTTGTAGTTAAAACCATCAGATCTTTCATTAAGAGATTTTCAGAACATTCTTTAATAATTATAAAATTGAAAATAATAAGTTTTCACATGTAACTCATCACCTTATATAAAATAAACATACCATTTCAGATATATACAATAATTTGGAAATAATAGAAATAAATAACAAAATTAGGGAAGTCGATATACTTGAAAAATATTATATGAGTAAATATAAAAGTAAATGTGAACTCATGAATAAACTAACAGAATACACTTCATTGTATAGATTGGTAGAACTGCCATCATAATCAACTATTTTAATAAGATTTATCACTCACTGTCATACTGTGGTATACAAAGGAGGTTTTAATTTTAAATGACAAAGCATGATATGCTGATATAATAGATGTGTAATTTGTAATTTTAAACTGCTGATGATTAAGTGAAAATGTTGGAAGCATTCCAGTAGGATGTTAGCATTTCTTATTTTTAATTGATTGTATTTGGTAGTTTCAATATTATATATATAAGAAATTGTAATTGAGAATTTTTGCATATAAAGCATATACATATATATATATATATATATATACACACACACACACACACACACACACACGAGTTCTGTAAATAAAATAATGAGACTGGTTCAGAAAAACTTTTTATTTACAATCCTTATACATGGACTTTTATCACCTTCGAAATAGTTCCCTTGGGAAACCACACAATGCTTCAAACAGTTTTCCCACTCTTCATAGCTGTGGTGGAACTCAGAAACCAGAATATCCTTCAGATGGTTGGTTACACTTTTTTTAATGTTTTCTACTGTTTCAAAATGGTGTCCTTTGATGTTTTTTTAAAAGTTGGAAACAGAAAAAGTCACAGGGACTCAAGTCAGGTGAGTAAGGTAGTTGAGAAACTACAGCAATGTTTTCCTTTGTCAAACACTCATTAATTGAGAGTGAATTGTGATAAGGTGATTGTCATGATGCAGCATCCAGTTGTCTTTGATGGCTGGTCTCACATTGGCAACTTTTTCCGTAGTCTTTCAAGAATTTCTCAGTAAACATAAAATTTCTTATAAACAATGCCATTACTATCAAAGAAACAAATTAGCATGGTTTTGATTTCTGATTTGCTCATTTTTGCTTTTTTGGGACGTGGTGAGTTTGAAGTATGCCACTCCTTGCTTTGGTGTTTTGTTTCAGGGTCTTACTCAAACATCCAAGACTCATCATTAGTAATAAATTTTTTTTAGAAAATCAGGATCAGTTTCAATTGACCCAAGAAGATTGCGGCATACTTACACCCTGTTGTTTTTCTGTTCAACAGCGAGGTTTTTTGGGAACAATTTTGCACAAGCTTTTTCATGTCCAATTCATTTGTCAAAATTTGATGGACTGTGATTTGGTTCAAATTCAATTGTTCTGCAATCATTCTGACAGTTAATCGTTGGTCACACCGTATCAAGTCTGATTCGCCTAACATTGTTGTCACTTTTTGACGTTAAGGTTCTTCCAGAGCGTGGATTATCCGCAACTGATTCCTGGCCATCTGAAATGCTTTAAACCACCTAAAAAGTTGGGCTTGACAGAGTGTCATATCCATACGCTCTTTTCAATTTTGAAACAGTTTCAGTAGCATTCTCACAGTTTAACATGAAACTTTATTGCACAACGTTGCTCTTTATGAGCGACTAGGGTCACTCATTTTTATAACACAACAAAAACTCGTTTCATGAAAAGCTTGTTTACGTCTCAAAATCACGTGGCAACAATAGACTAAAAATAATAATACCTAATATAAATTAGCTGTTCATGAAACCATATGTTTACTAGTAACTTTGCAGTGTTGCCACTTTGGCTGCTAAAAAAATCTAGTCTTGTTACTTTATTTACAGACCTCTTATGTATGTATATATACATATATATTCATATAAAAATTGTAATTGAGAATTATTGCATATAAAGCATATATATGTATATACTTACATTGAATGGATAATGAGTGAATGGTGTTTTATTGATTTAAGTAAAATTTTTTACAGTGCAATATAATTATTGTTCTGAAGGAATGTTTTGACACATTCTGTCAAAAATGAATAAATTTAATTAAATGTTTTTTTCTTTATTACATTTTTTAACAGCATTGTTTGTAAATATGAACGCGTATGAATGATTTTTGTTCAGTGTGATAAATCTTATTAATTTCATCATTACAGTTTTAGTTTTCTAATAGTAAATAATTTTAGTTGTAGTTGGATGTAAATTTTAAGATCTATGATCTACAAACCTTACATAAAATGTTATCACAGTACACTATAATGTTAAATAAGTACAAAGAGATGAATTAGGGATTTAATTTATAAACGATCATTTCATATTGTTATTTTAACATATCATCGGCATTTAGTATGTATATTTATTAATGAGTTTCTAATGAAGCATTCTGGGCATTTGTAATTGCTGAAGATTTGCAATAATACCAGTACAAAATGATCACTGATATTCATGATAAAAACTATTAGTATTATTTATTAGCATGGGTTTTTCTAAATTTGTTTGTAGTGTGACAACAAAATTTATTCGACTATAGTTTTAAGTTTGTCTTGTTTATACCCAACCTTACTAGTCCCAACACTGCTATTAATTAAATTTCAGCTTACCGTAATAAATCACTAATATGCATACTTAAATCCAATAAAATATGTTACTGAACTGGTTGTATTTAATTAATGGATATGTAGTGTTAATTTAATTTAAAAATGGCTTTAAAAAACAAAAGACTAATTAAAAATGTAGGATAAGTTGGTTCATATTATTATGCATTACATTAAAACCATAAATTTGATTGTTTTAATACGCTGATTTTTTAATTTAATTTTTCTTTTGCATCATAATTTTTTGTATTTTTATTATTATTATAATGGGTATGCAAGACTGGAATATGGTCAGAGAACGTATACAGATGTCGGTCTATCCATGGAAAGCTAAAAGAAAGGATTACAAAATCCTTTATAAGGAAGTCATTTAAAAAATATTTAAATCCTTTGCAAAATTATTTATAAGGAAACAAATTTTATGTAAGTTTAATTTTAATTAAAATTACTTGCAAAGAATTTGTTGGGATCTATAAAAAATTAATATTAATGCTGATAAAATTTTTTAATGAAAATAATTTTGGCAGTATGATTGCTTTTAAAAAGAATTTAAAGTAGAAAAATCAAAACAGAGCTTAACCTATGGATGTGCAGAGACACATTGCATAAGTGGAGTACTGAACTTAAAATCTTCTATCTTTTGCTAAATAGCAAAGAGTCGCTGATCATCGTAAGATTGGTGTAGATGTTTATTTTTAAATTCTTGTTCAGCAATCAATGAATCCACAGTAAAGTTGATGATGGGGCTGTGTGTTTTAAGGGATGGTGAATAGGAAAAAGTTATTTTTTCTAAATAATTTTTTTAAATAATTACAGAAAACGGTTTTTTTTTTAAAAACTATAATAGATTTTTATGATTATAAAATTTCCTTTAATTTAGTTTTTCTTGGTCACTGTAGGATGTAAATTGATTGTAGATACATTATGAAATAGATTTTTTGACCCCTAAAAAAAATTTAATTTTAAGTATATTTTCATGTTTGAAAACAAACTCTTGTATACAAACATTGCATTTAGTAAAGTTGATCTTTTTAAATGAACTTTAATTTGCTTTTATTGCTATATTACTGATTGAAATTGGCTTTGTTATCAACAAAAATGATCAAAAAAATTCCATGGTTAAGAAAATTATATTGTAAAATAGCTCACTGAAGACTAATTCCAGCAAAAATTGAAGAATTTTTTTGATATGCTTATTATAAAGCAATTTAATGGATTACTTATTTAAATATAAAAAATTTATTTAAAAAAATTGTCCAGTCTTTTGTTATCTGAATAATAAGTAATTTAGATAATAAATTGTGCAAAAATATTTGGCATTTTTATACTTAATTTGCTTTAAATTTTTACTTGCTTCATGCCTTATTACAAATGGAATGTGTGAAGTAGTTTGAATCTACTTAATTTTCCATAAATGAACAATATTTATTTTGAAATTGTGAATACCAAGTAAACGGTTACTAAAATATACTGCAAAACAAGAAAATATTCAAAAATCATTTACAAAAAAAATTTTGATTAAAATCAAAAAGTAAATGGCATTTTCCCATTAATATTTGTTGATAACAACACTAGTTTCCATGCAGTAATAGAAATAAAAACAAATTAAGTAATTTAAAAAATTTTATCAACTAAATGTAATTTTTACATATGAGAATTTTAAAAATTGCATTCCCTTGTCAAGATTGAAGTTTTTGTACCATTATTGATAAAATAACTTTCCCAAATATCTAAATTCTATTTGTAATTATAATTATTTATTATTAAAGATATATTTTAAAACTCTGCTTGAAATTAGTTTCTGAAGAATTAAATTTTGTATCAGTTTCCAGGTAGTGTTTGGCTAATCACATTTTTCTGGTCTTTTATATTTATGAGCCAGCTCCTTCATTTTGGTTTAAATCTTTCTTTTTGTAATTATTGTCTTGTAAATTAAATTAAATTTTAAAAGCTGTATAAAAACTATTAATATTTTTTATTTTTTAAATAATAACCCTTATTTTGTTAAGTTATTTGAAAACATTAGTATTTTCCCTTTAACTAAAATTGCTATCAATCATACTGTGTACTTAACTGATTCTGAAAAGAGTGCATAAAATGGATATCCGTGTCAGTTTTCACTGCTTCTCCATGTTTTTTTATTAACTATTTTTATAGAGCTAATGGATAAGTGTAAAAATTAATTTTACATCAAATGCCGCAAAATATTTTCAAATGAAACATTAAAATAGCATTTCATTTGGTCTGAATGTTATAATTAATATTAAAAATTAAATAGTTTGTTTTTATAAATAATTATCATATTATTAATTACTATGATAATTTTACAATATAATCATCCAAGGAAAAGTGAGAAATGTTTGTACTTCCATCTTGGTAGAAAATAATAAATAAAAATACCAATATCTGAAGAATAACAATAGGTTTCTGAGGCAGAACATCTTGAATTTCCTTATTAATGCTATCTTTTTTTTCCTACATTCCTGGGCCGGTCATCCAATTAAGTATACAGAGCCCGGGAGTGTGTCCAAGCCACCTATTGGCTATGTCTGAGCCTTCCCGCCTATTGGTTGTAGATCCAGCGTGGCAGGTCAGACTAGCACAACTAGATCTTTTGAATTATTATTTCTTATAATTCCCTCGCCCTTTTTCTCTTTTTTGGTTTCCCCTTTTTTTTATTACTACTATCTGGAACATACTTTCTTAATACAGACAATTGGTAGCCATGTTAAAATCATTTTTTAAAAAGTAATGTATTTATGTTTATTTTTTCAGAGGCAGACATAGAAATAAATCCAAGAAAACATATTATTTGATACAGTTAATGACAAATTTTATCCTTAATGTGTTGTTAATTATTAAAAACAAAAGCTAGAAATTAGATTATAATTTTTTTGTAAAATATTAATGTTCATTTGTAATTATGTAGTATAAATATTCATAGTTAGTTCTTATTAAACAGTTGTTATTTAACTTTTGTATTATTATTATTATGCTTATTACACTATTTCTATTATTATTGTTTTTCTTCATAACAGATTATTTACATTTCTTGCATTTTAGAATACGTTTCTTTAAATAAAACCATTTAAAATATATTTTTCCTACCTCCAAGCACATTGCAACAATCACGTTTCCATCAGACGTATTGGTACTTTGTACATTCGTGTAATATATCCGAGTGATGTTTTAATTATGATGGCTTGAATATAACCTAATATTAATATCTAAGAACTGTTTTTTTTTTTGCTTAAAATTCAACTTAAGTAATGTTTATGTAATGTGAATGAGAAAGGCTTTTTTCATTTCAAGAGATGATAAACTTTTTTTTAGATTTAATAATCTGTAAACAATAATCTTGAGTCTTCTTTTTTTTAATTAAGTTGGGATTGATGACAAGTCATTATCCATGTAAACTATTTGATTTTATCTTTGCAAATCATCCGTTAGATCTAAAACTACCCTTTTCTCTTACCCTGTTTTGACTTTAAAACATTTCTTCCTTACTCTAAAGCCCAATGATGAGTATATTACGCAAAACAATTACAAATATCACCGCAAGGATTTGTGATGAATTATGTTGCTGATGTCGGTGATGACTCTTGGTCAGTCATGTACACTTTCCAAGTTTACTCTGATTTTTAAAGTCGTTTTAACATTTTTATTATTTATTAATTACTTGTTATATTGGAGCATCCCTTGAAATTTAAAATATTTTCATCGACAGCAGCAGTGCATTGTAGTTTAGTCGTTAAAAAAAATTCAGAAACTTAATGAAATATAGTGTTTTGAACTATTTATTATAATTTGATAAATCTTTTTTCAGGATAACTAGATTGTCATTTAAAAATAAATAACTTAACAGAAAACTGAAATGTTTGACATATTTATTTTGAAATATACCTGTATTACAAAATCATTACGAGACAGACTGTAAATAGTCATCGGTAGTTTACAAGATACAAGGTGGTCTTTTACAACACTTTCATTATACTCTGCATTACTGTCTGTCAAGTTTCTTAGAATTTTCTCTATTGTACTGTATTTTGTTTTTATTTATTTTAGTTGTAATGTTTTTTGATTTTATTTATTTATTTTTTTTTTTTTTAGGTTAAGTAGGTTGTAAACGAATAGCATTCAAGGGAAATGGTTATCTAGTAGAACCTCCAAAAAAAAACAAACGACTTTTCATAAATAGATTAAAATTTAATGTGAAATAAAATTTAAGTTACAGAAACTAATAATTGGATGTAATTTATTAAGAATTTGTGTAATAAACCATCTTTAATTCTACGTTTAATTGAAAGGATATAAGGCACACTATCTCAGCAAGTGTAAGCAAGTATAATAAACTATTGAACAACAAATTGAGTACATAATTGCACAATTGGTTACGATAGTGGTCGCCATTAAAGATGGCGCATATGTTTAAACTGTTGTATCTACGTTAAAAAAAATCTCAATAAAAATGAAGGTATCGTTAGAAACTGCAATTATTATTGCGCTAACTGGATTCGGTCGATTTTAGTTACTGTCATTCGTTTGAAAATTAGGGTCTTGAAAAGCGGAAAACTCACGATTTTTTGCACTGTTTTTTTGAGAACGGTAACTTTGAATTAATATAAAGTCAAAACCGATCGAGATAAAAATTTTCTACTTTTGGAGGTAGATTAAACGATTGTTTCTCAATAATTATAATTAAAATTTAACCCAAAACTATTATTGGTCATTTCAAGTAAAACCACCAATTTTCGTTTAACGTTCCGTGTGGTAAAAATAAATTTCCGCTAATATCAGGCATTAAATAAGTATAATTCATATTTGTAGGGTGTAAATTAATAAACATTCGCGTTTTGTGGTGAGGATAATTTACACGATCGTAAAAATCGATGTAAAAACGTGACAATATAAGATGGACTGAAGAAGAAATGGTTTCTTGAAATTAATGTTCATATTGAATTAATATTCATGAATCCTTTACATCACTACATGTGTTAACCGGCATTTATGTTAATTAATTATATTATATATATATATAATTACAATTATGTGTTCATTTCAAGTCACGCGTGCAATAACCAAGGGGCCTTAATTTAGGTTTATATAACAAATAATGAAATGATAAATAACAAATAAAAATAATGAATTTGTTAAGAAACAAGGTTGTTTTTAACAGTTTTCTTTGTTTGCCAATTTAACCATTATTATTTGAATACTAATGTAGGGCTTATTGGAATTAAATTTATGCCCCTGTTCATGGATAAGAGATTGCTGTGCAATATCAGATGATGTTTATGGTATGATGACTCATTACTTCCAGAATTCATGTTATTGTTGCTGTATGTTTATGTTCTACTTTTTCTTCTAATCTTATGTCACTATATATATATTTTTTTAACCTTCAGGACTACTGTTAGTTATTGCTTCAGAGGATGAGATGAATGATAATTTTTTTAGCGTGTGAAAATGCCATGCCTGACCGGGATTCGAACCCGGGAGCTCCGGATGAAATACTGAGACGCTACCACTCGCGCCACGGAGGCCGGCATTGTATATTGATATAAATTAAAACTTAATGTATATTAGTAGAAATTAATTGCAATGCCAGTTTTCAGCCTGGTGGATTCATTAATTCGTCAGCTGTGATATCTAATAAATAAATTGGATTTTTGATTTCCATACGTTCAGCTCATGTCGGTTTCTTAGCGAGTTTATTTAACGGTGCCGCGTTATGTCAGACGGTTTAGAATAGTATGTTAATTTGCGTTTTTTTATCGGGTTATAAGTTAACGATTTTTTGTTTTTCATAATTTTTCTGCGACTCTCCTAAGAGTAATACGAACGAGATTGAAACATCTTCGTTGTCCGGTCAACATGGCCGTAGAATTAATAGTGGTCCGAGAAATGTAATCTACAACAAATACAAATTTTTTCAAAAGCTATCTGACTTTGAATTGCGAAACGCGATTAATTTTGATAATGTTCAAGAACTCATTGCCTAAGCGTGCGGCATTAGTCGGAGGTAAGTACAAAAGATATATAGGATAGCTGAGGAGTGCAATAGTAACGACAGATGTGTTCAGTTTGAAACGCCAGAGAAAAATAGGGCACAAAATCCAAACCTATTACTGGACCATTTCAACCGTCGTGTATTGCGCAGAATCATATATCAGTACTACGATCGAAATAAAACGTAGACTGGAATAAAATGTTCAGCATTTTAAAAAAATTAGGGTTCAAATACAGAGATAGAAGAACAATTGCTAACATGTACCGGAACCAAACAGCAACAATAACAATTGAAGAACATAAGAAAGAAGCCCTAATAAGAAAGGGAGTCCGACAAGGATGTTCCCTATCGCCGTTACTTTTTAATCTTTACATGGAACTAGCAGTTAATGATGTTAAAGAACAATTTAGATTCGGAGTAACAGTACAAGGTGAAAAGATAAAGATGCTACGATTTGCTGATGATATAGTAATTCTAGCCGAGAGTAAAAAGGATTTAGAAGAAACAATGAACGGCATAGATGAAGTCCTACGCAAAAACTATCGCATGAAAATAAACAAGAACAAAACAAAAGTAATGAAATGAAGTAGAAATAAAAAAGATGGACCACTGAATGTGAAAATAGGAGGAGAAAAGATTATGGAGGTAGAAGAATTTTGTTATTTGGGAAGTAAAATTACTAAAGATGGACGAAGCAGGAGCGATATAAAATGCCGAATAGCACAAGCTAAACGAGCCTTCAGTAAGAAATATAATTTGTTTACATCAAAAATGAATTTAAATGTCAGGAAAAGATTTTTGAAAGTGTATGTTTAGAGTGTCGCTTTATATGGAAGTGAAACTTGGACGATCGGAGTATCTGAGAAGAAAAGATTAGAAGCTTTTGAAATGTGGTGCTATAGGAGAATGTTAAAAATCAGATGGGTGGATAAAGTGACAAATGAAGAGGTATTGCGGCAAATAGATGAAGAAAGTAGCATTTGGAAAAATATCGTTAAAAGAAGAGAGACTTATAGGCCACATACTAAGGCATCCTGGAATAGTCGCTTTAATATTGGAAGGACAGGTAGAAGGGAAAAATTGTGTAGGCAGGCCACGTTTGGAGTATGTAAAACAAATTGTTGGGGATGTAGGATGTAGAGGGTATACTGAAATGAAACGACTAGCACTAGATAGGGAATCTTGGAGAGCTGCATCAAACCAGTCAAATGACTGAAGACAAAAAAAACCGATCGAAATGAAATCCCTACCGTTACGAAGCTCAGTGAGGAAATACGGGGAAAACTGGATGTAAATCTATCATCTACTACTGTTATTGGTATTTTGAAAAAAACTGGTTTTTGTTATAAAAAAATGAAAGCCGCTCGACGTTTCTTGATGGAAAAACCTGATATTGCATTTTTAAAGACATTTCACGAATTAAAAGCGTCAGGTGATGATCGACCCGTATTTTATACAGATGAGACGTGGGTTAATGAAAATCATTCTCATAAATACATATGGCAAGATTCGAAGAAAAATGGAGGGATTAAAATACCATTGGAGATGGCGATCGTTTAATATTGTGTCATGCAGGTTAGGCTAAAACGGTTCATTAAAAAAAACAAATGGGGTTTCCGCAGTCAATCGAAAGCCGGTTCGACATATCGTTCAGAAATGAACAGCGATAGTTTTAAAAATTGGTTTACAAATGAGTTTTTGAATTACAAGAAGGAAGCGTAATAATAATAAATAACGCAAGTTATCACTCTGTTGCAGTGATTAAACTTTCCACCAATAGCTGGAGAAAAGCTGAAATCTAACAGCGGCTTCAAGAAAAGGCTGTTTTTTTGTAATGATTCTGAAGCTAATCAAGAGCTGTTGCAAAAAATACTTCCGTATAAGAATGAACGAAAACTGTATGAAATTGATGTTAGGCCAAAAGAAAGGACGTTCTGTTATTCGCCTACCATCATAAATTGTGAATAAAATGCGATAGAACTTAAAATGGCGCAAGTGAAAAGGAAGGTTGCTGATCGAGATCGAATTTTCAGATTGACAGACGTTGAAAAATTAATTAATGAGGAATTTGAAAACGTTACGGCAGAGGAGTGGGAAAAATACGTTTACGTAGAAAAATTCATCATAAATCTTCAGAAATCAGACTCTGACAAAAATGATTTTGGTACTTAAGACAATAAAGAAGAGTATGAAGCCTTGGCGGAACGAATTCCCGATTGGGTACTGTAAGTAATCATTAAAACAATTTTTACGAATTTTTGTAGATTTTAAACCGAGGGTCATAACTTTATTTATACGGACGTCTATGGTAGTTTTCATTGCCTGTTTCTAAATATCAATTTGACTAATAATACATCCCGCGCACGCTTGTACGCAAGACATTTTTCTGATCTACTTTCGTGGCGGGCCGGCTTCCCCACTCGTGGACAATTCATGCAGACAGGAGAGCCCCTTTCTTCTTAGTCGGATAGTCCTTCGCATGATGGTCCTCTTTTTCTACAGTATGAGCAATGCCTTAATTTACCTGTACAAGACAGCCACATGTCCTAGAGCACCGAAAGCATCTACTGAATTTAAAATGATCCTTAACCTTACACGATTGGAAATCTACAAACACTCGTACTTTCTAAATAAAAGCAGCACGCAACTGTTTCTCTCACTCCTTAACATAATGGACAGTACTAGAATCTCTTCTAGCTGCCCAAAATACAACCTTAAACGTTTTGCTAAATTCGCCTTCAGAATACTTAATATTTTGGGCCCGAATCGCATCAATAAATTCTTCTTCCCCCAGGTCACGAGGAACATCATAACGATCATTCGAGGCCTCGCAGCTTAGTAACTATAGTCTGTGTGGAGTATCGATTTATTCCTTCATTCCGCCTAATATTACGTTCTGTCTCACTGTCGTTAGCTACTACTACCCTTACACCCTCAGGATCATCCCGAACACTTATAATCCGCAATCCTCCCTTCCTGACCTCTAATTTCTCAGTCACCTCACCTCTAAAGGCTGCGGAAGTAACGCCAACAGGTTTGTTGATTAACAGGACCTGGAGTTGTGACATAGTTTTAACAATCTCAGAGGCCAACCTCCTGACAGTCGATGGTGAATCAGTCCCCCACAAGTTCATCCATCCTGCCTTTAAAACCCTCAATATACCTCTGTAATCGATTATTCCGTTTGACCGTCAACAAATGTAAAAATCGCAGCTTATGCAGCCAAGAAAGAACGTAGGAGGCACTCTTCTCCTTTGCATTTCTTGAATTTCCCACAAATTACTCTACTTCTGTGCATGATCCACAAAACATTTCTACTACCAACTCGGTCACCATTTCGTTGGAGACTAAATCACTAGAAGATATCTAGGCCTCTAACTTTTTTAAAACAGCAGCCTCCATCTTTTTTGCCTTCAAAGGAAGCAAAACCTAGTTTGTCTGATCCGTTATAGGACCAGATAATTCTTTGACAAATGAAGTATCTGAATCGGTATCTCTCGTTTCCTCCACACCGACAGCTGCCTCAGCAGCTACTTCCATCTTCCTAGATTTACCCGATGACGGTTTAACCTTTTGTTGTTGCGTCCGACTGGACACACTCGCCACACTGACAGTACCACTGTCAGAAGCATCACTATCAACATCCACAGCCTCCTCAGCTAACTTCTTGCAAACCTGAGCTTCTGTCCTCAATTTCTGCTCAGCCTCCCTTTCCTTTCTCTGCTGAGCTTCCCTGGCCACCCTTTCCAATCTGTTCACCCTCCTCCATTCCTCCTGTGCCTTCTGGGCTGCTAAAAATTGTTCTGTTTTAGCACGGTTACGATATCTCCTAGAGGACTTATCCGAACTATTCATGTTCATATTTCAAATTAGTTAACCAAAAAGTTATACCTTTATTTTTATTTTATGATTTCGTTTAAGTGAGAGATACTATAGTTTAAACCCAAGTGACATTTTTCATGGCGACTACTATAATATTATAAGTGGTAGATTTCAGAAGTAATAAATGAATGATCCCATTGCTTAGCTGTTGTCCTACACAGTTATATTAATAGGTTGTCTGTCTCTGAAAAAAAAAAAACATATGTATATATATATATATATATATATTTTTTTTTTTTTTCTGATCAACCTAAGTATGGAATTAATAAATAAAATAAAGTAGGATGACTCTTATCTTATTCCATTATGCATGCAAGAGCGCTTTCATGAATTATTTGCATCATCAGTTGCTTCACATAACATTTTACAAATATTCGTATCAAATTACATATGAAAGTCACAATTAAAATTGAAATTAAAAATCATTTTACATTTTAATTAAAATTTTTAATTCTTAAAAATTCCTTCCTCCATATTGAAATTATAATGAAAAAATAACATTTTAAAAATATTAAAGAATTAAAATTAAAATGAAAAATTGCATGTATAGAAACCTGAAGTCATTTACTAAATTAAATTAAAGATTAAAAATAAAATAAATAATTTAACATATTAGAAATCCATGTGGACTAGCTAGCCAAAGTTATGCGACTCATTTTGTTAAATTATTTATTTTATTTCTAATCTTTAATTTAATTTAATTTAGTAAATAACTTCATGTTTCTATATATTCAATTTTTAATTTCAATTTAAATCTTTAATATTTTTAAAATTAATATTTGTAAAAAGTTATGTTCAGTACTAATGTGGCCTGTAACACTATTTTGTATTTTAATTTTAATTTAATAGGCTGGTTCCTACGGGATTCTGGGGTATGAAATAATAAGACACCTTGATTAACAAATTGAGTGACATTTAATTACTAAAAAAATGAATTTGATTGTAATTATTGAAAATGGACTATACACTTGCGCACGCACACACACACACACACACACACACACACACACACACACACACACACACACACACACACACACACACACACACCTCATGAATTCAACACTGCCCTTGTCCACAATGCTCACTCACACATTAAAACACACCGACCTGCCCAATCTCCCCACTCCAGCACTCTCTATCCCACTACACACTAATAGAACACGCATCAAACAAACATACACATCCAAATGCGTACGCCCCTACAAGCTAGTGATGATGCGAGCAATTCGTGAAAGCGCTCTTGCATGCATAATGGAGTAAGGTAACTGTCATCCTACTTTATTTATTAATTCTGTACTAGGTTGATCAGATAAATATAATTTGTAGTACAGAAGAATATAATTCTCAAAGGAATTGATTTTAGAAAAATAATATATATATATATGACATCTGTAATATATATACATGTATCATATGTATGATATATGTACATATCATCATATATCATACATGATATATGACCTGTACTACACACATGTCATGTGTATGTTTATGTCATATTTTACATATATATATATATATAGATATATTATTTAAATGAACACGTCATTTAAACAAATAAATATAATAAAACCTTTTCAGTATATCTTACATTAGAGTTGTTTCACTACATTTAAAAAATATGAATGTACTTAATTTTGTTACTAATATCTTATAAATTTTAATACTTTATATAATTAATTCTGTTTATACAATTATTTTCTTTCTTAGTATTGTTTTTATCTGTATTTACACACTAAAATTCTTAACAGGTGCTTCATATACCAGCTAAGGTGATACTTTTTCATTGAGAATATTTGCAGTAGAAGATAATTATTTTAATGAATGAAAAAAATATTAATATATGTTTATTTTATTAAAAGTAATTTGTTTGTATATAGGCTTATACAGGAAGAGAAAAAAAATTATATGTTATATGTATATTATTTAATTTCTGTTGAAATTATAAGTCAATAAGCAAATTATAAATATAAAAATATAATTGATGTATTGTAATTATATCATTACATTGTGCAATATTATCCTTTGCAGTTATTATCTTGCAATGTAAATGACCAATATTCACTCAGAAATAAAATATTATTATGAATCTTAGTTTACTGTTACCTTATTTGTTTTGCAACTTAGCCTGAAGAAAATAAAAGTTATTAACAAATTAATTGCTTATAAATAGCTTTTGGGGTAAAAGCCATGTTGTTATCAATGTTAATTACTTTCTTGTACGAAGTCAATTGTGATCGCTAAAAGTTTCGGTTTTCAAATTTGAACGGAAATATCCATTTTGACCATCCCTGAATTTTTGATTAGTTTCGGCGTGACGTCTGTACGTATGTATATATCTCATCTAATTAAAAAACGATTAGCCGTAGGATGTTGACATTTTGAATTTAGGACTGTTGTAACATCTAGTTGTTCACCTCCAGTTTTGATTCCAATCGACTGAACCAAAAGTTTCCAAAAAAGCTCAAAATTCAAAATATGAAATTAAAATATAAAAGAAAAAGTTTCCTTTATAAATTGTTGAAACGTTACAGATAAAGTTTCAACTGTAAGTCACGAATTCAAGTTAGAGTGTTTTTATCTAAAATGAATGTTGCATTTGTTGATCAGGTACCCGCTATAATGGACTGAGTTAGCGACTTTTGCAGTTTGATTCTGACGATTGACATCTTACTTTACGACTGCAATCAATAAATTATGAAAATGAAAATCACGATAAAGTTGAATAATTTCGAGAACTAGAGATTAAAATTGTTCCAAATATCTTTGACTGTGCAGCCAACTGTTTATATCTTACAGAATTGCTGAAAAATGATGTGTCGGTGATTAGGAAAAATTTATCTTGGGAACTTGGATTAGTTTCCAGACCATTTTTGGACGAGTGAATTGCTGAGGAAGCGGATATTATAATCAGTCTAATGAGCGATGTCCCATAAGTAATGGTAAATGGAGGAATACTAGATAATTCTGAAAGTGGAATCCATACTCGTAAATAAATTTTTGAATAAATGAAACATTTACTGTTTCAAGATATCATCTGTATTAAAAAATCTGTCCTCTAGTGAAAATTTGACTGAATGGTAACAGTTTAGTTGAGTCTACACACACACACATACAATTGCAGGATGGATGAGGTTATTTGCTAGGGAAATCTAAGCCCTTTTTCAGTTGGCTCATAATTTTTGAAGGATAACTATTTTTTTATAGTATACGAGTATTTAAATAGATCAAATATCAATTTTGATTAATAATGTGCTGCTATCTTCCTGGATTAAAATGTTCTTATCTACTAAACGGTTATAGGCGGCGTGGGCACCTGTCATTTAAAGGTACAGCAGTATTCTAGATGAGTTTATTTGATATTTCTGTTTCTCTGTGATTGGAATGTCTTTGTCTTTTCAAACTATCTAACCCTCTTCTCTTATCCATGATCTTTCTTCTGTTTTCTTTCTCTATTTTTGTCAAAAATAGGAATCGTAAAGCCTTCTTTATGGAAATAAGCTTTGTGGATAAATATCCACTATTCACCCTCTGCTATGGCCATGCCGATGAAACTAGGCCTCTAGAGCAGCGCTCCAAATTGTTTTGATCTCGTACCCCTAAGACAAAAATAATTATAAGTTGTACCCCATATAATATAATATAATATTCCCCGACGGGGAGTCTTATTCTTTAAGACTTTGGGGGTTGGCGTCCCCACGGTGCTAGCCTCTGCAGCCTTTCTTCCCACTACACACTGAGCTGCAGAATACCTTACACTATAGATGTTTACGACACCAAGAACAGTACACAAATTACAACATTTACATTTACTCAACTACACAACATCCAACACAATTTTCTCTTACATTTACACTCGGTGGTGTTGCGACATCTTGCGAAACGCAACCGTAACCTAAGGTGGGAACTATCGTGCCGATGGATGAATGGCTCTACGTAGTGAGTCTCGAACGATATCCTCTGGGCACCAGGGCAAACCCAGTTGTATTTAGCTCTAACTCCAATACGCGTGCGCTCTGCTGGAGTGGTCCGTTATATCGCCGGAACTCGCGGGACCAAAATTTCAGTTCCAACAATAAATTCTATGATGGTTGGTGGTCCAGCTGAAAAACCACCAATTTTAGTCTAGTGAAAAGGCCTCGGTCAGCTTCGTCTGACGAGGATATTGTTACTTCAGAAGACAAGGGTAATGTCAAATATAAGAATATTCGTTTTGTTGTTCTTCGGAATAATCAGGAGGGTGGCTCCCTTCAAAAGGTCTCACCTTTCCTGATTAACAAATGTGTCACCGGTTGTATTGGTTCTCCTAAGAACATAAAAAAATTACGAGACGGAACAATTCTGATAGAAACATTTGATGATGAGCAGAGTCGCTCCCTGTTACGTTTCAGCAATATGGGCGGCACAGCCATAAATACAACGTGCCACAAGACTGTAAATACCAGTCGGGAAGTAATTTTTTGCGCGATCTTCTGAAAATGGATATAAACGAAATTGGTGATGGACTTCGTGCTCAAGATATTATAGAAGTGAAGCGTATAATGAAACGACAGAGCGGAACAGAAGAACCGACACAGTCTCTTATACTGACATCCAATCTCCCTGTTCCACCAGAAAAGATTAAAGTGGGTTACCTCTCGGTTCGGGTATGACCATTCATACCCAACCCACGACGATGTTTCAGATGTCAAAGATATGGTCACACTACAACATCTTGCTCGAAAACGGAGATCTGTGCTCGATGTGCTAAAGAAGGTCATAATGACAGTAACTGCGAAGAAGGTGAAAAATGTGCGAACTGCAGTGGTTCACATACAGCCCGATCCCAAGATTGCCCAACCTTTAAAGAAGAAAAGGCAATTCAAATAAAAAAATAAATAACTCACGGAACCTGGTTAAACCAGTTGTATCTTTTGCCACCGCTACATCGAAACAAACTCCTACAAATGTTAGTAATCAGCAGTGCGGATCCTGCAATGAACTTAAAAAACTTGTTCAGATGCTTTCTGATCAAGTTGCTTCACTTACACCCATTATTTCAGAGCTGACAAAGATGAATAAAAAGTCCTTCGTCGCAGTTAGTGAATCCAACAGTGAGATCCGTACGAAAGTTCCTGTTCCCAAAGTCTTATCGGTACGGGCAGGCACTATTACAGCTGGCAGTAAGCCACCTAATAAGCTCCCCGTAAAGGGAACCCACATAACCACCCCCTCTGGGATGTCAACTGCGGCATCCCATTCTAATAAATCTCCTCCACCATCACCTCATATACTGGAGGATATGGTTGAAGAACCACCCGACCCCAAGGCATCGGAGTTCTCTAAAATAAAAAATACAAAAAGGAAAAACCGAATCACTTACAACTAATTTTTATATAGTTTCCTAAATTTATTTATTTTATTTTTTCGATTTATTTATTTTTTTTTTTACCTTTATGAACATTATTCAGTGGAATGTTAGAGGTCTTCGGTCCCGCATTGAAGATATTAAAGTACTGGCGCACGTAGATGATCCATTAATCATGTGTTTCCAAGAAACACATGTTCTACAACATGACCCAATAACACTCAGAGGATACTTCTGCGAGAGATACGACTGTCTAGTAGACAGTAGAGAGAGTGGTGGAGTGGCTATTTTCATGAAGAATGGGGTGTCGGCTACAAGGATTCAACTAATCACTCTCATTCCTGCTGTTGCAGTAAAGGTCTCTATCCCCTTCAAATTACAAATGTGCAATCTGTATCCCTCACCGAACACTGAATTCAGTGCTCTAGATGTCTCGAATCTCCTCACGCAAATATCATCTCCAATAATAGTAGGAGACTTCAATGCCCACCATATTTCCTGGGGCTCAACCTTCTACTCCACTCGAGGAAATATGATAAACGGAGCGAGACAAGACTACTGAATAACGGATCACACACATTCATGTCTTTATCATCTGGATAACGGATCACACACATTCATGTCTTTATCATCTGGTACTGTATCTAACATCGATCTCTCCATATGCTCACCGAATTTACCCCCACGTGTTAATTGCTCTGTTTGTGATGACTTTCACGGCAGTGATCACATACCAATTATTATTGGTTCCGGTGTAGACCGCGAGGTTAAAAGAAGGCCACGGAGATGGATTGTTGAAAAGACGGATTGGAATGAATATCATAAAGCCTTCCAATCACAGTATGACGATGGTGCGAACATCCTTGACCAATGTTCCTCTTTTACGTCCGTGCACTTGAGAATGTCAACAGATATATCCCACAAACATCGGGTAATCCTGGACGTCCTTCCGTTCCGTGGTGGAATGATGATTGCAAGCATGCTATTAGGAATCGACGGCAGGCACTACGCAAATTTAATCGTAGGCCTACAGCTGAATATCTAAATTTATACCGCAGGGCTAGAGCGGTATGCCGTCGAGTATTCTTGAACGCTAAGAGGAGTTCATGGACGAATTTCGTGAACACTATCTCACGCACTACTCCCACGTCTACCGTGTGGAAAAAAATCCGTGCAATTTTCGGATCACCGAAACAATCTATTCTCGGTCTTATTGATGAAGGAGAACGCCTTTCATCATCTTCGGCTGTGGCAAATACTTTAGCAAAATCTTTCCTTTCGGTGTCTCTCACTTCATCTTATAATAAAACGACTTTCAAAGGTACAAGATACAGATAGAGGTATTATCGTTGAACATTGGTGATTCGGTCGGTGAATTAAACACCCCATTCGTATTTAAGGAATTGTTACACGCTCTTAAAAACTCACGTGACATTTCCCCTGGACCGGACAACATTCGCCTTGGTATGCTTTCACGCCTTCCTAATTAGGCACTACGTGTTTTGAATATTTACAATGGTTTATTCTCCGAACAAGTCTTCCCACCCGGCTAGTCAGAAGCATTTATTATACAAGAACTAAAACCTGGTAAAGACAAAACCAACCCCTCAAGCTACCGTCCTATTTCTTTAACAAGCGTTTTGTGTAAAATAATGGGGAGAATGGTAAACTGCAGGCTTACATGGTACTTGGAGAGACATGGTTTTCTATCTTCAGAACAGTGTGGTTTCCGACAAGGACGATCTTCCATTGACCATTTAGTGTCAATGGAAACGCTATACAAAACGCTTTCCTAAACCGCCAGCAACTCGTTGCTATTTTCTTTGATATACAAAAGGCGTACGACACGGCTTGGCGACGTGGTGTTCTTAACACCCTCAAGGAATGGAGAATCAAGGGCAATATGCTTGCCTTTATCCGAGGATTCTTAAATCACCGAACATTTCGTGTTCGTGTAGACGATTCGCTCTCAGGTAGTGTCATCTTGGAGAATGAAGTGCCTCAAGGTAATGTATTGAGCGCCACTTTATTTTCTATAGCCATAAACGGTATTACCAATTGTGTGCAGGCTCCTGTCTCATATTCTCTGTTTGTTGACGATTTTGCTATTTACATTGCGAGCCGTTGAACACCTACAGCAGAACACTATATTTCACCTTGAGGCTTGGTCCAGGATTACTGGTTTCACATTTTCATCCGACAAAACAAAATGTGTAATTTTTCTCGGCTACGAAACCCTTCTATTCCGCAAGTTTTTCTGAACAGAAAAACTCTTTTGCTATATCTCCTTACGCCAAGTTTTCAGGTTTGTTTTTTGATAGCCGTCTTACCTGGGTCAAACATATAAAAGAATTAAAAACAAAATGTTCCAAACTTTTAGATATGATGCGAGTCCTTAGTAACACCAATTGGGCAGCCGATCGGTCATTATGATACGTTTTTATTATTCCTTTGTTCGTTCCCGTTTAGATTATGGTTGTGTCGCCTACTCTTCAGCTCGTCAAACCGTGCTTAAAATGCTGGATGGTGTACATCATGCTTTCCTTCGGCTTGCCACAGGCGCGTTTAAGTCAAGCCCTGTCGCCTCTGTCACTTTGGGACAGACGAGACCAGCTTTTATTATCTTATTTTGCTCGTCTCAAAGGACAGCCAAATCACCCGGCTTTTGACTCAGTCCTTAGAAATCCTAATTTAGTAAAGTATGAGGACCGTCCACGTTGTACTGCACCTGTAGGTGTCTGTACCCGACGTCTGCTGCAGCATATAAATGTTGACACACCGTCATTCTTTCCATCGTATCCGTCCTCATATCCTCCGTGGGGAATAAACCTTATAAATTTTATTTTAGACCTTACGACATACAATAAACAATCAACACTACCTACTGTCTTCCAGGAAATGTTTCAGTGTGTTCTCTCCAAGATGAACCCAGACGCGGTGGTATACACTAATGGATCGAAACAAAACGATACCGTTGGTTGTGTGTTTGTCAATGAAAGAACTTATTTGTTTGGTCTACCCGGCATTGACAGTGTGTTTACCGCTGAACTATACGCTATAAATAAGGCTCTAAATATCATTAACCTTAAATACAGAAGCATTCTTATTTGCAGTGACTCGTGTAGTGCTCTCCAAGCCTTAAAAAACCTTTATTCCAAACATCCTATCATCATTGAAATTTACAACGCAATCGCTGAGTTGAACAATCGCAACACAGAAGTAAGTTTTTGCTGGGTCCATAGCCACGTGGATTCCAGGTAATGAACATGCAGATTCCGCTGCCAAAGAAGCATGCAATCAGCCTCCTTTCACCACCCGAGTTGCTACTTCTGATTTTATTAATTATATAAAACAATCACTAAGAGCAAGGTGGCAAGGTGACTGGACGGCTACCGTTGATGAAAAACTCCGGCAGATTAAAGATTCTGTGTTACCATGGGACTCCTCATGCAGAAAAACTCGGCGTGAGGAAGTAGTCTTCTGTCGATTGCGAATAGGACATACGAGGGTCACACACGAGTACCTGATGTCAGGAGGACACGCACCCCTATGCGCACGATGCAACTGCCGCATGACTGTACACCACGTACTCATAGATTGCATATTTAAGCGGCGTTGCGTCGTAAATTTAATCTACCCAGAAACATCCGTGGTGTCTTGTGCAATGATAATGAAATTTTAAACAGGATGTTTCTATTTCTGCGTAGTAATGGGCTAATACAAAAAAATTAATATTATAGTGTATATTTTTTATGTTAGATCTTTTTTTAGTTTTCTTTTTAGTCTTTTTGTTATCCGAGAATGGGACCTTTACGCTCATCTCGGACTTTGTTAAATTCTATTCACTTTTGGTTTTATTTTAGGTTTTATCTGTGATATTAGTTGTAAATTTTATTCATCATTTAGATTAAATTTATTTTCTTTTATTTTTTAATAAAACAAATTTCCGGACGATGATAACGCGCAACGTTAGTCGCACTCCCCCCCCCAAAAAAAATATGTGTGTGTGTGTGGGGGGGGGGGGGTCAGCGCACGCGTAGTCAAAATTCTAATTATTTATTATTTATTGTCTTTAAACAATATACAAAGATTTAATTTAAATTACAAATTTACATTTTGAATTAGAATTTAATGTGAGCAATGTAATTATACGGAATAGCATTAGACCGGAAGACGTTATAGAAGAGAACTCGAAGATCCTTTGGCGAGATGATGAACCGCCAAGACACAGGAAATTCTGTTTGTATTTTGACTCGTCGGCAGGGGACCTGCCCGCCCTAAGGATTATTCTCCAGTCCTTAAGAAAGATCCAACATGAGTTACCGACGCCGGTTTTTCTGCCGGGCAGAATTGGACAGTGTGTTCAACGGTTGGCCTTATATGTGTTTGGAAGGACAGGGGACCAGGTGAGGGTCCTGTCCTCCCCGTCGCAGACCACTGGTGCCCAGAGAACTACGGCACCGGGGATCGCGAGGTCCACTCCGGCATTTGGTGAAAGCTACACGATTGGGGTGAAGGCGGCCGGGTTGACCTACGCCGACTTGTTGCGAAGGATGAAGGAGACTGTATCGCAGGAGGAGGCCTTATTTGTCAATAAGGAAAGGAGTTAACGAGAAGCTATGTATCAAAATCAAAGGGGTGCAGGAGGCGTAAGAATTGAGGAGCACTCTGCAGAGTAAAGCGGCCGGCCTCCAAGTTCATTATAAATCACAGGAAGTAAGAGGTCGGTTGTCCACGTACAGGACATCGAGCTCGAGACCTCTGACCAAGAGATACAGTCTGCAGAGGCGAAAGTGGGAGGAGAAGCAGAGTTCTTTAGGATCACGTAGGTGCGCCCGGCGTATGGCCAAACTAAAAATGACACGGTTATCACTAGCCAACTTGCGGCGAAGAGGTTGACGGACGAACGAATTAAGATAGGGTGGGTTAACTGCCGTGTCTATATCAGGGAAGTTGAGGATAGACGTTTCAGGTGTTGGGGAGTGGGACACCTAGCGTCGCAGTGCTCGAGTCCGTATAGGACGGTTCTGTGTTTCACTTGACGGCCAGGGCACAGAAGAGAGCAATGCAAAGGAGCAACAGTATGCGCGTTGTGTGGTACGGAGGGCCACCGAGCTAGGGGATGTCCGACCACAAAATAATGTTCCTGCAATTTAACTCCAACCAAAGTAGACGGGCTATGGACCTCTGCTGGAAGGTGGCCCAGCGAGAGGCAGTGGATATAGTTATGATATCAGAACCCGATGAGGCGGTGGTGGGGGGCTTTTCGGTGGATGGTGGATTGGACATCCAAGGTTGCCATTGGTCTTCCTTTATCCAGTGTACCAGTCGTCGGCTGTGGAGGAGGGAGCGTCTTTGTTTGGGCTGACCTCGCTAGCTTGGTGGTGTTCAGCTGCTACCACTCGCCCAACACCGGGATCGACGACTTTGTAGAATTTCTGGACAGTTTGAGGGAGGGGGTCGCCAGGTGCAGGGGTCGACGTGTGCTGGTAGTGGGGGGCTTTAACGCAAAGTCTCGCGAATTCGCCGGTACGACAACGACGATATGAGGCCTTCACCTTAATGAGCTGGTGATCGCGCTAGGATTCGTGACGAGGGTTCTTCAGAAGAAGGATCGGGAGGCTCAGGGACGAAGGACAGTCCTATGCGGAGTTGCTGTTTGCTCGTGCTTGAACGAGTGGCGGTAGCGATGAGGTACGGGATTCTCGAACTCCTGTGCGAAAAAGACCGAGTCCCAGCGGGGTGGTCCCCCTTGGGGTGTGCCCGTTAGAGGCGTTGGCTTAAAGACAGATCCCGGCTCCCGGAGTGGGGACCCAGGGTCGGCATAGCCGGGCCTGCTAGATCCTACTCTGGGGGTTTGAGGTGGGCGCAAAGTAATTTCCAACCGGCGGGCCGAGACAGGGAGGCCCGTTAGAGTATAGGACACTACCCTGGGCTGTGTCATACTTTACTGCAGGATCCGGCCAAGGGAGAAGGTGAAAAGAAAAAGAATGTATTTGTTGTAATATTTAATGTATTTTTTTAGTAATATTGGAAAAATCTTGTTTGATGCCATCTGTTAATGCAATTTGAAGACTTGGTTCTAACTCTAATCTATTTCTATATTTGGTTTTAATTGTTGTCATTGCAGAAAATAGTACTTCACAAAGATATGTAGAACCAAGTGGTAAGATTGCATTCGCTGTTGTGCTTACTAAAATTTGGATATTTGGTTTTCAACTCCATCCATCAATTATGAAGAGATTTTCCTTTAATTCGGACTGTAAAATTGTTAGTTTTTCATGTCAATTAACTGTTCTTGAGCTGCAACTGAATGATAATCTATTTTTCCATTTTCAACAAACGGGTCATGACCTACTGAAAATCTATTTTAATATTAGGAAGATCTGTAACTAGGTTACAAAATTCTGTCTCCAAATCTTTTAAATGGGTAGATAAGACTTTTAATTTGTTCCACATTTACTTCATTTTCAGAAGCAAACTCACACAGTGATGGAAACATTTTGAAAGATCCCTTTTCTAAATTCTCTCTCCACATTATGATGTTCTTTCGAAATGCAGTTACTTTCACAGTCATCGTTAAAAGGCCATCTCTTCCTTGAAGAGACAAATTGAGCACGTTTATTTTTTCAAAAAATATCAACTGAGTAACTCTGTGATTAATCGTCACTGGAAAAGCAGGCAACTTAGAACTCTTTTTTTGTCCAAAATAAAAATGCGTAATTCATCTTTTAGTTCAAAACTCTTTAGCAGTTTTCCACGAGATAACCAACAAACCTCTTTGTGGCACTGGAGATTTTTGTGGCTACTGCATATTCTCAAAAATATTCTACTATTCAGGGTCCACTTTTACAAAATGAACTACCCTGATAACATCCTGCTACACACGATGTATTTCTGACTCTAATTTCTTTGCTGCAATAGCTTGCTGATGGATAATAGAGTGTACGAATTTCATATGGAATGCTATTTCAATTATCTTTGCCTTGAGCCCTTTTTTCTTCTAGTTAAAGCAGCTGTTCCGTCACTGGTTACACTTGCACAGTTTTCCCATAAAGTGTGGACAACAAAGAGATTATTTACTGTTGAAAAGATGTCTTCCCCTGTAAATCTTTTTTACTTGGCTCACAAAAAAGTAGTTCTTCATGTAATTAATTATTAAAAAAAAAAAAAAATTAATAAAACCATTAATTGAGCAAAGTTGGTGACAATTGTGCTTTCATCTAGTTGAATAGCAAATTTTCCACACTGAGTAATTTGTTTTAATAACTGTTTCTTTAACTATCTTTAATTATCTCAGCCAACGCCTTCGCCTTAGGCTTTTTTCGGATATCTTCACTCTTTTTTTCCTACAATATCACGGTCTGAACTAGCTAACCGAGTCCGTGGAAGCTTGAACCCCGCGTCTAGTTCAATTTTAATACCAACGCATGATTGCAAATGCCTGAACCATCGGCTAAGTAACGAGTCAATACAATGCTAAACTCATACCCTTTAAAATGTGTATACGTAACAACGAAAATCAGACGTACATCTCATCACCCACTATAAACATCATAAATGAAGACCGCCCTCAGCAAGACAGTGCCATTGCTCACGGCTGCATGAACAACCATGCCCTCGGTAGCGCAGTCACCCGCAGCCGACAGCGGCTCCGCCACTCGAATCACTGCTTTTGAATTACCCGAGGTTCGTTGCCAAAACGCCTATCCCCGGCCAATCAAATGTCTCGACCGAAACCCTAACCACCCGGGATTCTATTCCGTTTAAATACCTTTAGCTGATCTACGTAATGCGAGGAAACTGAGAAACCAACCACTATCAAGCATTCCCCACGGACCTTCCAATTAACTCGGAGATCCAGAAAGGAATTCACTCTCTCAGGTTCTCTAACTACTCTGGTACGTTCAGCCTCGTACCAGGGACAGACATGGAGGACATAGTCCACCGTGTCATCAACCCCGCAATCCGGGCATAGACCTGAATCTACTAAACGAAACCTAGCCAATCTCTCTCGAAAAGCACCACGCTCGGAAAGGAATGTACCGATAATGTACCGATTGGGGGAAATCTACCTAACCGCGCGCAAATCAGACGCAATTGGAAATATTCCATACGTGTAACGACCAAAAGGGGAGTCATCCCACCTGGCCTGCCAAGATATAAAACCCTGGTCTTCAATTTCTCGCATACGTTCCGAAGTAAGACCACCCTGCTTGGAAATATAACATTCCTTACGTTCTATGGTAAGAATATCTATGGCTTAATGTTAGCAATAACACAGACTGCCTCCTGCGACACAGTCCTGTAACCGCCGACAACAGCCAACAGAAGCAGCCGCTGGGCTCTCAAAAGAACTACGATAATGGCAGACTATTGCTAGATGTTACACCGAGATGAACCCTATAAAGAACATAGAAGGAAAAGCGCGAAGCAGAGTATAAGCCGTCCAAAGGAACTTCGATACATGGAATAAAATTGTAAGTTTTACATACTTCGTCATTAAGAGTTGATGGTGGACGTACCTCATAGAAATTAATTAAATAAATAAAAATAAATAAATTTAAAAATGTATTGTAATAGAAATTAGGTTATTTTGCGCCAATTTTTATTAGAAATTAAGGGATCAATGATCCCTCGCCATCCTCTTCAGACCACGCAACTGTTTAGTTATAAGAATGAATCGCATAAGCCAAAAAAGTGAATATGTTATATTAATCTATTATAAAAAAAACGTTTTTTTTCTATTTCATAGTATCAAATTTTCTCAATTTTTTAACCTTTTAAAAATTTTGAAATTTGCGATTTGTGTAAAATCTTGACGTAATGGAAAAAATGAACGTTATTTTCGAAATCGGCGCTGAAAAATTCGTAGTAATCAATTATCAAAAGTTGAAAAACATTTCAGAACCCAAATTTTGCAAGCTTGTGTTACAGATACACAAATTTTTATTTTTTTGACTAGTGTTATCAATATCACTTACTATTACTTACTTGTTGCGCATCAGAAGTAGAAGCACTACCAAAATAATCTTCAACCCTGATTTCTTTGAGGGCAATTTTTTTAACCATTTATCCTGTTTATGAAGGATTTAAAATCAATAACATTTAATAGTCAACTAATCACAGTTACACTGCTTTATTAGTTCCATACAGTTCATAAAATACTCTTGATTATACAGATGACCCTACCTACTTCTTTGGCGTGCCCCCTAAGTATCAATTTGCATATCCCACTTTGGAGACTACTGCTCTACAGTCAGATTTTGGTTTAAGTTATTGATACACTGTTAATCAGAATAATTACTGTTCACATAACAGACTGAATGGAGAACAATATATAAAAAGTACATGTCGTTCCTATAAATTGGCCTCTTCTATGTACGGCACAGAGACTGTGTGAGACTTGCTTATTCTCACAAGTAAAGTTTTTATTTAGATGAGTTCTCATATTTTCTTTCTCATCATGGTTAACATAATAGAATATGATATCGAACACAAATGACACCCGTTATTCACAATGAATGTCATATATCTTTTTATTTATCATTTGCTGGGTCGAACTGAAAACTTTCCAGTGTTTTGAAGTTGAAATCGTACAAAAAAGATCTTACATATATTTTTTTTTTATACCAGAAATCAAAAAGGTTGTTCTATATATTACACTTAAACAAGTCAGTCTGTTATGGGATTAATAAACAGACAGTTGAAATTACAATACACCGAGTAAAAGTCAGGTGAAAAATTGGTTTGCCAATCGGTTGAGTCGACAAACTCGCTCAGCTACTTTTGGATTCACTTCATTAAAAAGGTTTGCATTTTATTATTATTTTGATTATCCCAGAAAATTAAACCTCTATAATTGGTTTTATTCCTGCTGAGAATAAAAAATTGCTGGTCTTAATATATTGCCCACCAGGCTGATCTAGTGGTCAACTAATCATTGTAAATCAGCTGATTTTAAAGTCGAGAGTTCTAAGATTCAAATCCTAAAAAAAGCAGTTACTTTTATATGGATTTGAATCCTAGATCATAGATACCAGTGTTCTTTGGTGGTTGGGTTTCAATTAACAACACATCTCAGGAATGCACTTCAATTTACATTCATACACTTCATACTCTGTAGTAATATATTATGGTGGTTTCAAAGACTAAACAGAAAAAGGGAGAGAGAGATTTATGTATTTCAGATAACAACGTAGCATCAAGTTAACTTATTCATTGATTAACGTAACTAATTAATTTATCAAAATATTCATTTGGTAAGTTTTATTAAATTTAAATTGAATGGTTTTATTTATAAAATATTCCTTCAATACAATTTTAAGTAAGGAATAAAATAAATATTTTTTGCTGTTAGTTTCAAAAGTGATCTACACTACTTATTAAATAACTGATCAATAATCAAACAAAGAAAAAAAAAATTATCAAATGCTCCAACCTAAAAACAATCTGTTCTTTGCTATGAGACCACTACTTGGATTTACTGTAGGCAACGTTTGAAACTAGCTGTGAAAAATATTAAATGTCACCATTTTAAATAAAGTTACCAATGTTATTTTATATAAAATTTTTGTTTTTCAATGAATTTTAAAATGATGTCACAATTTTACAATTTCAACTTAAAATGTTGAGTTGACTCCCCTTATGGGGCATCCTGGGAACGTGGAAGATGAACAAAAAAAAATTATCTTATTTACTACTACTATGAAGTAATAGTATTTTGATTCCCTACCATGTTCAGTGTTTTCATACAATCAGATGTGTTCTTGCACAACACAGTAGTGCATTGTCGAACATTAATCACAGGATTTAAGCTTCAAAATGTCAAATATTATCACCTTTTCAATTTTTGGGTGTACACTGCTGGAATTTTCATTGTTCTCCTATTCAAGTTTGTTGATATTTCCAAAAATATGACACCATTCATTTGATTACAACTATACATATTATACAATCTCAATGTCTGCTAATGACTACTTTACCCCATCATACTAAACAGATTCGTGTAGGTAACTAGAATACAAGATTTTAGGTAGGTAATAGCTATGGAAAATTAATAGTAATAGTTATGGAAAATTCTTTAAGGTAGGTTTGTACATTTAATGAATTACTAACCATTAAAGTATTAAATTTCCTTTATTAAAATTTATAGTCATTAAGAACATTGCCCAATAAAAATAATAGAAATTAGAATTACAAGAAGAAAATACACTTCTTATGTTAACAGAATTAATTTTCTTATTCTACTTGAATCCTTGGACCCATCATCATTTCATCTGAAAATAATATAAATTCATTAAATTGTAAAGTATTAAATAATACTTATCAATTAATTTAATAAAATGTGATGAAAATTCTTCCTGATAATTAATTGTTTCTACTAATTATTTCTTAGATTAATATATCCCTTCTTGGACTACAAGAACATGTCTCTTAAGTTTTTCTACGAAGATAAAGATTTATAGATTCTAACTAGTCAAAGACTTCCCTTTGGGAGTAGATTGAATCTCCGCAAAAACAAGAGTGAAAAAACAAAAGAAAATGACTAAGGAGTGTTATTCACAGTAACAATGCAGCTTCCTATGAAAGGTCACGACTTTTCTTTCATAAAAAACATACATTAACATGATAAGAGGTAATAATGTTTTGCTATGATTTTTTCTTTTTGTAAAAGCTGTTTTCACTATTAAATATTCATTAATTGTCATGTTTCACATCTTTTTAATATTTCTCATCACGAAAAATGAATCCGCCATTTTTATTCTTCTCCAGAGCAAACCAACTTTGTTGGATTTATAAAAGAGAATCTGATGTGGGCACCACATGAGTTCCGTGTACACCTGTTAAATTATATAACACATTTTTTAAAAATAAAACGTACATAAAATTTTATTTCATTAATAATTTTTGGTATTTTTTCATATTTCTTTTTCTTTATTGTTATTATTGAATAACGATAATAAAATTCTTTTACAATCAAAGGTTGTATTATTAATTATTAATAAATAAATATATTTAAATTAAAAAATAAGTTAAAAAAAGGAGATGAAGTCTGAATCAAACCGTTGTGCCTTCTCCTTCTAAGATCCAAATATTTTATTAATTAAAATTTCATTTGGCTACAACTCTGGAACCAATGAAAATAAGTACCACTTATATATCGTTGAAAAGCTCTCAATGACGGCTTATTACTGCAGTTTATAAAAAGGACACTTTTGTCCAGTCGATTGCAATCAAAGGGGGAGGTGAACAACTAGATTTACAACAGTCCTAAATCCAAAATTTCAACATCCTACGGCTAATCGTTGTTCAGTTAAGCGACCTTGTACACATATATATGTAGAGACGTCACACCAAAACTAGTTTCAAAACTAGGATTCAGGGAAGGTCAAAATGGATATTTCCGTTGAAATCTGAAAACCAAAATTTTTTGTGATCACAATACTTCCTTTCCTTCATACGAGAAAGTAAAAAGGATGGTGCGTGGGTTTATTTGTTGTATGCCCTGACTTTTTTATTTTAGCTGCTATTAGCGCAGAGCAGACCAATGGTGGTTCGCTGGGTGGCTGCGCGCAGCGCATGATCAATTTATTCTTGTCGAACGATTCATTCGTTCAAACGATTTATTCTTCTTGATAACAACGATTTATCAAAAATTATATATGTGTTCTGGGGATAGAAAAGGAAAACAATGAGGTAAGAGCTGTGTTAAAAGATTACAACTCATTAATCAGCAAAAAAGTTCAATATTTTTAAGCTTTTCGTTGTAAACGTTTTTGTTTTTGTTAGTATGCCAAATTCATGAACGTTATTTAATTACAGTTCGCAAAAAAATTTAACAAAGTCATTTGTCATTCATTTATTGTGTTCTGCCAATGGGGCAGGTCTTGTCATGGATGCTCTATCAAAAACTTTCTCAAAATGCAACATATACCTTCTAAAGCCACATTGTTCTTCTGCAATATTTTCATCAAATTTATAGTACAACCTCCTGTTCAGAATTCTTAGTAAGACTTTTGGTGCATGGGAAATTAGACTAGTAGTCTGGTATTCTTCACACTTATTAGCATTAAATTTCTTTGGTAATGGCACCATTAATTGTGTACAGAAAGTCTGTAGGCCATCTACTGTCATCATATGTTTTATTGCACAGATCCACAATAGAATTTCTCCATTCACTCCAAGAGCTTTAAACAACTCAATTGGCAATTCATCACATCCCCCAGCTTTTCCATTAGCCATTGCATTTATGGCCATACTTACTTCACATTTTAATAAATGATAACCCTTGTAATCTTCATGAACTTTGTTCTCTTCTTCTATTCCTAGATATACTCCCCTTGGCCTATCATTCAGTGCATATAAATCCATGATGTACTCCTTCCATATCTTTTTCACTTCACTCCTCTCAGTTACAATGTACTTGTTCTTTGACTCGATCTGACACATTGTACAACTTTTTCCATTTTTCCTGAATATCATTTCTGAGGCTTCTTTGTACATTAGATTGTATCTCCCTTTTTTTCTTGTTTTTCTATTGCAGTACACTTTTCCTGAACCACTTTTATCTTGCTATCTCACTTTTTCTTCTTAATTCATTATTAAGCTTTTTTATAGTTCCTTTTACCTTCCTCTGTCCGAAATTTTTCCATTTTCTCCTTTCATTAATTTTTTCTATCATTTCTTCACTGACCCACTCCTTCTTTATCTGCTTTTAATTCCTGTAGTTTCCTCAGCTGCTTCTTTTATACTGTTTTTAATATTTAACCAATGATTATCCACACTATTTGGTTCCCCTCCTGTTCTTGTCTTTTCCAGTACACTATTTTCCAGTACAGTACAGTATAGTCATCTCTCTGACTATCTCTTTGTTTATTAGTTTTCCAAATCATAGGTACTTCGTTTCTGCCCAACCTTTATTTTCTTGAGCTTCAAGCTGATTTCTGCTACTATTAAGTTGTGATTAGAGTTTATATCTGCACCTGGGTAAGCTTTTGCATTTTTCATACAGTTTTTATACCTTTGCTGTGTGAGCATATAATCAATTTGATACTTCTCTCCATCCAACCTCAACACCCATGTATATCTCCTTTTATGATTTTCAAACATTGTGTTTCCCACTACCTTATCATTTTCCATGCAGAACTCAACTAATCTCTCTCTCCTCTTTTATTTATATTACCTAATCCATATTTTCCTATTATCTTGCCGCATTCACCAACCACATCATTCCAGTCTCCCATCATCAGTCTTTGTCTCTAGATCTTTATCTCTACCTTCTGTCCTTAACATCATCAGGTGATAATCAACATATTCCACCCTAATTAATTTTCCCTCCTCTATGAATCATGAGACCTTGCCGTTGGTGAGGGGGCTTGAGTGCTCAGGGATACAGAGTAGCTGGACCGAAGGTGCAACCATATCGGAGAGGTATCTATTGAGAGCCAGACTAAGGAATGATTCCTGAAAGAGGGCAGCAGCTCTTTCAGTAGTTGTTAGGGGCGTGAGTCACAATGACTTAAACGGCCGTATCAACATCACTCAGTCCTCTGAGTACTGCGCAGCTGAAAGCAATGGAAAACTACAGCTGCTTTTTTTCCAAGAAAATGTGGCTCTCTGCATTTTCACATAGCAATAATGGAGGCGCCTTCCTTGGTAAAATATTCCGGAGGTAAAATAGTCCCCCGTTCGGATCTCCGGGTGGGGACTACTAAGGAAGGGGTCACCAGAAAATTAAAAAATAACATTCTACGAGTCGGAGCGTGGAATGTTAGAAGCTTAAAAAAGGTTGGTAGGCTAGAAAATTTAAAAAGGGAAATGGATAGGGTGAATGTGGATATAGTAGGAATTAGTGAGGTTCGGTGGGAAGAGGAAGGCGACTTTTGGTCAGGTGATTTTAGAGTAATTAACTCAGCGTCAGATAATGGGCAGGCAGGAGTAGGTTTCGTGATGAACAAGAAGATAGGGAGGAGAGTGGAGTATTTCAAAACGCATAGCGATAGAATCATTGTAATAAGGATAAAATCAAAACCTAAACCGACAACGATTGTTAACATTTATATGCCTACAAGCGCCCATGATGATGATGAGGTAGAGTGTGTATACGAAGAGATTGATGAAGCAATTAAACACGTAAAAGGAGATGAAAATTTAATAATAGTTGGAGATTGGAATGCAAGCATTGGAAAAGGCAAGGAAGGAAATATAGTGGGTGAATACGGGCTGGGCAAAAGGAATGAAAGAGGGGACCGACTTATAGAGTTTTGCACGAAGTATAATTTAGTAATTGCCAACACCCAATTTAAAAATCATAATTAAAGAATATACACTTGGAAAAAGCCAGGCGATACTGGAAGGTATCAGATAGATTATATCATGGTTAAGCAAAGATTTAGAAATCAACTCGTTGACTGCAAAACTTACCCTGGAGCAGACATTGATAGCGACCATAATTTGGTGATAATGAAATGTAGATTGGGGTTTAAAAACCTGAAGAAAAGTTGTCAGATGAATCGGTGGAATTTAGAGAAGCTTGAGGAAGAGGAGGTAAAGAAGATTTTTGAGGAGGACATCGCAAGAGGTCTGAGAAAAAAGATAAGGTAGAAAATGTAGAAGAAGAATGGGAGAATGTTAAAAAGGAAATTCTTAAATCAGCAGACGCAAACTTAGGCGGAATAAAGAGAACTGGTAGAAAACCTTGGGTTTCAGACGATATATTGCAGCTGATGGATGAACGTAGAAAATATAAGAATGCTAATGATGAAGAAAGTAAAAGGAACTATCGGCAATTAAGAAATGCTATAAATAGGAAGTGCAAACTGGCGAAAGAAGAGTGGATTAAAGAAAAGTGTTCAGAAGTGGAAAGAGAAATGAACATTGGTAAAATAGACGGAGCATACAGGAAAGTTGAGGAAAATTTTGGGGTACATAAATTAAAATCAAATAATGTGTTAAACAAAGATGGTACACCAATATATAATACGAAAGCTAAAGTCGATAGATGGGTGGAATATATTGAAGAGTTATACGGAGGAAATGAATTAGAAAATGGTGTTATAGAGGAAGAAGAGGAAGTTGAGGAGGATGAAATGGGAGAAACAATACTGAGATCTGAATTTAAGAGAGCATTAAAAGATTTAAATGGCAGAAAGGCTCCTGGAATAGACGGAATACCTGTAGAATTACTGCGCAGTGCAGGTGAGGAAGCGATTGATAGATTATACAAACTGGTGTGTAATATTTATGAAAAAGGGGAATTACCATCAGACTTCAAAAAAAGTGTTATAGCAGTGCAGGTGAGGAAGCGATTGATAGATTATACAAACTGGTGTGTAATATTTATGAAAAAGGGGAATTACCATCAGACTTCAAAAAAAGTGTTATAGTTATGATACCAAAGTAAGCAGGGGCAGATAAATGTGAAGAATATAGAACAATTAGTTTAACTAGTCATGCATCAAAAATCTTAACTAGAATTTTATACAGAAGAATTGAGAGGAGAGTGGAAGAAGTGTTAGGAGAAGACCAATTTGGTTTCAGGAAAAGTATAGGGACAAGGGAAGCAATTTTAGGCCTCAGATTAATAGTAGAAGGAAGATTAAAGAAAAACAAACCAACATACTTGGCGTTTATAGACCTAGAAAAGGCTTTCGATAACGTAGATTGGAATAAAATGTTCAGCGTTTTAAAAAAATTAGGGTCAAATACAGAGATAGAAGAACAATTGCTAACATGTACAGGAACCAAACAGCAACAATAACAATTGAAGAACATAAGAAAGAAGCCCTAATAAGAAAGGGAGTCCGACAAGGATGTTCCCTATCTCCGTTACTTTTTAATCTTTACATGGAACTAGCAGTTAATGATGTGAAAGAACAATTTAGATTCGGAGTAACAGTACAAGGTGAAAAGATAAAGATGCTACGATTTGCTGATGATATAGTAATTCTAGCCGAGAGTAAAAAGGATTTAGAAGAAACAATGAACGGCATAGATGAAGTCCTACGCAAGAACTATCGCATGAAAATAAACAAGAACAAAACAAAAGTAATGAAATGTAGTAGAAATAACAAAGATGGACCACTGAATGTGAAAATAGGAGGAGAAAAGATTATGGAGGTAGAAGAATTTTGTTATTTGGGAAGTAAAATTACTAAAGATGGACGAAGCAGGAGCGATATAAAATGCCGAATAGCACAAGCTAAACGAGCCTTCAGTAAGAAATATAATTTGTTTACATCAAAAATTAATTTAAATCTCAGGAAAAGTTTTTTGAAAGTGTATGTTTGGAGTGTCGCTTTATATGGAAGTGAAACTTGGACAATCGGAATATCTGAGAAGAAAAGATTAGAAGCTTTTGAAATGTGGTGCTATAGGAGAATGTTAAAAATCAGATGGGTGGATAAAGTGACAAATGAAGAGGTATTGCGGAAAATAGATGAAGAAAGAAGCATTTGGAAAAATATAGTTAAAAGAAGAGACAGACTTATAGGCCACATACTAAGGCATCCTGGAATAGTCGCTTTAATATTGGAAGGACAGGTAGAAGGGAAAAATTGTGTAGGCAGGCCACGTTCGGAGTATGTAAAACAAATTGTTGGGGATGTAGGATGTAGAGGGTATACTGAAATGAAACGACTAGCACTGGATAGGGAATCTTGGAGAGCTGCATCAAACCAGTCAAATGACTGAAGACAAAAAAAAAAATTAATTTTCCTGATAGTTTTTTTTTATTAATACACCAACTCCATTCCTATCACTTCTTTCGGCACCTGAGTAGTACAAGTGGAAGTCCCCACTCGACATTTCTCCATTCCCTCCTCACCTCATTTCACTTATTCCAAGTATGTCTAATTTATTTCTAATCATTTCTTCTTTTGCGTTTTCAAGCTTACCCTTTTGCAGTAGTGTCAGTACATTCCATGTTCCTATTTCCTGTTTTCTTTAAAATTTTTCCAGCTCTCGCTGCACAATTACCCTTTCTGTGTCCATACTTCATTCTTACCTCTTAATAAGCATGAAACCTTGCTGCATGTAACCTTCCCCTCCCAGAGATCTGATTGAGGGGAAGCTTTACCTCCGGATTCTTTTACAAAAAGGTCCATCCCATGATTTTTAATGTAGTGGTTTCCCACTGCCTTCTGTATTCCAGTGCCATTGATCTGGTGATTCATATGGCAATAAGGTGCCCTTTGTTCTACCCAGTCATCCATCCTCATCAGGGGCTGTTGGCACTTAACAGGATGCACCATGTAGCAAGCCATAGCTACATTTTGTGAAGGTGCGGTTGACATTTACCTGAGAGAGGCTTTTTGAAATGCATCCAATATCTTACATCCCAAATCACGTGTAATGAAACATAAACTAAGTAACAATTTTTGCAGGTCTTAAGCCCGCCTTTTCATAAAAGTCTTTTTCATAAAAAAGGATGGTGTGTGGGTTTGCTTGTTGTACGTACACTTTTTTATTTTAGCTGCTATTGATGCAGAGCGGATCAATGGTGGTGTGCCAATATATGTTTATATATATTTACATCTTAAGTTAAACATCTACTTAAGAACTTGTGTTTCTGCTTCAGTTATGCTAAAAACAGTGAATCGCCAAAAATAAAGAGATGTATTTGCTTCTTATCAACTACACTGCTTTTTCATTGTTATCTGTGCTTTGCTGTCCTGTGCTGTGGAACTGCAAAGGCTCCTGCCATATTTATTTTAGTTCAGAAGGAAAGCAATTTGGGTACTGATGTTCCCAGGAATACCTTGTTGTCAATGTAAATTAAAATATCCTTATATCTGCTGCCCATTTCACACACTAATTAAAACATTAAAAAAATTACAAGAATTTATGCTGGAAAAACTTTCTAAGACTTTACCTTCTTCGTCACCTTCATCAGGTTGATAATTAATTTGTTCTACCTGCGTAATAAGGGATGGGGAATCACTTGAGAAATGTCCAGTATCTTTACCAAATGATCCTTTGATACCTTTACCAATTACTTTATTAAATGAAGCGTTGGTGTGAAGACAAAATACTCCTGAGTGTCTAAAAACAATAAAACAAATAATATAATAGATTATGTGTAATCCACCCCATCACTCTCTATAAAAAGCGTGTAGGTTTTTTTGTTTGGTGTATGTGCTCTCATTTTTATTTTAGTTGCTATTGGGACAGAACGATCCACGTGGTGCGGCCGGACAGCTGGGCAACTGCGAGTAGCGCACAAACGATTCAATCGTTTGATCGATTTATTCTTTTTGAACGATTCACTCGTTCGAGCAATTTGTCTAAAATTATATTTGTAATTTGGGAATAAAAAATCTGATGTGGACATCACAGGACTTCCTTGTACCCCTATTAAAATAAATATTACATACACATTTTTTTTAAAAAGAAAAGTACATAAACGTTTATTTCACTAATAACTTTAGATTTTTTATTTTTTTATTGTTATTATTGAATTATTATTTATTGTAAAAATTTATATAAATGAAATATTATATATTTGTAATTATATATATATATATTTCAATAAAAAAAGAAAAAAAAGGAAATGAGTGGGATTCGAACCGATGCGCCTTCCCTTTGTAAGATCCAAATATTTTATTAATTAAAATTTTATTTGGGCTATAACTCTGGAACCAATAAAAATAAGTACCACTTATGATACATCGTTGAATATCTCTCATTGAGGGCTTATTACTGCAGTTAATAAAAAGTCCAAAATGCAATTTTTTTTTTGATTTTGGGCATTTTTGAACATTTCTGGTCAAGTTTTTTGCAATCAAAAGGGAAGGCGCACAACTAGATGTTACAGCAGTCCTAAATCCAAAATCTCAACATTCTACGGCTAATCGTTTTTGAGTTATGCGAGATACATACGTAAGTACTTAGAGACGTCACGCCGAAAATAGTCAAAATGGATTCAGGGATGGTCAAAATGGATATTTACGTTGAAATCTGAAAACTAAAATTTTCCGCGATCACAATATTCTTTTACTTTGTACAAGGAAGTAAAAAGGAAAACATTGGGGTTAGAGGCTGCGTTAAAAAACCACAACTCAAGAAACAGCTAAAAATGTTCAGGACCCGACCCCTTGAACCCAAAACATTTAAAAAAAAAATGATTTACTGTTTTCAATATTAAATCTAGCACTAAGTCATCAAAACAAAATTCATACACACTGCATAATGTGTGAGTAATGATGGCATACTTACACTAGAAAAAAATAAGACATGACTCATATGTGTATCATTGATATAATCACTAGTGTAAACAATAATATTACTTATTTTTCATTTCTATTTATCATTTAAAATATATTATAATTTATTTAGCAACTTAACTGCTGCAATAATAAAATAAATAATAATACATTGCCCTTGCACTATTCATGTACGTGAGTACTGCAGCACTTGCCTTTTGCCTGTAATCTCAAAACTATTGTTCGCTGAATCTTACATATTTTTGGGTGCTGATTCCGAAAATGAGTCAGGATTTCCGTATTAGCCTCAGCCCTCAAGCAAATTGTGATACTAGTTCTCCCTTTTGCCGCTAAGAGCGCTATTGTCGCAGCGCTTAGATTTTCCCCACCTCTTGCCAATGGTCAATAGAATTGCCGTCGCCATTTTGGAATTCCCCTTTACACCCACACGAACCAATAGGATTGCAGTATTTTGAACACGTAGCACCTGCCACCACTGGCTTCTTTTGTTGAGAGAATTGGGGGTCCATCAACGGGAAAATCATCAAAACGCAGGTTGCGGTTCCCCACCCTCTCCGACGGTGGAGGAGTAGAAAAAGCCTTATGCGGCTGAGAAGTCTGGTCAGGATGTTGGTGGATCGGCTCCGACGGGAGAGCCTGGTACGTTTGCGAGAAGGAAGGAATGTTTATCTTTCAATCTACGTTGTCTTCTTAAACATGTCTCTGATCTGAGTGACTTAGTGCGTACTCACACTAACACGAAGAAGGAAATCAAAGACAGTTCCTTCGAAATGGATGTCTTGTGTTTATGGTTAAAAGTTTTGGAACGTCCTGGAGGAACTACCCACGGAGTGCATGAAGACGCCAGTGGAGGCTGTGACGGTGGCCACCCGTACGCCGACGTTGATGGAATTTGGGGGTCATCCAGACGGAGGACTCTGGCTCCACTTTGGAGGGGGGGGTCAAGACTTTGACCCCTCATAAGGTGGCTGAATACATGGTTCGGAGGAGTTCCATTAAGCTTTGTATGCATTATGATGGGTCTTCGTTGGGGGTTAAGGAAGTCAATCCTAGGCGAAGAAATCAGTGGGCCCCCAACCGCGGCTGTGGTGGTGAAGGCGGCGGGACGATCTTACGCGAAACTTCTCCAAACAGTTCGAGACACTGTGTCGTGGGATGAGGTGAACATCTTGTCGGCGCGCAGAGGTCAGGGGAGGACCTTCACATACGGGTCCAAGACACACGAGATGTGGCTACCATGTTAAGGCAACAAATATTGAACAAGGTTGAAGGCACAATGGTTATGGCGGGTAGGGGCGTTCGGCGGGTACACTTATTCATTAAGGACGTTGACGCCCTTACCTCAGAGGAGGATTTGGTGCGTGAGATGCACAACAGGACCAGGAGGTCCGACGAAGAACGTTGCTATCGATGTTGGTGTATAGGGCACCGGACGGGTACGTGCGGCGGTTCTGACAGAAGGGGGCAATGTTTCAAATGTAGGACTGAGGGGAATTTCCGTAAGGACTGTCTACCGGGGGCTAAGTGTTCTCACTGATGCTTGTGGGCACGCTCTTGGGGGCTGTGGCTGCAGGGCTGGTGCCCGGAAATGAATCCTGTTCTTCACTCTTGGGATGAATTTAGGGTTGGCACAGAACCCTGCAGCCCTCCCTAAGGAGGGAGGCTGCTTACCCTCGATGATTGGGCGGGGACTCCCTTGTGGTTTCGAATTTTGGGGGTGAAGTAAGACCGTAGTCCCGGTAGGAGATTCCTCTGGGGGTTCCTCACTAGAGGCAAGGCATAAAGACCGGTGTCCGGGTAGGGGGATCCCCTTATTAGAGGCATAGCGTATCACCAAAAGACCAAGTTCCGGCTGACTGGGGGGAATATTAGTTCTTGACGAGGCAGTTTGAGGTGAAGGCACCCCTGGAGCTGTGTTAAGGCTTAGTTGTGTGTATGGCTCTCGGGGGGGGGGGGGGGGTATAAGAAATGATACATTAAAAAAAAAAAAACAAAACACAAAGAACAAAAAACAACAAAAACATAATTTATAAAAAAAAAAATCAACAAAAACAGAATACAAGAGAAATCCAAGCAGAGCTCTAGATTCCCTCAGCAATCCTCTCCTTTGCCAAGTACATTATGAAACTTTCACTATTGCCTATTTGGCCTGCCTCCTTCAGTTTACATGGAGATCCAATGCCAACCTGATAAGATCAAGCCGACAGATGGTCTCTGTGCGCATTAACTCGTAACTCGAGCACTCATAAAAAACATAATAGGTGTCATCCAATTGTCCACACTGAGGACACATCCCAGAATCTACCAGGCCGAATTTCTGCCAACTGTCACTAAACTAGACTCAAATATCCTATATCTAGGTAAGCTTATCTTCTTGAAAGAACAGACCTGAAAGGAAGTAAAAAGAAAGTGCATGGAAGAGTTAATGGTTTTTAAAGTTCATCCTTACAAAGTAATACTTGTACACATCAGTTTGGCAAGGAAGATGAAGCTAATAAGTTTTTTTTGTATTCCTACCGTTAATTTAATCTTCACAAACTTGGTCATTCAAAGAAAATATAATTAAAAAATTGACAATCAAAATACAACCACTCAAAGGATAATTCAAAGAAGTGTCTTAAATAATAATGAATTACAAAAAATAAAAGATATAACTGTTAAAGCAATAACAAATAACAACAACAATAAGAATCAATTTGAGTAAGAGAGATCAGCCATATTATTATACAATTGGATGATAGATGGACTATGATGACTGAATAAGAGCCAAATTAGAGCTTGTGTAAGGTTAGAAGCCAAAGGAGCTCTTGGAAAGACAACAAGCAACAAGTGGTGAAACCTGAGGCAGGGCTATGCTTATTAAAGAACCCTATTTTCTACAGTTCAAGTAATTTTTTATAATATTTAAAATGTTTTTCAAATAGAGGGCAGTAAGATAATTAATTATAAACTTGATAATGGATTATTTTTGAAATTTAAAATTTAATATTACAAATCGAAAATTGTTCTACAGTAGTTGACAAAACTTGTTACATAAAACGTAAAATTGTTACAAACTGCAAAAAACTGAAGTAAAAAAAAAAATTAGTTTTATCATAAATTACCTTTGCTATTTGTCAATAGAAAACAAACTTGTTTCAGAAATTCAAAACAAAACCGACCAAAAAATAAAATACATTACAATTTTAAAGAGAAGAAAAAATCTTCCTAATGCTAAAATAAATAACCTAAAATAACCTCTCAAACAATTTAAGTTATCTGAGAATTTTTTTAGTTTACGAGTTTTCCTGAACTTCTAAAATTAAAAAGAATTATGTTTCTGAAAATCTTTTTGGACTTAATTATCAAACTTCATCTATAGCTTTCCTCACAATTAACAACAAGCAGTTAGGACCTTCTTCATAGGCTTAACAATTCCATTTATTAAATCATACCCAAAATCAATGTGGAACATTGGGAAGGCAGACTGGAACAAATTCACCCGGGATCTTGATGATCATGTATGATGGATTCAACCATTTGTGGAAAATTATAATAGATTTGTTAGAATCACTATCATTGTCTCTAACGAATCCTTGATATTCTCTAGGAGAATATCCCAAGGGGTATTAGGAGATCGTAGATTCTGGACTGGAATGAACGGAACGGAAGAATGGCGGGAGTTTCAATATTTCTCCCTACAGATCGCAGAGCCTGGACAATGTCCCTTGCTGCTGTATCTGTCTATTATCGGGCGGATTTCATCGGTTATTTAGTGGCGGTTATAAATTTTAAGTTTTATTTATGGACGGATTTGGTAATTTGCGTTCCTATCCGTATGGACCATGGTGTAATTTATTTACTGGTTCTGACAGTGAGAGACTAAGCTTTTGAGCCTAGTAATCCCGGCGTGATTCCCCTTCAGTCCATCCGCTGACGTCCTTTCGGTACCAGCACCTATGGGCTAGCAGGAGTGCGCCTACCGGAGCCCTAGTTATTTGGAGAGATAAATGCGCCCCGTTCTCCGGAGGGAGTCGCATATGCTGACTAAATGAAATTGTGGTCTCTTCGTGGGACGGTGTGGGGTGTTGTTTAGCTTTTTATAGTTTTAACAAAATTTAATTGCGAAAACGGTCACTTTCGCGGACGGAATTTTCGCGCGATTTCCATTTATAGGTTACGCGATATAGAGGCTCCTAAGCCTGGTTTGTCATTTTTTGACTCTCTTACCGCCTCTTCACGGTGATTCGTTTAATGCGGCATAAGGCCTTTTTCTTATACCTTATGGAGTACGGTCCTCTCGGCAGATGTCCCGGAGATGGCCGTGTTCGGATACGGCCGCTCTCCCGAACAGTCTGCGTGCCTGCGCCACCCCCACTTCGGATACGGTGTGTAGTCCCGCATCGTAACGAAGAGTGACGTTTCTGACGAACCACATCTGGTGCTCCAAATATCGTCCGCAACGCTATGTTTTGGACGGCTTCTAATTTCTTTTGAAGCGTGGAGTTCAACAAAGCTCCCCATGCTGGGTAGGCATATGTTAGAATCGGCAGGACATAGCCGAAAATGAGCAATTTGGTCGCCAGTGGATATGTGCTGGCACTGTTCAATACTGGGTATAGTGAGGCCCTGACGACCTTTACCATTTGGGTCACATATTTAACATGTTCTCCTAGGTAAGCCGTTTGTACAGGACTACTCCCAGCGGATCTCCCAAGTCCATCCAGCGGGTCCCATCTCTGGTGGAGGAGATTGTTCCCCCTACGCGTACAACAAATTGTCGGTCTAGTAAATAAGACCGTATCAATCTGACATAGCGACAGGGATCGTCGTATGTGCGAGTTTATACAGCAAGCCACTATGCCAAACTTTGTCAAAGGCTTTAGCCAATCTAGAAAAACGGTTGCAGTTACCGCTTTTCTATTTAGGCCTCCGACAAGACTGTCGATTATTTTAACCAGTTGGAGGGTCGTCGAGTGGCCCTCCCTGAACCGAAATTGCTCAGGCCCAAATGTCCTTTTCCAAATTCCTTTTCCCAAATGTCGCCTAAGTCTCTCCAGGAAAATCCTTTCGAATAGCTTTGACAACACTGGTAATAAGGAAATCGGCCTGTAATTCTGGGGAAAGAGCAGACTTTTCCCAGGTTTGGGTAGGCATACCACCTTTGCAGTTTTCCAGCAACTCGGAAAATATCCAACGTACAAAATTGACGTGAATATTGTGGTTATGGTCGCTATAAGAGCGGGTGGAACATTCCGGAATGCGCGGGCACCGAATCGGCCGCCCGCTGCTTGGCCAAACTCCAATAAGACAGGAGAGTGGTCCGAGCTGAGGTCTTCTATCGTTTCAATCATGACCGGAGTTGTTACCGCCTTCATGATTGCGATATCGAGTACATCAGATCTCGATCTGCCCGTTCGATGAACGAAGGTGGGCACCTCGGGGCCTATGATGACTAACCGGCGTGCTTGTGCCCTTTCGTATAGCAACCTCCCATTTGCACTTGTCAGATTGCTATTCCAAGGCTCGTGCTTAGCGTTGAGGTCGCCCGTGAGTATCATGGCTCATCCAAATTTTCTAGCACGGCATCTAGATCTGCGCCGGGTACTGCTGAATTTGGTTTATTATAAGCCGAAATCAGCCGATACACCGTGTCTAGATGCTCCACATGTACACAAGTCTGCTCCATTACGTTAGTGTGGAGGTCGACCCGCGTGTGTAAATGGCGTCCGTGGACTAAAATTGCGGTTCCGCCGCTGGCAGGGCGTCCGGGTCGTACTGGCATATCCATCCTATACGTAAAGTAATTCCGAATGGTCAGTTGTTTGTTCGCGTTCAGACACGTCTCAGACAACACTAACACGTCTATTAGTAGATCCTCGGCCAGACGGCATAGTTCTGCCGTCTTGCCTACTACTGAATCGGCGTTCCACTGTAGCAATCTGAGAGTTTGCCTAACCATACCTAGACAGCAAGTTCATGAGGCACTCTATGATGGACTGAATGCAGTCCTTTAGAGATTTCGCTTGGAGCAGGCGGGGCAATATTGCTAGAATTTCCGGTAGGACATCCTTAATTGTCACTTGTGACAAGAAATCCTTGCCGGAACTCTCCTTCGGGAGTGCGGTTATATTTATTTTGCCGCTGGAGGAGCCGGGAGTCGTTAACGTCTTTTTGGTGGGGCGTGGGGCTTCTGGGACCTTGGTGTGTTTGTCAGACGTCGTGGGTTTGGCACCCGCCCTCTTTGATTTTGCCGATTGTTCGGCTGCCTTTTTTCCTGCGGAGCAGGCTTTGTCGCAGGCTTGTTCGACTTTTTTGCCTCCACCTTTCTTGTAACTATTGCTGGTTTAGGCTTTGTTAGTGTGGGGTAGGTGATTCCCCTTTTTCCACCGTCATCGTTTCCGCCGGTAAAACTACCTGCGGCTGGTGGCTCGGTTTACGTCCTCCGGCAACTCTTGCCCAGCTACGTCTGTCAGTAACAGCGGACGTTTTCTGGGTGCCCTTTTGCTTGTTAAGCTGCTCCTTATAGTAAGGACAGCCCCTGTAATTGGCCGGGTGCGGCCCGTTACAGTTTGCACACGAGACAGGCTCTTCGCGCGGCTTCAGACACGTCGCCGTGTCTCCACCATATTTCACGCAGGGCTGTGCCCTGCGGCAATAGTTCGACGAGTGGCCGAACTTTTGGCACCTGTGGCATTGGGGTGGACTCCCTCGAGACACAAATGCGGTCACTTTAATTCTACAATAGAATAAGTTTTCCAGGTCATAAATGCCCCTGGTGGCTGGCGTTCGTTTTAAGGCGACGAGGCACGCGGGGGTCTCCCTTCCGTCCCTCGTCGTCAGCTTTTTAACTGAAACTGCCTCGTAACCGAGCGAGGTCAGCTCCTTTTTTACCTCTTCCGGGGTGGCCCCATAAGGGATGCTCCAAATAACCACTTTGAGCTCCCTGTCTTTTGGGAGCTGAAAGGAGTGAAAGGCGACTCCCTTGGAATGCAGAAAACTCTGTACTTCCCTGAAGTCGCCTTCGGTGTTTAGCTGCAGCCTTACAGATAGTCCGGTACTTTTGGCTACCAGGCGCTCTCTTATAATGGCGGAGATTGCTCTCGAATTTCCATCGCTAACCTCCATGGTGGTAGCTGCCGTTTCAGAGCTGCCCCTCGTAGTGTTCGGCTCCTCGCAGGGTTGATCACCCGTGGTTACCGACCTACGCTTTAGACGTTTTCTTTCTCCCACACCGTTATCCTTTCCTCCATCAGTAAACTCCAGGGAGGGTGAACGAGAGGTAGGAGGACGGGTTCGGATTAGATAGCTTTCCATTAAGAAAGAATCGTCCAAAGAGTACTGCTAAAATTTAAATTAATATTAAGTTATTTAACTATTTTTGACTTCGATGTCGTAGAAAATTAAAAATAAAAGGTAAAATCTATGATCATTACATGATTGATGACAGCTCAGAGAATGTTACAAAACTACTGAATATTGATCATGGATGGAGGAAAAAGTGGAAGAAAGCAGTTCAAACTACTTCCAATACTCTAGCAGCAAAAAGACCTTGTTGAAAAAACTGTGTGCTGAGAAGCATGTTAAAAACAGTAACCGTCGATCCAAATAATACTCCTCCTAGTCTTATCAATATGACTAAATACAAAAGGAAATAAGAAACATTTAATTTGCGATCTTTGTTAAATTTATTCATTTAATAGGTTGTTTCTGCCAAATTTATTTTGTTTGTTAATTTCTAATGTTAAGTCTCATTGAGAGGCTGTTAAGTGTTGTTTTTTTTTTAATTTTCATGTTAAAGTAATGTATGTTTGTTTAGTAATCAAGTTCATAAAATTGAGACTATAATAATAATATGCAGGTCTTTATTCACCATTTCCCAATAGCAGAATACCAATCACATGAAATATTGAAAATTGTTTTGGATGATAAGGATAAAATCAAAACCTAAACCGACAACGATTGTTAACGTTTATATGCCTACAAGCGCCCATGATGATGATGAGGTAGAGTGTGTATACGAAGAGATTGATGAAGCAATTAAACACGTAAAAGGAGAGGAAAATTTAATAATAGTTGGAGATTGGAATGCAAGCATTGGAAAAGGCAAGGAAGGAAATATAGTGGGTGAATACGGGCTGGGCAAAAGGAATGAAAGAGGGGACCGACTTATAGAGTTTTGCACGAAGTATAATTTAGTAATTGCCAACACCCAATTTAAAAATCATAATAGAAGAATATACACTTGGAAAAAGCCAGGCGATACTGCAAGGTATCAGATAGATTATATCATGGTTAAGCAAAGATTTAAAAATCAACTCGTTGACTGCAAAACTTACCCTGGAGCAGACATTGATAGCGACCATAATTTGTTGATAATGAAATGTAGATTGGGGTTTAAAAACCTGAAGAAAAGTTGTCAGATGAATCGGTGGAATTTAGAGAAGCTTGAGGAAGAGGAGGTAAAGAAGATTTTCGAGGAGGATATCGCAAGAGGTCTGAGTAAAAAAGATAAGGTAGAAAATGTAGAAGAAGAATGGGAGAATGTTAAAAAGGAAATTCTTAAATCAGCAGAAGCAAACTTAGGCGGAATAAAGAGAACTGGTAGAAAACCTTGGGTTTCAGACGATATATTGCAGCTGATGGATGAACGTAGAAAATATAAGAATGCTAATGATGAAGAAAGTAAAAGGAACTATCGGCAATTAAGAAATGCTATAAATAGGAAGTGCAAACTGGCGAAAGAAGAGTGGATTAAAGAAAAGTGTTCAGAAGTGGAAAGAGAAATGAACATTGGTAAAATAGACGGAGCATACAGGAAAGTTAAGGAAAATTTTGGGGTACATAAATTAAAATCTAATAATGTGTTAAACAAAGATGGTACACCAATATATAATACGAAAGGTAAAGTCGATAGATGGGTGGAATATATTGAAGAGTTATACGGTGGAAATGAATTAGAAAATGGTGTTATAGAGGAAGAAGAGGAAGTTGAGGAGGATGAAATGGGAGAAACAATACTGAGATCTGAATTTAAGAGAGCATTAAAAGATTTAAATGGCAGAAAGGCTCCTGGAATAGACGGAATACCTGTAGAATTACTGCGCAGTGCAGGTGAGGAAGCGATTGATAGATTATACAAACTGGTGTGTAATATTTATGAAAAAGGGGAATTTCCGTCAGACTTCAAAAAAAGTGTTATAGTTATGATACCAAAGAAAGCAGGGGCAGAAAAATGTGAAGAATATAGAACAATTAGTTTAACTAGTCATGCATCAAAAATCTTAACTAGAATTTTATACAGAAGAATTGAGAGGAGAGTGGAAGAAGTGTTAGGAGAAGACCAATTTGGTTTCAGGAAAAGTATAGGGACAAGGGAAGCAATTTTAGGCCTCAGATTAATAGTAGAAGAAAGATTAAAGAAAAACAAACCAACATACTTGGCGTTTATAGATCTAGAAAAGGCTTTCGATAACATAGATTGGAATAAAATGTTCAGCATTTAAAAAAAATTAGGGTTCAAATACAGAGATAGAAGAACAATTGCTAACATGTACAGGAACCAAACAGCAACAATAACAATTGAAGAACATAAGAAAGAAGCCCTAATAAGAAAGGGAGTCCGACAAGGATGTTCCCTATCTCCGTTACTTTTTAATCTTTACATGGAACTAGCAGTTAATGATGTTAAAGAACAATTTAGATTCGGAGTAACAGTACAAGGTGAAAAGATAAAGATGCTACGATTTGCTGATGATATAGTAATTCTAGCCGAGAGTAAAAAGGATTTAGAAGAAACAATGAACGGCATAGATGAAGTCCTATGCAAGAACTATTGCATGAAAATAAACAAGAACAAAACAAAAGTAATGAAATGTAGTAGAAATAACAAAGATGGACCACTGAATGTGAAAATAGGAGGAGAAAAGATTATGGAGGTAGAAGAATTTTGTTATTTGGGAAGTAGAATTACTAAAGATGGACGAAGCAGGAGCGATATAAAATGCCGAATAGCACAAGCTAAACGAGCCTTCAGTAAGAAATATAAGTTGTTTACATCAAAAATGAATTTAAATGTCAGGAAAAGATTTTTGAAAGTGTATGTTTGGAGTGTCGCTTTATATGGAAGTGAAACTTGGACAATCGGAGTATCTGAGAAGAAAAGATTAGAAGCTTTTGAAATGTGGTGCTATAGGAGAATGTTAAAAATCAGATGGGTGGATAAAGTGACAAATGAGGAGGTATTGCGACAAATAGATGAAGAAAGAAGCATTTGGATAAATATAGTTAAAAGAAGAGACAGACTTATAGGCCACATACTAAGGCATCCTGGAATAGTCGCTTTAATATTGGAAGGACAGGTAGAAGGGAAAAATTGTGTAGGCAGGCCACGCTTGGAGTATGTAAAACAAATTGTTAGGGATGTAGGATGTAGAGGGTATACTGAAATGAAACGACTAGCACTAGATAGGGAATCTTGGAGAGCTGCATCAAACCAGTCAAATGACTGAAGACAGACAAAAAAAAAAAAAGTTTTGGATGATCACATGAAATATTGAAAATTGTTTTGGATGATAAGTTCGTCAACTGTATAAAGAAAAACATGTAATTATTTTTATTTTTTTTACTAAATCAATGTTTAAATAAGAAAATGTCAAAATATAATTTATGATCAAGGGAGAAGTGCTGTCCACTGATCTATTGTAATGCTTGATACTGTAAAAAATAGTGATCAGTTCCTTCTCCTAAAAACATACTTAAGCAGATGATTGATCAGTTAGATAGCAACGTAATAAACAGAAAAATTATTTTGCTTTCAAAATGTTCAGACTAACTTTCATTAGTCTGCCAAGTTTATAGTCAGAGGAATCTTTCAGTGCATTATAAAAATATGTACTATATACAAAACATATATAAATTGCTTTACCTTGTATCAAGGTCAGGTCCCATAATAATAGTTTTAATGTTTTGATCACACAAACCATTAATGAAATTCTTCCAATTATTACACGGACGAGCCAGGAGAGTAGGGTCTTTAGGAATTTGCGTGACAGCTTCAGCATATACGAATACAGCTGTAGCATGATTACATAGAGCTAAAATCAAATTAACTAAATTATTGTTTAGAAGTATATAATATAACATTTATTGATGAAAGTAAGAAAGATAAGCAATTAGTTCCGTATTGAGAAAGAAAGTGGAAAGGTAAAAGGAAGGATAATAAGACTGTGGTGAGATGGAAAGTGATGTATTTCTCTGTGCTTCGGGCAAATAATTATAAAAAAGCAAGTGAAGAAGATAGAGCTGGTAGAGATGGGAATATTGAGATGGATGAATGAAATTAAAAGAAGAAATTAAAAGAAGATGAATTATAAAGAAATGTATAACAGAGAGCAGTGATTATCATCCTTTTTGTTTCACGACCACCAAAAAGTAAAAAAAATATGTATTATAAATATATATTTATATTTTGCTACCCCCAACCCAATGAAATCTAGTTAAAATTATTTAGCTGTGTTGATAACGATGGCTATGAACATGCATGTATGACGTGTACAAACATGAGCAATTTACAGATTCCAACTTGATATGTACATGCTCCTTGTAATTTGGTCTGCTTGCATAATATTCACTGTAAGAGTGTTATGTTTGAACATGCATATGATCCATTTTAACGTGTTGTACTCTCAGCAGTATAAAAGAGGCATAAGGGATTGCAAAACATCAGTTTAGTTTTGAATGTGAAGCTTGCATCTGGTACCTTTATTTAAGTTTTTAAAATGGTGTAACAGTTTCATTTTCAATTAGATTCTTATGCAAAATGGATAAATTCATAAAAAAACTAAGTAAGTCATCTACATCCAGTGAATCAATTGGTAAAAGACAAGATTATGCAATGACAGTTAATTAAATTATGGTTTTACCTCATTGGATGGAAAGCTACAGTGTGTTGTTTGCTTTCAAGTCCTCTCTGATGAAAGCATGAAGCCATCAAAATTAATTTGATACTTGTAAAATAATTATCTGGATCATAAAAGCAAATGCTTAGAATTTTTTGAAAGAAAATTACGTATTTGGAGTGATCAACAAGCTTCTATTTGTAAATCAAGCCATACTGATAAAAGTACACTTGATGCAGCTTGTCTTGTAGCGTTAAGAGTAGCTAAGATGTCCAAATTCTCATGAAGAAATTCTCTAACAGAAATCTTCATATTGTCTGCTGCAATTGATGTGGTCAGTGTTTTAATAAACGTGGAAGAAGCTAAAAATTTGGCTTTCTAACAACACAGTTTCAAGGCAAATTAATGACAAAGCTTCTGATGTTCATGATCAGACAATTCAGTAAGTGAGTTCAAATGATTTTTTTTAGTATTCAATTTAATGAATCAACAGGTATGTCAAACATTTTTCTGTTCTTATTTTTTGTGAAATATAAGTGCGATAGGAACAGATCAGTGAAAGAAAATATGTTTTGCAAATCAATACCTGGACATGCAACAGGACAATGTCTTTTTGATGGTTTTTTTATAAAGCTACTAAAAAGTATAACATAGATTGAACAAAATACATGTAGATGGTGCTAAGGTAATAATAGAAAAGAACAGTAGATTTCTAAAAAAAATAAAAGATTGTTTTATACCTTGGGCGAAATGGATGCACTGCTTCCTTCACAAACATGGCAGAAGGAACATCCTTCGGCCACAAAAAATATGCCTGAACATCTCAAACAAATTCTTTGTAAAGCCGTAAAAGTGGTTAATTTTATTAAAAATCAATCATTACAGAGTAGGCTGTTTGCTAAACTATGCGATGAAATGGGTGAAAAGAAAAAATTTCTTCTTTTCTGTAATAGTTATTGTATTCCAGTAGGTTATTTCAGGAGAAAGTGTTAAACCAGTTATTGGAAATGCAAGATGAATTAATAATATTTTTCCATGATAAACAAATGCCATTCTCAATGTTTTTACAAAATAATAAGTATATGTTGGCTTACTTAGCTGATGAATTTTCGCATTTAAACAAATTGAATGTGAATTTACAAGGACGTGATAAAAACATTTTATTAATGACAGACTAAAGTTCATAGTTTCATTTAGAAGCTTGATATCTGGATTATTCTCCTTCAAAGCAAAAATTTTGATATGTTTCCACTCACTTCTGATTACATTGAGAAAGATTTGGATGAAGACACTATTAGTCACCACTGTTTGGATAACATGAAGATTTGAGTAAGCTAAAAATTCAGTTGGTGGAGTATTTCCTGGAAAATAAAAAGATAAATATCATATCAGAAGATAGATAGATATCACTGTGACTCCTTGTTGAGAAACGCTTGTACAGAGGAATGGTTTCAACAATTTTGAAATTTCATGATTCAATCATCAGAACCTTTAAAATTTCTAAAACCTTGCATCTACATCTAGATTATATTCAATCCTTCTGAATTCAAAGGAAAAAAAGAAAAATCATCATAATAGCATTGGCTATCAAGCATCCTGTAATAATATAATACAGTTCAAGTATGTAACTATTTAAATTGTCATTTCTCAAATACGCTTTCAGAGGCAAGTACAGAAAAACATCAAGATTTAAATTTTCCCCTTCAAGCCAATATAAATTATGGAAAACTGATGGTCTTCCCCTCAAGTGGAAATATTCCACAAGTGAAAATAGTTTATATTTATTAAAAAAATTTACATAGCAAAGAAAGATTATTATATTTGTAAATATTTTCAAATTTGTACATATTTAAATTACAGTAAAGTATTTTAACAAAAAGAAGAGAAAAAGGAAAGGCATAATTATAATAGATACTTGATCTATATTGGTTTAAATTTTGTTCATCTCAGAACAGAGAATACAACCATAAGTAAAATATTTATTTAATAATCTATAAAAACAGTTCACAGTCTGACCAGCAATAGTTATTTCACAAAATATATTTTATTCAATGGTAATTCAAAACAGTTATTTATTTATTTTATTCAAACATAGTTATTCAATTGTATGAACGATAATACAAGTCTGAAAGGATCAGTGAATAAAATATGGGCCTTATCAATAAATAAGATAAAAATTACTTATCAATACACTGGTTGCCAAATTATCAGACTTTATGACCTTGAAAATTTGGTACGATCAAACTCTCTCTAGCAAGAATGGTAGACTGTTGGTTACTTATTTTATGGTTAAGAAAGAATGGATGGTTTATGCTCTAATTGTTCACAGAGATCTTCAAGATGTATTCCTGCTGTGAAGAAATTTAATTGAATTATTACAAGTCTTTCATTCCAATAAGCCTTAATTGTCAAAAGCATGCAATGAACGGATAGGCCTACAGCAAAGGTTTCAGTGCATGTGGACAAAATTTCCGTGCAAAATCTTCTGCAGGTTTGTTTGCTTCTAGAAAACATGAGTGTTTTAAAGGATCCTCTTAAGTAAGAAATGCCATTTTACTTTTTTTAAATAATGGTTGACAGATGGGCGAGTACCAATACAATTTACACACTCTTTTAGTCGTAATTGACAATTTTCCATTACACACTGTAACATGGCCAGTGTAATGCGTTCAACCAAATTAAGATTGGATTTCCTCCAGTTGTCATTTGCTTGTTCTGTGTACCTGTATGAGACTAAATGTGATTAGGGTTGATATTGAAAATTTCTTCTGAAAAATGCTGACCGATGTTTGATTTAAAATTTTAATTAAATAAAAAGTGACTAAATTTCAAATTAACTAACAATAACTGCAAGAAATTTAGTTAAAAACAAAATAAAATTTGTTCAATTTCCAATTATGTGTGGGTGATATACAACGTCTAATTCTGATATGAATTTAAAATGAACGTGTCCAGTATGAAGAGGGTAAAAGAATATAAGGTACAAATTCAACCTTTTCTGTGAGAACTCAATTATTTTCAGTTACGTTATATTTTAGTTACACCTATTTTTATTATGTAGCATAATAGGAATTAGCAAAGTTTAAATAAAACAAATTTTTGTTTAATAAAACCCCAAAAATATGCTAATTTCCATGCTTCAAATAACATACTGTATTAATAATAAAAACTTGAATAGAGAAATTTCATGTGTAAATTTTTTTTACCCATATAATTCAATTTTCCGTTTCATATTTTACCACATGTACAATCTATGAAAAAGATATTGTGGGTATATCGTTTACTAATTTGCATAATAGTTTGATTCATGGGAAATTTGAATAATTCAAATCGATTTCTACTTTGATGTAACTGTTATAGTAATACTGTATAAGTTCTGTAAATCCTATCTACACCTGATCATGAATATCATGAATGAATATATCAGTTACTCATAAGTTTTTCATTTTATTGTCTATATTCTTTGTACATAGACTATATTTAGAACAAATGCATTTCTTCAGTTATTATGCTTAATCATACTGATCTCATTTTATCATTATTCATACTTACAACTACCGCTAAGCATAGCATTTTTTAATTCTTTTTTAATATTTTGATTTTTTTACACAGTATTGCCATTTGAGGTTGTATTACAAATAAATGCAATCAATACTCAGAACTACTAGTCTATTTGGAGTGTTTTGTTGGTTTTCTAATCAAACAATAATGTAATGTTTTTACAAAAATATCGATCATCAATTATTAAATTTTTTAAAAACTGATTTGTGGTAAATCTAAAACAATTATCCCCAAAATATAACGAAGAAACTCTATTAATATAATATAAAAATACAGTATATGATTTTTTTTTTGTTTGCCTTCAGTCGTTTGACTGGTTTGATGCAGCTCTCCAAGATTCCCTATCTAGTGCTAGTCGTTTCATTTCAGTATACCCTCTACATCCTACATCCCTAACAATTTGTTTTACATATTCCAAACGTGGCCTGCCTACACAATTATTTCCTTCTACCTGTCCTTCCAATATTAAAGCGACTATTCCAGGATGCCTTAGTATGTGGCCTATAAGTCTGTCTCTTCTTTTAACTATATTTTTCCAAATGCTTCTTTCTTCATCTATTTGCCGCAATACCTCTTCATTTGTCACTTTATCCACCCATCTGATTTTTAACATTCTCCTATAGAACCTAATTTCAAAAGCTTCTAATATTTTTTTCTCAGATACTTCGATTGTCCAAGTTTCACTTCCATATAAAGCGACACTCCAAACGTAAACTTTCAAAAATCTTTTACTGACATTTAAATTAATTTTTGATGTAAACAAATTATATTTCTTACTGAAGGCTCGTTTAGCTTGTGCTATTTGGCATTTTATATCGCTCCTGCTTCGTCCATCTTTAGTAATTCTACTTCCCAAATAACAAAATTCTTCTACCTCCATAATCTTTTCTCCTCCTATTTTCACATTCAGTGGTCCATCTTTGTTATTTCTACTACATTTCATTACTTTTGTTTTGTTCTTGTTTATTTTCATGCGATAGTTCTTGCGTAGGACTTCATATATGATTACAGAATAATAACAATTCTGAATATAGAAATATATAATGAACCTCCTTACAGTAAGAATATACTCATATTAAGGAACGTATTACTGACACTTATGTATTACTGCAATTGAACATATTACTATTTAGCTTAATTAGCCTAATTAGGAAATTTAGACTAGTAGGTGACAAAATGTTAAAATGTTTTTCAGGCTATCATAGAATATTCTTCCGTATGATCACAGGATATCCAAGTACTTTCATAAAGTTTTAAGACATCATCTTTTCTACAAAAGTGAACATTTTTCTGTGATTTACTTTTTATGTAATTTAATACTGAGTGATAAAATGGAGAAAACCAATTTTAACTTTAAAAATATCACCTTTCATGACCATTGTAAGGAACTTTTTAACTTTGTTAACTTGTCTGATTAATGAATATTCCCTTCCCTAAAATAAACTTTTAGATCTACCCCTGAATGGAAACCCTAAATCCTTCTTAAATTAGTCTCGCTGTAGAGAACATAACTTCTGAGTAAGTATATTAGCTAGATTTTATTACAGCATATTCCAGATAACTATTGAAATTTATCTCTTGCCTATGGATTATAGTATTATAAAGTATTTTTGAAACCAAACCTTGTTTTAAATGAAAGGAAATATCAGAAATTGAATAGTATATAGTAATTTAAAATTTAAAGAAGTAGTGTTGTTAGTAATGTATTCTTACTTTTAGGATCACAATTCAGAATTTAAATTATGTTTTATATTAAAATAAGAAACACAAAAATTTATTGTTGCAATAACTTTGGCATAAATTATAAAAGATATATGAATAGTCAAAGATTAATTTTTTGTTCAGTTATAGTTAAATTATATAAAATTTCGGAGTACCATACATTTATCTTTTGTTAACTTCCATACTAGGTAAATAAAAGATACGGTTTCTATGAGAAAAATTAATTTCAGTTAAAATAAAATAATTTTATGGTAAAATTACAATTAAATAACAGGATTAAAAATAACAGGCGTTTAAAATAGTTGTTAATTTCTTACCCACATTAAATGAATGCACCTGGATTTCTTTTCGTAAAAAGCAGGATATTTCATTGTGTTCTGATTTGATCTTAATTGATGTTCTTATCCTTGTGAGAGATTCACATCATTAGTGCAGTCAAAACCAGTGTACTGTTACGTGGAGGAGGGGAAATCATCAAAGCTAAATTTTCCAGACAAAAGTACAGAGTATATTTATGAAGGGAGAATGATTATTTGAAAAATGACAATATTTAAATCACATCTGGAATGGATAGATATTATGTCCAAAGATCTGCCTCGATGAATAAAGGAGATGTGTTAAAACTTTGAATGGAGCAGCATCACAAAATATTAAAAAAGAGGTTAAAAGATTTCTTTAAATGGTTCAGTAATTTATTAAAAATGGCAATGAAAGCATATAAAGGCCCTTTCTTGTAAGCCAAAATCTGTATTGAGTTATAAAAATACAGTTCTGTTGTCTGGCTCAATAAAGATAGATAAAGTTATTTTTCAAGAATATGTGACTATTTCCTTTAACAAAAGCTGCAAATTCATAAGTATAAATGCAAGAAGAAGTTAATATTTTTAATTTCCTATTATACTGGTGTACATGATTCATACTTATAGGCACCAAACAATGATCTGACTGCCCATTTTTTATCTTGAAAACTCATTATCACTTTTTGAGTGAGCTCCAAGAGATATAATACTTTGGATGGAAATATATGGAAGCATAATAAATATTTAATAATGATAATGTCAATCCTAGCATTTTATTACAAGTTATCAAAGCAAAAGGTACAGTACAGTTGTAAAAAATGAACAGAATTCTGTTAATCACGTATTCTGTACTATTCCCAGCCTTATGTATTTGTCAATTTGTTTACAAATTCATTGTTTACAAACATGTCTTGTGAATTTGTTTATTATCTTTTCTGACAGAATAGAAGTACATTCATCAATTGCACTATAAAACATGTATAATTTCTAAATGTACTGTTTATTTTCATTATTTAAAAACTACAAACATTTGATACGACAAACTGAACTGTTGCTGACTTGTAAGCTATTGTTCTGGGTTTGATTTGAAGTAATCATACTTTGAAAAAATTCTAATTTTATCTTCTGTAGGACAGTCTTACTGAGGTTACAGTATCATACAAAAGGAAAAAGGGGCAAGGAGCTGAGGAAATAAGTTTAAAAAACTTTAGAAGTAATTAATAAACATGAAATACTTACAAAATTGTTTTTTTTCACATCCTGGTTGTGGATGACGTCCTGAATTAACGAGAAAATCAACATGACCAGATGGATAACCAACACCATAATAGTACATATCAGTATGTATTACATCAACAAATTGTGCATCACTTGGACTGAGTTTTAATTCTTTATAAATAATCTGTGATAACGGAATCCGTACAGGATCAAGACCTGAAATAACAATCATAATCCTGTGATCAGAGATCTCACAGTTTCCATTTTTGATGACAAAAATTTATAATGGAGCTGGACAGAATGATTAATAATAATACTAAATGATAATAGTGCTCTTGATCAGAGCACTTCTTTGTTTGTTGACTGTCTCCTTCTAGAACCATCTCCTTATTTTTCATCCTTTCTTCTTTTGACTGGTATGAACAAGTGATTTTTGGCTTCATCTATGCTACCATACTATAAGCCATAGATGTAGAACAGCTTCTATTTTATTTGGGGCCACAAATGTTGGTCAGACTGTTTAAGGTCTCAATTTCAAACCTAGTTTGCAAAATATTCACACTGTGTTTGTGGCACCTACTGAGTAATGCCGAATTCCTCCTGAATATCTATATATCAGAAACTCACCTCCACAATAATTGTAACAAACAATTTTTTTTAATAAATTGGCAACAGAAGGTTATGCAAAATGAAAAAAATAATGATGGCTGGATGTTGATTTATTTCACGTGATGCTTATATTATATAAGTCTCATGTGAAATGAATAGTTGGTTTTTCATCATAAATTATCAGTATTTTCTTTCGCATCGTGATTAACATAATAGCATCCAATAATGGAATCCAAGTAAGGCTAATACCCACAATAAACAATTAATGTGTGAATAATAAACATCATTCAATAGACAATTAAATCATCTTTAATTTTCACTTCATCAAAGAAGATTTGCTGGGCTGAATAGATAATCTCATTCTGTTCTGAAGTTGGTTATTACATTTAAATATTAATAAACTGAAACATACAAAAAGTTCAAAACTGCAGATAAAATCAAAATTAATCATCAGACACATAGATGATTGCAAATTAACTGTAAAAGTAATGTGAACAGATAATTTTATTCGGTCAATTATTTTTGTTAGTTAATTAATTATACAACTTTGAATGAAATAGAATTATTAAGTAACACTGGGTAACAAAGCCCCTAATCAAAACATAATCATTATTAGTAAAAATAATAGTCTTATAGTGAAATCAGTTAATAAAACTTATATCTCTTAACTGGGGAAAAGATGATGCTATGTAAGTGAAAGAATTTTGTTATTTTGTTGGTTGGGAGTAAAGTTACAGATAACCCACAGATTAGAAATTACTAAATGATTTACTTTAAGAAAGAAAATCAATCACTCATAACAAAAAAAATCTTCTAGTTTCTAATATATATATAGAAAAAATTACAAAACAAAAATTTTCAAAAAATATTTAGCTGGACTATAACATTTTACAACAGCAAAAAATACACAATATGGAAGCAATATGAGTAAAAGAGGTTTGATGTATGGTGTTTTAGAAAAAGTTAAAAAATTTATTAAGATTTAATGTTTGAAAAATAAGCTTCTTAAGACAAGTCAAAGAATAATGAAGCTTTACTAAAATCAAGCCTTGTTTTAGGTTTTTGGATCATTTCAAATTCTCATTTCCCAATTTAAATACAGGAATGCATTTCTTTAATTTCTTTGTTTCAAAAAAAAAGAAAAAAAGAATAATGGAAATTGTACAGAAAAGATCTTATATATAATTTTTTGTTATTGAAATCAAAGAATCATTACTCAAATTACATTTAAATAGGCCAGTGCACTGTAAACTCACCTTACAGTGCACTGGCCTATTTAAATGAAATTACAATAAACTGAATAGAAATGCAGCTGAATTATTGGCTGGAGTTTTGTTAAGATCAACGTGCTGACTTTCAACTGCAACTGAATTCAATCTCCAGAAAGGTCTTCATCTCATCATTCACTAAAAAGGAATGCTCTATAAATATGCACATTCCTGTTGAAAAAAAAAATGCAGACTTTTAATCAATTAAGCAGTTTAATTTCTTTTTAAATAACACATACCAGTTATTCTGAGAGGTTTTTTCTTCATGTCATGCCCCACAGTACCAGCCATAAGTCCACCAATACTAAAACCAACAATATGCAAATTGTCAGCAATGTTATAGCCCTCTTTTTCTAAACTATTAAAACATTTTCCTAATTCGTGAGCAATAATTCGGCCATTTTTATAAGGTGTAGTTAACCTGCCAGTCATATTTATCCAGTTCAGCACTATTACATAATGATCGCATCTTTTTAAATAAGCTGAAAAAATTAGACATTAAATATTAATGTTTGTTATATGCAGCAACAGTAAAGAAAATAACTCTTAATAATATTGGATAAGAATTCTACTACAATATATTTTTTATAAAAAATATATAAATAAATTACTTGGAAGTAAATTAAATGAGTAAATCACAACACAATCATACACAGATTACAGCAGATAAATGGATCTGTCTGAGACATAAGACTCTCCATCTCTTCCTATCCTCTTACTGGAAACACCAAAAAGACAAAGATAGTAGATTGGAAAGACTGAAGATTAATTAGACTTCTTTCCAAATTTGAATACAGCTATGAAAATATAAGGATGCTTCAACATAGTCTCTGACATAGAAAGCAATGCATGCTTTAACCACAACCTTGCTTAATATGTACGTTAAAGATACCATCAAATAATTTGTAAAATGAAGGATTCAGTGTTAGGAGAAGGAATGTAAATCGCATATGGTAAACGGATGACATGAATTTTTTAAGACATGTAGGTAAAATAGGAAGATCTCAAAAGAAAACAATTGATTCGATTAAGTAGTACATTATGACACAACGATGAATGTTAAGAAAATAGAAATTGCACGAATTGTAGGCAGCAAATCAATACATGTCTGTGCTAGGGAGAAAAAGTTGAACTAGTTGATAATATTGTGCAGGTACACATGAAACAAGTTGACAATAATTTGCAAATTTGAAAAGAAAATATAATCTGAAACAAGAGTTCAGTATACATACATTTAATAGACAGGAACAGTTTTATTAAGATAATCTGTAATATAAAAGCAACCTGGCAGTGACACATCAGAAAAAAGAAAGATTGATTAAAACAGTACAAGCGTGCACAGTTGGTGATTATAAAAGTGAGGCTGGCAAACATTAAAAATTATAGATAATCTACAAGAAAGTAGGAGCAATTAGGAATTATAATATTTAACTGGGAATTATAGAGTGGTTACAGAGATATGGTGAAATGGACTTGCCTCAGAGCATACATGATTATAACACCTACCATAAATGTTAATTAACTGTTCTATTCTATGACTTCATACAGTCGGAAAATTTAGCTAGACATTGAACTTTTGTAAACTGAATAACTCTTTTTTTTGAAAAATTGGTTTTTTATTCTATCCAATACAGAATTTTATAGTGAACACAATAGCAAAACTTGTGTCTCTATTCTGGAAGGTTTAGAAGTTATTTATCCTTTTGTAAAAAACATATCTCCACAGTGATTTGATTTGACAGGAAAAATAACAAATTAATAACAGCCATCAATCGCATGTATTGTGCCTTATAGTTAGTTCCGTCAAAGTGAGTTTTGAAAAATACACTTCACTATTGTTATTGATTATGTTATGTTATGCATAAATATTGTTTTTAATACGTTATGTAAAAGTAATTTCCTTTATAACGACTAAAAAACAGTGAAAAAGTTTAATGAAGTGAAATTGATAAGAAAAAATAAAAAAAAAAAAACAGAGGAAAAAGATTTTTACAAAAATAAAAATAAAATGCAAATTAAATCTAGATGAGATTGTAAACATAGCCAAGATAAGAATTCATATTTCAGATGTAAACCTTGGCATATGGAAAAATAGAAACATTTAAAAATTTCTGGAATCATGGAAGGAAAAGAGATCATTAATTAAAAATCGAGTTTAAAAAAATAACTACAAGGAGAAGAGGTATGGAATCAGAATCACGACGATAATTGTCAAACGAACTGCATTTAATCTATAAAGCAGCTAATACACTTTTAAACAATATTCCAAAATTACCTACTCACTATTATCATTAGACTTCACCAACGCCGTACTTAGAACCTGTATTGGAATCATAATTTTAAGCTGTACAAAAAATATAAAAACAAATTTTGCAAAGGAACAAAATGTTCAAGGAAAATGTTTGAGAAGAAATAATGTCTCTGTATAAAACACAAAAAGACAAATGTGATCCCTGTGTAGCCTTTGAAACTAAATATTTAAAACTGATTATAATGAATATATTTCATTCAAAAATGAAGTAATAGATTAAAAATCCAGAGACAAGTAATCTCTAAATGAAATATTTTCTGTAGGTGTGCAATCTGTCTTGTCTCCAAAATCTAATGTATTATCTTAATGTTACAAAATGAAATTACTTGTTCATAACTTAACTAGCATTAACATAAAATGTAAGCAGGGTAATTTTTACTTATGGCATCAGTGTGAAGGCAGTTTAAGTGCTACTGAATTTGCTTTAATTATAGTTAGTTCTGTAAATAAACTTTTATTAAAGCATCCAGATAGTGAAGAAAAGAAAACCATATTATGGAATGATGGCTACGTCCACTAAAATCATAATGAAACTGTTAGCTAGCTCTTTTCAACCGAGTAAAATAAAATGGGGATACATGCAAATGGAGGCAGACTATATGCATTCTGCAACTGAAAGAAAATTATGTAGAACCATTATGAATGTTCAAATAACTTATATAAAAAGAATTTGCGGGTTTTGTTCCGGAAAGGGTGCCGAGGACGCCATACTTCGCGTCATGTGTGGTAAGGCCTAACGAGGAAGAATATGTCCTAAGAATTTTCCTGGACATCTTTTTTTTTTCTTCTCTCAACTCCCCTGGGCCGGACCGACTTGGACTTGTTGGTATTGGCGTAATACCAACAAGTCGGGTGGCGACCCAGGGGAGTGTCTTTTGACTCTAATGGGCCTCCCCACCTACCGGCTGTACGTCCGGCATGGCAGGTCGGCCCACCGGTTCAGCTCTTTTGAGAGTTCTTATTTAGATTTCTTATTTAGACAGGCAAGACATAGGCAGCATCTGGTGCTTGTGTTACGACTCTCCTAGCCGCCTTCAAAAGTCTGGCGAGAGCCTCCCTCTCAAATACACCAGAGTTGTAGCATATTTTGTACTTGCTTCTCTTTTTCTCTGTTGTGTTGTCTCCAATAACCGAGACTTCGTCTTTTATAATGTCTCCTACAGCAAATCTAGGGCCTTGTTCTTGCTCTCCCGTCTTCTTTAGGTCTTTTAAACTGCATGTTATTTCCCTGTCGGGAGGGAGTTCCGTCCCCAGACTTATCTTACTTCTCAGATTATTCGGCCACCTTCTTTGTAAGAGCCCTAACAGCTCCTCATCTTCTAGCTCCTTGATAAGAATTTGTTCCATGTTGTCCTCCGTGGCTAGCAGGTCCGTTTGAGTGGCCTGTGTCACTTTATTTACAGAGGACGACTTGTCAACCAGTGCATTCAGGCCCTCATAAACTGCCCTCAACTCCTGTTCATGAGTACTGATATATTTACCGAGGCCCGGCCCCATATGCTGTTTCAATGAAACCGTGACCATTCCCAGACGATAAACCAGACTTCCCAAGGTGTCAGTGTGCTCCTTCTCCTCCTCTGAGGACCCTTGGCGTGGTCTTTTCTTGCATTTAACATCTAATTTCTTGATGGGTACCATTCTCTGCTTGCTGTTACTTTGGGCAGCTGTTCCCTCTAAGGGGAGCGATCCTCTGCGCCTCATAATGTCACGGTTGGACTAAGGGTACAATCCCGCGTCCAACGAGTACCCACTCGGGGATGGGAGCCCCAAAACATTTTGGGTGTAGGGGAGTGGTAAAATGTATCGACCCAAAAATCGGGTCAAAAGTTTTGGGGGGTCAAAGGGTAGGGAAGTTTTTGGGATGGATTTATAACCGGGTATATTGGATATAGGACGAGTGGGTCAAAAGTTATTAGAGAAAGTTGAATTCCCTAGTAAACGGCTAGTCTGAGGACTTTGAAAATTTTACTCTTACAGTAAGAATTATACGAACATTTTTCAAAGTTCTTGTTTACTATTAAAAACAAACTCGTACAGGCCTGTCTTATAACTTAGAATAATTTAGCTAAAATAGCCTTTATTCTAACCTCGAAAAAACTTGTAAAAAACTATTATACAGTAAAAATTACTCACTTTAGTACACACTAGTAGTCTCTTCGTTAGTAATATACCTCACTATCACTCTCACTCACTATAATAATAAAAATTTAGCGAGAAATAAGTACAAAAATAATGAACTCACTAATGAGAACAAAAAACTCAAAAAACTTGATAAGTCCGCAACCAAATAACTCGAAAATTATAGTCCGTATTCCTTGTCTAGTGCACCAGTCCAACACAAAAGCCAAAAAACCAATCCAAAACAACTAAAAACGCGGAGCTCAGATAGACACGTCAACACACCGTGCAGTCCACAACTCGACATCTACAATACGTTTAATAACCTGTGGTGGCCTTCTGTATCAGTTACAATGGAGACAGTGCACTGATACTGAACTGCGAGTGATGTAAAGTTACTTCAGGCATCGGGATGTAGTTGAGTTGGAGATTCCGCACCGAGTTGACATGTGTATTTTCGCTCTGCGATTAAAGTGTTTTTTTGAACGGTTATTGGTGTTTTTTTTTATTGACTCGTGAATATAAGTATTGTTGGTTAGTGAGTTATGGACGTGTTTGTAAAATTTTATGAGTTTTGGTCGTGAATTAATTCAGTTTTTTACATTTTTTCATAGAACAGTTTTATTCCCATAAGTGAGCATCGAGAAGAGGTCTACATAACCTACATATTTGAAGAGAATTTTTCTAAGTCTTTGGAGAGGCGAATTCACGTAGATCACTTCGCAAAACAACTGGTAAACAAGGACTTATAAAAGTTTCCTTGTTTTCGGTGAGTACTGTGAATTATTCTAAGTGCTACAGGTATAAGGGGTAATCTTTAAACATCCATATCTTGTGAACCCTTCCTCCGACTTCGAAATCCTTCCAGTTCTGGACGAGTCTCGTCCATCCTCATTCTTTGAGCCCTTTCCAAATTTTGACCCCCCCAATTTTCATTTGATTTTTTTGGGGAGATCTTACCCACCAGTTTGGGCTAGTAATGCTGGCGTTAAAAGAGAAACTTGGGTCTGGCTCGCCCAGGTTTATAGGGCAGCACGAGAAGGCGTTGTCAAAGATATTTAATGGGCTTAAGGCCCTGTCGGAAACATCACCACCGATAACGACAATAATGTAGGCTACACAGACAGAGGAGCCAAAAAATGTCAATGTCAACGACATTTTACAGCAGGAAGTAACTGACGATGAGCTTGTGAACTTCATCCCTTAGAGATAGCCGGCTGAGATTATCAATCGGGTCAAGCAGATAAATGATTTGGCAGCAGAAACTGGTGATAGATGTTCCTTTAGAGACGTGGCCCGATGTCAGGGTGCGGACTCGTCGATCAAGCCTGATGACATTGAACGTGACATGTTAATTATACTAGGAACGGACAAAGTGGATGTACAGAAGTGCAGTTATTGAGCATATTATAATTCAGCGGAGGGGGAACAAAGTTCTCTTTTGTTACTCCTGAATTCAGTTAGGGGAATCATGCGTAGCTCTAAGTCTTTGCCTTTTATTTTGCCTGGTGGTGGAGTCGGTTCCTAGATTAGAAAGATGTTAATATACTTGCACAAAGGACAAGAGAAACCGATGAAGGTGGTTGGCCCACAATAAGATGGTCCACCTGACAAACAGTGGTCTCAAGATTGGCAATTGTAAACAGGGCCTCTCACCCTGCGATTGAGAGTAGGATCGTTGTTGTGAAAGCGGCAGGGAGGGCGTACGCCGACTTAATCAACACCATGAAGTCCACAATTTCCCGAGAGGAGGCGGGAGAAGTTATATCGCAGTTCATCAATAATGATGAACTGCACATTCAGGTTCAGGGTACGCAGAATGCGGAGAAACTTACATCAACGTTACGTAACAAGGTTGCTGAATTACAGATTGACTTCAAAACACGAAGTGGGAGACATATTGTGGTACATATTAAAGTCATGGAATCAAACGCCACAGAACAAGAGATAAAAGACGCTATAGCATAGGCCCTAGGAAGCTTGGATTGCAAATACAACAAACATGACTAGAAACCTGTTAACGAATTCCAATAGAAGTTCGCTATCTCACGATTTTGCTGGTGAGTAGCGGGCAGGCTCGGGGCTGATTTCGTCGTGGCGACTGAGCACAATTGGTATGTTGTCGCAGGAAACGACTGGTGTACAGACACAAGAGTTGATGTAGCTATCCGAGACATTAACGGAGGGATCGCTTGGCAATTCCTGGAAAGGAGGGATGATATTGTGTCGGTGGAGTTGGTGGATGCGGTGGTAATTGGAACCTATGCCTCCCCGAACTGTCCGCTGGCCGAGTATCAGACCTTCATAGATGATCTCCATGAGGTAATAACTAGATCAACTAAGAGGACAATACTGCTGGGTGAATTCAATTGTAAATCAGTAGCAGCAGCTAGTGGATACACTAATTGTAGGGGTGAGTTAGTGACGGACTTGATGGTAGTCAATAGTTTAAATTGTGTAAATGACACCACCCCCACGTTCGACTTTAGGGGTCACGCTTCAGTCCTAGATTTAACTATCCTGGAAGGAAGATGAGACCTGCACCAGTGTGATTGGTGTTTATTCCGGGATGACTTTGCCAGGTATCATCTGGCAACCTGGCTGGAGATTAGAGATAGATCGTTTAGAAGAAGAGATCGGAAATGCTCCCAAGGCTGACAAGTCTGGCAAGACTCCTAAGGCTGGCAGACAAGTTCAAACAGTATCCACAAATGTGGCCAGGCTGTCAGTGATGGAATTTAGTTGACTACTGAGGCCTTGCAGGCCACTATAAGACAAGAAATAAGCAAGATCCCTGTTGGACAGGGAGTAGGTCGCCCTACTGGTGATCCCTGCGGATTGGCCAGCTGAGCCAGGATATGCTGCGGAACAGACGGACTACGCAGCGCCTAAGAAGATCAGGTGGGGAAGAGTGCCTCATTGTAATACAGCGTTACAAAGTGAGCAGAAAGATATTCAATTATGAAATCAAGACAGAGAAACGCAGGAAGTGGTTGGACTTTTGTGCACACCTGGATTGCGATCCCTGGGAGCAGGCGTATCGTATAGTAACGAAGAAACTAGGAAGACACCTGCCAATGCTTATGGAGGAGAGTGCAATAAGAGAGGTCGAGAAATGTTTTCCCTGTCGAGAACAAGACATAGACAGACTACAGGACTCTGAGGCACGCAGATTCATGATGGATGAGGTGACCTGGGCAATCGGTAGAATGGGTGACAAACGGAGTCGTGGACCTTATCGGATTCCTCACTGATTCTCAATAGCCTTATAGACAGATCCCGTGGAAGATCGCGGAAGTGGTTAATAGGGGTCAGGAGAGTGGCTCCTTCCCAGTTTGCTGGAAGAAGGAATGGATGGCCTTCCTACCCAAGGATGGATCAGCTGGTCGTCCTATTTGCCTGTTAAATACCATGGTTAAAGCGATGGAAAGGATGCTGGCAGTAAGAATAATTGATGAATTAAAAGCTGGGTGGGTATTCACCCAAACCAATATGGCTTCTGTGAGGTGAAATCGACCAGCTAGGCGATCTCAAGAGTAATAAACTGCGCTGCACTTCGTTTGTCACCCAGTCTACGGGTGACAAACGAAGTCCTGAACCTTATGGGATTCCTCACTGATTCTCAATAGCCTTGTGAGACGGATCCCGTGGAAGATCGCGGATGTGGTTAATAGGGGTCTGGAGAGTGGCTCCTTCCCAGTTTGCTGGAAGAAGGAATGGGTGGCCTTCCTGCCCAAGGATGGATCAGCTGGTCGACCAGCAAAGTATTGTCCTATTTGCTTGTTAAATACCATGGGTAATGCGGTGGAAAGGATGCTGGCAGTAAGAATAATCTATGAATTTAATGCTGGGATGGGTATTTACCCAAACTAATATGACTTCTGTGGGCGGAAATGTTTTTGAGTTGTAGCTGTGAGAAACTTTACCTAATATTTGCTCCAATGTATAGTGAAGCCACTTTGAAATTCTTGGAATATAAATTATGGGATAAATTGATAATTCTGATCTTAAAAACCCTGTAGATCTTTATTTTTTCAGTTTTATTTTTGGATTTTTTGAGTAAAAGAGGTTCAATAACTTTGACGTAACATTATGTTGTTACACTGCCAGTAAGCAAATAAATCTTGGTAATAAAATTTGCAGTCAATTCAGTTGTAGGAAAGTAACATCAACTGAATATGAAAAAGGGTTTAAGAAATTAGATTTAACAAAAAAAAATAGATCCAAACACAGCAGGAAAAAGTTGTATTATAATTTTTATCCGAAATAAGAATCATTTTATTATTAAAAAAACTCAAAGAAAAACTATTATTACAAATTAATAAATAAGAATATATTAAAAATATATTACTACAATAATAATTATTCTTGGTGAAGAGCATTACAAACCCCAGAATGATTACGGAAGATGTATGAAAACTCTCTAAATATCTACTTTTCATACACACAAAGCTTGGAGAAGCTTTGTGTATATAAAAACATGTGTAGTTTTTTATACACAAAGCTCTTTTAATGTATTTAGAAAAAGATATAACATAAACAATAATAGTAATTTAATTAATTTTTCAAAGGTTAACACTTATGACTCAAAAGAATAAGATTTTCACGTCTTTGTTGTTTTATAATTTTGGTAATTTAATACACTGCACTAATTAAATGAGAAGAAATAAAGAAAATATATAAAAATTATAATTAAAATTTATTATTATATGATATGTTTTCTTATTTACTGTTATATAATTTGTTATAAAATTAAATAATGCAAATTTTATAAATAAAAACTGAAAAAAAGAGAATGTGAGAAAAGAAAGAATCAGTCGGTGAAATCAGACCTTTTAAGAGAATCTTTTTTACCTTTTATGATAACCTGAATTGATGATCTATCAGGTGTACCGCCTATTCCTGGTAATATCAAGACAGTTCGAGCACCGATTTTAAAGTTTATTTTCTGTACAAGATTTTCACATTCAGAAAGAAGTACACGATCATCAGGATGTATTTTATCCTCCTTCCCTTCGTTTTCACTGTTAATAATAAAATATCAGTATTAATTTTGTGCTCAAATAAGTTTGCTGCTAAATTTTTGACAATACTGTTTTGAAAAAAATACATAACATATAATTTATACCATTAAATTTTATCAGTTATTTCTCATAACAATTAAATAAATATACACATAATTTTTTGTTTAAAAAAATACATGAAAAAATAGTTTTTTGCAAATATATGAAAAGTAATTTTATTTATTTAACAAATATATGACATAATTTTGGATTTTTTTTTATCAAATCATTAAATTTTTTATAATTAAATCATTTGTTTACAAATTCATTGTAGACAAGTGTGATAAAATTAGTTGATTTATCATTTTGCTGGTTTATTATTTATTTTTCAGTTCGGCTAGCCGATTGGATCTTTTGTGATCAACACCTGCCTCAGATCATCAGGGAGGGGTTCACCACGCCCGACTAAGTCGTTTCTGCCCCCCCCCCCCACAAGGACCAGGACTCTGTTTGTACATTTTCTCGCCTGCTTCTAACTACTAAGGCGGGCGGAACCGGGACCGATTATCTCGTTCCCGGGCCGCACTCAGAAGCCGGGACTTGGTCTTTTCATTCTCCAGCCGACAGACCCCAGGAGTCCCAGGCTGATCATAGGAGCCGACACACCTCAGCATGCCGGTCCTCCTAGCCGGGGCTGTCCGCCCTGCCCTAAACTAAAATCCCCTTCGACGTCCTTTGTCATCTTTCTCCCTCAAAATCGTCCTCACCAAACCGACGACGGCTCTCTACTTTGCCGCTGAAGCCAACAAATAATCTAATAGTTCTTCTGGTGTTAGGTCAACGACTCCCGTTCTGACCCGATAGTTTTGCCATTTCTGGTAATGGAACACGGTGTTCTCCACTAAATCTTGCTTGTGACAGTCGGCAGTTCCCTTCCGCCTATTCTATACAGGTACCCGTCAAAATTTCCATGTCCAGACATTACCAACGTCAGATGGTAATTAAATTCACCTTGTTCCCTAAAGAGCCATTACCGCAGATCAGGGATATGTTTTCTGGGCCAGCTTGCTTTAACATTAGCCCCAGCTCTCACTCCATCGTCGAATAACAACAAACAATCTTTTTTTTTAATCCTTTTTTAACCACACTAGGGCAACCGGTTACCGCCTAAAAGACGTTGCCTCGGTTGACCTAATGTGACGCGGCGATGACTGACCATCCCCCATCAGCAGTGTCCGCCCATCGGACATTCACCCATCGAGGTCTCTTCTGGATCACCAAGGTATTACGACCTCCGCTTCTGGATGCCGCAAACAACAGGCAATCTGCCGCCCGCCTTACTCACTCTCGCAAACCGCTCCGTTTTTTCCTTGATGAGCAAGTCCACCGGGAGAACACCAGAAAGAACACATCGTATGAAAGTGTCCTGAAACTCGTTACAACTCCTAGTAATGTTCTCCGGTGGATCCTCGAAGCCTGTCCAGATTTCGCTGGATGTTAATTCCTGTCCCAGACCGGTGCCGCTTACAGAAGAACTGAGGCTACGGCCGACATAATTACTCTTCGTTACGCCGAGCCAGGAGCAGCCCGCGAAGACATAAGTGTAATTAAGGCATTCGCTGACCTTTCCGCCTTATTACAGACTTCTGTGATGTGTTTACCGAATCTGCAAAATATATTATTACGCCAAGGTATTTGACCTTAACCCTCTGATGTAACAGCTGATCACCGATTCTCGGTTGTATTGACCCCACCTTGCGTCTCCCAGTTAGGGTTAGAATTCAAATTTGTTAACAGTCAGTTTTAGCCCATGTGTTTGCAACCACTTGTCAATTAAGGTAATGCAGAATTGCCCATTGCCTGTATTTCATCTTCCGTCCTTCCGCTGACAAGGACCGCAAGGTCATCGGCGTATGCAATGGTCTCCGTCCGTGCTGGCAGACGGAGATTCAACACACCGTCATAAACCACGTTCCAAAGCAGGGACCCCAGCACCGACCCCTGCGGAACATCTCCAAATAACTGAAACCGGTAGTCACCTTGTTTACCAGTTGTGGCTCACCTGACCTTTAGATAATCTACCACCTGCCTGCACAGGTAATTACTAATGCCTTTCTCTTTCAATGACTCCACAATTGATCTCCTCGGAATGGTACCGAATTCATTCTTTACATCTAGCAAAATCATCGTCGGCATATTCCTCGTTCTCCATGTGCCGTCTCTCTTTCTCTTGCAGCGCAGTTTATTACTCTTGAGATCGCCTAGCTGGTCGATTTCACCTCACAGAAGCCATATTGGTTTGGGTGAATACCCACCCAGCTTTTAATTCATCAATTATTCTTACTGCCAGCATCCTTTCCATCGCTTTAACCATGGTATTTAACAGGCAAATAGGACGACCAGCTGATCCATCCTTGGGTAGGAAGGCCATCCATTCCTTCTTCCAGCAAACTGGGAAGGAGCCACTCTCCTGACCCCTATTAACCACTTCCGCGATCTTCCACGGGATCTGTCTATAAGGCTATTGAGAATCAGTGAGGAATCCGATAAGGTCCACGACTCCGTTTGTCACCCATTCTACCGATTGCCCAGGTCACCTCATCCATCATGAATCTGCGTGCCTCAGAGTCCTGTAGTCTGTCTATGTCTTGTTCTCGACAGGGAAAACATTTCTCGACCTCTCTTATTGCACTCTCCTCCATAAGCATTGGCAGGTGTCTTCCTAGTTTCTTCGTTACTATACGATACGCCTGCTCCCAGGGATCGCAATCCAGGTGTGCACAAAAGTCCAACCACTTCCTGCGTTTCTCTATCTTGATTTCATAATTGAATATCTTTCTGCTCACTTTGTAACGCTGTATTACAATGAGGCGCTGCGTGTTCCGCTGCATATCCTGGCGCAGCTGGTCAATCCGCTGGGATCACTAGTAGGCCGACCTGTATGTTCCCCGTCCAACAGGGATTTTGCTTATTTCTTGTCTTATAGTGGCCGGCAGGGCCTCAGGAGTCAACTGAATTCCATCACTGACAGCTCTGACCACGTTTGTGGATACTGTTTGGACTTGTATGTAAGTTAGTCTGGAGCAGTCTAAACGATCTGTCTCTAATCTCCAGCCAGGTTGTAAGATGATCACTGGCAGAGTCGTCCTGGAATACATACCAATCACACTGGTGCAGGTCCTATCTGCCGTACAGCATAGTGAAATATAGGACTGAAGCATGACCCTTAGCCTCGAACGTGGGGGTGGTCTCATTTACATAATTTAAACCACTGACTACCATCAAGTTCGTTAGTAACTCACCTCTGCGATTACTGTATCCACTACCTACTGCCACGATTTACAATTGAAGTTTCTCAGCAGTATCGTCTTCTTAGTCGATCTAGTTATCACCTCATGGAGATCATCTATGAACCATGATACTCGGCCAGCACACAATTCGGGAAGCCATAGGCTTCAATTAACATCGGATCTACCAACTCCAACGACACAATGCCATCCCTCCTTTCCAGGAATTGCCAAGCGACCCGTCCATTAATGTCTCGGATAGCTACATCACCTCTCTTGTCTGCACACCACTCGTTTCTTGCGACAATGTACCTATTGAGCTCAGTCGTTACGATGAAATCAGCCTCACGCCTGCCCGCTATCTCACCAGTCATGTCGTGCCAGTTTTTTTCAAATTTCTCTTCTGTCTGGTTCTAGTAACTCACCTCTGCGATTACTGTATCCACTACCTACTGCCACGATTTACAATTGAAGTTTCTCAGCAGTATCGTCTTCTTAGTCGATCTAGTTATCACCTCATGGAGATCATCTATGAACCATGATACTCGGCCAGCACACAATTCGGGAAGCCATAGGCTTCAATTAACATCGGATCTACCAACTCCAACGACACAATGCCATCCCTCCTTTCCAGGAATTGCCAAGCGACCCGTCCATTAATGTCTCGGATAGCTACATCACCTCTCTTGTCTGCACACCACTCGTTTCTTGCGACAATGTACCTATTGAGCTCAGTCGTTACGATGAAATCAGCCTCACGCCTGCCCGCTATCTCACCAGCCATGTCGTGCCAGTTTTTTTCAAATTTCTCTTCTGTCTGGTTCTTCTTTGTTAACATTTTTGGCTGTAAATCCTTATATTTCTATAATCAGTACTTAACATCTATTCATACTGTAAACCAGCTAAAAAAATAAACTGAATTCATTCATTATTTTTGTTAATTTGTAAACCCTGAATTTTTTCCCTACACATAATTGATTTATTACCTAAATGTTTTTATACATCCAAGTTGATCAACTTAGATCAGTTGAAAATAACTGTTTTAATGTGTTGTGTTATATTTTGTTTGTTCTGGAACACTGTGAATAAAAAACAATTAGCACCGAATAAAAAATTGTAGAATACTAAATAAACCAATCAACTACTATTGAAAAAGAAAACAAATTTAGAACTGAAATACAACTTCACCATACATTTCTAAATCAGCATCCTCAGCATCATAATTAATCGTATCATCTCTACGTATTGGTGTAAACAGGCAAGATTCTTTTACTTTTGGAAAAAAAATGTCCAAGTAAACATTTGATGATTTATCTGAAATAAAATTGAAAACAATGTAAAAATTAATGAAATCATTTCATCAATAAATTAAGAAAGTGGCTGAAATGTAATACACAATAGAACGTAACGGGAAAGAAAAATGTTGCATAAAGCAACAGGTACTGCAAACTTGTAGTTTCTATCTTTAACTAGTAACATTCCAAAACTCACTGACCTATACACCTATACACACTCAATTAATCACCATTGATGTAAAGTTCAGTACGCTTCCTGTGTACACGGGTCTAAAATAACGTCCAATGATTGAATTTTAATAAATTTCTTGAACATGGTTCCGCTGGTATATTTTAATAAAATTATTTAAAGTAATTAATAAGTGATATATCCACCTTACCAGAAAATAAGTGTTAATTCCTCGAGATCTTTCGTTTTTGTCAAACCGTCATCAGGAGTTAAAGCATTATAATTATGTGAAAAGTTAAAATACGTATACAGTCACGACTGTTTGCATGTTAACAGCAGACTGAAGAGAATATAAAGATATGTAGTGGATTGAAATGTAATTAAAAAGTAAACCGTGTAATCAAAAATGACATTTTAGTTACGATTATTATTTCTTTGTTTGTATTTAGTATTTGTTTAAAAAACTTTTGTTCATATTATAGATTTTTTTTGGTTACTATATATGTGGTATTCATCTAAATTATGTGTATTAAAACAAGTGTAAGAAATATCTAAAATTTTTATAAATGTATTGGGATTGTATTGCACTGAATTTTAATAGCGTAAAAACTGAACGCTAGTGACATTTGTCGTCTTCGAAAAGCCGTTTATTGTGATGAAACTGTTGAAGTATTAAGCATAGGTTGGCAATAATGTTTCGTGCAACAAAAGTTGGTAAAGCGAATATTAAGGATGAACTTCGCAATGTCAACTAGTAACTTTATTAGCGATAGAAGCACCAAAAGACAGTCATTTTCAATCAATTCAAAACGATCGCCATCACACAAGAATGAATTGCTATCTAGCCAAGCAAATGAAAGAACGAATAGGACGCATTAATGCAGAACTGGGTAACCGCAAAATCTTTTCGTGGTGGGTCCACGAACACACACAGAAAAGTTGAAATTTGAACCTATCCCACACTCTCCAGATTTGGCGCCCTGTGATTTTCACCTTTTTCTGCAATTCGACAGGAATATTAAGGGTGATAATTTCACCAACAAATGATGAACTGAAGTATGCAGTGAGGTCGAGGATCAAGTAAAGACTGCAAGTATTGTTTATTAATGGAATATGAAAATCGGTTTACCGTTGGCAGAAATGTGTAGTTGTAAATGGAGACTATATGGAAAAATAAATGGGAAAATTTTTATAACAAAATTAAATGTACTTTTATACCTTACATGTTTCATTTGACTGTCTATTTTCATTTACCAGTTTTGAGTGACCGTGCGTTACATTTCAGCTATCTCTCGTATTAAATTACAAACTCAGTAGTTAGATTATGTGTATAATAACAATTCTTCTGCAAAGAGAATTTCTCAATGCTTTGTAGCCTATTGGGGATATGAATGGAAGTGCAATATGAAGGAAAATCCATTATTATTGAATTTTTATTGTACTATTTAATTTTTCCCCAATTCATTAATCATCCTCTGTTATAATATCAAAGCAAGAAATATATAAGAATAAATCATAAAAAAAATTTCTCTTGAATGAACGAGGTAAATACTTGTTTGAAACTTTTACTAAATTTCAGAACAGTTTATCTTAGGCAAGAGTGAATATCATGCAAAATTATTTTCTAGATGACAAGAGCATGGAGAAATTTAACACAACACTTTGTTCACTGAGCACCCATGAAAACATGAAAATTTAAAGAGATGCAGAGTTAACGTTGGAATAGTTGTGAAACACTATAAATGAAATTGAAATATATGCAGTTACCAAATATATGCCTAATTTAATATTTGCGGCCGAACTATACGAACGCGCTGATACAAGCATCACTACCGCCGCGCAGATGACCGCACAGTTCTCCCACCGTAGCGGCGCTCCAGTCCCACCACTCTCAGGCTTCAATAAAAGAGCATGCACCACGAGAGTGAAGGCTATCATAAAAAATTGTAAGTTCCCTATTCCCTTTCCTTTCAAGAAAGAAGAAGAGGGAACGAGCCCAGCAGCCATCAGCCCAGCAGTCACCAATCCAGCAGCCACCTGCCCAGCGGCCACTGACTGAACAGAAGAACGAAGAAACCTGCACTTTTTCCCGTTCAGTCCTTCGGGGCCACGGGAATTTCAAGGTTAATGGCCGGCTACTGCCAATTCTCGGAAAGTGCAGGCCAAAGAAGAACGAAGAGGTTATCGGAAGGAGAAGAAGAAGAAGGATAGAAGACCGTCTACGCGACCCAACGTCCCGGACGGTAGTCCGAGAAAGAGCCCAGCAGAGATGCGTCCTGAAGGGCAGCCAACAAAGAAGTGGTGAAGAGCTTCTACTCAAACTTTCCCTTAAAACTTACAACTAAATTAGTTTAAATCAGCAATTGCGACTCCTCCGGAGAAGGGGGCGCATTGCTCCCTCCATATAGTTAGTGCCCCGTTGTGGCGTATTCCTGCTAGCTTATGTAGCGTTAGCACCGAAAGGACTTCAGTGGACGGTCTCAAGGAGAATTACGTCGGGAGGACAGGTTTTCAAAAGCCTAGCCTTCCGCGGTCGGCCCATGAAATGGGTTTGATAACGCTGGTTTAACAACGGATTGGAATGCAATTAAATCCGTCCTTAAAATCTAAATATAAAATAAAGACAAAAATTGAAAAATTAGACCCGTCATATAAAGTAAACCTTTAAAAACACGCCCGGTAGAATCACCCAGCAGCAAGGGACACTGTCCAGGCTCTGCAATCCGAAGGGAGAATTTGCAAACTCGCGCCAACTTTGCATTCCATTCCATTCCAGTGAAGGCAATTCATCGTCCACTACATCGTCCAATTCGGCGACCACTACCTGAAGAAGAAGTTGGAAGAAGAAGAAGAAGTCCCCTGGTCGGTTCAACGTGGGACCTCCCGGCGGATGCCAACATTCCCGCCGGAGCAGCAGGCCTGGCCGGCCCGCTGAGGGAGCCGCTGGACACGGACGCTACCTTCCTGCTCCAGCTCCAGCTCCAGCTCGCCGGGCTTCAATCGTCCTGGCCGCGGCGGAGCAGCAGGAGCCGGCCCAGCGTGGAATCGCTCGAGGAGAACCGCCTCGGCCGCGCCGGCGAAGGACGACCGACACTGCGGGGCTCTGGGGGTCATCACTGCCACGCTGTAGTAGGGACCCAACTGCCAACTGGCCGCTAGGCTGCCAACTGCCGGTCGGACTTCAATGGAAGAGCCGCAACTCCCCGACTTCTCCGGAGACCAGCTTCCTGATCCGACAGCTCTTTTCAGGGCTAACGCAAAAACGACCCTTTTCAGCGCCACCACAAGGTTATGAATTACGTGCCGTCGAAGCCATTCAACGACAATGCATAAAGAGGATGTGCATGACAGGAGTTTCCTACAATTCATCAGAAAAAAATATTGGTTACCATTAAGTTCTTCAACACTGAAAAAGGTGAATTTTTTACTGTATTGGGCCTAAGGTAAAACAGGATCTATTCTTTTAGTCTTTAATCGAAAAGTAAGATTGTACAACGGGAACAGTAACAAGAAACACAATAAATTCTTCAACAAGCTGCATTATTGGTACTGTTTTCTGCGATCACATGGTAATATGATTTACCTTGATTACCTTTAATTTTAAAAAAAGCACATCGATGCACTGCATCATTATAAGTCTTTAATTATTTTGTTTTATTTTTCAGATTTTGTGTTCGTTGGCTTATGAGATCCTAATTTGCTCATTCTTCTGGTAATCTGTCAGTATGTTTGTAAGAGTTTACAAAAAACGCGTATTCAAGTTATTTTAGAAATTTTGCAATAGAGTTTCCTGTTATTAGGCAGTATGACCCATTCAAAACAATTTTTCTTAATTGTTTTTTGAAAGTGGCATTCAAAAAAGATCAATACAGCTACTGGAAAGAACATTGGCTATTAGATTTCACTTTGCTGAGTCACATTTGGTAGATGTCCTTTATACAAGTACAAACTATTTGTAGTAACAAAGTAACTTTACTTTTGTTGTATATTTGTTTCACATATGCCCAAAGTTGTGCTTCTTTCGATTCTGATTAGTATTTTATTTAATCCAGTGGTTGAGACTGTATCTTCCATCGGTGTTGGATTTATAATGTTCGAGGTTTCTGCGGAATTTTTGTCCAGTTGATTTATACTAATCATTTAGGTGCTAATGCGAATGCTAAATCGCTTCTTTAGCATAGTTGGTTCATAGATGACGGCGGTGATTTAGTCGAAGATTTCATTGTACAACATTGTTTGGAAGTTTTTAATGCTGTTGGCGAATTAGCCACATTTGTTGGTATGATAGATGGAAGGAGGTTATTCCACGGAACAAATATAGACGTTACCATTGGAAGGAATATTCCTGGTAGAATTCGTAACTAGTCTGTGGTTGATGAGTGCTCTCGTGAACATCGACTTATTGTGTTTGAATTAGGAGAGGGTTGGGTGATGTCTATACGTATAACATCCCTGTTCAGCAGGGTAGATTTCTGCACAGAAAAGCAGGAGTTTAATTTAAACTCCTGCAATTGCTGTCGTGGACAGCAATTTATTTTTTCTGGACATTGGAACGAAAATTCATTGATGTAATGAATCATGATGTAACGTACTTCTACAAAAATTTGGCCGTTCAGAATCGCTATTCACAGCTTTTAATATTTTGTTCGACTTAGAGTGCTCATTACTGAAATAAAAGAATGAAGCTTTTTTTCTTATAGCGGTTTTACTAAAATACTCCAACTTTTCAATCATTCTTACACACTTTTGAGTCTTTTTAGGGTTAACATGTTTACCATCAATTATGCATTTCTTTATTATATAAAGTATTGTTCTTTCGTATTACCTGCTACACCTACTTGCTTTCTGAGCAATTCTGACTGAAGTTTCAAGGTTATCTTGTTTTAAAGTTATGTATAGGTTGCTGATTTTTTTCAGAGCTACTTAAGGGTTTTCCCGATTTAAGTTTCATGGCAGAATTAGAGCCCGATTGGCACAAAACACAGGATAAATCAAAATTAATGAAAATAACACTGAATAAAACTTATGAAAATTAACTATAAAATTATATCGTACTGTATAGACTAACACGATAACATAGACTGAAATACTTTCTTTGAATGAACTGAATAATGGTGTGAACCGTTACAAATGATGCTACCGTTATTATAGATATGTAAAAGAGCTCATTAGTGTTAGTGGAAACTTAACGAGGCGCGCTGAGAAAAACTATACAGCCAGGGAGCTAAAAGACCTGGCCGGAGATATGGCAAAAGTGGTGAAGGCCTTTTGGGGGTCGTAGAGTTCAACCTGTTCGAGAGGTGGCCGGAGGGGAAGGAGGTGGCGTACCAGATGCGGAGCGCTGTTGGAGATAAGATGTAACCACGCCAGCTGAAGGAAGGGATTAAAAATGAAGACTTGGACGTACTGGTGGCATCCAAGTGGAGCAGAGAATGTTTGCAAAGACCGTGGAGCTCCAGGATTCAGTTTTCCTAGAAAGAGAGAAAGACTTAGCGGTCGTATTTGACCTTACTAAAATTAAAAGTAGATTCTCGGAGTCGATTTTTAAGGCGGCTCCGAGAATTAAGGACTTGGTAATGAGGGGTCAGTTGAAGGTAGGCCAACTGCTTGCATTCATTGAGAGGGCCACAATTCTACAAGGGGAAGACGTAACAGAATTTGAGAATCAATCACCCTGGTGATTGATTCGTCGATCGGGGAGGGGACGTCCTTCAATTGGGGACAGGAGAGGCAGAAATATTTCTGCAGGCGAAGCAAGATGTGGTCTTCGGCGTGCAGGAGGGTAATGTATCCCGCGTTACTGGAAAACTTTAGGAGTATGCGGGACGGAGAACTAATAGAACGACCGGAATTTATGTTGACAGGGTAGTGAAGGCCGAATCTAAAAGGAAGAGATCGGCCAGCAGAGTACGTGCTGAGAAGGCCAAGACGTTAATCGTGAAGACAACCGATGTGCAAGGATAAAAGAGCTTTGCAGATTTCCTGCAGAGGTTAAGAAAGTAGTAGAGGAGGAACAAGAAATTCTCTCGTACGTAAAAGATTCGATTTGGGCCTCCCGCTGGTGGGGGTGGCGCCGCCGCCGGGGTATGTTAGCTCGTACAACCGGCGGCGTAACTTTCCTCTGCCGGTGGGGGTCCTGATCGTGACTTGGTAATGACACGCGAGACACCATGATTGGACCGGGTGGTGGTGCGGGGTTTGTCTCCGGCTCCTGCGTGAACCGGAATGAAGTTGCGTTCCCCTTGTTAGGTGACCTCGATTAGTCGACTTATTTGGGTGTAGGTCTAAATTTCTACGTTGTGTAAGACATAATTTTGACTTGTACGAGTGTAGCTCTGATTTAACTTTCAACTCGTTCGTTTTCTGAGGCATTCATAGTCACGAACGGTGCTGTCAAATGGTGGACTAGGCGCGGGGTTCGTGCTTCCGCGGTTTCGGTCACTTAATTTGAGGGAATCATGTTAGGTTGGATGTGAAGATATCCGTTTGAGGCCTACGTGAAGGCGAAATTTGATATGTATTTTACTGATGCAAATGTTTGCCGAGGCATTTCCATCTGTGGCATTCCGACCGATGCCTGGCTGATGACTGTGAGATGTAATCAGTTAGAGGGTCTAAATACTACCTCCGGTAAAGCCTCTCAGGGCTTAGAACGTAGGGGGTGGTGTACGACCGGTAACGTCACAAGGTGGGTTATCTCCCCCTACGGGGTTGGGATGTCTGAGGCCGACATAGCTATTGTGTAAATCCGGAGCTGTATGTATTGTTAATTGTAAATATTGAGTGTAAATAATGTCTGATTGTGTTATGTAAATATTGGTGTGTATGAGAAGTATGCCTGTGACACGGGTGGTGCTGATGTTATGCCTTTACATTAATTCCAGCACCACCCTGCATGAATGAGTGGGTATTTAGAGGGTCCCACCGCATAGGCGGTGAACACCACACACCCAATATGTGAGCTGCTGGGTGTTTGGTCAGGCATATTTTTCCACTTCCTACAGAAATTAAAGAAGGTATTTACATCGGTGGCATCCTGACAGAGGCCTAGCTGATGACCGATCTGTAAATCAGTATTTAAGGGTTAATAAGACGTCCTTCAGTAAAGCCATCAAAATTAGGAATGGAGAGGGTGGAAAGGCCACCAGAATTGTCACATGGTGGGTGTATTTCCCTAAGGAGTCAGGAAGCATAATCCAAAAAAAAAATTATATAAACAAAAGGTTAGATATATCTAAACTTTTGCATATATTTACCTCTTCAACAGCTATTAGTTATTAATGTGTACCTGGAATAAGCTCTTGTTATGATATTACTAAAACAGTTAGGTCATTTGCAGTGGCTAATTTCCACAGTCAGTAATAATTGACAATTTAATTTGGTAATTTATTTCATTTTCAGCATTATTAATTTACAATTTTGTTGTAAAGCTCAATTTATTAAATTCACCACAAATTGAGCAAGGTCCATTCCTGGAACTACTCATAACAATGGCTTTTTTAAATTATTTATTAATTTCATGTCTTTGAATTTTTTTACAGAACTTACTAGAAACACTTTTTAAATGTATTTGTGAAGATTTAACTCAATATTGTTTTTTTTAAATACTGTGTTTTATTACATAAGAAGTCATTAAAATAATAAATTAAAGTTTTTTCAAGTATTTTTTACTGTAACTGAATTTCTTATTTGGTTAGGATAATGAAAAAAGGAATCCAACCATTATTTTGTACTGTTTTTAATTTAACTTCAATAAAAAAAAAAACACAGCAAATAAGATTATATTATTAAATCCAGCCATAAAACTAATTTACATTATTTCAATTTAATTCTTTTTTTTTGTACGTGAGTAGTGGATTCTAAAATAATTATTTTTTCGAAGAAATAAAAATTATTTACTTATAAGTTTTAAACAGAATGACACAATTATTTCAGTCATTTTTGGACCAAATTCAATGTCCAGTAACTCCTGTTTTCACTTTGTTGTCAGTTATTGTTACTGCTGACACAGTTTTATTATTTAATGAAGAATTTGGAATAGAAAAAATTATACATACTATAGAATATAACAGGTCCAAATGCATACCTTTAAGTGCAGGATTTTTCTGCATTGTACTTTTTAGAACTCCAGTTAGGAATCCCAAATTTTCCACAGGTATAATAACATAATTTATTAAAACTGGAATAAGTAAACTAAACTTCATCTTTACAATTATGTCCAATACCTAAAATCAATAAATTATATCTGTTTATAATAGCATAAATAAATAATATATATCAATACTACATACTGATTTAATTTTTTTATTGCATTTATATCCATTTTTCTCTATCACTTCTGGCATTGTTGGAAATATTTTTACTTATTTTCACTATTTAATGTTACTTTGATGTTGTACTGACTTGTTATTTTGTCAATGCATTCTTGGATAAACAAGTACACTAAATTTTAAAACTGGTTTGAGTTTTTAAAATTTGTTAAAGGTTAAAATTTTGGTAAAACTGCTACAAACTGTGACTTTTCTATTTATGTTTCAGTAATAATAAGGAAATAAACAAAAATTGGTTTTATAAAAAAGTAATTTAAACATTTGTTTTCAGCTTAAGAAGTTTCTTTACAATTTATACAGAAGTAAATTACTTATATAATTAATTTAATTACATACTGTTATTATTTATAATTAATTTAATCATTTTAACTTTAATAAAATTCACTTCAAAATTTAAAACCAATTTGTAGATAGGGCTTAAATTAATCTAAGGAGTAAAACATTACACCCTGTAAAAGCTTTTTTTCAGAGTTTTATAGTAATTTTGAATCAAGCACGATTTTATCATCTAACAAACTTTTCAAGGTTTGTTATACATAATAAAATTATAAAAGATCTTTACCTGGGTCAAATATTTACTTCTACCCAGTCAAGTGAACAGTACATCTAAAGCATAATAGTGAATGTCAGTTATTTTATTTATCATGAAATTCTTATTAACGTATATTTAAAAAAATAATAATTCAGTAACTTACACGCAACATGAATTACCACAAAATTCAGAAAGTATAGAAGGAAAAATACTACTTATTATTAAATAAAATGCAATCTCTTCACCTAATATATAAGTGCATGTTGAAGGACTTCTCAAAAGTCATTGATGTTTTCAGCAAAACTTTTCAACATTCATTATTTGATTTTGTTTTATTTTTGACTGTCAATAATTTGTTTTTAAAATTTATAAGCTAGGGATTTAGAATGTTCAATAAGAAATTAATATATATATATAAATATAATGAGAGAGACGATCTTTTAAATACTTACCACTATAAATAAAAATATTAGTATGCTTATTGTTCAGTATCAACAAACATTGAACTGAATATTTAAATTTTAACCATTGTAAATATTACAAAAAAACCTACTTTTTCTTAGTCATGAACATTACAATTATTTTACATTTTTAATAAGTAAAACATATGTATTCACACATTTAGTTGGGTAAGCATAAATAATTTTTCAACATAATTATAAAAAAGTAATGCAACATCAGTGACTCACATCGTCTATAAAATGCTTAATAACAGTTGTGAAATACTCTGCTTTTCAAGAGAGATGAAAAGTAAAAATTGTTTCAAAACAATTCCTCTCCTCAAAATTCCATCATGATGAAAATGAATTTCATTTCCTTACCTGATATCTGTAAGTTAAATGTTGCTTATTTGCGTACATTTATTCCTGCAATTTTAAAATTCCGTTAAAGGTATTCTTTACTTTACTGATGTGTATAAATCAAAATGTATTTATAATTGTAAACTGCTGAATATGTAACATTACTTTTGAAATGTAGAAAGAGGTCTTATTTAATAAATTTCATCAATAAGCATATAATTATGTTTATTTTCCTAATAACTGAAGGATCATAAAAAACAAAAAAATTGATACAATCAAAATATTTTATGTAACAACAGAGTGTAAAATACTTTAATAAACTTTATATTATTCTTTATTAATAATATAACAGTAATTTGAATAAGGATTATGAGAAAAAGGATTATATGTTTAAAATTTGTAAAATCATAACAAACACACTGTAATAATAACAAACAACTCTAATAATTACATATTAAACAACCTTTCTTTCTTTTCCTGTTTAGCCTCCGGTAACTCCCGTTTAGATAATACTTCAGAGGATGAATGAGGATGATATGTATGAGTGTGAATGAAGTGTAGTCTTGTACATTCTCAGTTCGACCATACCTGAGATGTGTGGTTGATTGAAACCCAACCACCAAAGAACACCGGTATCCACGATCTAGTATTCAAATCCATGTAAACATATTAAACAACCTACCATACTTTATCATAACAATAAAAAAATCAATAAAAATTATGGGAAAACGGCTGGTTTCTAAATGGTACAAAAGTTACAATGAACACACTGCATTGCACTAAAGTAAACAACATACTCAGAAAAATAATTAATTCTTTATGCAGAAATTACATTTTTATGTAGATAATATTATTTGTTTTTAACCAGAAACAAAATCATTTGAAGGAAATAGAAGCAAATATGTTTTATAACAAAAGGTTACGAAAGTAAAATCAGAAAAAATAAAAATAACACATTTAATATAGAACATTTTTAAAAAGATCCAAATAACAGTTTTTCTGTTTTCTATTTTCACATTTAGTCTTTTTAGTTTTCTTCTTCGGCGTCAGGCTCTGCCAGTATGTCTTAAAAACATTAAATAGAAATAAATGTTCTTCAATATTGATGTTGGAAGTTGTTCATAAAATGTCTGGTATGCTCATAGAATTAAGCGATCTTTGCAAAGCTGTAACAGTCTTTTTTTTTTTTTTTGTAATACAAATGTTACCCTGATAAAGAGAAATTAAATTTATTGAGAAGCTTTGCTCTTTTTCCCTTTCAATGTTACTTTTTTGAATTCTTTATCTTAACTTGTTTTCACAAACACATTGATGATTTCTGATTTCCTATAGTGAAATCACACATTCATTAAATGAGAATAATTCACCCTTTTGTTTTGCTCTCTTGCTTTTCTTTTCATTATTTTCAGGAATAGATAAAATTGAAAGATTTCTTTTTTGCATTTTTTACCTTTTGAAATTTTGAAAAATATTTGTAATATTTTTTCATAACAGTAAGAAATACTTTGTTATGAATGTTATTTTCAATATCTTTATTATTTATATCTTATTTGTAAAGTAATTTTTTACTGATAAATATTTTATTGTTTTTTGTGAGATGTACTGTTCAGATTTTTATTATTATCCATGTTATTACTAGTGTTCCATGTTATTATTAGTAAATGCAATTCTATATTATTATAATAATAATAATAATAATATTATTTATTATAGCAACAGTAGCAACAGTGGTAGTAATCACTGTTGCTACTGTAGTACAATTCTAGTACTGGACAGCTGAATTTGTGTATTTGTACATAATAAATTTCAAAATTTTCAAAAAAGAAAACATTTACGTCAAATAACCAAAATTAAAAAAAAAAAATTATTAGTAACTAAAGATGTGGGATCTCGCGAAATTCGATTCTTGGAATGAATAAGGTAAGTTTAACTTATCTATTTACTGTTTTTGGTGGTTTACATTTCATTTAATATATGCATGAAGTATAATTTAGTAATTGCCAACACCCAATTTAAAAATCATAATAGAAGAATATACACTTGGAAAAAGCCAGGCGATACTGCAAGGTATCAGATAGATTATATCATGGTTAAACAAAGATTTAGAAATCATTGATTGCAAAACTTACCCTGGAGCAGACATTGATAGCGACCATAATTTGGTGATTATGTAGATTGGGGTTTAAAAACCTGAAGAAAAGGTGTCAGATGAATCGGTGGAATTTAGAGAAGCTTGAGGAAGAGAAGGCAAAGAAGATTTTTGAGGAGGACATCGCAAGAGGTCTGAGTAAAAAAGATAAGGTAGAAAATGTAGAAGAAGAATGGGAGAATGTTAAAAAGGAAATTCTTAAATCAGCAGAAGCAAACTTAGGCGGAATAAAGAGAACTGGCAGAAAACCTTGGGTTTCAGACGATATATTGCAGCTGATGAATGAAATATAAGAAAAATGATGGTAGAAAATATAAGAATGCTAGTGATGAAGAAAGTAAAAGGAACTATCGGCAATTAAGAAATGCTATAAACAGGAAGTGCAAACTGGCGAAAGAAGAGTGGATTAAAGAAAAGTGTTCAGAAGTGGAAAGAGAAATGAACATTGGTAAAATAGACGGAGTATACAGGAAAGTTAAGGAAAATTTTGGGGTACATAAATTAAAATCTAATAATGTGTTAAACAAAGATAGTACACCAATATATAATACGAAAGGTAAAGTCGATAGATGGGTGGAATATATTGAAGAGTTATATGGAGGAAATGAATTAGAAAATAGTGTTATAGAGGAAGAAGAGGAAGTTGAGGATGAAATGGGAGAAACAATACTGAGATCTGAATTTAAGAGAGCATTAAAAGATTTAAATGGCAGAAAGGCTCCTGGAATAGATGGAATACCTGTAGAATTACTGCGCAGTGCAGGTGAGGAAGTGATTGATAGATTATACAAACTGGTGTGTAATATTTATGAAAAAGGGGAATTTCCGTCAGACTTCAAAAAAAGTGTTATAGTCATGATACCAAAGAAAGCAGGGGCAGATAAATGTGAAGAATACAGAACAATTAGTTCATCTAGTCATGCATCAAAAATCTTAACTAGAATTCTATACAGAAGAATTGAGAGGAGAGTGGAAGAAGTGATAGGAGAAGACCAATTTGGTTTCAGGAAAAGTATAGGGACAAAGGAAGCAATTTTAGGCGTCAGATTAATAGTAGAAGGAAGATTAAAGAAAAACAAACCAACATACTTGGCGTTTTATAGACCTAGAAAAGGCATTCGATAACGTAGACTGGAATAAAATGTTCAGCATTTTAAAAAAATTAGGGTTCAAATACAGAGATAGAAGAACAATTGCTAACATGTACAGGAACCAAACAGCAACAGTAATAATTGAAGAACATAAGAAAAAAGCCGTAATAAGAAAGGGAGTCCGACAAGCATGTTCCCTATCTCCGTTAATTTTTAATCTTTACATGGAACTAGCAGTTAATGATGTTAAAGAACAATTTAGATTCGGAGTAACAGTACATGGTGAAAAGATAAAGATGGTACGTTTTGCTGATGATATAGTAATTCTAGCCGAGAGTAAAAGGATTTAGAAGAAACAATGAACGGCATAGATGAAGTCCTACGCAAGAACAAAACAAAAATAATGAAATGTAGTAGAAATAACAAAGATGGACCACTGAATGTGAAAATAGGAGGAGAAAAGATTATGGACGTAGAAGAATTTTGTTATTTGGGAAGTAGAATTACTAAAGATGGACGAAGCAGGAGCGATATAAAATGTCGAATAGCACAAGCGAAACGAGCCTTCAGTAAGAAATATAATTTGTTTACATCAAAAATTAATTTAAATGTCAGGAAAAGATTTTGGAAAGTATATGTTTGGAGTGTCGCTTTATATGGAAGTGAAACTTGGACGATTGGAGTATCTGAGAAGAAAAGATTAGAAGCTTTTGAAATGTGGTGCTATAGGAGAACGTTAAAAATCAGATGGGTGGATAAAGTGACAAATGAAGAGGTATTGCGGCAAATAGATGAAGAAAGAAGCATTTGGAAAAATATAGTTAAAAGAAGAGACAGACTTATAGGCCACATACTAAGGCATCCTGGAATAGTCGCTTTAATATTGGAAGGACAGGTAGAAGGAAAAAATTGTGTAGGCAGGCCACGTTTGGAATATGTAAAACAAATTGTTAGGGATGTAAGATGTAGAGGGTATACTGAAATGAAACAACTAGCACTAGATAGGGAATCTTGGAGAGCTGCATCAAACCAGTCAAATGACTGAAGCCAAAAAAAAAATCATACTTACCTGGCGTGGAGGTTACCGTGATCATGAAGGTGGTTCCTCCAGGGTGAGGACTGTCCATTGCACTTAGGACTGGTTGACCCCTGCGAATATCCCAAATGTGTACATCACAGGCACGTAATTTTTGTGAGTCGGGACTGCGTTCGCGCTGTCCCGTTATATATGTACAAACTTAGTGATATTAATCTAACATTTAAATAACTGCTTAAATTTTCCGTATTTTCACTAGTTGGTCCAGCTTACTTTTTATATTATTATTGTTCCTATTATGACTACACCGCTTGAAGATTTAAATCTTTTTCATTTTCTGTTTAGCCCTCCGGAAACACCGTATGGTACAGTAATTTAGAGAAGATGCTGATTTGCGGAAATGCACACCGAACTACCTACAGTCTCACATAAGGAAAAATATTATGTGTGTGTATCAACCAGCCGACGATTAAGTCCACCTGTTATCTCATTGCCATAAATGGAAAACTTAGTCGTCTATTTCATTTATGCACCGAGAGGTAAGTTGGCCTACTTTCTTAGCATATAATTAGCTCTCGATTGTAAGGATATCAATAGGATTAATAACAGGAACCCACATCTCAAGAGACTGTTCCGCACAGATGTTAACATCATTCATTCCCCCAAAGGCTTCTGCATTTTAATTTATTTTAGAATTATTATTTATGACAAAATACATATTCGTTTATATATTATTAAAACAAAGATACGGTGGAGGAAATAGTAGGTGAAGAAATATCAGACCCTTGCCAGAAATTAAACCTAAAAAAAAGGTTGATTTAGAAGTTAGCATACTATTAACCAGAGGTTCCCAAACTTATTTTTCTCATAGATCACTTTCAAAATTTTGCTGGTTCCAGTGGACCCCTGCAGCTACATTTCTACCATATTTTCAGTCGACGGAAAATGTGAAGATTAGATCTAACTATGAAAATTTGCGTTACGGCTGAGTTCCACAAACTAACAGCTTCTGAAAAAAAAGTGAGAATTGATTGCTTAATTTTTGATTGACTGTTCTGTGAGTGGATGTCAAAAAGTAAAGTTGGCCAATCAAAAAATGCTTCCATCCAACTTTACATTTTTGACATCTACTCACATCACAAGAAAGCAATCGATTCTCACTTATTTTATTTAGAAAACTTCCCATTCAGAGTGGTAAAAAGCAAAAGAAAAATAGTATATTTTTTTGTGGTGCATTTATTCAAATATATAACCATTTTTTTGTCACGCCAACATAGACCCCCGTCGAGTCTCCCGTGGACCCCTGAGAGTCCACCTGGACCGACCACTTTGGGAATCAATGCTATAAACCATCACATAGTATATTTTTATGAATTCACACTCTCTCCCTATAAGAATAAGGATTTTAATGAGTTAATCACTTTTCTTGTGCTTCATTTTTCTTCTCTGCTATTGGGGAAATAAAGCCAATTTGCATATACTATATATATATATATATATATATATATATAGTTCATTAAATTAAATTCTTAATATTAACATTTTTAGTAAAACATTAATATAGCAGAGTTTATTATGCTTTAGCCCAAAAGAAGTCAGTAGTATTTATAATATAAGAAGTTAATAATATTCATTGAGACGAGAGTGGAAGAAGTAATTAGAAGACCAATTTCGTTTCAGGAAAAGTATAGGGACAAGGGAAGCAATTTTAGGCCTCAAATTAATAGGAGATGGAAGAAAAACAAACTAATACACTTATCATTTATAGACGTAGAAAAGGCATTCAATAACGTAGACTGGAATAAAATGTTCAGCATTTAAAAAAAATTAGGATTCAAATACAGAGATAGAAGAATGATTGCTAACATTTACTGGAACCAAACAGCAACAGTAATAATTGAAGAATATAAGCAAGGGAGTCCGACAAGGATGTTCCCTATCCCTGTTGCTTTTTAATCTTTACATAGAACTAGCAGTTAATGAAGTTAAAGAACAATTTAGATCCAGAATAACAGTAAAAGGTGAAATGATATAGTAATTCTAGATGAGAGTAAATAGGATTTAGAAGAAACAATGAACGGCATGGATGAAGTCCTACGCAAGAACTACCGCATGAAAATAAAACAGGAACAAAATGAAAGTAATGAAATGTAGTAGAAATAACAAAGATGGACCACTGAATGTGAAAATACGAGGAGAAAAAATTACGGAGGTAGAAGAATTTTGTTATTTGGGAAGTAGAATTACTAAAGATGGACGAAGCAGGAGCGATATAAAATGCTGAATAGCACAAGCGAAACGAGCCTTCAGTCAGAAATATACTTTGTTTAAAAGATTTTTGAAAGTACGTGTTTGGAGCATCGCTTTATATGGAAGTGAAACTTGGACGATCAGAGTACCTGAGAAGAAAAGATTAGAAGCTTTTGAAATGCGCTGCTATAGGAGAATGTTAAAAATCAGATGGATGGATAAAGTGACAAATGAAGAGGTGTTGCGGCAAATCGATGAAGAAAGAAGGATTTGGAAAAATATAGCTAAACGATGAGACAGACTTATAGGCCACATATTAAGGCATCCTGGAATAGTCGCTTTAATATTGACAGGTAGAAGGATAAAATTGTGTAGGCAGGCAACGTTTGGAATATGTAAAAGTAGTGATAAAAGAGGATCATTCAATTGGTTCTCCTGAAAAATTTAACATTTCTGACATTGTGCCTTTTACCTCTGATACACAGTAATATAGACAAACATTAAATAACAGACTGAATTCCATAAAAATCAGATAAAACTTTAATTAAAAATGTTGAGTAAATAAAAGAGAGAGAAAAAACAAAAATAAAAAGGTAAAATTTAAATATATTTCACATTTTCATTAACAAAGTTTTAAATTAAAATTTCAAAGTGTGTTTAAATATTAAATGTGCAATCAATATAAATAAATGGTCTTACTGAAGTTAATAAATACAATATAAAGATACATAGGACTTAACAAAAGTATTAGTATTAACAAAAAAATTATTTTACTATGTATTATTTTAATGCATCTTCCTTATGGATATGAAAAACAAATTTTTTACCAATAAAACTAAAACTTATAAAAAAGGAAAAATATTATATTTTATTAAATTTATATTATATTTATTTTATTAAATTTTAATAATAAATCTGTAAGATAACAATCAGTAATTTATAAAAATATAAAAGAATTATCTGACAAAACGCAGTGATATGCAAAAAATTACAATGAAATTGTAAAACACGATAAGAGTCTCGCAGATAACATTTCCTTCCCTTCAAAAAACAAAAATTTCTGTAATATAAATAAAACTGTTAAAAGGATACTGATATCAAAAAAGGTAAAGACACTACATTTCTACTAAAAAAGTCTTTTATTAATTTAGAATTTTGTTTAAAAAAATACATATTAAATAGATGTAATAGACAATCGATATACAAAAGTAGATAATAAACGATGTTGAAGCGTTCCGTGCAAAAAAATTGAAAAATTTGTTACAGACACATGGTAAATGCTTTTACTGTTAATTTATTATAAGTCCATGCCATAGCTTTGTGCTTTCAGGTATTTTTAAATAATTTAGCTGACATTTAGTTGTATTTAATTGAAAAGTGCATTGAACTCTTTATAGATAAAGGTAAATACAACCAACTTATATAGCATTTATGTGGGTGAATGTGAACGTTTAATGTTTGTGCATAATGTTTTCACAAGTTAACATTACTATAACACATTACTTTTAAAATAGATCCTTAACACTGAATATGCAATGTCTTAAAGAAGTTTTGTAATTATCAAAGGTAATTTCTACTTGGTCTGTAACAGAAGTTTATAAACCATGCAGCTATAGAGATCATTTATAGAAAGTTGATGCAGTAAACTTATTCTGTATTTTACTATAAATAAAGTTTTGATACAATCTTATTTAAATGATTTTACTTTATCATTTTTATTTTAAAAATGTTTGATCTTAATTTATTTCTAATATTGATAATTGAAATCAAGAAGCAAGATGCCTCTGAATGTGATAATTTAAATCAGCCAAAATAGAATAATTACTAACCAATGAAGAAAATAAGATTCTTGATAATGAAAACGTAAGGGAGGATCTTAAACAAAATAAATACTTTTAAGACTGTAAGCAACTTCACAACCTAGTAAGAATAGAAAGATAAATTTCATGCTGAAATGGTAGAAGGTAGAAAAAATCTTTAAACAATTAAGGCTTAATATTTTGTTTGGAGGTACTGCTGATTTCAAACAAAAATGATTTGAAAAAATTAAATGTCTGTCAACGGGAAAAATGGCTAAAAATAGTAAAATCCTAAATAACTGGATGAATAACTTAAAACATTTAATAATGATGTAATCATCATTTATTATTGAAACACCTAAATCGATTAAACAACATGTAGTAATGATAATTATTTATAGTAAAATACAGAATAAGTTTACTGCATCAACTTTCTATAAATGATATCTATAGCTGCATGGTTTGTAAACTTATGTTACAGACCAAGTTTTGATAATTACAAAATTTCTTTAAGACATAACATATTCAGTGTTCAGGATGTATTTTAATTTAATTTAATTTTGTATACTTGATGTAATACAGATTAAAAAAAATCAATTTATTTTAAAGTATTTCTTAGAAATGCATTTAGGATAATAATTATACCAATAAACTAATACAGAAGAAAATTTAACATTCTAGTCATTCCTAATTCAGTCTAAAATCCATATGAACAAACTGTTTACATAGTTGACAATAACAGATTAAATGTGAAGGTTAGTGATACAGAGTAAATTCAATCTAATAATCGACCTATTATTTTCTATTAAGCTAGTTGTTAATAGAAATATACTATTATTATAGAGTTAAAAATTATAAAACAGTCTTTAGTTTGGAGTGTAGGTGATTATTCACATGAACTGGAAATTAAACAGTCCTAACTGTAAAAAATAAAGTGGACACTGTGATGAGCTTATCTAAAAGTTATTTACTGCTTTATTACTCTAATGTTGAATAACAAACCATCTAGAAGACAGCAGGTTTGTCCTAACAAGCCTGTCAAGGTTTATCAAAAAACAGGACTAGTTGTTCTTGGATAGTTGAGTACATAGGAAACTTACATCGTAGTTGGAATTAAAATCCATCGCAGAAAAAGGATTCATTCAATGGCTTGCGACTAAATAAAAGTGGATATTAAATAATACAAATACAATAATTAACTTTCTGTTCTGTATATATATATATATATATATATAATTATTATAATCCTAATAATATAATTATAATAATATAGGTTAATATTATAAATTATTAAGAAATAATAAAATATTATAAATAATAATTAATTAATCTAAATAATTTTAATCTCTACAGGAATGTAGGACCGACTATAGACTAAAACCAAGATGAAAGACCAACGTGAGATCCACTTCATATCTACCTTTGATCCCTGATAGACTCTTACAATAAATCCTAAAAAATCTTGGATGACAATGTTTTTTTGGAATTAATATATTATTTAAATGGATAAAAGTTTTCTCGGTAAGTAATGTTACAATATTACTAAGAATTACAGATAATATTTAATTTATTGATTGAATTTTTATTAGCTTTTGGTTCTTTGATGATTTCTTGTTTTTTTTAGGTTTTAAAACTTTTCTTTTGAACAGTACAAAAGTGGAAGAAAAATGGATGAAATTTTAGTGAAATTAGTTTAAAAAAATGTTCAGTCTTTCACGATTGATGATATATGAACAAAATCAAAATCCTAATAATATAAACCCTGGTGTTTGGTTCAACATTTTTTTAAATTTTTAATGACAAACTAAACCAATAAACATTTTTCTGTCTTTAAATATTTTCAGTTTTTAAATGTTAATAGACTAAATTGAAAAAATACTACAAAATTTAATCAAGATCTTAAACATTTTATTAAAAAGTAAAATATTTTCAGTAAAAATAATGTTACAATTTCAAATAAATGTCTTCAATTTCATTAGTTACTTTCTTTAAAAAATATTTATTTAAAATCTTGAATTTTCGTCACAAGGGTCCTCCACTATCATTATGGTTTTATTCCTGTTTTTCATTTTTTTTGCTTATGTTAATTTATAAATAGATTTCTTCTTATATTGTTAGTTTTAATTGTTTTGTTTCCGTTGTGAAAAATTTTCCTTTGTGTTTTAGTCTCTTCTTTAAGTTTTTTTAGACTGTTGCCTTTTATTTATGAAATAGTTTAAGGTTGTTTATTAGTTTTCTTCTTTGTAAAGGAAGATGTTTATTTACAACTTGTAAATAAACATCTAAATATTACAACAAAAAAAATTTTTAGGATAGGGTCTCCACACTATCACGCTTAATCCTACATCTCCATGATCGTTATTAGTTCTACGATTTCTGCTTTACTTTTTTACTTATGTTTGTATTTTTTGTTTATAAATACCTTTTTCCATAGATTATAGTAGTGTCAACTATTTTAAGTTTTATTTTGACTTTTACTCTTACTTTTTAGTTTCTTCCTTAACCTTTTTTTAACAACTGCCTCTTTTAATTATGAAATATTTTAATTTAATTTTTGAGGTGGGGGCCCTCCACCCAACCTCACCCCAACAATAACGATATTATTCTTCAATTTTTGCTATACTCTTTACTTTATGTCTGAATTATTGTAGTTCATTTTTGAGATGGGGGCCCTTCACCCCACCTCACTTTATCACACCCCAACAATAACAATATTGTTCTTCCATTTCTGTTTTACTCTTCACTTCTTTATTTCTGAATTATTGTAGTTAATTTTTGAGGTGGGGGCCCACCATCCCAACTGTAACCGCACATGGTTTTTTATAAAATTATATTTTGCTTTGTCATTTCAGATCAGATCAGATCAGATTGTTTGTCTATAAATATCGTTTTCCTTAGAATATAGTAGTGTTAACTGTATAAAGTTTTATTTTGACTTTTAATCCTTTGGTTTTTAGTATCTATATTGTTTTGGTTCAAAGTAGTTTATTTATCAACCCCACCAATATCGTTATAGTTTTACCATTTCTGTATAACTCTTTTATTACTTCTGTTAGAATTTTTTTATAAATACGGTTTTCCTTAGTTTAAAGGAAAACCGTATTTATAAAAAAATTACAGTACTTTCAACTGTTTTAAGTTCTATTTTGATTTTTACTCCTCTGGTTTTCATTTCTTCTTTAAGGTTTTTTAAACAGCAGCCTATCATTTATTTATCAAATATTGTAGTATACTTTTAGAGATGGGGCCATATAGAGTTCTACCATTTCTGTTTACTTATGTTAGATTTTTGTATGTGTATTAAATGTTTGTTTATTATTTGTTTTATTAAATGTTACCTTTTTCCTTAGAATATAGTACTGTCAACTGTTTTTATTCTGACTTACACTGTTTATGGTTTTAGTTTCTATATCATTAGTATTCAATATATTTATTGTTTATTTTCAACATTTTTTTTCTAACATTTCTGTTTTACTCTTATTTTACTTATGTTAGTATTTGTTTGATTATAAATACCTTTTTCCTTATATATAGTAGCGTCAACTGTTTTAAATTTTATTTTGACTTTTACTCCTTTGATTTTTAGTTTCTTCTTTAACCTTTTTTTAAACAGTTGCCACTTTTTTAATTATGAAATATAGTAGTTAAATTTTAGAGATGAATACCTTCCAACCAACCTCACTTTATCCTACGCCACAAATATCGTAATGATTCTACCATTTCTGTATTACTCTTCTTTTTCTTGTTATTTTTTTTTATAAAGCTTCTTTCTTTAGATTATACTAGTTTCAGCTGTTTTAAGTTTTATTTTGACTATTACTCCTTTTGTTTTTAGTTCCTTCATTAAGCTTTTTTTAACAGTAGCCTATCTTTATTTATGAAATATTGTAGTTAATTTTGAAGATAGTTGGTTGGGTAGCCCTCCGCCCCACCACACTTTATTACACTTAACCAACATCGATATGGTTCTTACATTTCTGTTTTATTCTGCTTTTACTTTTGTTAATTTTTTTTTGTTTATAATTACTTTTTTCCCTAGACTATAGAAGTGTCAACTGTTTTAAGTTTTATTTTACCTTTACTCCTTTGGATTTTATTTTTTTAAGTTTTTTAAATCCTTCTCTTTTATTTACGAAATATTTTAGTTTCATTTTATAGGTAAGAGCACTCTACCTAGCCACACTTAATCAACCGTTGTGGTTCTACCATGTCTGTTTTATTCTTGTTTTACTCATCTTAGTTTTTGGCTGTTTTCTTTAGAGTATAGTAGTGTCAACTGTTTCAAATTTTATTTTGACTTATAGTTCTTGATTTTTAGTTTAAGTTTTTTTGACAGCTGCCTCTCTAATTTATAAAATACTTTAGTAGTTTAATTTTAGAGGTGAGGCCCTTCATCTCACCACAGTTAACTAAACCTAACCAATGTCATTATGGTTTTACCATTTCTGTTTTACTCTTCTTTTACTTATTGTTGTTTTTGTTTGTATATAAATACAATTTTCCTTAGATTAGAGTATTTTCAACTGTTTAAGTTTCATTTTGATTTATAGTCCTTGTGGTTTTAGTTTCTATATTGTAATGTTCCAGCATATTTATTATTTATATTAAATATTTTTTTTTGTTCTACCATTTCTTTTACTTATGTTAGTATTTGTTTGATTATAAATAAATTTTTCTTTAGATTATAATAGTTTCAACTGTTTTATGTTTTTTTTTTTTTTTTTTTTTTTTTTTACTGTTACTCCTTTGGATTTAATTTCTTTATCATTATAGTTCAATATATTTTTTGTTTATATTCAATATCAATATGATACTACCATCTCTATTTCACTTCTTTCTATTTCTTTTGTTTTTAGTAACTTCTTTGAGCTTTTAAACAGCAACCTCTTTTATTTATGAAATATTGTAGTTAATTTTAGAAATGGTAGCCCTCCACCACACCTTATTTAATCGCACCCAAGCAATATGTGTTTCTTACATTTCTGTTTTATTCTTCTTTTACTTTTGTTAGTTTATATATATCTTTTTTATTATATTATAGTAATCAACTGTTTTAAGTTTTTTATGAATTTTCCTTCTTGGTTTTTAGTAACTTCTTTAAGCTTTTATAAACAGCTGCATCACTTTTATTTATGAAATAGTTTAGTTTAATTTTAAGAGGTGGGAACCCTTGACCACCCACCACACTTAATCCACCCCACCAATGTTGTTATGATTCTGTCATTTCTGTTAATCTTCTCTCATTTATTTCTGAAATATTGTAGTTTAATTTTAGACATAGGGGCTGCCCCGCACCTCACTTTATCAAACCCCACCAATATCATTATGGTTCTATAGTTTCTGTATTACCATTATTTTACTTATGTTAGTCTTTCTTTGTTTATAAATACTCTTTTCTATAGATTATAGCAGTGTCAACATTTTTTAAGTTTTATTTTAACATTTACTCCTTTGGTTTTTAGTTTCATCTTTAAACTTTTTTAAACAGCTGCCTCTCTTTACTTTATGACATATTTTAGTTTACATTTAAAGGTGGGAGCCCTCCATCCCACTTCACTAAATTACACTTACTAGACTTACGTGGTACGTGGAGAGGCATGACCTTTTATCTCCAGAACAGTGGTTTCCATCAAGGATGATCCTCCATTAACCATTTAGTGTAATTAGAAACAGCTATTCAAAAAATTCTTTTGTACTACGCCAGTGCCTCATTACTATTTTTTTTTTTTATATCAGGAAGGCGTTCGACACAGCCTAGCAACGTGGTATTCTAAACACCCTCGAAAAATTGGGAGTCAGGGGCAATATACTTGCTTTTATTAGGAGTTTCCTGAATGACCGAACTTTCTGTGTTCGTGTAGGAGATTCTCTCTCGATTAGCGCTGACTTGGAGAATGGAGTACTTTAAGGTAGTGTATTAGGTGCTACTTTATTTTCTATAGCCATCAACGGTATACTACATGTTGTCATATTGTTTACGTTAAATTTGGAGGCACTTCATGATCTAGATGTTTTGCATACCTGGCCTCCGGTCCGGTGTTCCACCTTGCCGTATTCTAAGCATTTTTGGGGCTCTATGCACTCTATTGCCCTGTCTCGTACCCCCACAGTTGAAGCATAGAGCAGTGCGGTTGGGCCCACAGCAGTTCCTCGTCATAAGTCCCCAGCTCTAGCATTTATAACATTTCACTTAATCAGTTCTAATAGAAGTACTTTCTTCGCGAGTACCGAAGAGAAACGTTGAAGCAATAGAAGACAGCAACTATGGTGATCAACTTGAAGGATCGGACATGGGTCACTTATTGGAATAGATCCAAAAAATGATGATGATTATTCAACAGACTGTAAATAAGAAATGCGAGTTAAAAGAATCTGCTTATCGTATTGCTATTATTGTACTGTATTGTATTGTATTGCTACTGCTATTCGCGACAAAATTAATAAATCATGTTTAACCTAACCAAAAATACTGAGCTAGAAACATGTAACAAAGATATCAGGAACATATAATATGTCTTACTCGATGTTTTAAATTCTCACTGCTTACTTATTTACATCATATCAACTTTTTAAGAAATGGCAATAAAACTTACGTAGTTTTACCCTTAGAGTGATCAAGAAAAACTTTATAAACCAAGAGAAAAAAATGACAAAAGTAAGAAAAAAATAATGGAGTTATCTATTTTTATCCCGTTGCTATACAATTTTTCAGATACTTGAATTTAAATAATTTTTAGTTTGTATGCATCTATATAATTAATTACCTTAAAGGGTAAAAGATTCCTACGACCTTTCAATACTAAGTATTATTAAGTAATGTTAAATGTTACAATTAAATGAAAAGTAATTATACGGTTTTATCGTTGAAAGTTTTAGACTACAAGTAAAAATTAATTGAAAAAATATTAAAAAAATTTAATTTCCTTATTACAACACGTCCTAAAGAACGTGTAATATTTCAAAAATATCTTACAATTGTAACTACAGTACGGTAGTAATATTTTAAAATTAACATATTTAAATTAAGAGCATGAAGTAACAATTGTTTATTAGTAAATAGATAACTACTGACGGCTCAGACATGGATTGTGTGAGAGGTAAAGGGTTGATACTCGACTCTAAAAGGGATTACTCAATAACCTAACGATGCTTGAGGTTTGAAGTGGTTTAAAGGGAAGCTAATAGTCAATCACAGTCATTCTTCTGTAACATGTAATATGATATGTAATGTATCACACAATATGACGTATGTACACAGTCGGCTTTACATGCTTACCTTACCTTTATTAATTAAAACTGTTATTAAATACATCATACTTTCAAACTTCGTACATTAAGTTTTAACATTATATTACATTATTTAAGTTTAATAAAAACTTTTTCATTGAATTATGTAATGATGAGATCTGTACAGTTCAGGAGTACTCGTAAATCTCAAAACCCAAAAATGTCAAATTTACAAAGAAAATGTCACCAGTAATCATAAATTAAATCCTCGTATTATATCAAAATTTGATAATCGACTTTAAAATAGCATTAGCTAAAAGAACAAATTTACAAAGATTATATAACAGTTATAATAACTACCTAACTGTAGAAAAAGAACCATCAAATAAAAAAGCCGACAATGGGTGGGATAATTTTATCCTTTACAAAGGCTTTACCCTTGACAAATTCTTATTCTGCATAACCATAGGGTTTTTAAATATTAATAACTTAATTAAATAATATGATCAAATGATATTTTAGCTTAAATATTATGCAGCATTAAAAGAATAATTAGACAAAAAAATCCGATGTGGACACCACATGACTTCTTTGAACCTCTAATAAATTACATAAACAATTTTTTTAAATGAATAGTACATAAAACTTTATTTCATTAATAACTTCTGATATTTCTTTCTTTTAATTGTTATTATTGAATTTATTACTTGTCGTAAAAATTCCTTACAATCAGAAGTTAATAATTATTAATACAAAAATATATTTAAATTAAAAAAAAGTTAAAAAAAAAAAGGAGGCGAAGTCTGATTCGAACCGATGTTCTTCCCCTTGTAAGATCCAAATATTTCATTAATTAAAATTTTATTTGTCTATAACTATGGAACCGATGAAAATAAGTAGCACATATGATATATCGTTGAAAAGCACTCAATCAGGGCTTATTAATACAGTAAGAAAAGGTCCAAAATCAAAATATTTTTGGATTTATTTTGGACATTTTTTGTTCAGTCGATTGCAATCAAAACGGGAGGTGCACAACTAGATGTTACAACAGTCCTAAATCCAAAATTTCAACATCCTACGGCTAATCGTTTTTCAGTAATGCGAGATACATACGTACGTACGTGCGTACTAACGTCTCGCCGAAATGGATTCAGGGATGATCAAAATGGATATTCCTATGAAATTTGAAAATTTTCGCGATCACAATACTTCCTTTACTTCGTACAAGGAAGTAAAAAACCAAAATTCTTAATAAAAGATCCCCTTACAAAATTACAGTTTTTTGATTAACATACAGTATTTAGAGTTTAGTGTGTACTGCTAATATATATATATATATATATATATGTATAAAAAATATATATATATATATATATAAAACACAACACAGTAATCAAGCCTGAAACTCTGTACGCCAGGAACACCCTCACACACTATAGAAAAGGTGAACTAGAAAAAATCATGAGTGAAGAACGAAAAATTATGAGAAGATTCTCGGCTGGGAAAGAGCAGAAAACCGCTACAGATTAAAATCGCGGAAAACCGAAAAATTATCCAATCTTGCAGCAGACATCCGAAGAAGAAGATTACACATTCACTGCATTCTTCTTTTTGCTGTTTAGCCTCCGGTAACTACTGTTCAGATAATACTTCAGAGGATGATATGTATGAGTGTAAATGAAGTGTAGTCTTGTACATTCTCAGTTCGACCGTTCCTGAGATGTGTGGTTAATTGAAACCCAACCACCAAAGAACACCGGTATCCACGATCTAGCATTCAAATTCGTGTAAAAATAACTGGCTTTACTAGGACTTGAACTCTGGAACTCTCGACTTCCAAATCAGCTGATTCGGGAAGACGCGTTCACCACTAGACCAACTCGGTGGGTCAACATATTCACAGCCTACCGATAAAAAGGCTCACCCACAAATTCTGACCTGCATAGAACTACTAAAAACCATACCTTGGATCCAACATTTCAAAAAAGACCTAAAATAAAAGTTCAGATAAATTCGTCGGAAATTTTAGACACAAAATTTTACAGAAAAAAAATTGGTAGATGGGAAGTACGGTCGGAGAACGAATTCCAGAACAGACCAGGAACCGAGTGGACAGAAGAAAGAATGAGAACCCATTGAGAAAAAATGTGAGCCGCATGGAAACGCAGAAAATTGAATCATAATACTTTTGCGTGATCCAACAGGATCCATTCGCAAATAATAATTATATATATATATTAAAAGAATATTTGCTGCCCATTTGATTACCTTATTTTTAATATTAGTTAAGTCGGAAAGCATGACATTCGCTTTTTAAAAGGTTCCGTTGTCGGCTACATGAATACTAGACAAAGATGAATTTTCAATCTTGAAAATTAAAGTTTAAGAAAATTGATATTTTAAGTAAAGGTCCCATTCGAATTAATTGAAAAATATGTTTTTTTTTGTTTTTAAGAATATTCAAAATAAAGATGCATCAGTAGTTAGTTATTAAATATAAAGATGCTATAAACACGTATCTTTATAATTACCCAAATTAAAAAAAAAAAAAAAACAATAATTCTATATCAGTTTCTTACCTAATTCTAACATTAACACTTTAAAATTCATACAACCTAATATACAATTTTTAATTTTAATATCCAAGTTTTCGATTTACCTACTCCCAAATCACTAACGTTTAAAGCTAATAAACTTTTCCAAAGTTGAACCTACCATTATCAGATTCAATATATATGCCCGTCGCGGCCTCGCCCGCGCTATTTGGTTACTTGCGTTTCCCGTCGCGATCAGGGGATATTTAGCAGGTCAGGAATCACTTCGTTCGTCTTTCCTGTCCATCCAGGGAGTTCGTCCCCCTGAACTCCCTTGTTTTCATTAAACTCATGTTGTGAGAATAGTAATAATAAATACAAATTAAAGCCTGTTCAATTTAGAAAAAAATATCAGGGAATTGGAATTTCTTCACTGCAATAATTTGGTCAATATTAATTTCTCAAACATGGTACCGCTGATATGTTAAATAAATTAAAAATTAATAAAATCCACCTTACCAGCACGTTGATATGTTCTCTAGATCTTTCGGCTTACTTGGAAGCCATCATCACGAATTAAAATCAACGCATTAAAGTCAAAGTTTAAAAAAATCGTAGTTAAAATTTAAAAACAGTCATGACTGCCCGGTCCTTCTAGTATACGCGTATACTAAAAGGACCGGACAGTCATAAATTTTAATTATGATTTTTTTAAACTTTGACTTCAATGCATTAATTTTAACTCCTGATGATGGCTTCCAAGTAAGCCGAAAGATCTAGGGAACATATCAACTCGCTGTGCTGGTAAGGTGGATTATATTAATTTGGCCATTACAGGACCCGAAACTTTGATTGATCATTTTTGGCCGGTTCTTAGAGTTATCCGACAAACATCTCTATGAGATGACCGTACTTCGTTTCTCATTTTTTTATTTTATCTTTATTTGTCAAGTAACCGAAGACAGGTGCCAGTTGCGTCGCACGTACATTAATAGTGGCAGTGGGTCAGTTGTTTGAGCCGCCGCGCCGTACACCTTCGCATACCTTAAAAAATCAAAATTCATCTGATCAAATTTATCTAAATCAAATTTATCTGAAGCGTATTTGTAAGCCAAAGCTAGAGAACATCTCGTTCAATATAGTCGGAAATAGGAAATTTTGCAATCATTCTTCAAAATGTTTTTACCTTTCTTCACCCCTTTTAAGGATGAAATTAAAAAAATCTAGAAATTGGATTTTATATATTTACATGAAGATTACACACAGCAAAAATCAAGTTGATATCATAATTTCGAGAAATTAAGAAGTAGTAAAATTCAGTTTTGCTCAATTTTATCACTTTAAACTAGCAATTTCATAATATCCTTTCTTAGTGTGCATGTGCATCGTAAGAAGAACGGTATACAAATTTTCATCAATTTATTTGCAGTAGTTTTTGCTAAACGTTGATTATAAATCACTCATGATATATATATATATAAAACATCTCGGGTATCCAAAACCACCTGCCCACCTATTTAGAAAGGCAAAAATTGGTATTTCGAAAAACGAATGGTTCCATATTAAGTAAACTGGGTACGCTCTATCGATTGCTGGTAACATCAATTTCGGATTCCCACAGGAAGTGAGTTATCCAGACCGGAAGTCAATTTTTTAAATAGAACATCCATATTCTGACCAGGTATTTGAATTCTACGTTGGAAAATACGTAAGTTTTGTTTGTAATATTTTTTTATGAAAATGCGTTTTTAGACCTTTGAGGTTAATCTTGTGTTAAATTACTATGAAAGTTCTTTCAACTTAAAAAAAAAAATATTTTTAGGATAATACTGAAATCGTTCTTTCAAATAGCGATTTTTCAACTTCCGGTTTCTACCGGAAGTGGGTTGTCGAAACCGTAAGTTTATATTTGCCTACGATGCCAACTTTAAATGTCATTTAGAGGTCAAAAATTGCATTTTCATAAAAATTGTTTCAAACAAAACTTACATATTTTCTAACGAAAATCCAAATCCGTGGTGGGAATAATGCATGTTCTATTTTATAAAATGAATTCCCGGTTTGGATAATTCACTTTCCGTGGGAATCGAAAGTTGATATTATCAGCAATCGATACAGCATACCCAATTTACTTAATAAGAAAAAAAAAAAAGTTTTTGTCGTTTTAAAAGAGGTGAACAGGTAATTTTTGGACACCCTGATTTATATATATTTATAACTCAAATCTAATTTATTTAAGTTTATCTTCCTCTTGATTGGATAGAATTAAATATAATAAGAAGACATATTTTACTTACAAGTATTAACTTTATTTATTTTTTCGATTAACCAATCAACTATACAAATTTTTAAATTAAATTCACTTTCAGTTCTCTTAACTTCCTCACGTGACAATACACATCATACAAAATTCTCTAGCATACATCCTCATGCAAGAGAATTTTGTATGAATATGTATTGTCACCTGAGGAAGTTTAGAGAACTGAAAGTGAATTTAATTTAAAAATTTGTATAGTTGATTGTTTAACCCAAGAGATTAATAAAGATTATATATAAATATATATAATTATTATTATTTATGGATAAAATGAAAAACTGTCCAGAAAATGATAGTATAAAAAAAATGTTTAATTTGTATAAATATTACAAACATGTGTACAAGAGAGTTTTGCGTGATTTATCATGTCAAGAAACTATTATTAACGTACGTGCAGAATGTCAGTAGGAAATAACCGACAAAAGATAGACTAAACAAGATATAAAGAAGTACGTTGTTATTTAGACTAAAACAAAAACGCCGCAGATAATAGTTATACATCTTTTCTTTTTTTTTCTTATTGGAGCAGCTACCATCTATCCGCCTGAAAAAAAAAATTGTTGAAATCGAGTTCTTATATACAGTATATACAGTATTGAATAAAAGAAGCCGATATTGCTTAAAATAAATTTCTGTTAACATAAGACGCAGTTATGAGCAGAGTATGTTACACTCAGGTTATGTTGTATAGTTACTGAAACAACTTGATACTGTACATATAATACAGTCAATTTGTATTTTTATTCGAAAATCCTTACCTACCGATTGATGTTTTTTCCATATGTTAGGGGTGATGAGGGAAGCTTAACTCCAGATTTTTAACATCCTCCCTCCCATAGATTTTTGAAAAACTCAAATGTTTTTGAAATGCGTTTTTCTCTGAATCTATGCATTTTAGTGAAAAGTTTTTCAAACAAAAAATGTGTAAAAAAACGTGTTTTTTTCGGATTTTTCACCGGAAAAAATTGTTTTTCGTCTGTATTGCATTTGGAAAAGTTGTTAATCTTAAAAAACAGATAACTTTTATTTAAACAATTTTCTTGTACGACTTACCGTTTTGGTGCTGTAGCTTGTGAAAGTGTGAAAATGTTGTGAATTGGGCACGTGTTCGAAACCGGTCTAGTCGTTTACAACGTTTTTTACAACTTCAGCGCCACCTAGTATTTCAGTTTCAAATTATACGGCATAACTTCAACGACATTAATTGTAGAGGAGAATGTCCTCTACATTTTTTGTATGAAAAACTTTTCTCTAAAATGCATAGATTCAGAGAAAAACGCATTTCAAAAACTTTTTGAGTTTTTCAAAAATCTATGGGAGGGGGAAGTTAAAAATCTGGAGTTAAGCTTCCCTCATCTCCCCTAATGCATGGACAAAAAAAGATCAATCGGTTGGTAAGGGTTTTCAAATACAGCCTATTTTGATGACAAATTGCCTGTACTAAAACAGCAAGTAATGGTTGATAAAATGTTAACTTTTTAACAAATTTTCAGAGTAGAATTTTTTTAAATTTTAAATATATTTTATACTTTACCCTCTCGTTCGTTTATACTTTGTTACGTATATTAAATTAACTGGAAAGCTTTTATATGAGTAAATGATTTGTGATTATTTTATTATAATAATTAACAAGTTATTTGATTTTCGATAAGGTTCTTTTTCATACAATTTTTTCATTTAAAACGTAATGAAATTGAGAACACATTATGAACATAAACCGGCTAATAAATGACGCCAGCAAGCAATGTGTTAGTAATGAATGTTCATTCATCTGGAAGTTTCTGAGTTCGAGTTCAGTTATTTTTTCATATCTGTAGAATTTAACAGTAAAATTAAGAATTAAAAGAACATTAAGAGTAAAATTAAGAACAAAACGAAAGCTAAATGAAAGTTGGTAGGCGAATCTTTAGCAGGCCAAAGTCGAAGTAAGAAATAAATGACAGTCCGGTGGGAACATTTGATTTTATTTGTCTACTGATTTTAAAAGAGAAAATATCATTTTGTTCAAAATTAAAAGGCTTAACATTTTAGCAAATAACATAAATTTTGATAAAACTAATATTTACGATGATAATAACGGATAGAACAATAAACATGGCCGCAATTTTGTAATTTGCGAAGGTATTTAAATCCTGATTTTTTGCTAATTTTAAAACTTTATTACCAAGACGCTTAACAAATATTAATGTGATTCGTATATCCGAACCTGAGATATAAAGTTTTGATATAAAAATAACAAAATGGTGGACGGAGGGAGATCGAGGGAGAAATCGCCATTTTTCCTAAGGATATTTTATGTTTAGTTTTACAAATAGAATCCGAAAAAGTATAGTATAACACACGCATACGCACCTGCAGTGCGTATGCGTGACTGTATTTATTATAAAGGAAATCCAGAGGCGATAATAATGGAACACTGCATAGAACCCTATCAAACTTTAGAATTTCAACTTTCCGTCGATTTATTATATCTGTATGTTACACGCCACAATCAAAAAGGTTGTAAGCGAACTGACATGAGATACAAGACACCCAGAACTGGAATAGCCGTTACAAAGATAACTATCACTCCATGCTTGGCTTACTACGAAAAATAATGAGTGAAGTGGTTTCCTGTTGCTTTATCTACTGAGCAATATCGGCTTGCTAAGACCTTTGAAATAAAAGGGATTTTCAGCTGTACAAGAAACACCACTCGTTTATTAAAAAAATTGAAGAACATAGTTACTTTCATAGAAAGCAATTCGACTCGTAGAAAGCAACTCGACTAATGGGTCTTTTCCTTTAGATGTTTTACATTCATCATATTCGTAAGAAAAACGCTGACAACACAGTTGCAGTTGTCGTGATGCGGCCTACACACACAATTTAATTTAGCATGTCAGTGATACATTAGCGCTGCCCAATAGTTAAGAATAATTTTTCGGCTAAGGGTGCGATTTTGCAAACTTTTTTTGCAAATATTATTTTTTAATTGTTAACAAATGCGCCTAAGAAAAATAAGAACATAATTACATGTAATCTAGAGATACGTTGTTCTACAGCCTCATCTCCGTGACCTTTTAACTTGAAATTTTAATGGCATCAGTGCCCCGTACATAGAATTAATCTGATCAAGTTTTGTCAAAATCGGCTCAGTAATTCTGAAGTTAGTAGTTCTGAAGATAGGTGATTAGAGTGCGAGACCGAACACACACACACACACACACACACACACACATACGTACATACGAACATCAGGCAAATTTCCATCCGGTTTTTTGGATTCTTTACGTCAAAACGTCATCCGATGAAAACCGCCAATTCCCAAACTGGACCTATTATAATACTTTCCCTTCGAAAGCTATTGCTCTACTGCAGCGCTAGACGGGAAAGTAAAACTGATATACCCAGATAGTGCAAAGCGACAAATTAATGTCAACATACTATATACAAAATTTTTTTTAGATAAAATACAATAATTTTTAATGTAAATTAAACTAATTTTTAATTAGTCCAAAAGAAGTATGGATTTTATGTATGCATCCATAATTTTTTGTGTTACCTCTAAGCGTACGATCTGGTCAAACCTTTGTCTGTTTCTGTGTTAAAATATATATAAATAAATAAATAATATATATATATATATATATATATATATATATATATATGTATATGTGTGTGTGTGTGAAAGAATTGCATGTTTGAAAGTGTGTGTTTGTGCGTAAGGGATGAAAAAGGCAAGTCTACTATAATTTTTTATTTAAAAAGTAGTTAAAAAACAATAGCTAAAGAAATAAGTCATAACAGTCTGAAACAAAAAATGCTCTTTAGTTAATTTTCAAGGACAAAAAGTATGTTATATATGATGTACGTGCAGTGATGATTTATGAGGAGAAAGGGACTGCAGCGGTAAATGATGAAATATATAGAGATGGACAGGGTGGCAAGACGATATTTTTTTGTATTGAAGGTTTAACTTCTTTTAACTGCTTTACAGTTGCAATTCTGCTACGATATAGAATAGGACTTTTTATTACACAGTTTTAAAAGTTTAACACACACACACTCACTCACACACACAATCCTTAAGAAAAATTAACTATAAAAATTTGTGTATTTTGTGAATGCATTTTTAAATATTATTAAAAATTCAAGATTAAGTTGTACGGATGATAGTGATTAAATTTTTTTAACCTAGAAAAACATAACCAAGTTTGTTTTTATTAACACTGTTATTGAACTGCAATTTAATGAGTGAAATTCAGAAATTTATTAAACTTCATGATTATAAATCATAAATTTACACGTTCTTACCTACTACTGTACTACTACATATTTGTTATAATAATTGACCAAGCTGCATCATATATCTACATTATGGTACGTATTTAATTAATAATTAAAACCTGCATTTGTAGTAAAAAAATAATAGCACAAGTATTATTTAATGTTACCTTGATTGTATAAATTATGTTATCTTAATTGATGAGAACATGTGCTATACTATACTGCTAATTTATTTTCGTATCCCACTCTACTCAAAATTTCTTTCTAATATTTTTTCTTTTCATTTAATATCGGTAAATTTTCTTGAATTAAATATGAATTTTTAACTACTTACCTTTTGTATTTTGCCTTTAGAAAAATATAATGTGATAAATATAATATGCTGTAATTACATTTAAAATCTGATTAAAAAATAAAAATTTGGTATAGTTGGGATCGTAGTGGAAAACACTGTGAATATAAGAATAGTTTAAGACCTTAAATCACATTAACAATTGTGTTAAAACATGAGTTAGTTCTAAACAAATGATATACATAAAAGCGATTGTTCGATATTACTATTCGTTTAAACATAATATTTCCATTATTGAAGAACTGTCGGGTTTATTAAAATTTATTGATAGAACGGCTCAACTTTTGTGTCGTAAAATAGTTGAAGCTATAAAAATTAAAACAATTCGTATTTTAAAAACGCATAAATTATACCCTATAAATAAAACAAATGAAATAAAATAAACTCGTATAATTAAAAAGTCAGTAGTAATATAGACTAGAAAATAGAGATAATTTACCATAAATAGAACAAGTAACATTACAGGTTAACCAAGTTTAAATAAAATATCTTTTACTTGCGAATTCAACGATATTTTTAAATAGCTGATAACTAATACATTATTACTTATTGAGCTTGTTTTTGTTTGATATTAATAATTTTTAGCCGACTTAAAATAATCTTAATTCAATGAATAATTTGTTGTAAACTCATCATAATTAAACATTTATATAAATTTCTCAATCTGTGAATAAGATTTAGAAGCAATTTATTCTGTTTATTTATCAATTATCATAAATATTTTTTGAACAAACAATGGAAAATCCTGTGTTTCAAGCTATATAATTTTTTTTATTACTATTAAATTACTTATATGTAAAATGATGAATAAACTTTTTTTTTAAGTATTTAAATATAATGGATTATGGTACTATTGTCCAATCACAATTTCAGATTCATCGTTACCGTTTTGGTGTGTGTATGTGGGCTTACACTGATGAACTTTTTTTATAGAATATTCTAGAAAAATAACTGTTGAACACAATTTAGGACATTATTTAAAGTAAGAAATAACTTTATTACTCATATATATATATATATGCAACATAAATTTTTAATTTTTTTAAGCTAATAATATTTAATTAAAGATGAGTACTTAAATTTTAGTTAAAACGAGTTAAAAATGTAATCGGGTAATTTTGTAAAGCTTTTATTATCAGGATTCTTAAAATGCTATATTTTGTAAGAGTTACTGATATGTAGGTGATTTTTATATTTTATTAAGGTTTATTTTAACATTTAGTTTTATTTAATAATAATTTTCAGACATACATTTTATTTAATACAAAAATTATGCAATTTTACATTAGTTTGAACAAGCCAATATGGCGGCGTTATTTTTATAAAATTAATTAAATTTTATGTAGAAGTTGAAATGAGTTTTTTGAACTAAAAAACAAAATACTTTATTCTTTTAAATGACCCTATGAAAATTGTTTTGATTTTATGTTTTTTATCAGTACATGTATAATAGGTACTGAATAGCAAATCTGAATATTTTATATTGACAAGAAAAAAACTTGTCTAGACTTGTTTTGCCTACTTTTTAAAGGCTGCTCTAATGAAGAACAGAGTAATGTTATATTTTGTAAGAGTTAGTGATTGTAAGATGATTTTTATATTTTGTTAAGGTCTATTCTAACATTTAGTTTTATTTAATAATAATTATCAGACACACATTTTATTTAATATAAAAATGATGCATTTTACATTAGTTTGAACAAGCCAACATGGCGGCGTTATTTTTATAAAATTAATTAAATTCTATGTAGATGTTGAAATGAGTTTTTTGAACTAAAAAACAAAATACTTTATTCTTTTAAATGACCCTATGAAAATTGTTTTGATTTTATGTTTTTTATCAGTACATATATAATAGGTACTGATATAGGTACATATATAATAGGTATTTTATATTGACAAGAAAAAACTTGTCTAGACATGTTTCGCCTACCTTTTAAAGGCTGCTCTAATGAAGCACAGAATACTGTTTTTCTCTACTATACTATTTTATAGGAACTAAAATTGAATTTTCATATGAATGTAAATAAATGAAAATATTAATAATTATACAAAACTATTTTCTGGCACAAAAATATATTGAAAAATAGTTGAATTTGATTATACTTGCAAATTACAAATACTTGAAAATTTGAATCTGATTATTTTTATGGCTGCTGAAATAAATTATACTTTAGGAAACAATTGTATTCATAACTTTTTTATGAATTTAGTTTAAAATTTACATTGCATAGTACTTAATCAGAATTATTCTGAAAATTTATAATTAATTTCTTTATCATAAGAAGAATGTACTCAAATGAAAAAAATACTAAACCAGAGCAGTAAGACCAATAGAGTTGCCAGGTGAAGTTGCCATAAATTTCATTTATAAATGATTTTATTACTTTAAACTTTTACATTCAGTTTTGTCTAATCTTTGGTTTTCATCCTTTATAAATTACCATAAAACTGTAATCTCTTTTCCAGATTAGGACCCTTAATTTTTTCTGTATATTAGTAAATTTCTTTATTACTTTTCAATTTGTAATTTTCATCTTTATATTTTGGTCCATGACTTTTTTTAAGATATTTTTTCTACTTTTGCTATTTCTTGCTCAACAAAAAATGCATACATTCGCCCCATACAGTGCTTCTGGTAGAACTGCAGTTTTGTAGTGCCTCAATTTAGAGTTATATGGCAGGGAATTTTTATGATAAATTTTCTTTATGAGATGATAGGCAGTTTCCATTTTTTGTACTCTTTTCTTCATCCCACATTTCAATTATATTTGGTGTTATGATTTCTCCCATTTTTGAACTCTAATTACATTTTTGATGTCAGAAATTTTAAGGAATTGAGTTCTGTTTTCTTTGTCATTGGAAAACCAATTAGTTTTTTTTTTCATAAAAAATTTGAAGACCAATTTTGCTTGCAAATTTGCTTATTTTTTTAATTCTGATTTTAACCTGAATAGTTCTGAAAGTTCCCTTAAAAATTTCACTTTTGATTTTTTGTTTGTTAATGTTTCTTTTATATTATTTATTGCCTTGGGATATATTTTAAATTAAAGGATTTTAATTAGAGATTCCCTGAGGATGAAGTCATAGGCTTTCATAAAATCTTTAAAAGTTGTAACTAATTTTGGTTTTTTAATTTTTTGGTGTTGTAAAATTTGTTTTAGATTACATATTTGCCTTGCACAATTTCTTTCAGGTCTAAACCCACCTTACTATTCTATGATTCTTTTTCTATTGTTAGTGGTATTTTACTGTCAATATTTTAGGCAAAACTTTATACGGGTCAACATAATAAAAGTTACTTTTTTATTATATGATATAACAAAAATTTTTTATTTTGGTATGCTTAATTCACTGTTTAAACTACTCTTGAGTATTAATTTTATTGGATATTAGTTTTAGTAGTTTGTTGTTACTGTTAAAAAAAAATTATTCATGAAAAATTATACAAAGTTATCGGTAAAGTACATGAATTATATTAAATACAGTTTCATATAAAAGTTTTAATTGCTTGATGATTTTTCAAATGTGATAGTGACACTGTGTAAGTATTGAATATTACATAAGTTTTTGTCAAACAATAAACAATATGATATGCTTTGACATATCGTATGAAAGGTGTATAATTTTGATCTTTTCCAATCGCTAGGAAATATGATATGTTCTGACACAATGCAGTGTGTACTGTATATTATATAAGAAGAATGTTTTTTGCTGACTAAGCAGCAGATATATGACGGGTTGTCCTGACCGAATATAAATAATTTTATTTTGGTTTCTACTGAACAGGCAGAAAATGTGATGTACTCTTACTTAAGAGTTTGAGTTCTGTTTTCTTTGTCGTTGGAAAACCAGTTAGTTTTTCACAGTGCAGGGTTATTATGTAGGGTTTTATTAAACAAGTTACAAATGTCTTGTGGTTAGATATCATACAAAGTATATTACTAACATTTTTTGGTAACCAACATGTTATATTTTGACACAGTGGAAAGAAAAACTAAATAGTATTTAATCTTCTTTTGAAGAAATAGGAAGTACGGTATGCTCTGGTAAATTATAGGGTGTCCTCTTTCAAATCTTGCAGTTCAAGCAGCAAATACGCCCTATTTATTCTCTGACATATTGCAGAGGGTATTATTTATATTTTTACAAAAAAAGTAAGAAATGTAATAAGCTTGCTTAGGCCTGGTACAGAGTATATTATTTATATGAATTTTATTAAGCATGGCTCGTTGGTGTTAATATATAAATTATTTATATAATAGTTTCCACTTACCAACAAATTTTAATAGTAATGTTCCAGCGCTTACAGATTATTAATCCATCCTCATGAACAGTGATGTGTTATGCATTATAATTATTTACTTTACATGTCATTAATTATACTAAATTAAATTTTATAAAAATATAAATATAACAATTGATCATCAAAAGGTAAAATAAAGTTAACGTTATCCATCATGTCAGTATGAAGGCCTAAACTGTTATGTTTATTAGTATGAAGCAGTATTACCCACCTGAGAATTAAAATTATTGTTTAATATTTGTTTGAATAATATTATTCAAAGTTTTATAAAATTCAATTTAGTATAATTAATGATATGTGAAGTAAATAATTATAATGTATAACACATCATTGTTCCTAAGGATGGATTAGTAATGTGAAAGCGCTGGAACATTACTATTAAAGATTGTCGGTAAGTGGAAACTTTTATATAAATAATTTATATCTTATTTATGTTTTTACTGAACAACAGAAAATGTTATATTGCTCTCACGTAGTACAGAGTGTACTAACTATTATTGATGAGACAGCTAATGCGATATACTTTGACACAGTTATGGGTGCATATCAAGCTTCTTGTTGATTTAGCAGCATATCTTGTAAGCTATCATATTGCATGCTATATTTAATTTTTTGTTGAACAAGTAGGATTTGGGCAAGGAATTCAGCAAGTAGTAATACATCCAGGATGTATTATTTATTTTTGTTGAAAAATTAGAAAATGTAATATGCTATGACATAGTGAAGGATGTGTTATTCAGGTTTTAGGTGTTAGTGATTAGGGAATATGATATGCTCTGATTTAGTACAGGGTATGTTATTTGTTTGTACTGAACAAGTTAGAAATTAAATATGTTGTGACAGTGGAGAGCACATTGAAGGTACAGACATAGTGTAGGTTCTTGTTAAAATTTTGGCCAGTATGTTAAATTAAGGCAATATTGTGAGGTGTTATTGTTATTATAAAACAGTTTACTATGCAACCAATAAAAATGTTTTAATAATTTAGTTTAAAATTTATATATAAAAACTCCATTAAACTCAGTTAGTATTTTAAAATAAAAAAATTGTCAATAAATATTGCTGAAAATTAATTGATGATAATGTGAGTGTGTAAATAAATCGTTCATGTCAACTGTTTCATGTTACAATTATTATCATTTCCCCAATTTTATTAATCAGGATCTGATTGGAGATCTGTATTTAGTGAAAGTACTTTATTTTTTATGTTTGATTTCACATGTTCTTTATTTTCTCTTTCAGATTATCACATCTCAACCAATGGCTGCAGACTCTCCTCTCCTTGGAAAATATTTAAATTAATTTTAGCAGTTTTTAGGGCACTTTAAAGTATAATTAATTCGAGTTTTTTTACTTAAAAGAATTAATCCCTGTTTGAGAAAAAAACTATCATGAAACTAAACATTTTAAAATTTTATGAAAGATTCGTAAGAATTTTTGTCATTTTTTAAAAGTTATCTTATTCATGTAATTTAATAAATTCTGAGTTATTCGTTTGATTTAATACTAATATGAGAAATAATATACTAGTTCATAAATATAGATACTTTTTGTTTAGGAAGAATCATGATTTTTTTTCTTTTTTTTGGGTTGATGATATCGCTACATAAGTTTGAAGCTTGTGCGTGGGATATGGAAATTGAATTTTGTAGCAAATGAAAAATGCCTGAAGAGGATTCAAACCTGAGATCTCCAGATGAAAGGTCGAGATGCTAGCACTTGTGCCATGGAGTTATTTGAAGACAGGATATTATAAATAAATAAAAAATTTGTTTACATTTTTTTATATAAAAGTAAATTTTAAATACTTAAAAAAAATTCTATTTGTTATTTTATAATTTTTTTAAAACTATATTTTAATTAATAATCTTTCCTTCTATCTTTTGGATTGATAACCGTAGTAGTACTTCTATTAACAACAAAAAGCCAAACAAACCTTTGTTAATTTGAACATAGGCAGTTTTTGTCAATTATTTAAAAATAATTTTAACTGACTATCTTATCCCTCTCTCCACAGTTTTCAGCCTCAAGCTAAAAAGCTTCAAGCTAAGAAGATGCATGCTGCATGTTTATTTTAATTTCTTTTAACTCTGATCACGTGATTATTGTGAGATTCCATAAATGTTACTTATGAAGTTAATTTATTTTTATTAAAAAACGTATCTTGTAGGCAACTTATTATATTATTATTAATGAAACTATATAAGAAAAATTATATGATAAAGTGCATCTAGCATAACAAAAATTTCTTTAAAATTTGATAAGTTTATTGGAATGATAATTGAATATTTTGCCGTAAAAGTAAAAGGCAGAAGCTGATCCCGGTCAATTTTTGTAATGTCATTTTTTCCAAATTTAGTTCAGCATTATTTTATCAGTATTTCTTTCTTCTGTTACTATTACTACTACAACTTCAACCATTACTACTCATCGATCGGTTCTCTTTATAATTAAAAAAAATTTTCAAAATAACAAAATCTATGTTATTAAAAATCAATGTAAAAATATAGAAACTGTGTTGCTATAAAAGTGTAGTATTTGTCTTATACAGTTGATGTGTACCTGTTTATTTTCAATTGCTTGATATCTTTCCTCTTGGGAACTCATCTCTTATGCTGGCGTGACTTTATCATGGATATATCAGCATTATGGAAAAATTAAGGTATTATTATACTACTTATTATGCATGATATCACTATAAAATTTAAATTTTATTGCTTACATCTTAGAGTTGGGAGAAAGAGAGAGAGAGAGAGAGAGAGAGAGAGAGAGAGAGAGAGAGAACCCTTCTGGTTCCTCGTCTGCAATGAAAGTTTATGAAGTATCTCATATTACACACCTGATGGGGCTAGGTGTAGTTAATCTGAACAATATAATCAGTTATTATCAAGGGAAAACATGATGTTTGCAAGATTATTTTATTTTGTTAATGCACCAAGTATTAGTTTGTAGTTTATGCTTCTGAAATATATAGAAATTAGATGCTTAAAACTTTTGTCCTAGTACACCTTTTTCATTCTGTTATTGGTTTGTCTAAGAATTAGCTAAGTTTTGTGTATTTCTAGGGAAATTTATAAGAAGCTGATTTCAGGCAAGGTTGCAAACTATTCTAGTCTTCAGAAATGGCTTCCATTTGTAGCTGATCAGCTCTCCCATTTTTCTTCATTAATTCTTTATTTCTGTATTAATAAACTGGGTGTAAGAATGACTGCTGGGGGTAAGAATAACTGTTTTAAGAGCCTTTTACGAAACAGTTTGGGGACTTAATAGTTGGAGAATTTGTTTTATCGGGATGCTTGATATGATTGTCCTTTTTGTGCACTTCATTTCCTGTTACAGGAGCAAACAAAAGGCCAATTAGTAATTCAGATAAAAATTAACATTCACTATTCCTATAATTCAGCCTATTGTGTAGCAGTTGATAGAACTTAAAAAAAAGAAAAGCCTCTCGATGACCAGAAGTTCAAAATCACAACTGAGATTGTTACGTGATAAATTTTTATTAAGTTTTTTAAGAAACTTTAGCCATTATTTGATGGCATTTATTTTGTAAAAGTAAATAAAAATGTATAGAATATATACAGAACAAGAATATATATGTTTATTGTATAATTCTGTAAATTGAAAATTGTTTGAAGCGTTACGTAACTTCCCAAGGGAACTATTTCGACGGTGATAAGAGTCCATTTAAAATTGGATTGTAAATAAAAAGTTTTTCTGAACCAGTCTCATTATTTTATTTACAGACCTCGTATGTAATAACAAGACATATTTCACTTAAAAATACTATCTATTAATCTCATGGGTTAACTACTCAACTATACAAACCTATAAATTAAATTCACTACGTTTCACTTATAATTCTTTAAGCCTGCTCAAGTGACAATACACATTCATACTCACATCATACAAAATTCTCTTACAGATTAAGAAATTAACTGGTCTACCCATCCTAGATAACAATATTTTATCCCCACTCTTGTTGTAATATATCTTGCTGCTACATACATGACTCTTTTTATCTTTATATAATTATATGTATCCCCTTTATATAAATTAATAGCAATCAGGTTATATAAAGAGATACGTGTAATTATCTAAGGATAAGATGAATCATGTGTGTGTAGGGGGATCTATTACAGCAAGGTGGGGATAAAATATTGTTATCTAGGATGGTTAGACCAGTTAGTTTCTTAATCTGTAAGAGAATTTTGTATGATGTGTGTATGAATGTGTATTGTCACCTGAGGAAGCTTAGAGAATTCAAGTGAAATGTGGTGAATTTAATTTGTAGGTTTGTATAGTTAACCCATGAGATTAATAATGATAATATTTTTAAGTAAAATATGTGTTATATTTAATTCTACCCAATCAAGAGGTAAATAAATTACATTTAAGTTAATACATATATATATTTTTTTTTCTAGATGAAATATATCTAAAAAAAACTTCTCAGTTATGCCAAGAAAAATTTGGTTTTAATTTATTAAGTAATTGATTAAGTACAAAGAACAGCTAGGAAAAGACCCAGGTCCTTTGCAAAATTTTGCCACTTGAACTCAACAGAATATGAATGGAATAGATAATAAATAAGTCAGGATCTTTCCTTTAACACAAAATTTTTAATTTTAGTAATTTAATGTTGATGCTAATGTGTTTTTTCTTTTAATGTAAATTGCAGTCTTACATATGCCTCTGCTCGCTTTGCTTACTCCGAGTCTTATCTTTTTGTAATCTGTTTGGAAGTATAAAATCATGCCCAAATCGCTTTGTTTATATAATCACTTTGCTAATGTACTTACAAATTGATATCATATGGCAAACTCGTTAGCTTTGTCACAGAAATTAAAGCGAATGAAAGCCTTACAATGTCTAAAAAAAATACAATCTATATAAATAAATGGGAAAATATGAGATGGAGTTTATGCTAATTATATTGTAAAATAGGAAATAAAGTAGTATGAAAAATAGGAAAATGATCAGAAGAATCAGGCACTACTAACCATATATTCATTTTTTTTACCCTCCAGTGGTCACTCGTCTGAACAGTTTATAGTTCAACTGGAAATGCCCATTAATCGCACGAGTCTGGGGTTGGTCTGAGGATATTCCTTAAGAAAGCCTGAGCTATACTAAACGGTTTTTGATTACCTTGTGTAAAAATAATATATTGTTGTATATTTTTGAGCTGATTATTACAAATCATTGATCAGTAATTAACTACTTATATCCTATGTGAAGACATCCTAATCTCCTAATTGATTACCAGTAAGATTGATGCCCACTGTCTAGAAAAGATTTAGATACATTCCTTCAAGTGGAATTGTTTGCAGTCCTGTTTAGATCATCCCTTTCTAACTTCTACTCTTTTCTTGATTTCTTTCTTCACAGTAATGATTTCTAGGTTTTGGCTGAATGCCTGCCGGGTCCAGGTTAAGATTATGGTAATCTTTAGAGATATTATGTCCTTGAATTTGAGTGATTTTCTTCCCAGTGTACTATCACCCTCGTATTTCATAATACAATATGAGTACAATATTTATGTTACAAATGTATTAATTGCCAGCATAACCAAAACAGTAAGTTAAAAAAAGGATTTATGATTATCGTCACTAATAGTACTGTTTATTTTCTTTAGTTGCAAGTAACTCAACGTTCATTTAATTATTAAAAAAAAGTAAGTACAATGTAAGTGGCCTTCCTTATATTATGGTTCAACCTTTACAATGGGATAAATTTATGCTAAAAGGCAAATATTTTTATTATTATGTTCTATATTACTTAATTGCATGTTAGAATTAAATTGTTTAATTTTAAGATAAAATCGCATGCTAGGTTTTCTAGTCCCTGTAGGGTCCACAGTTTCTCCTAGTAGGTTATATTTTTATGTGTACTTTTGTGTGTTTCTGTTTCAGGATTAATATAAACATTTAAATTAAGATTATTTTGATTAAGTGCTATATATTTTAAGTTTTTTATCAGTAGACATATGTCCTTGTTGTGTATTTTTTTCAGGTTTGACTAAATTTATATTATAACTTCATAAACATTATTATTACTTAGGTTAAGTTGCGTTCACTGTAGAAATCTATTGTTTCCCCAGTAGATTATTCTGAATTTATTATGTATTTTTTTCAGGTACATCAAAATTATTTTTTTAATACTTAGTTGTCTTATTCATGGTAGATGTCCCAGTCCCTGTAGGATCCACTGTTACAATTTCCCCTAATAGGTTATATTTTTATACGTATGTTTCTATGTTCCTGTTTCAGAATCGATAAAAAAATTAAATTAAGATTATTTTAAGTACTGTGTATTAAGTGTTTAATAGTAGATATGATATCTATTTATGCATTTTTTTCAGGTTCAACTAAATTAATATTATAACTGCATAAACTTAATTATTTGTCATATTTGCCATTACAGTCGCAGTAGGGTTTCCCTATGATAGGATATGTGAATTTTTTTGCTATTATTTTTGTGTTTTTTAGATTTATATTTCAAAAAGAAACTGTTTATTAGTGATGTTATTTTTAAGATTTCTTGGGTTAAATGCTGTTTTATGTTAAGAACTTTAATTTTGTATGTTACATTTTCATGAATTTTGTTTGTGTCAGATGTTTCCATGTACTAATAATTTAGGTTAGAATAAGTTAATACAACTGCTTTTGTATTAAGATAATTTTTTTTTGTAACTGATTTTGAGTTGGACTCAAAATTTAGTATTTAAAAACTAATTATTTACAATATATAAAACGTAGTAAATTATTGGCATTCAACAAGTCACACCAAAGCAGAGGAATTCTAATTAGTATTCAAATATGATGGAATAAGTGAAAAATTATAAAAAATGCCTCATACTCTGAAAAATTATCCTTGAAATGACTATGTCAGATTGTTTAGAATGTAAAATGATACATATAAATAAAACATATTCATTCTCAGTATAAAAATTATTACGTTTTTAATGATAGAATGAATTCTGGCATCCATGATACACCATATTTAGATTTAAAAAAAAACTGACTGCACTCTAATTTTAGGTGAAAATTATATAAAAACTTTATTTTGAGACCGAGCTAACTTTCGCTTTAAATCAAGCATAGTCGTTATAAAGATGAAAGCTTTAAGTCTTTCATTAGTATTTAATTTAGATTGGGTAAACATTTTATAACTTCAAAAACTATACTGCTGTCATCAAAAATACAATAAATAATAATGCATAGTTTATTTCATTAAAAAACATTTATTTTATTGACTTAACAATTGTATATAGAATAAAAATAAAAATATTCTTTATTTTTATTTTAAAAAAAGCCACTTTAAGAGTGGCTCCGATCCTCACAAAAATGTGGATTTCAAACAGGTTTATGATAAATTTATTATGAAAGTTGGTTAAACTTTTACAATAAAAAGTACAAGTAATAATAATTTAAATAATTTCAATTAATGGTGATGGATTTAAATAATTTTCTTTTCGATTCTATTTATTATGTTTTCATTTTTTCTGTATTATTTCTTTAATGCATTTATCGGTTCTTTGTATTGATTAAAGCTTTAATAGTTAATTAATTATAATTAATTTTTTTAATAATAATTTTGTATTTTGTGATGCTTACAGATTGAAATTTTCCCACGGTTTCCCTTGATTTGTCCAAGTTTTATACACAATTTTTAATAGTTTACCGATCTGAATAAACGAATTATTTATCAGTCAGAATACTTTTCATTTTGCAGCCCGGAATAATTTTTTATTAATATAAAATTTTTTAATTTATTTGTTTTTAACAGTAACCACAAAAGTGTATATAACTTTTCAGTATTGTGTAAATATTGCACGTGTTTATATTAGAATGATAGTAAGAATAAATTTATTACGTATTGAATAAGACTAGTTGGGGGTCGAACGTGGTATAATCTGATCTAAAAACTAACATGCTAAATTAGCAAAGCATTATGAATAAATTTAAAAAATTTTATACGCTTTAAAATTAATAAAACGTATAGAATTTATACTGCTTTTTCAAAAAAGTTTTTTAATGAATGTAATATGTCCGTAAAAGTAAAGATTAACAAAAATGGAATTATCTAATTTTAGCCAGGAAATTTTAAGCAGAATTGTATTGGATACTAATTAGAAAAATTTCCAATCGGTTTTTGAGGGGAAAATGTAACCTCTATTTTATACAGATTTAAATTGTTGTCTGTGTTTTTAATCTTTCTCCTGGTGCATTCTATTCAAATCTTAGCTGAATTTCTTTTTCTGTTTTATATCCATAGTTTGTCGTACACTGAGATAGTAATGTAAAGTAATTTGTCAGTCAAATGAGTTGCAAAAATGAAAACTTTATTTTGGAATAATATTTTTTTCACGTAATTTTAAAATTAAAAAAAACTTTCATAGACAAAAAAAGTTAACGAAAGGCTTTTAATCATTAAATCATTTATCACTGCTCGACTTTTACACTTATTTCGAGAAATGAAATCCATTAACAAAAAAATCAAAAAGTCAGGGTTGCTTTTTAAATTTAAAATGTTACTGTATGCAAATGTTTATAAATGACTGATTAACTTTTGACTCCTATTTAAAATTGATTTTAAATCATTATTTTTATATCCTCCTGCTTATATTATAGAAATAATAAAAATCTTCCTTTTCTTATTAAATCGGCTTCAGCATTTGGAGTAATGCTCCAAAGTGAAGGTAAAATACAAATTCTTATATCATTATTTTTTTCCTTATCTTAGGTATCGAAATTAATCACTTACTGAAAAACTTGAAAGTTGCTTGAAATTTTACTGTTGGGAAACATAATGAATGGATTAGGAATACCAAAAGTTAGTCGTAAAGCAAACAAAACTTTTGGACTAGCCATGTAATGAAATCTAATGATAAATGTACATTTCTTAATAAAAATTTTCAATCAGAAGTTACTTACACCTGATCATTACTATAAGAATGAAGTGACAAAGAAGCAGAAACAACTTAGGAATTTCAGGAGTGAACAGCACAGTCAAGAACAGTGTAGATTAGTTAGTCTTGTATTAGGAAAGACCATGTCATTTAAGAGGTCAGAAAAAGCCGATTAAAACAAAGAAATTATTTTAACTTATCATATAAAATTTATAATTAATTAGCTGATCAACAAATGTTCTTTTTTATTGAGGGAGGACTGCTTAAAAAAATGACTAAAAACTTTTACTTTACTGACTAGAATTGCCACATTGTATATCAGGTTATTGGGAGGGATATGGGGGATTGTAGTGAGGTGGATGTGGGCTTGTTGGTTTGAGTGTGGAAAAACACAGAATTTACATGTAATTTTTGAATATTTTGGATTATATTCTGAAATAATAAGATAAAAAACTTAATATGCACATGTATCGTTAAGGGACTGACTTCAAAGTTTTGTGGTGGGGACGAGGTCGGGGTGATGCATAGAGGATGAGTTTGTTGTTGGTCCATCTGATGGAATCCTGTGGTTGTTACTGTGTAATTGGTTGTTTTTGCAGGTATGGGAAGTTAAATTGTTAATAACATTCGCGTGGCCGCTTCAGTTTTTATTACGGGATCGTTTAGGAGAGCCTTTTCCGGCGCGGTGGTGACCTCATAATATGAGGTAGTTTTGAACGCACCAGTGCATGCGATTAAGGTTCTCCGATGGGCAGTTCTTGAATTTTGAATAGGTGCTCGATCCCTTGGCCCCTTGTTGGGTGTCAGTACCAGGAGTCTGTCGGGTGCCGGGTTCCGCAGCGGAGGACCGGGGGCGGAGCCCTTTGGGCTTTACCTGTTTACGGACGTCTCCACTACCGGGTGCGCATCTCTGAGCAGAGCCGTGCGGTTGGACAGTTGGTTACGCATTGCGGCCAGCGGGGCTACAGGAGCATTGTGGCCTTCAAACTCATAGAGGATAGAACTCCAAAGCAGGGAGGGAAATGCTGCCTCTATGTCAGAAAAGGGTGCCAAACATTTTTGCAGTCGGCGACTACCACCTCGCCAAGAGCTTTTGAGATGCAATCCCCAGTGCTAACGCTTTTCATGAGGCCATGTTGGTCTCGATTTGGAGGATGGTTCGTGTCTATGCATTCCCGGAGCCGTTCCACGGCCAACCTCTGGCGGCTTGCCGATGGTCATCTGGAGGCTGATGGGCTAATGACTGTCGACGTAACTAGAGTCCTTTCTTGGTTTTGGGAGCACCCTTACGAAAGCCATTTTTCGTCAAGTCGGATAGGAGCCACGGCTGGGGCGCCCCGAGGGCTGCCTGCCGGGCAGCTCTTTTGTGATGGACAGCTGGTGGTGGAGGGGGTTCGGGTCACGTTGGTCAGTGCTCGGTCCCTTCTCGGTGCCATTCGGGAAGGCACTCTGTTTGCAATCACAAGATCCGCTTCCCGCGCGCCGGGGACGGTGTCTCGCTCGCCCTGGCCCAGACTACTGCTTCATCCTCCGGAGCGTCTGGAGACAGATTGTCCGGGAGTGCATGGTGGGTCACCACGGATGTTGGCGTGTGGTCACGACCGCCTGGCCCGTGCAGAGGGCTGGACGGTGCGTGCAAAGATTTGGGCTTGGGGGCTGCCTTACAGGGGTTGGAATGGCGCATGGAGCATAGTGAGAATTGATGGCTGAAAAATTCAGCTGGGCCATCAAGACTGGCTGCGATAGGGTCCTACGGCGGCTAAGGCTAATGGACGGACCCTTGAGTCGTGGTCAGTCCGCTGATCAGAGAGTGCCTGGAGCCGTCATGACCTCCCCTTTTGGGAGGCCGTCTGTTGATCGCAGACGGCGGCCCGGAAAAAGGTGGTGGATCTCTGACCTGAGCGTGCTGGGCGCAATGTTAGATCGTAGTAAGCCCAAGCGTAGCCTCCTAACGGGGATTATCGTTTTTGACGTGCGCGCTGAGGTGCTACGTATCTACCGGCGCGTCCGCAGCGAATATGTACATGTCATCAAGAAAACCACACTCGTTTTCGGCAAAACTCCATGCGCGAGTTGCAACGCAACCCCTGGCAGCTCACGAAATCAAGTTACGGCCCCAAGCCATTGCACGTGCTGTCCGGTGTTCGGTGCGGGTTTGGTGGTCGGGACCACACGTTGACGTCTGTGGCGACTTGCCGTGCGTTCCTGGATACTCTGTTTCCGGATGTTCGGGGGGATGAGGTGGTGGTCGACGTCAGGGCGGATGGGGCGCTTTCCCAGGCGTGCGGGCTGTGGATCCCGTGATTGTGGACCGAGTGTTTTCGCGAATGGCGCTGGGGGGAGGGCCAGGTGTTGGCTGGCTTAACCCGGATGTCTTCTATCGCCTGTTGCCTGTCATGGGAGGGCTTCTTGGTGGGCGGTTCACGGGGTGCTTTGGTTGGGGTTTCTTTCCGCTTGTTGGGGGGTGGCTTTGGTGAGGGTGCTCTTGGGACCGAGAAGGGATTCTGGTTCGGTCGGCGGTTGTCGGCCCGTCGGCCTCTTGATGGTTGTCGGCAGGTTGCTTGGGTAGCTGGTTGTGGAGCGGCTCTGGGAACGCATCGATGTGAGCTGTCTTTTGAGTCGAGCCAATATGGCTTCATGAATGGGGTGGCACCGAGGATTGCATCTTGAATACACTTGTCGAAGTGGAAGGCACCGACTGTGGATGTGTTTGGCAATTTTTATTGACATGGAGGCGGCATTTTCTTCTTTGTGTTGGAGTTCTATCCTCTATTGGTTGGAGCGCCGATATGTTCCTGTGACATTGCAGGCCGTAGTGCGAGACTATTTGTCTAACCGTGTGATCAGACGCGCTTGGGCTCGTTCATAGCGCGTTCGCACGGGCTGTTGATGTGGCCCAGACTGGTTGGAGCCGAAGTGCTGTGCACCGGAACTCTCTGAGACATGCAGGTGTGCACTGGCCGGGTAGAGCGGGAGGTGGTTTGAGGGTGCTGAAGCTCTGTCCGTACCCTAACCAGTGAGCCTGGCTGTGTGAGGGACAGAGCGGCTGGGTTGCGGCTGTGGCCCGCGTGAGTTGTTTAGTGTTCATCATATTTAATGGGATCATTCAGAAAACCTTAATGATGTTATGTTATTGGTAAGAGTTGAAAAATATAGTTCATGTTTTTTCGGTATATTTTATTGTATAAATATGTTTCTCACAACACGTTTTTGGCAGTAACAATGAAACAGGTCGTGGTTCTGGAGAAGATTCTGAACCAGAGTAGATTAAAATTAAATAAAGTAAGACAAAGTGGAAACCGGTGGATTTTGTCAGATGAACCAACGGGAGACTCATCTTTTATGCATGCTTTGCCCGCCACAGGATTTTTTGGTTGGTCCTTTCACTACGTATGTGTATTGGGTGTGACTTCAGATTTTAATCCAGAGTATCTAAAAGTTAGATAGATGTTTTTTTTTGGAATCGGACTGAAAAATCATAGCTTTAGGGTACGCGTTTTGCAGCGGCTTGGTGAGCGTATATCCACCTTACTATATTCCTTTATATTTCTCCTACTGACCTTATATGCAATGTGGTAGTTCTAGTCACCACGGTGAAAGTTTTTGGAGTAATTTTTTTAATAGGGTATTCTCTTGGTGTTTTTGTTTGATGAGAAGTGTCTGTTTAGCCACCACATTAGGCAAGCAACATTGGATGCCGTCCCTGTGATGCAGAAGGCTAGGCGGATTGCTCTGAAGGATTACGGGCTGTAAGACCGTCATTTGTACAAGGGGTACCCAGGTGTCTTCGGAAGTATGACTCTTATGCTTCGTCCGTTTGGTGCATAGGTTGGAAAGAAATCGAGCTCTTATTCAAATTTTACGAAATGCCCAGCGCAGAGCCTTACTTGTATGCACTGGCGTGTGTAATATAACCTCCTACGTGGCTTCCACCGTGTTGGAAAACGCTCTCCCAGTCGATTTAGTGGTGAAAGTTCGGGCGGTCATCTGGAAGTTGCGAAGAGGCAGGGAGTAATTTAGTATTTTGGACGTGGTTTCGAGCCTGGCTTGAACCGAAGCGGAACGGTAATCACAATCCACTGGTTCTAAATTTCGAACAGTTGCCCATATCCCATATATACATTTATATAGGATTTGGGAGGATGGTAAGCCTCTCCTTCGCTTTTAAGGACAACGGGTGCCCAGGTGCTCTCCAAGTACGCGAACTTGTTCCACCTGGCAGCTGATGACATGTGCATCTGCGGGGAGGTCTAGTCGAACGAACATATGATTTTCGATTGCTTAGCTGTTGGAGGGGGGGGGGGCAAAAATTCATGCCACCCCGGAACTTAGTGGTGAAGGGGAAAATTGGCTACTCACATGAGGCGAGTGAATGTGACGTGAGCCGCATTGTCCGTTTGCTTGGGTGTTCCTTGATGGCGTTGCTATGTCCAACCGGTATCAATGGTTTTTTTAAGGGAAAGAGTCCTACCTCTCTGCTTTGGGAATCGACCCGAGAGTTATGGCTGGCCATCAGCCAATTAGAGCTCCAATCGCTTTAATATTAGTGGACAGGTACTTTCTTAAATTCAGTGACCTACGCGTGGCAGTGAATTGCCGTCTTGTCGAGATAAATTTAATTTATTAAATTTCATGTTTATTTTAGTAAAATAAAATATTGTAATTTTTCTCACTTCTCACATGCAATTTCTTTTTCAGGAGTATATATTTTTACAATAAAAAATAATCTACGAAAAAAGAAAAGAATTAATATGTCAATAAAAAATTGAATAATCTATAGGTATTTTTTTGTTAATTTTAGTAAATAATTTTCTTTATTATTAGCAAGGACAAAATATTATAAGGGAAACAATTCCAGGTTCTTGCCGGGTATTGAACCGGGATAATTATGTCTAGCAATTATAGCAGCTACTTGGACACTAGTTTAAAGCGCATTCCGTATTTTAAATTTATCTTTTTATTATTTTTTTACAACTCATATCCTTTATTTTTTCTTCAAATTTTATTGATTTGATTTATTTTTGTAAAACAAACGCCACAGTGCGAGGTGTTTTTTTTTTTTTTTGTTCTGAATAAAGGCTGCTATAGAATTTTTCATTTACTCGAGATTCAAATTATACGTTAAGCAAAAGTGATTTTTACTGTTACTAGGACGCACAACAGATTGAGGTGTACGCTTGTTTGGTTCTGGTCGACCGTTCCTTAATTGAAACCCAACCACTAAAGATCACCGGTATCCACGATCTAGTATTCAAATCCATATAAAAGTAATTGCTTTTGATTTGAACAATATCAGTCGTCATTCAACTGACCCTAATTAATCGATAATGGCCTCATTATCCGAAAAATTATTTGGTCCGATGAAGCAAACTTAAAGTTTTCAGGCGCCGTTAACAGGTAACTGCGTTTAATACTCAGCAAGAAACTATCATGTAACAGTTGAAGAAACGTTGAATCGAGTAGGTGTTACAGCTTAGACAGGTATGGGTGTAAAGTTTAGCTGGACTTGTCAATCTCGATACAAGTGTAGACCGATACAGTTAGGTGAGAGATACCATTATATCAGCTTTATTACTACAACACGATAATGAGGAGTTCTGTTTTCAACACTATGAGACACCTGCAAATGCGCGGCTTACTTGACCAAGAATTCCCGAAATTGAATAGGGCGATGAAAATCGCCAAAAGAGAGTGAAAAGTGAATGAATCTTTGAAAATAAAGAACTTTTAAAAGTAAAGTGTGTTTAGGTATAACATGTAGATTGCATGAATGTTTTACTGCTGAAGGCAAACAAGTTGAATACTCGTCAGGTTTTATAAAATTCCAATTTCTAGCTAATCCTCATTGTTATTATTAAACTATATGGTATTACAAATTGCTTTTTACTTGCAAGTTCCGTAACTGTAAACCTTCTTTTGCCAAGTATTATTAAACGTAATATATATTTCTACTTATACATAAAGCTTTAAAATTTAGATTAAAACTCTGGAAAATAACATCCTTAATAATCTTAAAAAAATTAATTAAAACCTGAATACTTTTTTTTCAATAAAAAATCTGATGTGGACACCACCTAACTTCCTTGTACGCTTACTAAATTACATATCCACATTTTTTTTAAATGAAAAGAACATAATAATTTATTTCATTAATAACTTCTGATACTTTTTTTATTGTTATTTTTGAATTATTATTTATCGTTAAACAATAAGAGGTTAATAATTATTAATAAATCAGTATATTTAAATGAAAAAAAAGTTATAAAAAAAGGAGAAGAAGTCTGATTCGAACCGATATGCCTTCCCCTTGTAAGACCCAAATATTTCATTATTTAAAATCTTATTCTATCTATTAAATCTTAAAATCTATCTATAATTCTTGAATCTATGAAAATAGGTAAAAAGCGAGCTTAAATCTATGAAATATCGTTAAAAAGCTCTCAATGAGGTCTTTTATTACTGCAGTTAAGAAAAATTCCAAAATCCAAATTATTTGAATTTGGATGAACGCAATTAAAAGGGAAGATACACAACTAGATGTTACAATAGTCCTAAATCCAAAATTTCAACATCCTACCGCTAATCGTTTTTCAGGTATGCGAGATAAATACGTACGCCGAAACTGGTCAAAATGGATATTTCCATTAAATCTGAAAATTGAGATTTTTCGCGATCACAATATTTCCTTTCTACAAGGAAGTAAAAATACAGTTTGAAAAACTGTATTTTTACACAGACTAGATTACGTCTGTGTTACAATTTTACTAATATTTTAAATTTCAAAGCGATATTTAGTTTTCTGTCTATTAAAAAAAATTAATTAAAAATACTAATTTTAAATAATTACATAAAAAACAGACCTCGACGGGGAGTCTTATTCTTTAAGACTTTGGAAATTGGCGTCTTGTCGAGTTAAATTTAATTTATTAAATGTCATATATATTAATAGTTGATGTGGGCGCCTACCCATTTTAGAATATATGACAAGTGAGAGGTGGGACACAAAGCTAGTGCTATGTGGGACCATGCTTAGTCGCTCACGCTATTAGGTTAGCTTGAGGTGCTAGTTAGTACACGGGTCGCTAAACTAATTCGAGACTCAGTAGCCGTTTGTGTTACAGACATTTGGTCTTATGCTTTAGGGCGACCGAATGGGGTGGTGGCCGAGAAATTCCATGCAAATCAATAACTTCCTGCGATATAATACACCAAGTGAATATGTCAGTTTTGACGAACAATTGGTGAAGTTTAGGGTTAGATGCCCTGTTAAAATGAAACAAACCAGGAAAATACAGAATTAAGCTTTTCGCAGTAGTATGTGCAAAAGCAATGTACACCTTGGGCTTGGAAGTTTATGGCGCTAAGCAATCTGAAGGACCTTTCAAGTTGTCACAGTCAGCGGAGGAAGTAACCATCAGAATGTGTGACTGTTGACTTTGCAGACGGGGAAGAAGGAATAGTTGAAAAATAAAATATTGTAATTTTCTTCACTTTATACATGCAATTTCTTTTTCAGGAGTATATATTTTTACAATAAAAAATAATATACGAAAAAAGAAAAGAATTTATGTCACAAATGTTTCTATAATCAATCAAAAATTGAATAATCTATAGGTATTTTCTTTATTATTATTAACAAGGATAAAATATTATAAGGGAAACAATTCCAGGTCCTTGCCGTGTATTGAACCGGGATAATTATATCTAGCACTTATAGCAGCTACTTGGACACAAGTTTAAAGTGCATTCCGTATTTTAAATTTATCTATTTATTATTTTTTTACGTGCGTCCTAGTAACGATAAAAATCACTTTTGCTTAACGTATAATTTGAATCTCGAGTAAATGAAAAATTCTGTAGCAGAGTCTTTATTCAGAAAAAAAACACCTCGCACTGTGGCGTTTACAAAAATAAATCGAATCAATAAAATGTTAAGAAAACTAAAGGATATATGTTTTTTTTTTCAAAATCACTTTTAATAAAATACAGTAACGGTTTAGTTACAGAGAGGTAAACATTTACAAATTTGTTTTCAGAACACGTTTAATAGTTTTTCTGAAATTTTGTTCGATCGAAGAATTTTTTACTTCATGAAAACCGAATTTTATAGGTAGAACCAAAAACAGGCTATTCTTGCTAAGCCCACCGTGCCAAGCCCATCATCAGTTATTAGGCCCGCACCGAAACCTTTACGAAAGCGTAACAATCTCTTGTATACTAACATTTAATAACAAAAAAAATTTAAGAATATTGTAATTAATGTAAGTTTCAAGTTATTGCAAAATTATTTTTTACTACAAATGAATTTAAAAAAAATAAATTCCGTATAGTTTTTTCTTGAATCATCAGTCATTAAATTGTTGTTTTGTTATTCTCTATCGGTTTCTGTCGTGAGCTGTACTTTTAACATCGATACGTTTAACATACCTTCAATTACCTCATCCACTTAATTTATATAACTCTCAACAGAACGAGCGCTAATGGTAGCATTGACGCACAGCTGCTGTAAACTACTAGTCTACTGCTATGTTGTGATGTTACAGGTGAGTGGTAGAATTAAATAGATGAATAATTCTTAAAACGTAAACAAGTATTTAAGGTGACCGCTAGTATCACCACTTCTTTTAAATTAAGTTGTATGTGTAAGCCGTGATCGGAAAAAAAACCGCGTTTACAGATCGATGTTCGTTTGACTTTTCTTATTATTTTGATGAGAGTATAGCAAAATGTTTTTGAAACATCTTACACACACACACATATATATATATATATGTTTTATGTAACAGTAGTTAAGTTCTATTTACTTTAATTTCTGTCCTTGAATTTTTCAAAGACTGCTTCTAGAATGAGACTAAACGTAGTTTTCAAAAGAGGAAAGATTTCTTTAAATAAATGGTTTAACACGATCATAGTAATTATTAATTCTTTAGTTTTTATTCCAATATAATTATTACTATCTCTTTTTCGGTAAAATTTACTTAGAGCGAGTAAATTATGAAAGATTATTTTCTGTATAGATAGGTTGAGACCTTGATGCAATTATTTTGAGTCTAACCTACCCTGTAGTGAATGTTTATGACCAATTACTTTTTCAGAGAAAGGCTTTGAATACTTAAAGGAACTTAAACCAAATAAAACCTCAAACGTGATTAATAAACCAAAAATATAATCTTCGACAAACGACAACATTAAAACAGAAAATAACTTAAAATAATGACCGACAATTAAAAATCCAATTAAAATAAAAGAAAAAACAAAAATCGGTTATAAAAACCCAAACATGTGTTAGGGTAATACCTAAAAAATTAGTGTACTTAGCAAAGGAAAGGATTGCTGAGGGGATCTAGTGCTCTGCTTACATATCTCTTGTATTCTGTTTTTGTTGATTTGTTTTATTAAATATGTTTTTGTCGGTTGTTTTGTGTCAGTGTTATTGCTCCGTGTAATATTTTTACCTTTCGTGTTGCGTGTTGAACTCACTTTAACCTTCTACGGGTAGATAGTTCAGTTCCTTTATTTAGCTCAGTCCTTTCAGTCTTATTTAAAACACGGTAAGATGTGTTTTGTTTTTAGTTCATTAAACGGTAGTACACCGATGGGAATGTCACTCATGACATTCGCATCGGTGGAGCATCCTGCCCGAGACGGACTGGAATAGTGAAAAGCCGAGGATTCGAAATATAACCTCCGGTAAAGCCTATAATAGCTAAGAACGAAGGGGTGGTGGAGCAGGCTTATACCCTGCAGGCTATAAGCCCTACAGTCGGCTTATAGTTATTTATTTATCCTTTTTTTTTTTGTGAATATTTGTATTCGTTTTTGGAGCAAAACAATTCCAGAAATGTAAAAAGCGGTTTTCTTTAAGAATTTTGTTCTTTTTTGTGGACGGTTAAATTGCTGGAGAAAAGTAATTTTTGTTGCAACAAGTTTTCAGATATCAGGCCAAAATCGTTTATCCAAGCTTGCAAGGGAATGTACTAGTTGGAGGAGACCTTTTTTCCTTGTACGAAGTAAAGGAAGTATGGTGATCGCGAAAAATTTAGGTTTTAAGATTTCAACGGAAATATCCAATTAGACCATCCCTGAATCCATTTTTACTAGTTTCAGCGTGACGTCTGTATATAGGTACGTATTTATCTCGCATAACTCAAATACGATTAGCCGTAGGATGTTGAGATTTTGGATTTAGGACTGTTGTAATATCTAGTTGTGCACATCTCCTTCTGATTGCAATCGAATGAATCAAAACTGTCCAAAAAATGCCCAAAATGTAAAAAAATCTGGATTTTGAACTTTTCTTAGCTGCAGTAATAAGCTCTTATCGAGAACGTTTCAACGATCTATCATAAGCGGTACTTATTTTCATCGGTACTAGTGTTATAACCAAATGAAATTTTAATTAATGAAATATTTGGATCTTACAAGGGAAGGGACATCGGTTCGAATCAGGCTTCATCTCCTTTTTCTTTTAACTTTTTTTAAAATTTAAATATATTGTTTTTTTAATAATTATTAACCTCAGATTGTAAAAAAAAAATTGCAATAATTATAATAATAATAATAAAAAATATTAGAAGTTATTAATGAAAAAAAAAACGTGTATATGTAATTTCATAGGAGTACAAGTCACGTAATGCCCGCATCAAATTTTTTTAGATGGTTTGTGTTCTTTTTTATTACCTACCTGCTGTTTTTATCCTTCATACCATTTTTTCCATTTTGCGTCCTGAATTTGAAGGTCCGAATCCTGATAAGTCCATACTGAAGCCTGTTACTTCTTTATCCGATACATTATTTTCTGGAGGTGCGAGCTGCTTAAGGAACTTTCTAAGACTTTGTTCGATGCAAAATTAGCCGATGAAGTTCTTGTCGATTAATTGCTAGACTCTGATCCTTTCTCAATTAGAAGTGTATAATTAAAATCTGTCTTGCTGCTCTTGTGTAATTCACGAACAAAGATAAAAGACAAAAAATCCATACGACGGACTAATTTCATTTTTCTTGTATTAAAGTTTGATACAAAAATATTATAAGATCATTTTAACTGTTGCGTGTAGATCTCTTCCTACTTGTATAAGTAACTATTTATTTCTTAATCCGACATTAAAAAAAAGATTTAACTCAAACAATTTTCGCAGAATATTATGTAATATTTACAATTAAAATGGACAAAAAATAAAATATCACTTACAGTATGTAGTTACAAATGGTACATAAGATTAAAGGGTAGACCCTATAACATTTTACTTCGCTTATTATGGCGTATTGAACAGAAATTATTATACTTAGCTTATTTACTTGTTCGTGACCTCGACATATATCCTACCGACCTGACAATCTCCAAAGATCACTTGGACATTTAAAAGAGAGAAATGATGTATAAAATATTATTCTTTCTGTTTTAATTTATTACAGATCACTCTTTTTTTTTAAATTTATATTTCTTTGTATTTTTTATTAATTTTTCTTTATGCGGCTTACAAATCTTTTGCAGCCTTTTTAACGTTTGTAGTTTGATAAGTACATAAATACATAATTTTTTTCAAATAACGACTTCAAAATTGTTATTTATTCAGAACTAATTGAATTTTTATCACTTATCTTCAGGTAATTCATCGATTTTATATCGTGTAATTTTTTATTTTAAATGTTTCTTGAATCAAGGTTTTTTACTACAATTCCTGATTCCGGACAGAAACATTAAAACAGTTCTTTTTGTTATCCGTAAATTGTAAATTCACTTATTCCTGTAAGGAGATATATAATGTATAATTAGGCGATGATCTGAATAAATACTTATTTTATATAACTCTAAGCGAGGATATGTTCATCTGTCTAAACGTTTTAGCTCTGTGTTCATTATGTTCATCTTTTATGGGTTTTTTTATATTATACTAACTTCTCCCGGCGTGCCTATGGCACGCCCTCCGGGCGGGTTGCCCTGGCGGGCGGCGTTTCTGAATGGAATTATTAGGTGTCCAAAATTGATTACCTCTTGTGTAAAAATGTTTTTTTTTGAACGATGAAAATCGATCAAGGAAAAGCGAAAAAATATCAGCAAATGTTCCTAATTAAATTTAATTTAGATCGGTTTAGGCAAAGGCTCCGGAGTTTGAATTTTTTTTTGAAGGGGTGTCAGAGGAAAAAAAGGAAAAGTAAGGATAAAGGACAAGTATAATTTAAGTTTATTTATAAATATAACAACTCAAACAGATAAACAAAAAAAACCAAAAAGAAATTTTTTAATTAATATACAAACAAAAAACCTTGAGGCGACTCTTTTATTATATTTAAAATACCAGCCCTGAACAGACAGACAGACACACATACAAATTCCCTTAGTAGGGTAGGATTACAGTGGGAACGGTTATAAAGATAAATAAGTATCCGTTTTTTTAAATTCCTGGATATCTTGAGGTTCATTAAGTTTAATTAAGTCCTAGTTATAAAGTTCTGTTTGTATGTTGTCATCTGTGGTGCTTCTTTATTAAAAACCCGCTTAATTTACAATCATGAAATTTGGTTTAATAGCTTTTGTATGAGGAATTTATTCATTTATTCTACTAGTATTAGCTATATGGAAAAAACTGAATGTGGAATACAGAGATATTGAGAAGGTATTATTCTGAAAGAGGTTGGATCGTGTGAAAGGTTCACTTATAGTTTTGGCTAATAAAAAAAAAAAAAATATTAGCATTATCACTTATAATTGAAACAATTTTGAAATGAAATATTTATCTTGTATAGAAAATCGAAGTTTTTTTTTTTTTTTTTTTTGATAGTTTACAACTTTTATCAGAAGGGTAAGGCAAAAATTAAAAACTTTCTTTAAGAATTATTTTTTTTTAAAACATCCCAAAATATTGTCAGTTTAGATAAATATTGTTAATATACCTCAAATCAGAATTAGGTTTAAGTGTATATGAATTTGGTTGATTGTAATGGATTTTTGCAGTAGATTTGTTTTTAATTATTACTTGTACGGAGTACAAAGCACTTTGGTTACAATCGATTGGACCAAAATATTTGAGTTTTAGACTTTTTCTTAACTGCAGTGATAAGCCCTCATTGAGAACTTTTCAACGATATATCATAAGTGGTACTTATTTTCATTGGTTCCAGAAATATAGCAAATAAAATTTTAATTAATGAAATATTTGGATCGTACAAGGGAAGGCATATCGGTTCGAATCCATTACCTTATTTTTAACTTTTTTTTTTTTAATTTAAATATATTGATTTATTCATAATTATTAACTTCTGATTGTAAAAAAATCTTTTATAATAATAACAATTAAAAAAAAAAAAAAATGAAAAAATCAGGAATTCTTAGTGAAAGTGTATATGTAATTTAATACAAGGACTTAATTTAATACAAAGATTTAATTTAGTACAAGGAAGTCAGGTGGTGTCCACATTGAAGCCATTGAAACTTATATTTTATTAAAAAAACGTATATGGCAATGAATATTTAACACGTGCGCGAGGTTTTGAGTCGTTTAAGAGTTTCCAAGGTGATCGAGAAGACAAAGATGATATTCGCCCGGGTCATCCCACCGCGTCAAAACGGATAAAAATATTTAAAAAATTGGTAACCTGATCCGATCTGACGGTCAGTTTACAATCCAGCACAGTTTACTACAAAATTCTTTATTTTCCTGGCACGATTTTCGTATTAATTAATTTTTTTCTCGAATAGCAAAGAATTTTATTTTGTAAATATTTTATGTTTATTTACTCCCTAAAAAAGAATTCCGTAGGCGTAAAGATATAATAAAGAGTGGTCTCTTTTTTCTGTTTAGCCTCCGGAACCAACGTAATTATTACTTCAGAGATGAATGACGATGATATGTACGTGTGAATGTAAATGAAGTGTAGGCTTGTTTAGTCTCAGGTCGACCGTTCCCTAATTGACCCGTGGTTAATTGAAACCCAACCGCTAAAGATCACCGGTATCCACGATCTAGTATTCAAATCCATATAAAAGTAATTGCTTTTGATTTGAACAATATCAGTCGTCATTCAACTGACCCTAATCAATCGGTAATGGCATTATTATCCGAAACATTATTTGGTCCGATGAAGCAAACTTAAAGTTTTCAGGCGCCGTTAACAGGTAACTGCGTTTAATACTCAACAAGAAACTGTCATGTTATAGTTGAAGAAAGGTTGAATCGAGTAGGTGTTACAGCTTAGACAGGTATGGGTGTAAAGTTTAGCTGGACTTGTCAATCTCGATACAAGTGTAGACCGATACAGTTAGGTGAGAGATACCATTATATCAGCTTTATTACTACAACACGACAATGAGGAGTTCTGTTTTCAACACTATGAGACACCTGCAAATGCGCGGCTTACTTGACCAAGAATTCCCAAAAATTGAATAGGGCGATGAAAATCGCCAAAAAAGAGTGAAAAGTGAATGAATCTTTGAAAATAAAGAACTTTTAGTAGTAAAGTGTGTTTGGGTATAAAATGTAGATTGCATGAATGTATTACTGCTGGAGGCAAACAATCTGAGTCCTCGTCAGGTTTTTTTAAATTCCAATTTCTAGCTAATCCTCATTGTTGTTATTAAACTGTGGTATTACAAGTTGCTTTTTACTTGCAAGTTCCGTAACTGTAAACCTTCTATTGCCAAGTGTATTTTATCAAACGTAATATATATTTCTACTTATACATAAAACTTTAAAATTTAGATTAAAACTCTCTGGAAAATAATATTCTTAATCTTAAAAAAAATTAATATAAAACCCGAATATTTTGTATTCAATAAAAAATATGATGTGGACACTACATGACTTCCTTGTACGCCTATTAAATTACATATCCACTTTTTTTTAAATGAAAAGAACATAACAATTTATTTCATTAATAACTTCTGATACTTTTTTCTCTTTTTATATTGAATTATTATTTATCGTAAAATCGTTCAATAATAAGAGGTTAATAATTATTAATAAAACAGTATATTTAAATTTAAAAAAAAGTTATAAAAAAAGGAGAAGAAGTCTGATTCGAACCGATATGCCTTCCCCTTGTAAGATCCAAATATTTCATTAATTAAAATCTTATTTGACTATAACTCGGGAATCTATTAAAATAAGTATTATTACTGCAGTTGAGAAAAATTCCAAAATCCAAATTATTTGAATTTGGATGAACGCAATTAAAAGGGAAGGTGCACAACTAGATGTTACAATAGCCCTAAATCCAAAATTTCAACATCCTACGGCTAATCATTTCTCAGGTATGCGAGATAAATACGTACGTACAAACGTCACGCAGAAACTTGTCATAATGGATTCAGGGTTGGTGAAAATGGATATTTTCATTAAAATCTGAAAATTGAGATTTTTCGCGATCACAATATTTCCTTTCTACAAGAAAGTAAAAATACAGTTTGACAAGATTACGTCTGTGTTACAATTTTACTAATATTTTAAATTTCAAAGCAATATTTAGTTTTCTATCTATTAAAAATATGAATTTTAAATAATTACATAAAAAACAGACCCCGACGGGGAGTCTTATTCTTTAAGACTTTGGGGGTTGGCATCCCCACGGACCTAGCCTCTGCAGCTCTTCTTCCCACTACACACAGTGCTGCAGAACACTTTACTCTATACACAGACACTACACCAAGAACACTACACAGATTACAACATATACCCTTACACAACTACACAACATACAACATAATTTTCTCATACATTTACACTCGATGGTGATGCGGCATCTTACCAAACGCAACCGTAACCCAAGGTGGGAACTATCGTGCCGATGGGTGAATGGATCTACGTAGTGAGTCTCGAACGATGTCCTCTGGGCACCAGGGCAAACCCAGTTATTTGTATTTAGCTCTAGCTCCAGTACGCGTGCGCTCTGCTGGAGTTGTCCGTTATATCGCCGGTACTCGTGGGACCAAAATTTCAGTTCCAACAATAAATTCTATGATGGTTGGTGGTCCATCTGATAAAACCACAAATTTTAGTCTAGTGAAAAGGCCTCGGTCAGCTTTGTCTGACGAGGATAATGTTACTGCAGAAGAGAATTGTAATATCAAATATAAGAATGTTCGTTTTGATGTTCTTCGGAGGAATCAGGAGAGTGGCTCCCTTCAAAAGGTCTCACCTGTCCTGATTAACGAATGTGTCACCGGTTCTATTGGTTTTCCGAAGAAAATCAGAAAACTACGAAACTGAAATATTCTTATAGAAACATGAGCAGAGTCGCTCCCTATTACGTCTCAGCAATATGGATGGCATAAACATAAATGCTACATGCCACAAGACCCTAAATACCAGCCGGGGAGTAATTTTTTGCCGCGACCTTCTGGAAATATATATAAACGAAATTGCTGATGAACTTCGTGCTCAAGATATTACAGAAGTGAAGCGTATAATGAAAAGGCAGAACGGAATGGAAGAACCAACACCTTATCTTATACTGACGTTTAACCTTCCAGTCCCACCGGAAGAAATGAAAATAGGTTATCTTTCAGATCGAGTACGACCTTTCATTCTCAACCCTTGATGATGTTTCAAATGCCAAGGGTATGGTCACACGGCAATATCTTGCTCAAAAACAGAGGTATGTGCTAAAGAAGGACACATTGATACTAACTGCCAAGAAGATGAAAAAAGTGATAATTGCAGTGGTTCGCACACAGCTCGCTCTCGAAATTGCCCAACTTTTAAGGAAGAAAAGGCAATTCTCAGAATCTCTATCGAGCGGCGGGCAGAAAATATTAAAAAAACTCATAAAACCTTGTCAAACCACACGTAACTTTTTCTGCCGCTACATCACAAGAAGCTCCTACAAATTTATGTAATCAGCTATTCGGATCCTGCAGTGAGCTAAAAAAACTTGTTCAGGTGTTATCTGATCAAGTTGCCTCACGAACAAAAAGTCTTTGGTTGCAGTTAGTTAATCTAACAGACTGCTGATCCCTATGAAAGTTCCTGTTCCCAAAGTTTTACCGGTACGGACAGGGATTATCACAGCTGGCAGTAAGCCACCTAATAAGCTCCGCGTTAAGGGAACCCACATAACCATTCCCTCTGGGATGTCATCTGCGGCATCCCATCTTCACCATCACCTCATATACTGGAGGATGTGGTTGAAGAACCACCTGACCCCAGGGCATCGGAGTTCTTTAAAATAAAAAATACAAAAAATAAAAACCGAATCACGTACAACTAATTTTTATATAGTTTTCTGAATTTATTTTTCACACTTATGAACATTATTCAATGGAATGTTAGAGGTCTTCGGTCTCGCACTGAAGATATTAAAGTACTGGCGCACGCACATGATCCACTAATCATTTGTTTCAAAGAAACTCATCTTCTACAACATAACCCAATAATACTTAGAGGGTACTTCTGTGAGAGATACGACTGTCTAGTAGACAGTAGAGAGAATGGTGGAGTGTCTATTTTCATGAAGAATGGGGTTTCGGTTACAAGGATTCAACTAACTGCACTCATTCCTGCTGTTGCAGTAAATGTCTCTATCCCCTTCAAATTGCATTTCTGCAATTTGAATCTCTCACCGAACACTGAGTTCAGTGCTCAAGATATCTCCAATCTCCTCACCATCTCTATCATTAATAGTAGGAGACTTCAATGCCCACCATATTTCCTGGGGCTCAACTTTCTACTCTACTCGAGGAAATATAATAAACAGAGTGAGACAAGACTTAGACTTTTGTCTACTGAATAACGGATCACACTAATTCATGTCTTTATCATCTGGTACTGTATCTAACATCGATCTCTACATATACTCGCAATCCTCGGTGCCAACCCCTTTCATGAAGCCGTATTGGCAGATGATAGAATATGTCCTGGTCAAGCTGGTCAATCCCCGGTGCCTCTTCCTTGATGCACTCCATTTCAATCCGAAGCGAGCAGAAAACCAGGTATTTTGGAGCAACACTCCCTTGTGAAGCGGGTGACAGAAGCGATTCTCAGGGCCTGTTCCAAGCAAACAACTGTAATTCGGTTACAATCGTCTGGGGGTCGGCTAGACAAAAGAAAATAGTTTTAATTGGAAAGAATTTAAGTAGCATAGTTTTTTGATGGGAATAACGGAATATAGGTTGCGGGTGTTTTCGTAGTTTGTATCTCTTATCTCCAATTAACCTTTGAAACCTCTAATTATGAGAAAAAGTGACAATAAAAAGTATAAGTAATAATAATTTAAATAATTTCAATTAATGGTGATGGATTTAAATTATTTTATTTATTATTACTTCAATGGATTGATTACGCTTCTTTTACGGTCATATTTATTAGACCGACGATTGGTCATCCTTGTGGGGGAGACCATTTCATCCACCAGAGAAATAGCCGCTGGAGTTCCCCAAGGAGCAGTGCTTTCTCCTTTCCTGTACACTTTGTATATAAACGATTTGCCGCTGGCGGAAGGGCTAAAAACGGCCCACTATACAGACGACACGGCATACTTTTACGAATCCGCAAATGTGGATTACGCGGTCCAGAGGCTCCAAAGGCAATTGGATTTAGTGGAGCCGTGGCTCGAAATGTGGTGAATCAGGGTCAACGGTAAAAAATCGGTGGCCGTGATGTTCACATACAAGACACGTGCACCGGCCAGGCAGTTGGAAATCTCAGGAAAAAATCCCTTTTGAGACATTTTAAACAGTTAACCTGTTAACAGTTAAGTACCTGGGATTAGTCTTGGACAGGCGGCTTACCTTCGGGGAACATGTTAACTATGTGACCCGGAGGGCTAAGGCTGCCAGGGTCTCACTATACGCAGTGCTGAACAATGCCAGCCCATACCCACTGGCGACTAAATTACTCATTTTTCGGCTGTACGTACTGCCGATTCTGACATATGCTTACCCGTCATGGGGGGCATTGTTGAGCTCCACGCTTCAAAAGAAGATTGAAGCCGTCCAAAATGAAGCATTGTTTGGAGCTCCGTGGTTCGTCAGAAACGCCACTCTCCGATGCGACGCAAGATTACTAACCGTGACCGAAATGGGGGTGGCACAGGCGCGCAGACTGTTCGGGAGAGCGGCTGTGTCCAAACACGATCATATTCGGGACATCTGCTGAGAGGACCCAACTCCTCAAGGTGTAAGGAAGCGGCCTCACGCCGTATTGGATGAACCACCGTGAGGATGCGGTGCGGGAGTCGAGGATTGACAAACAAGGCTGAGGGGCCTCTGTATCGCGTGAGCTACAACCGGAATAACGCGATAGAAAAATTTCCGGCCTCGCGAGTGAACATTTTTTAGTTTAAATTGTAGTTTGAAACAACGAGCTGTACAGTCTCGCTGACAGACCATGAAAGGCGGTAAGTATCCATTCAAAATTTTTTTTTATTTTTCAGATCGAGAACTACCGTACCGAGACAATTCTGAAAAATTGGAGCCTTGCCACAATGCCGACAGAGGTAAGGAGTCGAACAAACGCCGTTTGGCGTTTGGCGAATGCAGGTTTTTTTCGCGTGAGAGATACCCCCCCCCCTCTTATTCTATATATATATATATAATATATACAAAATAGCTTGATAATTAATATTTTATTTATATTAATATCAGAAATATATTTGGATGGCGCCCACCGGCAGAAGGAGGACAAATCCCTTTCCTTTTCAAATTATCCTACTTATCCCAAAATTAAAATAATAAAAACCTTCCTTTTTTTGTGCGTCTGTGTGTTCTGTTTTCTGTTTCAGATATCACACCCACGACAACCACCACAACACTAGTTTCTTCACTGCGGCCACGCGGTCCCCCCTAACCCTTCCCGGACACACGTGTGTCTGGAAGATTAATTATTTGATGTGTTTGAGTAATCCGCACTTACTTCTTCGACAAAAGGCGATCGCCGCTCCCAAACGCGATCGCGAATCATGTTTTACCCAAATTGTAAGTTCCCCTTTTTCCTTTCCTTTCAAGAACGAAGAAGAGGGAACGAGTCCAGCAGCCACCAACAGCATAGAAGAACGAAGAAAGAAGAAACCTGCACTTTCCCCTGTTCAGCCCTTCAGGGCCACGGGAACAACAAGGTTAATGGCATGTAATTTCGATTACTGCCGAGTCTCGGAAAGTGTAGGCCAAAGAAGAACGAAGAGGTCATCTGAAGAAGAAAAAGAAGAAAGAAGACCCATTACGCGACCCGCCGTCACGGACTGGAATCCGGAAAAAGAGCCCAGCAGAGAAGCAACGTGAAGGGCAGCCACCGAAGAAATAGATTAAGATCTTCTCCTTTATCCGTACCTTAAAAAATTTCAATACATACAATTAATTAAATTAAATCAGCAATTGCGGCTCCCTCCGGAGAAGCGGGCGCATTGCTCCCTCCAAACGATTAGAGCCCCGTTGTGGCGTATTCCTGCTAGTCTATGAAGCGTTAGCACCGAAAGGACTTCAGCGGACGGTCTGAAGGGAAATTACGTCGGGAGCACAGGTTTTAAAAGCCTAGTCTCCCGCGGTCGGACCCAGAAATGAGTTTGAGAACGCTGGTCCAAACGGATATGGAACGCTATTCACAAATCCGTCCATAAAATATAACAAAACTTGAAACTTAGATCCGACATTAAAAATAAACCCTTAAAACACGCCCGTTTAACAGAAACATAAAGCAGCAAGGGACACTGTCCACGCTCTGCGATTCGAAGGGAGAATTTGTGAAACTCCCGCCACTTTTGCGTTCCGTTCCGTTCCCATCCCTTCTTTGTATTGATTAGGGTTGGCTGCTGGTCCATTACCAGGAATACCGACGTGGTCAGGTGTCCATATCAAGATGCATTGTTTGCAGTTGTCTTTACGGTTTTTAAATGCTGCCAATATATCCAGAACAAGTGCATCATACGTGTAGCCACTCCTTAAAGCAGTGATTGCACTTAGGAATCGGACTAGAGAAGCACTTTTTCGTTGTAATGTAATACTTAATGAAGAGCTTGCTGAATTGCATATAACTCTGCTGTGTTGACACTGGCTATTGCAGATAAACCCCAAAACGGGGATTCCTGCTATCTTGTTCTTCTTTAAATTTTAGAGTAACATGTATGACAGTAACTTCAAACCATTTCGTATAATATATTTCATCAATGTACAGGTATGTTTTTTGTAAGTTGACTTTTTATTTTATTTATAAAAAAAAAATGTATTGTTTACTGCTACCATGAACTTTCTAAAATTACTCAGATTATCAATTGGATTTATTTTGTTTAGAAAACAAATTGTCTTCTTAAATGTCCCCCCTTATGGGATTGGGAAATATTTCCTGAACAGGAAATATACTTATTGTCAATTATTATTTACTTCCTTTAAAACTTCATTTTAAAAGTTTCTATGATATGTTTTTCTTCCCTTATAACATTTTTGTGGCAAAGTTACATAGAATAAAATTTCGTTCATAGTATGAAACTACAAAATTTAAGTTTTATAGCGTGACAAAAAAAAAATCATTATCATGTGAAGATTGAATAAAAGATATGAAACCAATTGTTCAAGATCTAAGATTTGTATTGGATTTATCTACCACAAAAGAGATTTAAGAAAGATGTCCTGCAAAAGTTACAAATTTTATAAATGTTGCTACTAATTAGTATTGTTAATTTTATTAGCATGTTACTGAGTTGACCAACCTTAATCACAAGAGTGAGAAAAATCTTCCCATAAATAAATAAATAACAAAAGTAGTTTCACAGAGAGTATCAAGTTAGGTCTGAAAATAAACTTGGAAAGCATCAAAATAATGAAAAATAATTTTATGGATAGTAGAAGTAAAAGATCAAGAATTCAAATACGTGGAAGGTTACTTAAAAAAGATTACGGACCATTCAATACTTTTTTCTTGCGAGGGTGAAAGTAGATGCTGGGATATCGAGATAATTAATATTAAGTTTGACAGATTTACATTATTTGCTATATTCTACCGCTTAGTGTACTCCCCTATAGAGTGTTAAAGTGAATAAGACAACTGACATTGCCATTGCTGATACAATCTTAATTGCCAAAAAAATGTGTACATTTTTTGACTTTAAAAAGTGATACCAGGTTAAAATTCATTGAAAATTGATTGCTGTGTGCAATGTTAATGTGATGAATAAAAGATCAGTCCAAGAATGTTGTGAAATGGTTCAGAATAATAGAAAAAGATATTACCCAATACACAATCTGTATTTCAATCAATTTCATTCTGTACAAAAAGTTAAACCAACTCATATATTTGGACAAGAGATCAGAATAGATAAAAAGGCAATATTTTAATGATAAAACTGAGATTATTTTCATTCCATAATATATTTGTATTATTATTATTATTATAATACAGTCATAGTCGTGGTTGTAGGTACTAGATGTAATATTCAGCAGTATGTTCATTTATTTTAAATAATATTGGGTGACATTTTCTGTATTTTATGCTGTTTTATTGTTGTTCTGCCCGTTTTACATAGGATGTCCACAGTACGTTGATTATGAGGCTTTAAAGACTTAGAAATTCAAAGATAAAAATTCTCTGTCCAATCTATAACTTTCTTTATATTGAACAAGTTTCTAATGGGGTTAAAGTTATTCAATCCTGCACATACTTTGTTATATTCCTTTTATTGTTGAAATGAGTGCAGCCAGTGCCTTGTTTAAAAATCTCTTTTTATTCATTGTATTCTTAAAATAATGTCTAACACTTCCATGGAGTAAGATAGGTATATATACTGCTTTGAAATAGCTTATAAGATTTGTCGGATGCTCTATTTAGATCCTCCTGCTTATATTATACAAATAAGAAAATTTTCCTTTTCTTATTAAATTCGCCTCATCATTTTGAGTAATGTTCTAAAGTGAAGGTAAAATTCAAATTCTTATATCATTATTTTATTCCTATGACTATTAATAAAAGGTATGGAAATTAATAAGTTACTGAAAAACTTGAAAGTTGTTTGAAATTTTACTGATGGGAAACATAATGAATGGATTAAGAATACCAAAAGTTAGTCGTAAAGAAAACAAAACTTTAGGAGTAGCCATGTAATGAAATCTAATGATAAATGTACATTTCTTAATAAAAATTTTCGATCAGAAGTAGCTTACATCTGATCATTACTGTAAGAATGAAGTGCCTCTATGTCAGAAAAGGGTGCCAAACATTTTTGCTGTCGGCGACTTCCACCTCGCCAAGAGCTTTTGAGGTGCAATCCCCAGTGCTAACCATTTCATGAGGCTATGTTGGTCTCGATTTGGAGGATGGTTCGTGTCTATGCATTCCAGGAGCCGTTCCACGGCAAACCTCTGGCGGCTTGCCGATGGTCATCTGGAGGCTGATGGGCTAATGACTGTCGACCTAACTAGAGTCCTTTCTTGGTTTTGGGAGCACCCTTACGAAAGCCACTTTTCGTCAAGTCGGATAGCAGCCACGGCTGGGGCGCCCCGAGGGCTGCCTGCCGGGCAGCTCTTTTGTGATGGACGGCTGGTGGTGGAGGGGGTCCGGGTCACGTTGGTCAGTGCTCGGTCCTTTCTCGGTACCATTCGGGAGGGCACTCGGTCTGCAATCACAAGATCCGCTTCCCGCGCGCCGGGGACGGTGTCTCGCTCGCCCTGGCCCAGACTACTGCTTCATCCTCCGGAGCGTCTGGAGACAGATTGTCCGGGAGTGCATGGTGGGTCACCACGGATGTTGGCGTGTGGTCACGACCGCCTGGCCCGTGCAGAGGGCTGGACGGTGCGTGCAAAGGTTTGGGCTTGGGGGCTGCCTTACAGGGGTTGGAATGGCGCATGGAGCATAGTGAGCAGGTGGAATTGATGGCTGAAAAATTCAGCTGGGTTATCAAGACTGGCTGCGATAGGGTCCTACGGCGGCTAAGGCTAATGGACGGACCCTTGAGTCGTGGTCAGTCCGCTGATCAGAGAGTGCCTGGAGCCGTCATGACCTCCGCTTTTGGGAGGCCGTCTGTTGATCGCAGACGGCGGCCCGGAAAAAGGTGGTGGTTCTCTGACCTGAGCGTGCTGGGCGCAATGGTAGATCGTAGTAAGCCCAAGCGTAGCCTCCTAACGGGGATTATCGTTTTTGACGTGCGCGCTGAGGTGCTACGTATCTACCGGCGCGTCCGCAGTGAATACGTACATGTCATCAAGGAAACCACACTCGTTTTCGGCAAAACTCCATGCGCGAGTTGCAACGCAACCCCTGGCAGCTCACGAAATCAAGTTACGGCCCCAAGCCATTGCACGTGCTGTCCGGTGTTCGGTGCGGGTTTGGTGGTCGGGACCACACGTTGACGTCTGTGGCGACTTGCCGTGCGTTCCTGGATACTCTGTTTCCGGATGTTCGGGGGGATGAGGTGGTGGTCGACGTCAGGGCGGATGGGGCGCTTTCCCAGGCGTGCGGGCTGTAGATCCCGTGATTGTGGACCGAGTGTTTTCGCGAATGGCGCTGGGGGGAGGGCCAGGTGTTGGCTGGCTTAACCCGGATGTCTTCTATCGCCTGTTGCCTGTCATGGGAGGGCTTCTTGGTGGGCGGTTCACGGGGTGCTTTGGTTGGGGTTTCTTTCCGCTTGTTGGGGGGTGGCTTTGGTGAGGGTGCTCTTGGGACCGAGGAGGGATTCTGGTTCGGTCGGCGGTTGTCGGCCCGTCGGCCTCTTGATGGTTGTCGGCAGGTTGCTTGGGTAGCTGGTTGTGGAGCGGCTCTGGGAACGCATCGATGTGAGCTGTCTTTTGAGTCGAGCCAATATGGCTTCATGAATGGGGTGGCACCGAGGATTGCATCTTGAATACACTTGCCGAAGTGGAAGGCGCCGACTGTGGATGTGTTTGGCAATTTTTATTGACATGGAGGCGGCATTTTCTTCTTTGTGTTGGAGTTCTATCCTCTATTGGTTTGAGCGCCGATATGTTCCTGTGACATTGCAGGCCGTAGTGCGAGACTATTTGTCTAACCGTGCGGCTTTGTTTGGAGATGCGCTCCTGGCTTCCGTCACCGGGTTAAGCCCGCACAGTTACGTTCTCGGTCCTCTGCTCTGTAGCCTGGTGTTTGACGGATCTCTGGGCTTACATTCACAGAACGGTTCGCGGGTCGGATTTCGCCGATGAATGTCTTCTGTTGTTTCGTGGTGGTTCGTGGCCGCGGCTGGGGGACCGGGTGCGGGCGGCTTTGTCGACCGCGGAGGCTGGATAGATGTGCATAATTTTGGGATTTCTGTGCCCAAAACGATGTTTGTGCTTCTCGGGTGCGCGGACGGATTGTTGTGCAGTCGTGGCTCCAACACTGAATGTAAGGGTTGTGTGATCGGTGAGCTGGGGTCCATGGGTGCCTGGGTTTTTGTTTGATGGAAGTTTGTTGTTTGGCAGCCACATTGGTCGGGTGGCGTCGGACGCCGTCTCTGTGGTGCGGAGGCTTAGGAGGGTTTCTCTGGGGATTTCGGGCTGTCTAGCTGTCGTTTGTACATGGTGTGCCTGGGTGTTTTCGAAAGTGTGACTCTTGTGTTTCGTCCATTTGGGCGCATATTTTGGTCGCAGTCGATCGCTTATTTGGATCTTTGAGAGTGCCCGGCGCGGAGCCTTAATCGTATGCACTGGTGTGTTTAAACAACCTCTTACGAGGCTGCCGCCGTGTTGGAGGGGGGGGGGGTTAATTTGTTGGAGAAGTTTTCGGGCGGCTGTGAGGATGTTGCGATTGCGGGATTGGAGCGGTGATGAGAATGCGCCGGTTCTAGTTTTTGAGCAGTTGCCCTTCTCTCGTCTGAGGGGGAGGCTTCGCAGCCTCGAGATGGATGCATTGCGGTTGGGTGCTGGACGGGCCAAGAGGGTGATCTCGGGTGTGTTTGGTGAATTTGCTTGTAATGCCCGAGCGGACGGAGGGCGGTGGGAGTCTTATGAAAGCGCGAATGTCATATCATCTGTAGAATTACCATCCCTTTCTTGTACAAAGCGGTTCGCATTGTTGAAATGTAGATAATGGTTCATAAAAAAAAACCCAGTTTTTATATTTCAGGCCTTTGGTCCTGGGCATGCATCACACATTTGCACGATTAAGAATGGACTTTGGTGGGTTCAGGGAGGGATGTCTTCCATTTCATCAAGTTTTTTGTTTGTCTCTAGAAAGGGGCATGTTCGCTAATGGAGGGTCGTTAATGCCGTCAGCTACTGGCAATCGTGGTGCTTCGTGTTGTGTGCCTGAGCCGTCAGCGGCAGCAGTTTCCGCTTCAATTCATTTGAATTTCTTCCTCTATTCCATTTTCTTTCCATCGTCAGTGTTTGTCTCAACTGTGTCGTCTTGTCATAGCTGCTTTGATTGCACGGTAGTTCTGGAATGTTTCAGTTGTGTGATCAGACGCGCTTGGGCTCGTTCATAGCGCGTTCGCACGGGCTGTAGATGTGGCCCAGACTGGTTGGAGCCGAAGTGCTGTGCACCGGAACTCTCTGAGACATGCAGGTGTGCACTGGCCGGGTAGAGCGGGAGGTGGTTTGAGGGTGCTGAAGCTCTATCCGTACCCTAACCACTGAGCCTGGCTGTGTGAGGGACAGAGCGGCTGGGTTGCGGCTGTGGCCCGCGTGAGTTGTTTAGTGTTCATCATGTTTAATGGGATCCATTCAGAAAACCTTAATGATGTTATGTTATTGGTCAAGAGTTGAAAAAGATAGTTCATGTTTTTTCGGTATATTTTATTGTATAAATATGTTTCTCACAACACGTTTTTGGCAGTAACAATGAAACAGGTCGTGGTTCTGGAGAAGATTCTGAACCAGAGTAGATTAAAATTAGATAAAGTAAGACAAAGTGGAAACCGGTGGATTTTGTCAGATGAACCAACGGGAGACTCATCTTTTATGCATGCTTTGCCCGCCACAGGATTTTTTGGTTGGTCCTTTCACTACGTATGTGTATTGGGTGTGACTTCAGATTTTAATCCAGAGTATCTAAAAGTTAGATAGATGTTTTTTTTTGGAATCGGACTGAAAAATCATAGCTTTAGGGTACGCGTTTTGCAGCGGCTTGGTGAGCGTATATCCACCTTACTATATTCCTTTATATTTCTCCTACTGGCTCCGGAGTTTGAATTTTTTTTTGAAGGGGTGTCAGAGGAAAAAAAGGAAAAGTAAGGATAAAGGACAAGTATAATTTAAGTTTATTTATAAATATAACAACTCAAACAGATAAACAAAAAAACCAAAAAGAAATTTTTTAATTAATATACAAACAAAAAACCTTGAGGCGACTCTTTTATTATATTTAAAATACCAGCCCTGAACAGACAGAGAGACACACATACAAATTCCCTTAGTAGGGTAGGATTACAGTGGGAACGGTTATAAAGATAAATAAGTATCCGTTTTTTTAAATTCCTGGATATCTTGAGGTTCATTAAGTTTTATTAAGTCCTAGTTATAAAGTTCTGTTTGTATGTTGTCATCTGTGGTGCTTCTTTATTAAAAACCCGCTTAATTTACAATCATGAAATTTGGTTTAATAGCTTTTGTATGAGAGGAATTTATTCATTTATTCTACTAGTATTAGCTATATGGAAAAAAACTGAATGTGGAATACAGAGATATTGAGAAGGTATTATTCTGAAAGAGGTTGGATCGTGTGAAAGGTTCACTTATAGTTTTGGCTAATAAAAAAAAAAAATTATTAGCATTATCACTTATAATTGAAACAATTTTGAAATGAAATATTTATCTTGTATAGAAAATCGAAGTTCTGTTTTTTTTTTTTGATAGTTTACAACTTTTATCAGAAGGGTAAGGCGAAAATTAAAAACTTTCTTTAAGAATTAATTTTTTTTAAAACATCCCAAAATATTGTCAGTTTAGATAAATATTGTTAATATACCTCAAATCAGAATTAGGTTTAAGTGTATATGAATTTGGTTGATTGTAATGGATTTTTGCAGTAGATTTGATTTTAATTATTACTTGTACGGAGTACAAAGCACTTTGGTTACAATCGATTGGACCAAAAGTGGTCAAAATATTTGAGTTTTAGACTTTTTCTTAACTGCAGTGATAAGCCCTCATTGAGAACTTTTCAACGATATATCATAAGTGGTACTTATTTTCATTGGTTCCAGAAATATAGCAAATAAAATTTTAATTAATGAAATATTTGGATCGTACAAGGGAAGGCATATCGGTTCGAATCCATTACCTTATTTTTAACTTTAATTTTTTTAATTTAAATATATTGATTTATTCATAATTATTAACTTCTGATTGTAAAAAAATCTTTTATAATAATAACAATTAAAAAAAAAAAAAAGAAAAAATCAGGAATTCTTAGTGAAAGTGTATATGTAATTTAATACAAGGACTTAATTTAATACAAGGATTTAATTTAGTACAAGGAAGTCAGGTGGTGTCCACATTGAAGCCATTGAAACTTATATTTTATTAAAAAACGTATATGGCAATGAATATTTAACACGTGCGCGAGGTTTTGAGTCGTTTAAGAGTTTCCCAAGGTGATCGAGAAGACAAAGATGATATTCGCCCGAGTCGCCCCACCACGTCAAAACGGATAAAAATATTTAAAAAATTGGTAACCTGATCCGATCTGACGGTCAGTTTACAATCCAGCACAGTTTACTACAAAATTCTTTATTTTCCTGGCACGATTTTCGTATTAATTAAATTTTTTCTCGAATAGCAAAGAATTTTATTTTGTAAATATTTTATGTTTATTTACTCCCTAAAAAAGAATTCCGTAGGCGTAAAGATATAATAAAGAGTGGTCTCTTTTTTCTGTTTAGCCTCCGGAACCAACGTAATTATTACTTCAGAGATGAATGACGATGATATGTACGTATGAATGTAAATGAAGTGTAGGCTTGTTTAGTCTCAGGTCGACCGTTCCCTAATTGACCCGTGGTTAATTGAAACCCAACCGCTAAAGATCACCGGTATCCACGATCTAGTATTCAGATCCATATAAAAGTAATTGCTTTTGATTTGAACAATATCAGTGGTCATTCAACTGACCCTAATCAATCGGTAATGGCATTATTATCCGAAACATTATTTGGTCCGATGAAGCAAACTTAAAGTTTTCAGGCGCCGTTAACAGGTAACTGCGTTTAATACTCAACAAGAAACTGTCATGTTATAGTTGAAGAAAGGTTGAATCGAGTAAGTGTTACAGCTTAGACAGGTATGGGTGTAAAGTTTAGCTGGACTTGTCAATCTCGATACAAGTGCAAACCGATACAGTTAGGTGAGAGATACCATTATATCAGCTTCATTACTACAACACGACAATGAGGAGTTCTGTTTTCAACACTATGAGACACCTGCAAATGCGCGGCTTACTTGACCAAGAATTCCCAAAAATTGAATAGGGCGATGAAAATCGCCAAAAAAGAGTGAAAAGTGAATGAATCTTTGAAAATAAAGAACTTTTAGTAGTAAAGTGTGTTTGGGTATAAAATGTAGATTGCATGAATGTATTACTGCTGGAGGCAAACAATCTGAGTACTCGTCAGGTTTTTTTAAATTCCAATTTCTAGCTAATCCTCATTGTTGTTATTAAACTGTGGTATTACAAGTTGCTTTTTACTTGCAAGTTCCGTAACTGTAAACCTTCTATTGCCAAGTATATTTTATCAAACGTAATATATATTTCTACTTATACATAAAACTTTAAAATTTAGATTAAAACTCTCTGGAAAATAATATTCTTAATCTTAAAAAAATTAATATAAAACCCGAATATTTTGTATTCAATAAAAAATATGATGTGGACACTACATGACTTCCTTGTACGCCTATTAAATTACATATCCACTTTTTTTTTAATGTAAAGAACATAACAATTTATTTCATTAATAACTTCTGATACTTTTTTCTCTTTTTATATTGAATTATTATTTATCGTAAAATCGCTCAATAATAAGAGGTCAATAATTATTAATAAAACAGTATATTTAAATTAAAAAAAAAGTTATAAAAAAAGGAGAAGAAGTCTGATTCGAACCGATATGCCTTCCCCTTGTAAGATCCAAATATTTCATTAATTAAAATCTTATTTGACTATAACTCGGGAATCTATTAAAATAAGGATTATTACTGCAGTTGAGAAAAATTCCAAAATCCAAATTATTTGAATTTGGATGAACGCAATTAAAAGGGAAGGTGCACAACTAGATGTTACAATAGCCCTAAATCCAAAATTTCAACATCCTACGGCTAATCATTTCTCAGGTATGCGAGATAAATACGTACGTACAAACGTCACGCCGAAACTTGTCATAATGGATTCAGGTTTGGTGAAAATGGATATTTTCATTAAAATCTGAAAATTGAGATTTTTCGCGATCACAATATTTCCTTTCTACAAGAAAGTAAAAATACAGTTTGACAAGATTACGTCTGTGTTACAATTTTACTAATATTTTAAATTTCAAAGCAATATTTAGTTTTCTATCTATTAAAAATATGAATTTTAAATAATTACATAAAAAACAGACCCCGACGGGGAGTCTTATTCTTTAAGACTTTGGGGGTTGGCATCCCCACGGACCTAGCCTCTGCAGCTCTTCTTCCCACTACACACAGTGCTGCAGAACACTTTACTCTATACACAGACACTACACCAAGAACACTACACAGATTACAACATATACCCTTACACAACTACACAACATACAACATAATTTTCTCATACATTTACACTCGATGGTGATGCGGCATCTTACCAAACGCAACCGTAACCCAAGGTGGGAACTATCGTGCCGATGGGTGAATGGATCTACGTAGTGAGTCTCGAACGATGTCCTCTGGGCACCAGGGCAAACCCAGTTATTTGTATTTAGCTCTAGCTCCAGTACGCGTGCGCTCTGCTGGAGTTGTCCGTTATATCGCCGGTACTCGTGGGACCAAAATTTCAGTTCCAACAATAAATTCTATGATGGTTGGTGGTCCATCTGATAAAACCACAAATTTTAGTCTAGTGAAAAGGCCTCGGTCAGCTTTGTCTGACGAGGATAATGTTACTGCAGAAGAGAATTGTAATATCAAATATAAGAATGTTCGTTTTGATGTTCTTCGGAGGAATCAGGAGAGTGGCTCCCTTCAAAAGGTCTCACCTGTCCTGATTAACGAATGTGTCACCGGTTCTATTGGTTTTCCGAAGAAAATCAGAAAACTACGAAACTGAAATATTCTTATAGAAACATGAGCAGAGTCGCTCCCTATTACGTCTCAGCAATATGGATGGCATAAACATAAATGCTACATGCCACAAGACCCTAAATACCAGCCGGGGAGTAATTTTTTGCCGCGACCTTCTGGAAATATATATAAACGAAATTGCTGATGAACTTCGTGCTCAAGATATTACAGAAGTGAAGCGTATAATGAAAAGGCAGAACGGAATGGAAGAACCAACACCTTATCTTATACTGACGTTTAACCTTCCAGTCCCACCGGAAGAAATGAAAATAGGTTATCTTTCAGATCGAGTACGACCTTTCATTCTCAACCCTTGATGATGTTTCAAATGCCAAGGGTATGGTCACACGGCAATATCTTGCTCAAAAACAGAGGTATGTGCTAAAGAAGGACACATTGATACTAACTGCCAAGAAGATGAAAAAAGTGATAATTGCAGTGGTTCGCACACAGCTCGCTCTCGAAATTGCCCAACTTTTAAGGAAGAAAAGGCAATTCTCAGAATCTCTATCGAGCGGCGGGCAGAAAATATTAAAAAAACTCATAAAACCTTGTCAAACCACACGTAACTTTTTCTGCCGCTACATCACAAGAAGCTCCTACAAATTTATGTAATCAGCTATTCGGATCCTGCAGTGAGCTAAAAAAACTTGTTCAGGTGTTATCTGATCAAGTTGCCTCACGAACAAAAAGTCTTTGGTTGCAGTTAGTTAATCTAACAGACTGCTGATCCCTATGAAAGTTCCTGTTCCCAAAGTTTTACCGGTACGGACAGGGATTATCACAGCTGGCAGTAAGCCACCTAATAAGCTCCGCGTTAAGGGAACCCACATAACCATTCCCTCTGGGATGTCATCTGCGGCATCCCATCTTCACCATCACCTCATATACTGGAGGATGTGGTTGAAGAACCACCTGACCCCAGGGCATCGGAGTTCTTTAAAATAAAAAATACAAAAAATAAAAACCGAATCACGTACAACTAATTTTTATATAGTTTTCTGAATTTATTTTTCACACTTATGAACATTATTCAATGGAATGTTAGAGGTCTTCGGTCTCGCACTGAAGATATTAAAGTACTGGCGCACGCACATGATCCACTAATCATTTGTTTCAAAGAAACTCATCTTCTACAACATAACCCAATAATACTTAGAGGGTACTTCTGTGAGAGATACGACTGTCTAGTAGACAGTAGAGAGAATGGTGGAGTGTCTATTTTCATGAAGAATGGGGTTTCGGTTACAAGGATTCAACTAACTGCACTCATTCCTGCTGTTGCAGTAAATGTCTCTATCCCCTTCAAATTGCATTTCTGCAATTTGAATCTCTCACCGAACACTGAGTTCAGTGCTCAAGATATCTCCAATCTCCTCACCATCTCTATCATTAATAGTAGGAGACTTCAATGCCCACCATATTTCCTGGGGCTCAACTTTCTACTCTACTCGAGGAAATATAATAAACAGAGTGAGACAATACTTAGACTTTTGTCTACTGAATAACGGATCACACTAATTCATGTCTTTATCATCTGGTACTGTATCTAACATCGATCTCTACATATACTCGCAATCCTCGGTGCCAACCCCTTTCATGAAGCCGTATTGGCAGATGATAGAATATGTCCTGGTCAAGCTGGTCAATCCCCGGTGCCTCTTCCTTGATGCACTCCATTTCAATCCGAAGCGAGCAGAAAACCAGGTATTTTGGAGCAACACTCCCTTGTGAAGCGGGTGACAGAAGCGATTCTCAGGGCCTGTTCCAAGCAAACAACTGTAATTCGGTTACAATCGTCTGGGGGTCGGCTAGACAAAAGAAAATAGTTTTAATTGGAAAGAATTTAAGTAGCATAGTTTTTTGATGGGAATAACGGAATATAGGTTGCGGGTGTTTTCGTAGTTTGTATCTCTTATCTCCAATTAACCTTTGAAACCTCTAATTATGAGAAAAAGTGACAATAAAAAGTATAAGTAATAATAATTTAAATAATTTCAATTAATGGTGATGGATTTAAATTATTTTATTTATTATTACTTCAATGGATTGATTACGCTTCTTTTACGGTCATATTTATTAGACCGACGATTGGTCATCCTTGTGGGGGAGACCATTTCATCCACCAGAGAAATAGCCGCTGGAGTTCCCCAAGGAGCAGTGCTTTCTCCTTTCCTGTACACTTTGTATATAAACGATTTGCCGCTGGCGGAAGGGCTAAAAACGGCCCACTATACAGACGACACGGCATACTTTTACGAATCCGCAAATGTGGATTACGCGGTCCAGAGGCTCCAAAGGCAATTGGATTTAGTGGAGCCGTGGCTCGAAATGTGGTGAATCAGGGTCAACGGTAAAAAATCGGTGGCCGTGATGTTCACATACAAGACACGTGCACCGGCCAGGCAGTTGGAAATCTCAGGAAAAAATCCCTTTTGAGACATTTTAAACAGTTAACCTGTTAACAGTTAAGTACCTGGGATTAGTCTTGGACAGGCGGCTTACCTTCGGGGAACATGTTAACTATGTGACCCGGAGGGCTAAGGCTGCCAGGGTCTCACTATACGCAGTGCTGAACAATGCCAGCCCATACCCACTGGCGACTAAATTACTCATTTTTCGGCTGTACGTACTGCCGATTCTGACATATGCTTACCCGTCATGGGGGGCATTGTTGAGCTCCACGCTTCAAAAGAAGATTGAAGCCGTCCAAAATGAAGCATTGTTTGGAGCTCCGTGGTTCGTCAGAAACGCCACTCTCCGATGCGACGCAAGATTACTAACCGTGACCGAAATGGGGGTGGCACAGGCGCGCAGACTGTTCGGGAGAGCGGCTGTGTCCAAACACGATCATATTCGGGACATCTGCTGAGAGGACCCAACTCCTCAAGGTGTAAGGAAGCGGCCTCACGCCGTATTGGATGAACCACCGTGAGGATGCGGTGCGGGAGTCGAGGATTGACAAACAAGGCTGAGGGGCCTCTGTATCGCGTGAGCTACAACCGGAATAACGCGATAGAAAAATTTCCGGCCTCGCGAGTGAACATTTTTTAGTTTAAATTGTAGTTTGAAACAACGAGCTGTACAGTCTCGCTGACAGACCATGAAAGGCGGTAAGTATCCATTCAAAATTTTTTTTTATTTTTCAGATCGAGAACTACCGTACCGAGACAATTCTGAAAAATTGGAGCCTTGCCACAATGCCGACAGAGGTAAGGAGTCGAACAAACGCCGTTTGGCGTTTGGCGAATGCAGGTTTTTTTCGCGTGAGAGATACCCCCCCCCCTCTTATTCTATATATATATATATAATATATACAAAATAGCTTGATAATTAATATTTTATTTATATTAATATCAGAAATATATTTGGATGGCGCCCACCGGCAGAAGGAGGACAAATCCCTTTCCTTTTCAAATTATCCTACTTATCCCAAAATTAAAATAATAAAAACCTTCCTTTTTTTGTGCGTCTGTGTGTTCTGTTTTCTGTTTCAGATATCACACCCACGACAACCACCACAACACTAGTTTCTTCACTGCGGCCACGCGGTCCCCCCTAACCCTTCCCGGACACACGTGTGTCTGGAAGATTAATTATTTGATGTGTTTGAGTAATCCGCACTTACTTCTTCGACAAAAGGCGATCGCCGCTCCCAAACGCGATCGCGAATCATGTTTTACCCAAATTGTAAGTTCCCCTTTTTCCTTTCCTTTCAAGAACGAAGAAGAGGGAACGAGTCCAGCAGCCACCAACAGCATAGAAGAACGAAGAAAGAAGAAACCTGCACTTTCCCCTGTTCAGCCCTTCAGGGCCACGGGAACAACAAGGTTAATGGCATGTAATTTCGATTACTGCCGAGTCTCGGAAAGTGTAGGCCAAAGAAGAACGAAGAGGTCATCTGAAGAAGAAAAAGAAGAAAGAAGACCCATTACGCGACCCGCCGTCACGGACTGGAATCCGGAAAAAGAGCCCAGCAGAGAAGCAACGTGAAGGGCAGCCACCGAAGAAATAGATTAAGATCTTCTCCTTTATCCGTACCTTAAAAAATTTCAATACATACAATTAATTAAATTAAATCAGCAATTGCGGCTCCCTCCGGAGAAGCGGGCGCATTGCTCCCTCCAAACGATTAGAGCCCCGTTGTGGCGTATTCCTGCTAGTCTATGAAGCGTTAGCACCGAAAGGACTTCAGCGGACGGTCTGAAGGGAAATTACGTCGGGAGCACAGGTTTTAAAAGCCTAGTCTCCCGCGGTCGGACCCAGAAATGAGTTTGAGAACGCTGGTCCAAACGGATATGGAACGCTATTCACAAATCCGTCCATAAAATATAACAAAACTTGAAACTTAGATCCGACATTAAAAATAAACCCTTAAAACACGCCCGTTTAACAGAAACATAAAGCAGCAAGGGACACTGTCCACGCTCTGCGATTCGAAGGGAGAATTTGTGAAACTCCCGCCACTTTTGCGTTCCGTTCCGTTCCCATCCCTTCTTTGTATTGATTAGGGTTGGCTGCTGGTCCATTACCAGGAATACCGACGTGGTCAGGTGTCCATATCAAGATGCATTGTTTGCAGTTGTCTTTACGGTTTTTAAATGCTGCCAATATATCCAGAACAAGTGCATCATACGTGTAGCCACTCCTTAAAGCAGTGATTGCACTTAGGAATCGGACTAGAGAAGCACTTTTTCGTTGTAATGTAATACTTAATGAAGAGCTTGCTGAATTGCATATAACTCTGCTGTGTTGACACTGGCTATTGCAGATAAACCCCAAAACGGGGATTCCTGCTATCTTGTTCTTCTTTAAATTTTAGAGTAACATGTATGACAGTAACTTCAAACCATTTCGTATAATATATTTCATCAATGTACAGGTATGTTTTTTGTAAGTTGACTTTTTATTTTATTTATAAAAAAAAAATGTATTGTTTACTGCTACCATGAACTTTCTAAAATTACTCAGATTATCAATTGGATTTATTTTGTTTAGAAAACAAATTGTCTTCTTAAATGTCCCCCCTTATGGGATTGGGAAATATTTCCTGAACAGGAAATATACTTATTGTCAATTATTATTTACTTCCTTTAAAACTTCATTTTAAAAGTTTCTATGATATGTTTTTCTTCCCTTATAACATTTTTGTGGCAAAGTTACATAGAATAAAATTTCGTTCATAGTATGAAACTACAAAATTTAAGTTTTATAGCGTGACAAAAAAAAAATCATTATCATGTGAAGATTGAATAAAAGATATGAAACCAATTGTTCAAGATCTAAGATTTGTATTGGATTTATCTACCACAAAAGAGATTTAAGAAAGATGTCCTGCAAAAGTTACAAATTTTATAAATGTTGCTACTAATTAGTATTGTTAATTTTATTAGCATGTTACTGAGTTGACCAACCTTAATCACAAGAGTGAGAAAAATCTTCCCATAAATAAATAAATAACAAAAGTAGTTTCACAGAGAGTATCAAGTTAGGTCTGAAAATAAACTTGGAAAGCATCAAAATAATGAAAAATAATTTTATGGATAGTAGAAGTAAAAGATCAAGAATTCAAATACGTGGAAGGTTACTTAAAAAAGATTACGGACCATTCAATACTTTTTTCTTGCGAGGGTGAAAGTAGATGCTGGGATATCGAGATAATTAATATTAAGTTTGACAGATTTACATTATTTGCTATATTCTACCGCTTAGTGTACTCCCCTATAGAGTGTTAAAGTGAATAAGACAACTGACATTGCCATTGCTGATACAATCTTAATTGCCAAAAAAATGTGTACATTTTTTGACTTTAAAAAGTGATACCAGGTTAAAATTCATTGAAAATTGATTGCTGTGTGCAATGTTAATGTGATGAATAAAAGATCAGTCCAAGAATGTTGTGAAATGGTTCAGAATAATAGAAAAAGATATTACCCAATACACAATCTGTATTTCAATCAATTTCATTCTGTACAAAAAGTTAAACCAACTCATATATTTGGACAAGAGATCAGAATAGATAAAAAGGCAATATTTTAATGATAAAACTGAGATTATTTTCATTCCATAATATATTTGTATTATTATTATTATTATAATACAGTCATAGTCGTGGTTGTAGGTACTAGATGTAATATTCAGCAGTATGTTCATTTATTTTAAATAATATTGGGTGACATTTTCTGTATTTTATGCTGTTTTATTGTTGTTCTGCCCGTTTTACATAGGATGTCCACAGTACGTTGATTATGAGGCTTTAAAGACTTAGAAATTCAAAGATAAAAATTCTCTGTCCAATCTATAACTTTCTTTATATTGAACAAGTTTCTAATGGGGTTAAAGTTATTCAATCCTGCACATACTTTGTTATATTCCTTTTATTGTTGAAATGAGTGCAGCCAGTGCCTTGTTTAAAAATCTCTTTTTATTCATTGTATTCTTAAAATAATGTCTAACACTTCCATGGAGTAAGATAGGTATATATACTGCTTTGAAATAGCTTATAAGATTTGTCGGATGCTCTATTTAGATCCTCCTGCTTATATTATACAAATAAGAAAATTTTCCTTTTCTTATTAAATTCGCCTCATCATTTTGAGTAATGTTCTAAAGTGAAGGTAAAATTCAAATTCTTATATCATTATTTTATTCCTATGACTATTAATAAAAGGTATGGAAATTAATAAGTTACTGAAAAACTTGAAAGTTGTTTGAAATTTTACTGATGGGAAACATAATGAATGGATTAAGAATACCAAAAGTTAGTCGTAAAGAAAACAAAACTTTAGGAGTAGCCATGTAATGAAATCTAATGATAAATGTACATTTCTTAATAAAAATTTTCGATCAGAAGTAGCTTACATCTGATCATTACTGTAAGAATGAAGTGCCTCTATGTCAGAAAAGGGTGCCAAACATTTTTGCTGTCGGCGACTTCCACCTCGCCAAGAGCTTTTGAGGTGCAATCCCCAGTGCTAACCATTTCATGAGGCTATGTTGGTCTCGATTTGGAGGATGGTTCGTGTCTATGCATTCCAGGAGCCGTTCCACGGCAAACCTCTGGCGGCTTGCCGATGGTCATCTGGAGGCTGATGGGCTAATGACTGTCGACCTAACTAGAGTCCTTTCTTGGTTTTGGGAGCACCCTTACGAAAGCCACTTTTCGTCAAGTCGGATAGCAGCCACGGCTGGGGCGCCCCGAGGGCTGCCTGCCGGGCAGCTCTTTTGTGATGGACGGCTGGTGGTGGAGGGGGTCCGGGTCACGTTGGTCAGTGCTCGGTCCTTTCTCGGTACCATTCGGGAGGGCACTCGGTCTGCAATCACAAGATCCGCTTCCCGCGCGCCGGGGACGGTGTCTCGCTCGCCCTGGCCCAGACTACTGCTTCATCCTCCGGAGCGTCTGGAGACAGATTGTCCGGGAGTGCATGGTGGGTCACCACGGATGTTGGCGTGTGGTCACGACCGCCTGGCCCGTGCAGAGGGCTGGACGGTGCGTGCAAAGGTTTGGGCTTGGGGGCTGCCTTACAGGGGTTGGAATGGCGCATGGAGCATAGTGAGCAGGTGGAATTGATGGCTGAAAAATTCAGCTGGGTTATCAAGACTGGCTGCGATAGGGTCCTACGGCGGCTAAGGCTAATGGACGGACCCTTGAGTCGTGGTCAGTCCGCTGATCAGAGAGTGCCTGGAGCCGTCATGACCTCCGCTTTTGGGAGGCCGTCTGTTGATCGCAGACGGCGGCCCGGAAAAAGGTGGTGGTTCTCTGACCTGAGCGTGCTGGGCGCAATGGTAGATCGTAGTAAGCCCAAGCGTAGCCTCCTAACGGGGATTATCGTTTTTGACGTGCGCGCTGAGGTGCTACGTATCTACCGGCGCGTCCGCAGTGAATACGTACATGTCATCAAGGAAACCACACTCGTTTTCGGCAAAACTCCATGCGCGAGTTGCAACGCAACCCCTGGCAGCTCACGAAATCAAGTTACGGCCCCAAGCCATTGCACGTGCTGTCCGGTGTTCGGTGCGGGTTTGGTGGTCGGGACCACACGTTGACGTCTGTGGCGACTTGCCGTGCGTTCCTGGATACTCTGTTTCCGGATGTTCGGGGGGATGAGGTGGTGGTCGACGTCAGGGCGGATGGGGCGCTTTCCCAGGCGTGCGGGCTGTAGATCCCGTGATTGTGGACCGAGTGTTTTCGCGAATGGCGCTGGGGGGAGGGCCAGGTGTTGGCTGGCTTAACCCGGATGTCTTCTATCGCCTGTTGCCTGTCATGGGAGGGCTTCTTGGTGGGCGGTTCACGGGGTGCTTTGGTTGGGGTTTCTTTCCGCTTGTTGGGGGGTGGCTTTGGTGAGGGTGCTCTTGGGACCGAGGAGGGATTCTGGTTCGGTCGGCGGTTGTCGGCCCGTCGGCCTCTTGATGGTTGTCGGCAGGTTGCTTGGGTAGCTGGTTGTGGAGCGGCTCTGGGAACGCATCGATGTGAGCTGTCTTTTGAGTCGAGCCAATATGGCTTCATGAATGGGGTGGCACCGAGGATTGCATCTTGAATACACTTGCCGAAGTGGAAGGCGCCGACTGTGGATGTGTTTGGCAATTTTTATTGACATGGAGGCGGCATTTTCTTCTTTGTGTTGGAGTTCTATCCTCTATTGGTTTGAGCGCCGATATGTTCCTGTGACATTGCAGGCCGTAGTGCGAGACTATTTGTCTAACCGTGCGGCTTTGTTTGGAGATGCGCTCCTGGCTTCCGTCACCGGGTTAAGCCCGCACAGTTACGTTCTCGGTCCTCTGCTCTGTAGCCTGGTGTTTGACGGATCTCTGGGCTTACATTCACAGAACGGTTCGCGGGTCGGATTTCGCCGATGAATGTCTTCTGTTGTTTCGTGGTGGTTCGTGGCCGCGGCTGGGGGACCGGGTGCGGGCGGCTTTGTCGACCGCGGAGGCTGGATAGATGTGCATAATTTTGGGATTTCTGTGCCCAAAACGATGTTTGTGCTTCTCGGGTGCGCGGACGGATTGTTGTGCAGTCGTGGCTCCAACACTGAATGTAAGGGTTGTGTGATCGGTGAGCTGGGGTCCATGGGTGCCTGGGTTTTTGTTTGATGGAAGTTTGTTGTTTGGCAGCCACATTGGTCGGGTGGCGTCGGACGCCGTCTCTGTGGTGCGGAGGCTTAGGAGGGTTTCTCTGGGGATTTCGGGCTGTCTAGCTGTCGTTTGTACATGGTGTGCCTGGGTGTTTTCGAAAGTGTGACTCTTGTGTTTCGTCCATTTGGGCGCATATTTTGGTCGCAGTCGATCGCTTATTTGGATCTTTGAGAGTGCCCGGCGCGGAGCCTTAATCGTATGCACTGGTGTGTTTAAACAACCTCTTACGAGGCTGCCGCCGTGTTGGAGGGGGGGGGGGTTAATTTGTTGGAGAAGTTTTCGGGCGGCTGTGAGGATGTTGCGATTGCGGGATTGGAGCGGTGATGAGAATGCGCCGGTTCTAGTTTTTGAGCAGTTGCCCTTCTCTCGTCTGAGGGGGAGGCTTCGCAGCCTCGAGATGGATGCATTGCGGTTGGGTGCTGGACGGGCCAAGAGGGTGATCTCGGGTGTGTTTGGTGAATTTGCTTGTAATGCCCGAGCGGACGGAGGGCGGTGGGAGTCTTATGAAAGCGCGAATGTCATATCATCTGTAGAATTACCATCCCTTTCTTGTACAAAGCGGTTCGCATTGTTGAAATGTAGATAATGGTTCATAAAAAAAAACCCAGTTTTTATATTTCAGGCCTTTGGTCCTGGGCATGCATCACACATTTGCACGATTAAGAATGGACTTTGGTGGGTTCAGGGAGGGATGTCTTCCATTTCATCAAGTTTTTTGTTTGTCTCTAGAAAGGGGCATGTTCGCTAATGGAGGGTCGTTAATGCCGTCAGCTACTGGCAATCGTGGTGCTTCGTGTTGTGTGCCTGAGCCGTCAGCGGCAGCAGTTTCCGCTTCAATTCATTTGAATTTCTTCCTCTATTCCATTTTCTTTCCATCGTCAGTGTTTGTCTCAACTGTGTCGTCTTGTCATAGCTGCTTTGATTGCACGGTAGTTCTGGAATGTTTCAGTTGTGTGATCAGACGCGCTTGGGCTCGTTCATAGCGCGTTCGCACGGGCTGTAGATGTGGCCCAGACTGGTTGGAGCCGAAGTGCTGTGCACCGGAACTCTCTGAGACATGCAGGTGTGCACTGGCCGGGTAGAGCGGGAGGTGGTTTGAGGGTGCTGAAGCTCTATCCGTACCCTAACCACTGAGCCTGGCTGTGTGAGGGACAGAGCGGCTGGGTTGCGGCTGTGGCCCGCGTGAGTTGTTTAGTGTTCATCATGTTTAATGGGATCCATTCAGAAAACCTTAATGATGTTATGTTATTGGTCAAGAGTTGAAAAAGATAGTTCATGTTTTTTCGGTATATTTTATTGTATAAATATGTTTCTCACAACACGTTTTTGGCAGTAACAATGAAACAGGTCGTGGTTCTGGAGAAGATTCTGAACCAGAGTAGATTAAAATTAGATAAAGTAAGACAAAGTGGAAACCGGTGGATTTTGTCAGATGAACCAACGGGAGACTCATCTTTTATGCATGCTTTGCCCGCCACAGGATTTTTTGGTTGGTCCTTTCACTACGTATGTGTATTGGGTGTGACTTCAGATTTTAATCCAGAGTATCTAAAAGTTAGATAGATGTTTTTTTTTGGAATCGGACTGAAAAATCATAGCTTTAGGGTACGCGTTTTGCAGCGGCTTGGTGAGCGTATATCCACCTTACTATATTCCTTTATATTTCTCCTACTGGCTCCGGAGTTTGAATTTTTTTTTGAAGGGGTGTCAGAGGAAAAAAAGGAAAAGTAAGGATAAAGGACAAGTATAATTTAAGTTTATTTATAAATATAACAACTCAAACAGATAAACAAAAAAACCAAAAAGAAATTTTTTAATTAATATACAAACAAAAAACCTTGAGGCGACTCTTTTATTATATTTAAAATACCAGCCCTGAACAGACAGAGAGACACACATACAAATTCCCTTAGTAGGGTAGGATTACAGTGGGAACGGTTATAAAGATAAATAAGTATCCGTTTTTTTAAATTCCTGGATATCTTGAGGTTCATTAAGTTTTATTAAGTCCTAGTTATAAAGTTCTGTTTGTATGTTGTCATCTGTGGTGCTTCTTTATTAAAAACCCGCTTAATTTACAATCATGAAATTTGGTTTAATAGCTTTTGTATGAGAGGAATTTATTCATTTATTCTACTAGTATTAGCTATATGGAAAAAAACTGAATGTGGAATACAGAGATATTGAGAAGGTATTATTCTGAAAGAGGTTGGATCGTGTGAAAGGTTCACTTATAGTTTTGGCTAATAAAAAAAAAAAATTATTAGCATTATCACTTATAATTGAAACAATTTTGAAATGAAATATTTATCTTGTATAGAAAATCGAAGTTCTGTTTTTTTTTTTTGATAGTTTACAACTTTTATCAGAAGGGTAAGGCGAAAATTAAAAACTTTCTTTAAGAATTAATTTTTTTTAAAACATCCCAAAATATTGTCAGTTTAGATAAATATTGTTAATATACCTCAAATCAGAATTAGGTTTAAGTGTATATGAATTTGGTTGATTGTAATGGATTTTTGCAGTAGATTTGATTTTAATTATTACTTGTACGGAGTACAAAGCACTTTGGTTACAATCGATTGGACCAAAAGTGGTCAAAATATTTGAGTTTTAGACTTTTTCTTAACTGCAGTGATAAGCCCTCATTGAGAACTTTTCAACGATATATCATAAGTGGTACTTATTTTCATTGGTTCCAGAAATATAGCAAATAAAATTTTAATTAATGAAATATTTGGATCGTACAAGGGAAGGCATATCGGTTCGAATCCATTACCTTATTTTTAACTTTAATTTTTTTAATTTAAATATATTGATTTATTCATAATTATTAACTTCTGATTGTAAAAAAATCTTTTATAATAATAACAATTAAAAAAAAAAAAAAGAAAAAATCAGGAATTCTTAGTGAAAGTGTATATGTAATTTAATACAAGGACTTAATTTAATACAAGGATTTAATTTAGTACAAGGAAGTCAGGTGGTGTCCACATTGAAGCCATTGAAACTTATATTTTATTAAAAAACGTATATGGCAATGAATATTTAACACGTGCGCGAGGTTTTGAGTCGTTTAAGAGTTTCCCAAGGTGATCGAGAAGACAAAGATGATATTCGCCCGAGTCGCCCCACCACGTCAAAACGGATAAAAATATTTAAAAAATTGGTAACCTGATCCGATCTGACGGTCAGTTTACAATCCAGCACAGTTTACTACAAAATTCTTTATTTTCCTGGCACGATTTTCGTATTAATTAAATTTTTTCTCGAATAGCAAAGAATTTTATTTTGTAAATATTTTATGTTTATTTACTCCCTAAAAAAGAATTCCGTAGGCGTAAAGATATAATAAAGAGTGGTCTCTTTTTTCTGTTTAGCCTCCGGAACCAACGTAATTATTACTTCAGAGATGAATGACGATGATATGTACGTATGAATGTAAATGAAGTGTAGGCTTGTTTAGTCTCAGGTCGACCGTTCCCTAATTGACCCGTGGTTAATTGAAACCCAACCGCTAAAGATCACCGGTATCCACGATCTAGTATTCAGATCCATATAAAAGTAATTGCTTTTGATTTGAACAATATCAGTGGTCATTCAACTGACCCTAATCAATCGGTAATGGCATTATTATCCGAAACATTATTTGGTCCGATGAAGCAAACTTAAAGTTTTCAGGCGCCGTTAACAGGTAACTGCGTTTAATACTCAACAAGAAACTGTCATGTTATAGTTGAAGAAAGGTTGAATCGAGTAAGTGTTACAGCTTAGACAGGTATGGGTGTAAAGTTTAGCTGGACTTGTCAATCTCGATACAAGTGCAAACCGATACAGTTAGGTGAGAGATACCATTATATCAGCTTCATTACTACAACACGACAATGAGGAGTTCTGTTTTCAACACTATGAGACACCTGCAAATGCGCGGCTTACTTGACCAAGAATTCCCAAAAATTGAATAGGGCGATGAAAATCGCCAAAAAAGAGTGAAAAGTGAATGAATCTTTGAAAATAAAGAACTTTTAGTAGTAAAGTGTGTTTGGGTATAAAATGTAGATTGCATGAATGTATTACTGCTGGAGGCAAACAATCTGAGTACTCGTCAGGTTTTTTTAAATTCCAATTTCTAGCTAATCCTCATTGTTGTTATTAAACTGTGGTATTACAAGTTGCTTTTTACTTGCAAGTTCCGTAACTGTAAACCTTCTATTGCCAAGTATATTTTATCAAACGTAATATATATTTCTACTTATACATAAAACTTTAAAATTTAGATTAAAACTCTCTGGAAAATAATATTCTTAATCTTAAAAAAATTAATATAAAACCCGAATATTTTGTATTCAATAAAAAATATGATGTGGACACTACATGACTTCCTTGTACGCCTATTAAATTACATATCCACTTTTTTTTTAATGTAAAGAACATAACAATTTATTTCATTAATAACTTCTGATACTTTTTTCTCTTTTTATATTGAATTATTATTTATCGTAAAATCGCTCAATAATAAGAGGTCAATAATTATTAATAAAACAGTATATTTAAATTAAAAAAAAAGTTATAAAAAAAGGAGAAGAAGTCTGATTCGAACCGATATGCCTTCCCCTTGTAAGATCCAAATATTTCATTAATTAAAATCTTATTTGACTATAACTCGGGAATCTATTAAAATAAGGATTATTACTGCAGTTGAGAAAAATTCCAAAATCCAAATTATTTGAATTTGGATGAACGCAATTAAAAGGGAAGGTGCACAACTAGATGTTACAATAGCCCTAAATCCAAAATTTCAACATCCTACGGCTAATCATTTCTCAGGTATGCGAGATAAATACGTACGTACAAACGTCACGCCGAAACTTGTCATAATGGATTCAGGTTTGGTGAAAATGGATATTTTCATTAAAATCTGAAAATTGAGATTTTTCGCGATCACAATATTTCCTTTCTACAAGAAAGTAAAAATACAGTTTGACAAGATTACGTCTGTGTTACAATTTTACTAATATTTTAAATTTCAAAGCAATATTTAGTTTTCTATCTATTAAAAATATGAATTTTAAATAATTACATAAAAAACAGACCCCGACGGGGAGTCTTATTCTTTAAGACTTTGGGGGTTGGCATCCCCACGGACCTAGCCTCTGCAGCTCTTCTTCCCACTACACACAGTGCTGCAGAACACTTTACTCTATACACAGACACTACACCAAGAACACTACACAGATTACAACATATACCCTTACACAACTACACAACATACAACATAATTTTCTCATACATTTACACTCGATGGTGATGCGGCATCTTACCAAACGCAACCGTAACCCAAGGTGGGAACTATCGTGCCGATGGGTGAATGGATCTACGTAGTGAGTCTCGAACGATGTCCTCTGGGCACCAGGGCAAACCCAGTTATTTGTATTTAGCTCTAGCTCCAGTACGCGTGCGCTCTGCTGGAGTTGTCCGTTATATCGCCGGTACTCGTGGGACCAAAATTTCAGTTCCAACAATAAATTCTATGATGGTTGGTGGTCCATCTGATAAAACCACAAATTTTAGTCTAGTGAAAAGGCCTCGGTCAGCTTTGTCTGACGAGGATAATGTTACTGCAGAAGAGAATTGTAATATCAAATATAAGAATGTTCGTTTTGATGTTCTTCGGAGGAATCAGGAGAGTGGCTCCCTTCAAAAGGTCTCACCTGTCCTGATTAACGAATGTGTCACCGGTTCTATTGGTTTTCCGAAGAAAATCAGAAAACTACGAAACTGAAATATTCTTATAGAAACATGAGCAGAGTCGCTCCCTATTACGTCTCAGCAATATGGATGGCATAAACATAAATGCTACATGCCACAAGACCCTAAATACCAGCCGGGGAGTAATTTTTTGCCGCGACCTTCTGGAAATATATATAAACGAAATTGCTGATGAACTTCGTGCTCAAGATATTACAGAAGTGAAGCGTATAATGAAAAGGCAGAACGGAATGGAAGAACCAACACCTTATCTTATACTGACGTTTAACCTTCCAGTCCCACCGGAAGAAATGAAAATAGGTTATCTTTCAGATCGAGTACGACCTTTCATTCTCAACCCTTGATGATGTTTCAAATGCCAAGGGTATGGTCACACGGCAATATCTTGCTCAAAAACAGAGGTATGTGCTAAAGAAGGACACATTGATACTAACTGCCAAGAAGATGAAAAAAGTGATAATTGCAGTGGTTCGCACACAGCTCGCTCTCGAAATTGCCCAACTTTTAAGGAAGAAAAGGCAATTCTCAGAATCTCTATCGAGCGGCGGGCAGAAAATATTAAAAAAACTCATAAAACCTTGTCAAACCACACGTAACTTTTTCTGCCGCTACATCACAAGAAGCTCCTACAAATTTATGTAATCAGCTATTCGGATCCTGCAGTGAGCTAAAAAAACTTGTTCAGGTGTTATCTGATCAAGTTGCCTCACGAACAAAAAGTCTTTGGTTGCAGTTAGTTAATCTAACAGACTGCTGATCCCTATGAAAGTTCCTGTTCCCAAAGTTTTACCGGTACGGACAGGGATTATCACAGCTGGCAGTAAGCCACCTAATAAGCTCCGCGTTAAGGGAACCCACATAACCATTCCCTCTGGGATGTCATCTGCGGCATCCCATCTTCACCATCACCTCATATACTGGAGGATGTGGTTGAAGAACCACCTGACCCCAGGGCATCGGAGTTCTTTAAAATAAAAAATACAAAAAATAAAAACCGAATCACGTACAACTAATTTTTATATAGTTTTCTGAATTTATTTTTCACACTTATGAACATTATTCAATGGAATGTTAGAGGTCTTCGGTCTCGCACTGAAGATATTAAAGTACTGGCGCACGCACATGATCCACTAATCATTTGTTTCAAAGAAACTCATCTTCTACAACATAACCCAATAATACTTAGAGGGTACTTCTGTGAGAGATACGACTGTCTAGTAGACAGTAGAGAGAATGGTGGAGTGTCTATTTTCATGAAGAATGGGGTTTCGGTTACAAGGATTCAACTAACTGCACTCATTCCTGCTGTTGCAGTAAATGTCTCTATCCCCTTCAAATTGCATTTCTGCAATTTGAATCTCTCACCGAACACTGAGTTCAGTGCTCAAGATATCTCCAATCTCCTCACCATCTCTATCATTAATAGTAGGAGACTTCAATGCCCACCATATTTCCTGGGGCTCAACTTTCTACTCTACTCGAGGAAATATAATAAACAGAGTGAGACAATACTTAGACTTTTGTCTACTGAATAACGGATCAGACTAATTCATGTCTTTATCATCTGGTACTGTATCTAACATCGATCTCTACATATACTCGCAATCCTCGGTGCCAACCCCTTTCATGAAGCCGTATTGGCAGATGATAGAATATGTCCTGGTCAAGCTGGTCAATCCCCGGTGCCTCTTCCTTGATGCACTCCATTTCAATCCGAAGCGAGCAGAAAACCAGGTATTTTGGAGCAACACTCCCTTGTGAAGCGGGTGACAGAAGCGATTCTCAGGGCCTGTTCCAAGCAAACAACTGTAATTCGGTTACAATCGTCTGGGGGTCGGCTAGACAAAAGAAAATAGTTTTAATTGGAAAGAATTTAAGTAGCATAGTTTTTTGATGGGAATAACGGAATATAGGTTGCGGGTGTTTTCGTAGTTTGTATCTCTTATCTCCAATTAACCTTTGAAACCTCTAATTATGAGAAAAAGTGACAATAAAAAGTATAAGTAATAATAATTTAAATAATTTCAATTAATGGTGATGGATTTAAATTATTTTATTTATTATTACTTCAATGGATTGATTACGCTTCTTTTACGGTCATATTTATTAGACCGACGATTGGTCATCCTTGTGGGGGAGACCATTTCATCCACCAGAGAAATAGCCGCTGGAGTTCCCCAAGGAGCAGTGCTTTCTCCTTTCCTGTACACTTTGTATATAAACGATTTGCCGCTGGCGGAAGGGCTAAAAACGGCCCACTATACAGACGACACGGCATACTTTTACGAATCCGCAAATGTGGATTACGCGGTCCAGAGGCTCCAAAGGCAATTGGATTTAGTGGAGCCGTGGCTCGAAATGTGGTGAATCAGGGTCAACGGTAAAAAATCGGTGGCCGTGATGTTCACATACAAGACACGTGCACCGGCCAGGCAGTTGGAAATCTCAGGAAAAAATCCCTTTTGAGACATTTTAAACAGTTAACCTGTTAACAGTTAAGTACCTGGGATTAGTCTTGGACAGGCGGCTTACCTTCGGGGAACATGTTAACTATGTGACCCGGAGGGCTAAGGCTGCCAGGGTCTCACTATACGCAGTGCTGAACAATGCCAGCCCATACCCACTGGCGACTAAATTACTCATTTTTCGGCTGTACGTACTGCCGATTCTGACATATGCTTACCCGTCATGGGGGGCATTGTTGAGCTCCACGCTTCAAAAGAAGATTGAAGCCGTCCAAAATGAAGCATTGTTTGGAGCTCCGTGGTTCGTCAGAAACGCCACTCTCCGATGCGACGCAAGATTACTAACCGTGACCGAAATGGGGGTGGCACAGGCGCGCAGACTGTTCGGGAGAGCGGCTGTGTCCAAACACGATCATATTCGGGACATCTGCTGAGAGGACCCAACTCCTCAAGGTGTAAGGAAGCGGCCTCACGCCGTATTGGATGAACCACCGTGAGGATGCGGTGCGGGAGTCGAGGATTGACAAACAAGGCTGAGGGGCCTCTGTATCGCGTGAGCTACAACCGGAATAACGCGATAGAAAAATTTCCGGCCTCGCGAGTGAACATTTTTTAGTTTAAATTGTAGTTTGAAACAACGAGCTGTACAGTCTCGCTGACAGACCATGAAAGGCGGTAAGTATCCATTCAAAATTTTTTTTTATTTTTCAGATCGAGAACTACCGTACCGAGACAATTCTGAAAAATTGGAGCCTTGCCACAATGCCGACAGAGGTAAGGAGTCGAACAAACGCCGTTTGGCGTTTGGCGAATGCAGGTTTTTTTCGCGTGAGAGATACCCCCCCCCCCTCTTATTCTATATATATATATATAATATATACAAAATAGCTTGATAATTAATATTTTATTTATATTAATATCAGAAATATATTTGGATGGCGCCCACCGGCAGAAGGAGGACAAATCCCTTTCCTTTTCAAATTATCCTACTTATCCCAAAATTAAAATAATAAAAACCTTCCTTTTTTTGTGCGTCTGTGTGTTCTGTTTTCTGTTTCAGATATCACACCCACGACAACCACCACAACACTAGTTTCTTCACTGCGGCCACGCGGTCCCCCCTAACCCTTCCCGGACACACGTGTGTCTGGAAGATTAATTATTTGATGTGTTTGAGTAATCCGCACTTACTTCTTCGACAAAAGGCGATCGCCGCTCCCAAACGCGATCGCGAATCATGTTTTACCCAAATTGTAAGTTCCCCTTTTTCCTTTCCTTTCAAGAACGAAGAAGAGGGAACGAGTCCAGCAGCCACCAACAGCATAGAAGAACGAAGAAAGAAGAAACCTGCACTTTCCCCTGTTCAGCCCTTCAGGGCCACGGGAACAACAAGGTTAATGGCATGTAATTTCGATTACTGCCGAGTCTCGGAAAGTGTAGGCCAAAGAAGAACGAAGAGGTCATCTGAAGAAGAAAAAGAAGAAAGAAGACCCATTACGCGACCCGCCGTCACGGACTGGAATCCGGAAAAAGAGCCCAGCAGAGAAGCAACGTGAAGGGCAGCCACCGAAGAAATAGATTAAGATCTTCTCCTTTATCCGTACCTTAAAAAATTTCAATACATACAATTAATTAAATTAAATCAGCAATTGCGGCTCCCTCCGGAGAAGCGGGCGCATTGCTCCCTCCAAACGATTAGAGCCCCGTTGTGGCGTATTCCTGCTAGTCTATGAAGCGTTAGCACCGAAAGGACTTCAGCGGACGGTCTGAAGGGAAATTACGTCGGGAGCACAGGTTTTAAAAGCCTAGTCTCCCGCGGTCGGACCCAGAAATGAGTTTGAGAACGCTGGTCCAAACGGATATGGAACGCTATTCACAAATCCGTCCATAAAATATAACAAAACTTGAAACTTAGATCCGACATTAAAAATAAACCCTTAAAACACGCCCGTTTAACAGAAACATAAAGCAGCAAGGGACACTGTCCACGCTCTGCGATTCGAAGGGAGAATTTGTGAAACTCCCGCCACTTTTGCGTTCCGTTCCGTTCCCATCCCTTCTTTGTATTGATTAGGGTTGGCTGCTGGTCCATTACCAGGAATACCGACGTGGTCAGGTGTCCATATCAAGATGCATTGTTTGCAGTTGTCTTTACGGTTTTTAAATGCTGCCAATATATCCAGAACAAGTGCATCATACGTGTAGCCACTCCTTAAAGCAGTGATTGCACTTAGGAATCGGACTAGAGAAGCACTTTTTCGTTGTAATGTAATACTTAATGAAGAGCTTGCTGAATTGCATATAACTCTGCTGTGTTGACACTGGCTATTGCAGATAAACCCCAAAACGGGGATTCCTGCTATCTTGTTCTTCTTTAAATTTTAGAGTAACATGTATGACAGTAACTTCAAACCATTTCGTATAATATATTTCATCAATGTACAGGTATGTTTTTTGTAAGTTGACTTTTTATTTTATTTATAAAAAAAAAATGTATTGTTTACTGCTACCATGAACTTTCTAAAATTACTCAGATTATCAATTGGATTTATTTTGTTTAGAAAACAAATTGTCTTCTTAAATGTCCCCCCTTATGGGATTGGGAAATATTTCCTGAACAGGAAATATACTTATTGTCAATTATTATTTACTTCCTTTAAAACTTCATTTTAAAAGTTTCTATGATATGTTTTTCTTCCCTTATAACATTTTTGTGGCAAAGTTACATAGAATAAAATTTCGTTCATAGTATGAAACTACAAAATTTAAGTTTTATAGCGTGACAAAAAAAAAATCATTATCATGTGAAGATTGAATAAAAGATATGAAACCAATTGTTCAAGATCTAAGATTTGTATTGGATTTATCTACCACAAAAGAGATTTAAGAAAGATGTCCTGCAAAAGTTACAAATTTTATAAATGTTGCTACTAATTAGTATTGTTAATTTTATTAGCATGTTACTGAGTTGACCAACCTTAATCACAAGAGTGAGAAAAATCTTCCCATAAATAAATAAATAACAAAAGTAGTTTCACAGAGAGTATCAAGTTAGGTCTGAAAATAAACTTGGAAAGCATCAAAATAATGAAAAATAATTTTATGGATAGTAGAAGTAAAAGATCAAGAATTCAAATACGTGGAAGGTTACTTAAAAAAGATTACGGACCATTCAATACTTTTTTCTTGCGAGGGTGAAAGTAGATGCTGGGATATCGAGATAATTAATATTAAGTTTGACAGATTTACATTATTTGCTATATTCTACCGCTTAGTGTACTCCCCTATAGAGTGTTAAAGTGAATAAGACAACTGACATTGCCATTGCTGATACAATCTTAATTGCCAAAAAAATGTGTACATTTTTTGACTTTAAAAAGTGATACCAGGTTAAAATTCATTGAAAATTGATTGCTGTGTGCAATGTTAATGTGATGAATAAAAGATCAGTCCAAGAATGTTGTGAAATGGTTCAGAATAATAGAAAAAGATATTACCCAATACACAATCTGTATTTCAATCAATTTCATTCTGTACAAAAAGTTAAACCAACTCATATATTTGGACAAGAGATCAGAATAGATAAAAAGGCAATATTTTAATGATAAAACTGAGATTATTTTCATTCCATAATATATTTGTATTATTATTATTATTATAATACAGTCATAGTCGTGGTTGTAGGTACTAGATGTAATATTCAGCAGTATGTTCATTTATTTTAAATAATATTGGGTGACATTTTCTGTATTTTATGCTGTTTTATTGTTGTTCTGCCCGTTTTACATAGGATGTCCACAGTACGTTGATTATGAGGCTTTAAAGACTTAGAAATTCAAAGATAAAAATTCTCTGTCCAATCTATAACTTTCTTTATATTGAACAAGTTTCTAATGGGGTTAAAGTTATTCAATCCTGCACATACTTTGTTATATTCCTTTTATTGTTGAAATGAGTGCAGCCAGTGCCTTGTTTAAAAATCTCTTTTTATTCATTGTATTCTTAAAATAATGTCTAACACTTCCATGGAGTAAGATAGGTATATATACTGCTTTGAAATAGCTTATAAGATTTGTCGGATGCTCTATTTAGATCCTCCTGCTTATATTATACAAATAAGAAAATTTTCCTTTTCTTATTAAATTCGCCTCATCATTTTGAGTAATGTTCTAAAGTGAAGGTAAAATTCAAATTCTTATATCATTATTTTATTCCTATGACTATTAATAAAAGGTATGGAAATTAATAAGTTACTGAAAAACTTGAAAGTTGTTTGAAATTTTACTGATGGGAAACATAATGAATGGATTAAGAATACCAAAAGTTAGTCGTAAAGAAAACAAAACTTTAGGAGTAGCCATGTAATGAAATCTAATGATAAATGTACATTTCTTAATAAAAATTTTCGATCAGAAGTAGCTTACATCTGATCATTACTGTAAGAATGAAGTGCCTCTATGTCAGAAAAGGGTGCCAAACATTTTTGCTGTCGGCGACTTCCACCTCGCCAAGAGCTTTTGAGGTGCAATCCCCAGTGCTAACCATTTCATGAGGCTATGTTGGTCTCGATTTGGAGGATGGTTCGTGTCTATGCATTCCAGGAGCCGTTCCACGGCAAACCTCTGGCGGCTTGCCGATGGTCATCTGGAGGCTGATGGGCTAATGACTGTCGACCTAACTAGAGTCCTTTCTTGGTTTTGGGAGCACCCTTACGAAAGCCACTTTTCGTCAAGTCGGATAGCAGCCACGGCTGGGGCGCCCCGAGGGCTGCCTGCCGGGCAGCTCTTTTGTGATGGACGGCTGGTGGTGGAGGGGGTCCGGGTCACGTTGGTCAGTGCTCGGTCCTTTCTCGGTACCATTCGGGAGGGCACTCGGTCTGCAATCACAAGATCCGCTTCCCGCGCGCCGGGGACGGTGTCTCGCTCGCCCTGGCCCAGACTACTGCTTCATCCTCCGGAGCGTCTGGAGACAGATTGTCCGGGAGTGCATGGTGGGTCACCACGGATGTTGGCGTGTGGTCACGACCGCCTGGCCCGTGCAGAGGGCTGGACGGTGCGTGCAAAGGTTTGGGCTTGGGGGCTGCCTTACAGGGGTTGGAATGGCGCATGGAGCATAGTGAGCAGGTGGAATTGATGGCTGAAAAATTCAGCTGGGTTATCAAGACTGGCTGCGATAGGGTCCTACGGCGGCTAAGGCTAATGGACGGACCCTTGAGTCGTGGTCAGTCCGCTGATCAGAGAGTGCCTGGAGCCGTCATGACCTCCGCTTTTGGGAGGCCGTCTGTTGATCGCAGACGGCGGCCCGGAAAAAGGTGGTGGTTCTCTGACCTGAGCGTGCTGGGCGCAATGGTAGATCGTAGTAAGCCCAAGCGTAGCCTCCTAACGGGGATTATCGTTTTTGACGTGCGCGCTGAGGTGCTACGTATCTACCGGCGCGTCCGCAGTGAATACGTACATGTCATCAAGGAAACCACACTCGTTTTCGGCAAAACTCCATGCGCGAGTTGCAACGCAACCCCTGGCAGCTCACGAAATCAAGTTACGGCCCCAAGCCATTGCACGTGCTGTCCGGTGTTCGGTGCGGGTTTGGTGGTCGGGACCACACGTTGACGTCTGTGGCGACTTGCCGTGCGTTCCTGGATACTCTGTTTCCGGATGTTCGGGGGGATGAGGTGGTGGTCGACGTCAGGGCGGATGGGGCGCTTTCCCAGGCGTGCGGGCTGTAGATCCCGTGATTGTGGACCGAGTGTTTTCGCGAATGGCGCTGGGGGGAGGGCCAGGTGTTGGCTGGCTTAACCCGGATGTCTTCTATCGCCTGTTGCCTGTCATGGGAGGGCTTCTTGGTGGGCGGTTCACGGGGTGCTTTGGTTGGGGTTTCTTTCCGCTTGTTGGGGGGTGGCTTTGGTGAGGGTGCTCTTGGGACCGAGGAGGGATTCTGGTTCGGTCGGCGGTTGTCGGCCCGTCGGCCTCTTGATGGTTGTCGGCAGGTTGCTTGGGTAGCTGGTTGTGGAGCGGCTCTGGGAACGCATCGATGTGAGCTGTCTTTTGAGTCGAGCCAATATGGCTTCATGAATGGGGTGGCACCGAGGATTGCATCTTGAATACACTTGCCGAAGTGGAAGGCGCCGACTGTGGATGTGTTTGGCAATTTTTATTGACATGGAGGCGGCATTTTCTTCTTTGTGTTGGAGTTCTATCCTCTATTGGTTTGAGCGCCGATATGTTCCTGTGACATTGCAGGCCGTAGTGCGAGACTATTTGTCTAACCGTGCGGCTTTGTTTGGAGATGCGCTCCTGGCTTCCGTCACCGGGTTAAGCCCGCACAGTTACGTTCTCGGTCCTCTGCTCTGTAGCCTGGTGTTTGACGGATCTCTGGGCTTACATTCACAGAACGGTTCGCGGGTCGGATTTCGCCGATGAATGTCTTCTGTTGTTTCGTGGTGGTTCGTGGCCGCGGCTGGGGGACCGGGTGCGGGCGGCTTTGTCGACCGCGGAGGCTGGATAGATGTGCATAATTTTGGGATTTCTGTGCCCAAAACGATGTTTGTGCTTCTCGGGTGCGCGGACGGATTGTTGTGCAGTCGTGGCTCCAACACTGAATGTAAGGGTTGTGTGATCGGTGAGCTGGGGTCCATGGGTGCCTGGGTTTTTGTTTGATGGAAGTTTGTTGTTTGGCAGCCACATTGGTCGGGTGGCGTCGGACGCCGTCTCTGTGGTGCGGAGGCTTAGGAGGGTTTCTCTGGGGATTTCGGGCTGTCTAGCTGTCGTTTGTACATGGTGTGCCTGGGTGTTTTCGAAAGTGTGACTCTTGTGTTTCGTCCATTTGGGCGCATATTTTGGTCGCAGTCGATCGCTTATTTGGATCTTTGAGAGTGCCCGGCGCGGAGCCTTAATCGTATGCACTGGTGTGTTTAAACAACCTCTTACGAGGCTGCCGCCGTGTTGGAGGGGGGGGGGGTTAATTTGTTGGAGAAGTTTTCGGGCGGCTGTGAGGATGTTGCGATTGCGGGATTGGAGCGGTGATGAGAATGCGCCGGTTCTAGTTTTTGAGCAGTTGCCCTTCTCTCGTCTGAGGGGGAGGCTTCGCAGCCTCGAGATGGATGCATTGCGGTTGGGTGCTGGACGGGCCAAGAGGGTGATCTCGGGTGTGTTTGGTGAATTTGCTTGTAATGCCCGAGCGGACGGAGGGCGGTGGGAGTCTTATGAAAGCGCGAATGTCATATCATCTGTAGAATTACCATCCCTTTCTTGTACAAAGCGGTTCGCATTGTTGAAATGTAGATAATGGTTCATAAAAAAAAACCCAGTTTTTATATTTCAGGCCTTTGGTCCTGGGCATGCATCACACATTTGCACGATTAAGAATGGACTTTGGTGGGTTCAGGGAGGGATGTCTTCCATTTCATCAAGTTTTTTGTTTGTCTCTAGAAAGGGGCATGTTCGCTAATGGAGGGTCGTTAATGCCGTCAGCTACTGGCAATCGTGGTGCTTCGTGTTGTGTGCCTGAGCCGTCAGCGGCAGCAGTTTCCGCTTCAATTCATTTGAATTTCTTCCTCTATTCCATTTTCTTTCCATCGTCAGTGTTTGTCTCAACTGTGTCGTCTTGTCATAGCTGCTTTGATTGCACGGTAGTTCTGGAATGTTTCAGTTGTGTGATCAGACGCGCTTGGGCTCGTTCATAGCGCGTTCGCACGGGCTGTAGATGTGGCCCAGACTGGTTGGAGCCGAAGTGCTGTGCACCGGAACTCTCTGAGACATGCAGGTGTGCACTGGCCGGGTAGAGCGGGAGGTGGTTTGAGGGTGCTGAAGCTCTATCCGTACCCTAACCACTGAGCCTGGCTGTGTGAGGGACAGAGCGGCTGGGTTGCGGCTGTGGCCCGCGTGAGTTGTTTAGTGTTCATCATGTTTAATGGGATCCATTCAGAAAACCTTAATGATGTTATGTTATTGGTCAAGAGTTGAAAAAGATAGTTCATGTTTTTTCGGTATATTTTATTGTATAAATATGTTTCTCACAACACGTTTTTGGCAGTAACAATGAAACAGGTCGTGGTTCTGGAGAAGATTCTGAACCAGAGTAGATTAAAATTAGATAAAGTAAGACAAAGTGGAAACCGGTGGATTTTGTCAGATGAACCAACGGGAGACTCATCTTTTATGCATGCTTTGCCCGCCACAGGATTTTTTGGTTGGTCCTTTCACTACGTATGTGTATTGGGTGTGACTTCAGATTTTAATCCAGAGTATCTAAAAGTTAGATAGATGTTTTTTTTTGGAATCGGACTGAAAAATCATAGCTTTAGGGTACGCGTTTTGCAGCGGCTTGGTGAGCGTATATCCACCTTACTATATTCCTTTATATTTCTCCTACTGGCTCCGGAGTTTGAATTTTTTTTTGAAGGGGTGTCAGAGGAAAAAAAGGAAAAGTAAGGATAAAGGACAAGTATAATTTAAGTTTATTTATAAATATAACAACTCAAACAGATAAACAAAAAAACCAAAAAGAAATTTTTTAATTAATATACAAACAAAAAACCTTGAGGCGACTCTTTTATTATATTTAAAATACCAGCCCTGAACAGACAGAGAGACACACATACAAATTCCCTTAGTAGGGTAGGATTACAGTGGGAACGGTTATAAAGATAAATAAGTATCCGTTTTTTTAAATTCCTGGATATCTTGAGGTTCATTAAGTTTTATTAAGTCCTAGTTATAAAGTTCTGTTTGTATGTTGTCATCTGTGGTGCTTCTTTATTAAAAACCCGCTTAATTTACAATCATGAAATTTGGTTTAATAGCTTTTGTATGAGAGGAATTTATTCATTTATTCTACTAGTATTAGCTATATGGAAAAAAACTGAATGTGGAATACAGAGATATTGAGAAGGTATTATTCTGAAAGAGGTTGGATCGTGTGAAAGGTTCACTTATAGTTTTGGCTAATAAAAAAAAAAAATTATTAGCATTATCACTTATAATTGAAACAATTTTGAAATGAAATATTTATCTTGTATAGAAAATCGAAGTTCTGTTTTTTTTTTTGATAGTTTACAACTTTTATCAGAAGGGTAAGGCGAAAATTAAAAACTTTCTTTAAGAATTAATTTTTTTTAAAACATCCCAAAATATTGTCAGTTTAGATAAATATTGTTAATATACCTCAAATCAGAATTAGGTTTAAGTGTATATGAATTTGGTTGATTGTAATGGATTTTTGCAGTAGATTTGATTTTAATTATTACTTGTACGGAGTACAAAGCACTTTGGTTACAATCGATTGGACCAAAAGTGGTCAAAATATTTGAGTTTTAGACTTTTTCTTAACTGCAGTGATAAGCCCTCATTGAGAACTTTTCAACGATATATCATAAGTGGTACTTATTTTCATTGGTTCCAGAAATATAGCAAATAAAATTTTAATTAATGAAATATTTGGATCGTACAAGGGAAGGCATATCGGTTCGAATCCATTACCTTATTTTTAACTTTAATTTTTTTAATTTAAATATATTGATTTATTCATAATTATTAACTTCTGATTGTAAAAAAATCTTTTATAATAATAACAATTAAAAAAAAAAAAAAGAAAAAATCAGGAATTCTTAGTGAAAGTGTATATGTAATTTAATACAAGGACTTAATTTAATACAAGGATTTAATTTAGTACAAGGAAGTCAGGTGGTGTCCACATTGAAGCCATTGAAACTTATATTTTATTAAAAAACGTATATGGCAATGAATATTTAACACGTGCGCGAGGTTTTGAGTCGTTTAAGAGTTTCCCAAGGTGATCGAGAAGACAAAGATGATATTCGCCCGAGTCGCCCCACCACGTCAAAACGGATAAAAATATTTAAAAAATTGGTAACCTGATCCGATCTGACGGTCAGTTTACAATCCAGCACAGTTTACTACAAAATTCTTTATTTTCCTGGCACGATTTTCGTATTAATTAAATTTTTTCTCGAATAGCAAAGAATTTTATTTTGTAAATATTTTATGTTTATTTACTCCCTAAAAAAGAATTCCGTAGGCGTAAAGATATAATAAAGAGTGGTCTCTTTTTTCTGTTTAGCCTCCGGAACCAACGTAATTATTACTTCAGAGATGAATGACGATGATATGTACGTATGAATGTAAATGAAGTGTAGGCTTGTTTAGTCTCAGGTCGACCGTTCCCTAATTGACCCGTGGTTAATTGAAACCCAACCGCTAAAGATCACCGGTATCCACGATCTAGTATTCAGATCCATATAAAAGTAATTGCTTTTGATTTGAACAATATCAGTGGTCATTCAACTGACCCTAATCAATCGGTAATGGCATTATTATCCGAAACATTATTTGGTCCGATGAAGCAAACTTAAAGTTTTCAGGCGCCGTTAACAGGTAACTGCGTTTAATACTCAACAAGAAACTGTCATGTTATAGTTGAAGAAAGGTTGAATCGAGTAAGTGTTACAGCTTAGACAGGTATGGGTGTAAAGTTTAGCTGGACTTGTCAATCTCGATACAAGTGCAAACCGATACAGTTAGGTGAGAGATACCATTATATCAGCTTCATTACTACAACACGACAATGAGGAGTTCTGTTTTCAACACTATGAGACACCTGCAAATGCGCGGCTTACTTGACCAAGAATTCCCAAAAATTGAATAGGGCGATGAAAATCGCCAAAAAAGAGTGAAAAGTGAATGAATCTTTGAAAATAAAGAACTTTTAGTAGTAAAGTGTGTTTGGGTATAAATTGTAGATTGCATGAATGTATTACTGCTGGAGGCAAACAATCTGAGTACTCGTCAGGTTTTTTTAAATTCCAATTTCTAGCTAATCCTCATTGTTGTTATTAAACTGTGGTATTACAAGTTGCTTTTTACTTGCAAGTTCCGTAACTGTAAACCTTCTATTGCCAAGTATATTTTATCAAACGTAATATATATTTCTACTTATACATAAAACTTTAAAATTTAGATTAAAACTCTCTGGAAAATAATATTCTTAATCTTAAAAAAATTAATATAAAACCCGAATATTTTGTATTCAATAAAAAATATGATGTGGACACTACATGACTTCCTTGTACGCCTATTAAATTACATATCCACTTTTTTTTTAATGTAAAGAACATAACAATTTATTTCATTAATAACTTCTGATACTTTTTTCTCTTTTTATATTGAATTATTATTTATCGTAAAATCGCTCAATAATAAGAGGTCAATAATTATTAATAAAACAGTATATTTAAATTAAAAAAAAAGTTATAAAAAAAGGAGAAGAAGTCTGATTCGAACCGATATGCCTTCCCCTTGTAAGATCCAAATATTTCATTAATTAAAATCTTATTTGACTATAACTCGGGAATCTATTAAAATAAGGATTATTACTGCAGTTGAGAAAAATTCCAAAATCCAAATTATTTGAATTTGGATGAACGCAATTAAAAGGGAAGGTGCACAACTAGATGTTACAATAGCCCTAAATCCAAAATTTCAACATCCTACGGCTAATCATTTCTCAGGTATGCGAGATAAATACGTACGTACAAACGTCACGCCGAAACTTGTCATAATGGATTCAGGTTTGGTGAAAATGGATATTTTCATTAAAATCTGAAAATTGAGATTTTTCGCGATCACAATATTTCCTTTCTACAAGAAAGTAAAAATACAGTTTGACAAGATTACGTCTGTGTTACAATTTTACTAATATTTTAAATTTCAAAGCAATATTTAGTTTTCTATCTATTAAAAATATGAATTTTAAATAATTACATAAAAAACAGACCCCGACGGGGAGTCTTATTCTTTAAGACTTTGGGGGTTGGCATCCCCACGGACCTAGCCTCTGCAGCTCTTCTTCCCACTACACACAGTGCTGCAGAACACTTTACTCTATACACAGACACTACACCAAGAACACTACACAGATTACAACATATACCCTTACACAACTACACAACATACAACATAATTTTCTCATACATTTACACTCGATGGTGATGCGGCATCTTACCAAACGCAACCGTAACCCAAGGTGGGAACTATCGTGCCGATGGGTGAATGGATCTACGTAGTGAGTTTCGAACGATGTCCTCTGGGCACCAGGGCAAACCCAGTTATTTGTATTTAGCTCTAGCTCCAGTACGCGTGCGCTCTGCTGGAGTTGTCCGTTATATCGCCGGTACTCGTGGGACCAAAATTTCAGTTCCAACAATAAATTCTATGATGGTTGGTGGTCCATCTGAAAAAACCACAAATTTTAGTCTAGTGAAAAGGCCTCGGTCAGCTTTGTCTGACGAGGATAATGTTACTGCAGAAGAGAATTGTAATATCAAATATAAGAATGTTCGTTTTGATGTTCTTCGGAGGAATCAGGAGAGTGGCTCCCTTCAAAAGGTCTCACCTGTCCTGATTAACGAATGTGTCACCGGTTCTATTGGTTTTCCGAAGAAAATCAGAAAACTACGAAACTGAAATATTCTTATAGAAACATGAGCAGAGTCGCTCCCTATTACGTCTCAGCAATATGGATGGCATAAACATAAATGCTACATGCCACAAGACCCTAAATACCAGCCGGGGAGTAATTTTTTGCCGCGACCTTCTGGAAATATATATAAACGAAATTGCTGATGAACTTCGTGCTCAAGATATTACAGAAGTGAAGCGTATAATGAAAAGGCAGAACGGAATGGAAGAACCAACACCTTATCTTATACTGACGTTTAACCTTCCAGTCCCACCGGAAGAAATGAAAATAGGTTATCTTTCAGATCGAGTACGACCTTTCATTCTCAACCCTTGATGATGTTTCAAATGCCAAGGGTATGGTCACACGGCAATATCTTGCTCAAAAACAGAGGTATGTGCTAAAGAAGGACACATTGATACTAACTGCCAAGAAGATGAAAAAAGTGATAATTGCAGTGGTTCGCACACAGCTCGCTCTCGAAATTGCCCAACTTTTAAGGAAGAAAAGGCAATTCTCAGAATCTCTATCGAGCGGCGGGCAGAAAATATTAAAAAACTCATAAAACCTTGTCAAACCACACGTAACTTTTTCTGCCGCTACATCACAAGAAGCTCCTACAAATTTATGTAATCAGCTATTCGGATCCTGCAGTGAGCTAAAAAAACTTGTTCAGGTGTTATCTGATCAAGTTGCCTCACGAACAAAAAGTCTTTGGTTGCAGTTAGTTAATCTAACAGACTGCTGATCCCTATGAAAGTTCCTGTTCCCAAAGTTTTACCGGTACGGACAGGGATTATCACAGCTGGCAGTAAGCCACCTAATAAGCTCCGCGTTAAGGGAACCCACATAACCATTCCCTCTGGGATGTCATCTGCGGCATCCCATCTTCACCATCACCTCATATACTGGAGGATGTGGTTGAAGAACCACCTGACCCCAGGGCATCGGAGTTCTTTAAAATAAAAAATACAAAAAATAAAAACCGAATCACGTACAACTAATTTTTATATAGTTTTCTGAATTTATTTTTCACACTTATGAACATTATTCAATGGAATGTTAGAGGTCTTCGGTCTCGCACTGAAGATATTAAAGTACTGGCGCACGCACATGATCCACTAATCATTTGTTTCAAAGAAACTCATCTTCTACAACATAACCCAATAATACTTAGAGGGTACTTCTGTGAGAGATACGACTGTCTAGTAGACAGTAGAGAGAATGGTGGAGTGTCTATTTTCATGAAGAATGGGGTTTCGGTTACAAGGATTCAACTAACTGCACTCATTCCTGCTGTTGCAGTAAATGTCTCTATCCCCTTCAAATTGCATTTCTGCAATTTGAATCTCTCACCGAACACTGAGTTCAGTGCTCAAGATATCTCCAATCTCCTCACCATCTCTATCATTAATAGTAGGAGACTTCAATGCCCACCATATTTCCTGGGGCTCAACTTTCTACTCTACTCGAGGAAATATAATAAACAGAGTGAGACAAGACTTAGACTTTTGTCTACTGAATAACGGATCACACTAATTCATGTCTTTATCATCTGGTACTGTATCTAACATCGATCTCTACATATACTCGCAATCCTCGGTGCCAACCCCTTTCATGAAGCCGTATTGGCAGATGATAGAATATGTCCTGGTCAAGCTGGTCAATCCCCGGTGCCTCTTCCTTGATGCACTCCATTTCAATCCGAAGCGAGCAGAAAACCAGGTATTTTGGAGCAACACTCCCTTGTGAAGCGGGTGACAGAAGCGATTCTCAGGGCCTGTTCCAAGCAAACAACTGTAATTCGGTTACAATCGTCTGGGGGTCGGCTAGACAAAAGAAAATAGTTTTAATTGGAAAGAATTTAAGTAGCATAGTTTTTTGATGGGAATAACGGAATATAGGTTGCGGGTGTTTTCGTAGTTTGTATCTCTTATCTCCAATTAACCTTTGAAACCTCTAATTATGAGAAAAAGTGACAATAAAAAGTATAAGTAATAATAATTTAAATAATTTCAATTAATGGTGATGGATTTAAATTATTTTATTTATTATTACTTCAATGGATTGATTACGCTTCTTTTACGGTCATATTTATTAGACCGACGATTTGTCATCCTTGTGGGGGAGACCATTTCATCCACCAGAGAAATAGCCGCTGGAGTTCCCCAAGGAGCAGTGCTTTCTCCTTTCCTGTACACTTTGTATATAAACGATTTGCCGCTGGCGGAAGGGCTAAAAAAGCCCACTATACAGACGACACGGCATACTTTTACGAATCCGCAAATGTGGATTACGCGGTCCAGAGGCTCCAAAGGCAATTGGATTTAGTGGAGCCGTGGCTCGAAATGTGGTGAATCAGGGTCAACGGTAAAAAATCGGTGGCCGTGATGTTCACATACAAGACACGTGCACCGGCCAGGCAGTTGGAAATCTCAGGAAAAAATCCCTTTTGAGACATTTTAAACAGTTAACCTGTTAACAGTTAAGTACCTGGGATTAGTCTTGGACAGGCGGCTTACCTTCGGGGAACATGTTAACTATGTGACCCGGAGGGCTAAGGCTGCCAGGGTCTCACTATACGCAGTGCTGAACAATGCCAGCCCATACCCACTGGCGACTAAATTACTCATTTTTCGGCTGTACGTACTGCCGATTCTGACATATGCTTACCCGTCATGGGGGGCATTGTTGAGCTCCACGATTCAAAAGAAGATTGAAGCCGTCCAAAATGAAGCATTGTTTGGAGCTCCGTGGTTCGTCAGAAACGCCACTCTCCGATGCGACGCAAGATTACTAACCGTGACCGAAATGGGGGTGGCACAGGCGCGCAGACTGTTCGGGAGAGCGGCTGTGTCCAAACACGATCATATTCGGGACATCTGCTGAGAGGACCCAACTCCTCAAGGTGTAAGGAAGCGGCCTCACGCCGTATTGGATGAACCACCGTGAGGATGCGGTGCGGGAGTCGAGGATTGACAAACAAGGCTGAGGGGCCTCTGTATCGCGTGAGCTACAACCGGAATAACGCGATAGAAAAATTTCCGGCCTCGCGAGTGAACATTTTTTAGTTTAAATTGTAGTTTGAAACAACGAGCTGTACAGTCTCGCTGACAGACCATGAAAGGCGGTAAGTATCCATTCAAAATTTTTTTTTATTTTTCAGATCGAGAACTACCGTACCGAGACAATTCTGAAAAATTGGAGCCTTGCCACAATGCCGACAGAGGTAAGGAGTCGAACAAACGCCGTTTGGCGTTTGGCGAATGCAGGTTTTTTTCGCGTGAGAGATACCCCCCCCCCTCTTATTCTATATATATATATATAATATATACAAAATAGCTTGATAATTAATATTTTATTTATATTAATATCAGAAATATATTTGGATGGCGCCCACCGGCAGAAGGAGGACAAATCCCTTTCCTTTTCAAATTATCCTACTTATCCCAAAATTAAAATAATAAAAACCTTCCTTTTTTTGTGCGTCTGTGTGTTCTGTTTTCTGTTTCAGATATCACACCCACGACAACCACCACAACACTAGTTTCTTCACTGCGGCCACGCGGTCCCCCCTAACCCTTCCCGGACACACGTGTGTCTGGAAGATTAATTATTTGATGTGTTTGAGTAATCCGCACTTACTTCTTCGACAAAAGGCGATCGCCGCTCCCAAACGCGATCGCGAATCATGTTTTACCCAAATTGTAAGTTCCCCTTTTTCCTTTCCTTTCAAGAACGAAGAAGAGGGAACGAGTCCAGCAGCCACCAACAGCATAGAAGAACGAAGAAAGAAGAAACCTGCACTTTCCCCTGTTCAGCCCTTCAGGGCCACGGGAACAGCAAGGTTAATGGCATGTAATTTCGATTACTGCCGAGTCTCGGAAAGTGTAGGCCAAAGAAGAACGAAGAGGTCATCTGAAGAAGAAAAAGAAGAAAGAAGACCCATTACGCGACCCGCCGTCACGGACTGGAATCCGGAAAAAGAGCCCAGCAGAGAAGCAACGTGAAGGGCAGCCACCGAAGAAATAGATTAAGATCTTCTCCTTTATCCGTACCTTAAAAAATTTCAATACATACAATTAATTAAATTAAATCAGCAATTGCGGCTCCCTCCGGAGAAGCGGGCGCATTGCTCCCTCCAAACGATTAGAGCCCCGTTGTGGCGTATTCCTGCTAGTCTATGAAGCGTTAGCACCGAAAGGACTTCAGCGGACGGTCTGAAGGGAAATTACGTCGGGAGCACAGGTTTTAAAAGCCTAGTCTCCCGCGGTCGGACCCAGAAATGAGTTTGAGAACGCTGGTCCAAACGGATATGGAACGCTATTCACAAATCCGTCCATAAAATATAACAAAACTTGTAACTTAGATCCGACATTAAAAATAAACCCTTAAAACACGCCCGATTAACAGAAACATAAAGCAGCAAGGGACACTGTCCACGCTCTGCGATTCGAAGGGAGAATTTGTGAAACTCCCGCCACTTTTGCGTTCCGTTCCGTTCCCATCCCTTCTTTGTATTGATTAGGGTTGGCTGCTGGTCCATTACCAGGAATACCGACGTGGTCAGGTGTCCATATCAAGATGCATTGTTTGCAGTTGTCTTTACGGTTTTTAAATGCTGCCAATATATCCAGAACAAGTGCATCATACGTGTAGCCACTCCTTAAAGCAGTGATTGCACTTAGGAATCGGACTAGAGAAGCACTTTTTCGTTGTAATGTAATACTTAATGAAGAGCTTGCTGAATTGCATATAACTCTGCTGTGTTGACACTGGCTATTGCAGATAAACCCCAAAACGGGGATTCCTGCTATCTTGTTCTTCTTTAAATTTTAGAGTAACATGTATGACAGTAACTTCAAACCATTTCGTATAATATATTTCATCAATGTACAGGTATGTTTTTTGTAAGTTGACTTTTTATTTTATTTATAAAAAAAAAATGTATTGTTTACTGCTACCATGAACTTTCTAAAATTACTCAGATTATCAATTGGATTTATTTTGTTTAGAAAACAAATTGTCTTCTTAAATGTCCCCCCTTATGGGATTGGGAAATATTTCCTGAACAGGAAATATACTTATTGTCAATTATTATTTACTTCCTTTAAAACTTCATTTTAAAAGTTTCTATGATATGTTTTTCTTCCCTTATAACATTTTTGTGGCAAAGTTACAGAGAATAAAATTTCTATTGGGAAATATTTCCTGAACAGGAAATATAATTATTGTCAATTATTATTTACTTCCTTTAAAACTTCATTTTAAAAGTTTCTATGATATGTTTTTCTTCTCTTATAACATTTTTGTGGCAAAGTTACATAGAATAAAATTTCGTTCATAGTATGAAACTACAAAATTTAAGTTTTATAGCGTGACAAAAAAAAAATCATTATCATGTGAAGATTGAATAAAAGATATGAAACTAATTGTTCAAGATCTAAGATTTGTATTGGATTTATCTACCACAAAAGAGATTTAAGAAAGATGTCCTGCAAAAGTTACAAATTTTATAAATGTTGCTACTAATTAGTATTGTTAATTTTATTAGCATGTTACTGAGTTGACCAACCTTAATCACAAGAGTGAGAAAAATCTTCCCATAAATAAATAAATAACAAAAGTAGTTTCACAGAGAGTATCAAGTTAGGTCTGAAAATAAACTTGGAAAGCATCAAAATAATGAAAAATAATTTTATGGATAGTAGAAGTAAAAGATCAAGAATTCAAATACGTGGAAGGTTACTTAAAATATTTCTTCGTTTATTTAATTTAATTGTTCTAACGAAACCGCGTGCCCATAGTGTATTTAATTCGCGCGGATATGGCGGTACCAACTAACATAATTTCACGACTTACAACAAATTTAGCTTGTACGGTCGGCGTAGCCGTGAGGCTTTACGCACCAGACACCGTATCAACCGGGTGATCGAGTTCGCCCGGCCAGAACAAGTAAATTTTTAAATATATTTAATTACAAAACTTTAAATATTATTCGTTTATTTAATTCTGCCGCTCACCTATGGCGTCAGAACATAGCGTACGACTACAATAACATTTTTTGAGGTAAGATGCGATTTCCCAAATCGTTTTAATTTTTTAATCGTAAACAAACGCTCCTAAGAAAAATATGACTGTAATTAGGCGATATCTCGAAATACTGAGGGTGATCTTTCTCTATAGCCCCACCTCTTTGACGTTTTAAGTTGAAAATTCAACGGCATAAATCCCCCATGTATAGAATTAATCTGACCAAGTTTGGTCAAAATCGGTCCAGTAGTTCTGTAAATATAAGGTTATTTAGCGGCCGACACCTAACACATGTACATCAACATCCGTAAAAATTTCTATTCGGTTTTTCGGGTTCGTTAGGTGTCAAAACGTTAAGATCCGGTGAAAACCGCATATGCCGAAATTAGAACGATTACAATACTTTGCATTCTAAAGCTATCTAGACGGGAAAGTAAAAATATGCGATAAATAAAATTTTTTTTTTTTCGATTTTTGCGGCAAAATTTTTAAAATATGGCATATATTTTACAAATACTTGCGCTCACGTAAGTACTGAAATTATTATAAAGCGGTGTCATTATGTTTACAAAATTTTGAAAAATGAACCCTCAACCCCGCCCCCGACCACCCCCACCACATCGGAGGTGTTGATCCAAAACTTCTACCAATAAATTCTCTAACATACGAATCTCTATACAAAATTTCATCAAACTCTATTTATCCATTCAAAAATTATTAAGCTTCCGACACGCCAACAGACGCACTTATATACGTATGAACATTACCCCCCTCCCCACAACAGTTAATTAGGTTTTCTGGGGTTCCTGGGTGATGAAACGTAAAGAAATGTGAAATAACCCATACCACATTTTTCGACTTATTATCATAATTTCCTTCTTCAGCACAGCTTTAGAGCAGTGGTCTCGAAAGTGGAGTACGCATACTCAGTTCCGGGGGGTATGCAAAGTAATAGTTGGGGACAAATAAGTAGTATAAATAATTTGATTTTTGACTATATACACAAGTGGACGCGCGCGCGAACATACACACCCACACACACACACTCACTCACACACACACGTACTCTCTCTCTCTCTCTCTCTCTCTCTCTCTCTCTCTATCTATCTATCTATCTCTATCACGCACACACACACACACACACACACACACACACATTATGTTATATGGGATACAACTTATCATTTTCGTCTTAGGGGTACGCCACACATATCTCCGGTGTGTGGAGATATGCTTTAAAACTACAATACCAGGCAAGCAAAATAAATTAAACCACTTTGTCCTGTAACATTCTGAGATAAAAAAAAGTCAGGGGTTTTAAAATATAGTTTTTTAATTAGTATTATTTAATAAATGATTGATAATATAAAATTATTTTAATTAAAAAAAAAAAAAAAAAAAATGTTTAAATAAATTACTGGGAATATCCATGAAATAAGGTCGGTCGGTAAAATATATAAATTTGCTAGAAAATACACCCAAATTTTTTAACAGAATTAGTAACAGATTATGTGTTTATATGTCTTGTCTTTATAAATATACTGAATTAAAAAAATTGAAAACTGTTATTACAATAATGTTTATTTATTCTACAACACACACATACACATACACACACACACATAAACACGCACAACATACACATCATGAAATACAGACAAAAAAGTGTACATCTTACTGTTACAATAAAAAAAAAACCTTTAAATATTAACAAACAAAAGAAAATAGAAGAGTTGAAATTATGAAATATATATATATATCAATAAACGTACCTTATTTAACTACACGTACTTCGTTGTATATCCAGCGATGACTAACTAGACCGAGTCGGCTGGGTTGTTTGTTACATTCGTTCCCTTCCGCGTACAATCGGTCATCTTCGTTCTTAACTATACAACTGTTGACTCATCTTGTTAGCCGAGTTCCAGATGTACATAACAAATTGTTTTTATTACTTTATTTCAAGAGAAGGAAAATAAAATTATATTTTTAAATTAATAAATCTTTTTTTCAAGAGGTCAAATAATTATTAAATTATTCAATAAAAATTAATTTTTGTAATATATTTAACTAAAAATTATTTATTTATTTATTACTATTATTATTTTGGAAAACAATTTTCATTTACCATATAAATAATATCTGTATCTGTAAAACATTGACTGTACCTAATCGATTGATTCATCATTAACGCCCAGTAAAAACTACTAAAGATAAATTATTGAAAATTTTAATTAATGCACGTTCTTCTTAGGAAGAGCACACTAAGAAATAATTTTTTGAAATTCAGAGTGTTTATGTTTAAAATGTAATAACAATGAAATTTACTTTTTTATAATTTTTTGGTAATAAATTAAGGTATCAACTTGATTTTTGATACGTCTAATTTTCATATGAATATCTAAAAGCTAACATCTAGATTTTTCGAAATTACATGTTTAAAGAGTTAAAATTGATTTTTGAATTTTTTTTCAAAAACGGCTGTTATTTTTTTTTTAACTTTTTGGTAAGAGATGAAGATATCAACTTGAGTTTTGGAGTGCTTAATTTTCATGTACATATCTAAAAAAAAGAAACAATTTCTAGATTTTTCAAAATTATTACACTTAACACTTATTACAAATTTTCCCCATTCCCGATTATACTAAACACGATATTCACTAGATTGGAGCTTGCAAATACTGTTCCGATAAATATCTAAAAACCATTTTCGGGTTTTTGAAAATTTTTGAAGGGTGAGACGGTATATAACGCAACGGTTCAACCAACGTAGCAACTGTTATTGTATATCCGATACGACTGGCTACATCTGCTCCAGTTACTTGGCTAAAAAAATAAAAGTAATTAAAAAATTAAAAATATAAAAAACGAAATACGGTCACCTTGAAGTGGTATTTGTCGAGTAACACTAAGAACCGGGTAAAATACATTTTTACCTTTCCGAAGTACGGGTAACTAGTTATCTAAATAAACAAAAATGTAAATGTTCGTTTGTTCAAAATCTTATGTCTCCGAAAGTTCTTCAGCAATCGCTTTGAAATTTTGACACAACGTTGCATCCGAATAATCGCATGTTTTTGTATACCTACTATTTATATACCTAAGATGTTACACCTGTGACGGGTAAAATTATGTTTTTTTTTTTTGAAAAACAACGCTATCTGTTGGACGTAAAAGTAACACACGCTATAAGAAATATTTTACGATTCCATTTCAATGTTTCCGATATATGTGTCCGCTAAAGATTCAAAAACTACTGGACCGATTTACGCGAGGGGAAAAAGGGAAAAATCGAAAAAAGGGGAAGAGAGAAGGTAAAAGGAAGAAGGTAAAAAGGGGAAAACGGGGGAAATGAATTTGAAAGGGAAATGGCGGGAAAGGTTATGCGGTAAAAATAAAATTGGGAAAAAGGGAAAGATTAAATTTTTTGAAGTTCCGTAATATTAATTTGGTTAATGTTTTATCCAAATCTATTAATTTAATCTACATATATACTCAAATTGAGCAATAGCGAAACATTGCAGCGTCTGCTAATAACTAATCACTTTAAGATGGTGGTCGACTATTTTGAAACCAGCATTCTTCAGATCGCTCAAAATTTCGGGTCCTGTACCGATCAAACTGTGACAATGAAGAAATAAAAATATTCTGATATTTTTTTTAATAAATTGAACAGGCTTTAATTTTTATTTATCTTTATTTTTCTAACAGGCACGAGTTCAACGAACACAGAGAGATCGAAGGGGCAGAACCATCTGGCTAGACGAGAACCTTCTGGCTAAACGGCGAGCGAAGCGAGCCATAACCTGCTAAATATCCCCTGACTTTGACGGGAAACACAAGTAATCGCATAGCGTGGGCGAAGCCAGATATGAATGCTGTATTTTTTGGGCTTGCAAATATTCCCCAGATATACATTTAAAAACTTTCTGAGGTTTTTTGCATTTCGATTTTTAAAGGGTGCGACACAGCTCCTGTGCGACGCGACTGGTAACACTTGCCTCCAGTCAGTTATTTGACTAAAACAACATAAAGTAAAAGAAAAAATTGATCACGACAGAAAACGAGAGTAATCATATATAGCGGCGAAGCCACGTCAACAAATTAAACGGCTGTACAACTGATATTATTATCCACGATGGATTGGAGACGATATATGCATTTGGGGTAAGAGATTGTGTGTGTTTGCGCGCGCGCGCGCGTATCTGTGTTACCATTTTCCTCCAAAACTACAGGATCGATTTCGATGCGGATTTTAGCATTACATATGTATCTCTTTAGAGCGAGTCAATGCCGAATCAATGGCGAGTCAATGTGACGAGAGCCGCACTGTCGGACCGTGTGGGAGCTTCTTGATGCGGTTGCTTTGTTCAACCGACATCAGTAGTTTATCTAAGCGAAAAGACTCCTACCGCACTGCTGCGGGAAGCTAACCGAGAGACATGGCTGCCTAGATTAATGCTCCAAGCGCTTTAATGGTGGACAGGTACTTACTGGCATTCAGCAGCCTAGGCGTGGCAGCGAATTGCTGGCTTTGACGAGATAAATTTAATCATTGATAGTCATAATATATTTAGTAGTTGTCGTGGTGCGCCTACCCATTTTTTTGATATTTGGCAAGTGGGCGGTGGGACACGCAAGCGAGTGTGTATGATACCGCGCTTATTCCGCTCACGTTTTTAGGTTAGCTCTACGAGCTAGTTAAAACACGGATCGCTAAACTGTTTCGAAGCTCAGTAGCCGTTTGCGGCACAGACATTCGGCCTTATGCTTTAGGGCTACCAAATGGGGCGGTGGCGGGAGAAATGCCAAGCAAACCAATCACTTTAGAGCAAGTTCTTAAACTATTTTTACGGTTATAGGCCACCAGGGGGCACTGTAGTAGATATGTTACTTCAGAACGGCGTCGTGGGTTTTTTGAATTTTTATTTTATCGCTTGTTTTCTAAATAAAAATTAATTTCCAGTTTTCTTCGTTAATGGTTGTCATCGCTTCATTAATCCTGTTTTTTAAGCGGTTTAGGTCACTTTCCTGAGAAGTGTGATTGATTGAAACCCAACCACCAAAGAACACCGGTATCCACGAACTAGAATTCAAATCCGTGTAAAAATAACAGAATTTACTAGGACTTGAAAGCTGGAACTCTCGACTTCTAAATCGGCTGATTTGGGACGACGCGTTCACCGATAGACCGACCCGGTGGGTTTATATATACATAGATAACTAAAATATACAAAATATTCATACTCGGAGAATATTGATGCTGTTCAGGATCGATCATAAAAGACCCTCGACTTGCTGAGTCAACAGAAAATCAAGATGGACTTAACCTCAAAAAAATTCGCTACAGAAAATAAATTATTGGAATGTGTTTGTATAGAATAAAAGTGTGTCCTAAAGGACATGAGCTAGCTATTAACTATTTATTTTTAGGTAGATTTCATAAGAAAGCTACCTCCACTTCCGAAAAATGTTGACATATCTTCGCGTTTCACATTTCCCAGACCCCAAAACCACCGTCAGTTCAAAAGCTTATATATATAATATATATTTCACTTTTTTGGGAACTAGATAACTACCGTAATTTTGCGCCAATCCCTTTCAAACTGAGCCTTAAAAAATAACTCGTATAAAAATCTTGGTCGAGTTCGTTAATAGGAAAAATCGGACCGTGTGGGTGGAAATGGAATGGGCTTTTTCGAAAAATAAATTTGCTATAACTTTGTTATTAAGTAAAATATCGAATTCGTTGAAAGTTCCTACTATTCTTTAGATAAGGGCTGAAAACTTAAGTAAAGTTTCTTGCTATCACTAACCGTTTGCCCGGTTGGTTGAAAAAATTGTGTTTGAAGACAAAAAAGAATCATACCTTCCTTAATAGGCGTAGTATCGAATCGGTTTAAAATGGTCGTTAGTCCTTTAAAAATTACCTGAAACTTTTGTATGTAACAATTTTTTTACATAACCAACTCTTTCGGCAAGGGGTGACCAAAATGTTGCTGGAATCGTAAGAAGATGGAGCTTATCGTATGCTAAACATGTGTATCGTATTGAATAAATTTGAAGTGTTTCTTAAGTATAAGGTGGAAATCTTTTTTATTCCCTAATTAACACCGGTGAAATCTACTTCCGCCTTCCGGCATGCCAAAAGGGATTTTTTTATATATGAAACAGTTAATGACGATACTCATTTTTTTTAATTTATTGATAATATAAAAAATTAAATCGAATTTTACTGATTGAAATCTACCTTTATTTTATTTTTATTTTTTGCTTTTTTTAAAGTATAATTAAGCTAAGTACAGAACACCCGATAATTTAATACGCTTATTTTTTTAAATTTTGTTACTATATTTTAACCGCGGTTAAATTAAAAATATATAGAGTATTTGTAAATTTAATTAACAATATAAAACGAAATCGTTTAATATATCTTGTCCTGTTTATTAATGTGATTTTCTACTTTAAAAGTTTTTAAATGTTAAAGAGGGTCAATGTTATTTAAGTCGGAAACAATTATATCTCAAGTGTGAAAATGGTGGACAGCTTGTAAATTAGTTGACAGTTAAACTAATAGATACCGTTAATATACTTACAACAAATTTGTTAAGATTGCTTAAATTCACTAATGTAAATTGACAAGTTCCCATCCCTTATATTTCTTACTTCAATTATTATACTTCTGTGTGAGGTTGACTTAGATTATTTGTATGTCGTATATATATATATATATATATATATTCATAAAAAATAAATTTATACTTTATTTACTGATATCAGATTATCAGATATTTAGGATAAAAAAAATGGTAATTTTATCAAATACCGGCAACATTGAATATTTGTTTAAATACCGAATATATTTCTTTTTAACAATATAGGAAAGGTATTTAAAAATTAAATGCCTAAAATAAGATAATTAATTATAAGTTATCTTACCACAATGACGTAAATCCAACTGTGTATCTATACCTAATATATTGTAACCTGGCGTTGGTTCTATGCCAAGAATTATTATTATCGAAAATTATTATTTCTACCGACCCCACCCCATAAGTTTTCCAAACGTTTTCTAAAAGTTTGAAATTTACGGAATTATGAACACAATAACAACGAGTTTGAATAACTTCGTGTAATTCTACCGGAACTAGGACGTGTCACAATTCAAAAAAGCAAAACAAAACTTGTCGATAATCTGATTCCGAGTAAATAGCATCGATGAAGTTAATAGTATGAAATGCATCGGTTATACTTCGACTAAATCCGTGTTTGCAAAAATAGCATTTCATCTATAAATCAATCTATATATACAGAATTTCACACAATGAAAGGGAGAAACTTTCAGGACATATCCTATTAACCCACCGGGTTGGTCTAGTGGTGAACGCGTCTTCCCAAATCAGTTGATTTCGAAATCGAGAGTTCCAGCGTTCAAGTCCTAGTAGTCAGTTATTTTTACGCGGATTTGAATACTAGATCGTGGATACCGGTGTTCTTTGGCGGTTGGGTTTCAATTAACCGCACATCTCAGGAACGGTCGAATTGAAACTGTACAAAACTACACTTCATTTACACTCATATATATCATCCTCTGAAGTATTATCTGAACGGTAATTACCGAAGGCTAAACGGGAAAAAGAAAGAAGGACCTACTGGTGAAAAAATTAAAAAAAAAGAAAATAAATCGTATAAATACACTTCTGAAAACGCTTTGTTTTCGAATTACATTTACCGAAACATTTCGCCCAAATTTCACCTCTTCTGCGAGGGATATCTCTAAAGTAAAGACCGCTAGGAAAATTCTCGCCTTAAGGGTTGGCAAACCTGTGTCGTTCATGGCCACACTAGTAATATACGTACTTTATTGTTATCTTATTTATGCCGTTGTAGTATCTTTGATTACGTGTGAATTATTACGTTATAAATTGAATAGGAAAATCGATGTTGCCGCCGACTGTGAAATATGTGGAGTCATACGTTTTTTAAACCGTCAATACGTTAAGCCGGCTGAAATTCATAGGCAGTCGGTTGCCGTGTACGATGTTAATATAATGAATGAAAGAAACGTCCGAAAATGGTGTGAAAGGTTTAGAAATAAAAGGATTAATGTACACGATGAATAAAATTTCGGGACGGCCCTCGATAATCAGCGAGGACTGTTGAAACGTATCGATGATGAAATCAGAAAATATCGTCGCTATTTAAATCGTCGTTAGTACTCCTAAACATTGCTTAAAGCTTTTTTCTGAAACAATTTTTGATATGACCAACCCTTACGGCAAGGGATGACCAAAATGTTGTTGGAGCGGTAAGAATATGGGGCTTGTCGTACGCGACCATTGTCGTATCGAGTAAATTTTAATTTTTTCTTAACTTTAAGGTTGAAATCTTTTTTACCCCCTACTTAGTACTGGTGAAATCAACCTCCGCCTTCCGGGGTGCCGAAAGTGATTTTTTAAAGGAATTTTTAAAATAAAAATAATGTTTTTACCTTATAACTTATTATAAGGTTACCTTTAAACTTATTAAATTATAACTTATTTTAAATCTATGAAAATTCTGATTAATATATAAATTAGTAAAGTTTTATTAGTTTTTTTTTTTTTTAAACAGCTGACAACAAAGTTGTAGGATTTTCCCGTCACGCGGTTTTTTTCTGGTGCACAACTTAATTTAAAATATTTATGATTTTATTTAAATACAATTTTTCTTTTATTTAATTCAATTATTTTCACTAAATCGCGCGCTCATCCCGTATTTCATTCGCGCAGATATGGCGGTACTAACGGCCAATTTAAATAAATTTTTACACTTACAATATTAATCATTTATTTAATTTTAACGCTCATCTGTGACGTCACAACATATCGGACGATTACAGTCGTATTCCGGCCGCTAAATGGGATGTGGGTGTGTAAAGGAAGGTTGACTGAGTCAAGATCCTAATTTGATGGTGAAAAATTTGTGGATCCAATAAGATTCTAATAAAAAAAACTGTAACGAGAAAGACCCACTAAAAACCGCCTTCTACAACGTTTCAAAATTATTACTATTTTTTTGAACGGGGATGCAATTTAGCAAAAAATCTTTACACAAAAGATGTTTTTTTATAATTGTTCTCATAAAAAAGAAAAATGCAACGAAAATCACCCCTTGTCCAACCTTCTATAACTCTTCGAAATTAAAACAATTAGTGTACAACAAGTATTGTTGTCAGGATCGTTTATTAAGTTTTATAAATCTGAAAGTTAAATAAAACATTGTTTAAAGCATCGACATCATTATCAATAACTTCAGTTGTTTCAGGGAGTGAAGCTCATCCAATCTGCTTTATCAAACAGTAACCTTTGGAAACGGAATACACTTTCATTGAAATTGTTTAAATGTTCACTGGAAAATGGTCACTTGCATGGAAATTTCTAAAACCTTGAAAGTATATTTCATTGCCATCGATGCAGTTATAAATGTTAAATTTAACAGGACAACAATCCCTGTCTGGCATTTAAATAAGTTCAAAGGCATTATTTAATACAGCAAAGTCAGAATTTAAAAGGAACCTTTCCAATACCCCCAAATAAGTTTGGGTGCATTAAAACCACCCATTAGTAGTATGTGTGGGGAAGCATAATTAATCGCATTATGTCATCCCCTAATCAAAATTCAACAGATATGCTGCAGATAGTAATGTGTAGCATTTACATTAATGTTGTTTAAAATCTATAGTCATCGGATTAACGATGCCCCTGATCTTCTTTGTAAAGACTTACATGGAATAGGCCCCCTGATCTTCTTTGTAAAGACTTACATGGAATAGGCCCCCTGATCTTCTTTGTAAAGACTTACATGGAATAGCCAGAACCCTGTAATCTCAAAATGGATATATTAGGTGGCTTATAAAAATACTTAAATTCTTTCAAACAATCACTATCTTGTCCTGGTGAGGGCACAAACTGAATGAGACTGCATTCATTTAAATACAGCTGAATTACACATATTCATTATAGTTTAATTGTAACATTTTATTAATAAACAATTCTATTTAAACACGCAATATTAACAGAAATACATTTATTTATTAACAGTTATAATACATTTATAAAATTAAATTTCTAATATTCTCTATATTAAACTACAAAACAGAATATTAGTCACATTTCATACATTCGTCATGTCATGTCTTAAGACTGGGTAGTCCATTTTGATCTATAGTGTGTGTTCGTGTATGCATTTACGATAACCTAGGAGTTTCGGTGAAAATCCATATAAAAGTTCGAAAATTTGTTTTATTTTTTGTTCATATTTGAACAAAAGATTACTCAATAGCGAATTCTTACATTCACACATCGGCACACATAAAACTTTAGTCCTAGTTATTGGAGGATGCAGTACACGCCCTTCGCCGAGGGAGTCACACGTGCTAGCGATAAGCAAAAAAAAGAATGGTCGGTGGATGACTCTTCATCGATTTGCTCGAACACCTCTTCATTTGTTACTTCATCCACCCACCTGATTTTTAACATTCTCCTAAAGCACCACATTTCAAAAGCTTTTAATACTCCGATCGTCCAAGTTTCACTTACATTTAAAGCTACGCTCCAAACATACTCTCAAAAATGCTTTCCTGACATGATTGAAAGCTCATTTCGCCTGTGCTACTATTCGGTATTTATATCGCTCCTGCTTTGTCTGTCTTTAATATTTGCTTTGTCTGTCATTCAGTGGTCCATCTACATTATTTCTACTATATTTCATTACTATTTTGTTCTTGTTTTTTTTTTCATGGGGTAGTTCTTGCCACAAAGGCCATCCATGCCATTCATTGTTTCTTCGAAATCTTTTCTGTCTCGGCTAGAATTAATATATCACCAGCAAATTGTTACTTTATCATCAGCAAATCTTAGCATTTTTATCTTTTCATCTTGCACTGTTACTGTGGATCTAAATTGTTTTTTAACATCATTAAGAGCTAGCTAGTTTTATGTAAAAATTAAAAATTAGCAGAGATAGGGAACATCTTTGTCAGACTCCCTTTTTTATTATTGCTTTTCTCTTATGCTCTATGATTATTACTGTAAATGTTAGCATTTGTTCTATCGCTATACTTAAAACCTAAACGTTTTAAAATGCTAAAATTCTATTCCATTCTACACTATCAAATGCCTTCTCTAAGTCTATACATGCCATGTATGTCGGTTTGTTTTTCTTTAATCTTCCTTCTACTATTAATCTGAGCGTAAAATTGCTTCCTTGTCCTGTACTTTTCCTGAAACCAAATTGGTCTTCTGATAACAGTTCTTCCACTTTCCTCTCAATTCTTTACAGAATTCTGGTTAGATTTTTGTTTCGTGAGTAGTTAAGATAATTGTTCTGTATTCTTACATTTTTCTGCTCCTGCTTTCTTTGTTATCATGATAACACTCTTTTTTAAGTCTGATGGAACTTCCCCTTTTTCGTATTTATTGCACACCAGTTTGTATGAGTATAATATATTTATCGCTTCCTCACCTACACTGCGCAGTAATTCTGCAGTATCCGGTTTACTCAAGGAGCCTTTCTTCCATTCAAATGTTTAAACGATATTAAATTCCGATCTCAGTATTGTAACTCCCTTTTCATCCTCTTCACCTTCCTCTTCTTCCTCTATAACACCAGTTTCTAATTCATTTCCTCCGTATAACTCTTCATTGTATTCCACCCACCTATCAACCTTTTGTTTCGTATTATAAATCGATTTACGATCTTTATTTAACACATTTGTACCAAAAAATTCTTAATTTTCCTGGAGTCGTCTATTTTACCAATGATCATTTCTCTTTCCACATCTGAACACTTTTCTTCATTCCACTTTTCTTTCGCTAATTTGCACTTCCTGTTTATAATATTTCTTAACTGTCGATAGTTCCTTTTCCATCATCACTAGCATTCTTATACTTTCTACGTTCATCCATCAGCTGCAATATATCCTCTGATACCCAAGATTTTCTACCAGTTCTCTTTTTTCCGCCTAGGTTCGCTTTTGCTGATTTAAGAGAATTTCCTTTTTAACATTCTCCCATTCTTCTATATTTTCTACCTCATCTTTTTTACTCAGATCTCTTGTGACGTCCTCCTCAAAAATCTTCTCTTCCTCAACCTTCTCTAAATTTCACCGATTCATCTGACACATTTTCGTTAGGATTTTAAATCCCAATCTACATGTCATTATCACTAAATTACGATCGCTATCAATGTCTGCTCCTGGATATGCTTTGTAATCAACGAGTTTTTTTCTAAGTTTTTGCTTAACCATGATATAATATAAGATACCTTTTAGTATCGCCCGGATTTTTCCAAGAGTGGTTATTCTTCTATTATGTTTTTTAAACTGGATGTTGGCAACTAGTAAATTATACTTCGTGCAAAACTGAATGAGTTGGTCCCCTCTTTTATTCCTTTTGTCCATCCCGTACTCATCCACAATATTTTCATTCCTTGCTTTTTCCAATGCTTACATTCCAATTTCCAATTTTCATTTCCTTCTATGTGTTTAATTGCTTTCGTCAATTTATTCGTATACACACTACTCATCATTATGAGCACTTGTAGGCATGTAGATGTTAATAATCGTTGTCGGCTTAGGTTTTGATTTTATCCTGATTACAATTGATTCTGTTAAGCTTTTTGAAACACTCTGCTCTCTTACCTATCTTTGTTGTTCATTACAAAACGTACTGCAGCCTGCTCTTTATTTGACGCTGAGTTAATTATTCTAAAATAACCTGACCAAAAGTCGTTTCCTCTTCCCACCGAAACTCGCTAATATATATATAAAAATTGATATAGATATATTACATCTATTTAAATATAAATATGAATATTGATATATTTATAAAAGTTGTAAAGGGAAAATATTACAGCAAAACACAATTGTTTGTTAGCATTTGAATACTCAAAACCTGATATCAAAGTTTTAATATTTCATAAAAACTAAAATTGTAAACTATTACAATTAAATCAATTTTTAATAACAGGAATATTTTTTAACTATTATTTCTATAACAATACTGAATACGATATAGAAGTAATTACATATAGAAGTAAATTATTATTTACATATATAGATAGAGATACATAATGATATCTAAAATATAACGGTAAAGCGTTTAAACATTTAACTTTTCATTTAAATTTCTCCATTTGTAACATGTTCATAAAAAATAGTACATTAGTATCATTAATTTTTCCAAAATCACTTGTTTTAGTTTTTCACTAATTATATTCTGTGTGAAGCATAAATTAATGGTTGATATTTAAAAAAAAAAATCAGTCAACTGCAAAAAAAAAAATATGTCAAATATTTATTTTTTGTAAAGTAGCTTATGACAGGCAATCCACTTACCAACGATTATTAGTCCATCATTTCCAAATTCACACATATAGACTACCATTAGTACCTGAAAAAACTGAAGCAAGTGATTTTGGTAAAATTAGGGCATCAGCATGATGTTGCCAGGTTTTGAAGTTGTACCAACATATTAGATAGAAATATTTTTTGAACAGATGATTGAAAAATATACTGAATATTAAAGATAATCAGAAAGTACAATTGTAAATAAGTGTTACGTACGTTGTATTTTGAGATCCTCGTAGGCTAAGTATGATGACCTTGACTGGATAGTTTCGCCTCCAATCTGGTCCAGACCAATACCCTACCAAACGCGACTCTACCGATACCACACCCAGGATGTGTACATCCCTCATCCCAACGATACTCTATCCCATTCGGCAGCGTTCCCTCTACCTACCGCACATCTAGCATACTTTGGATGAGTCGCTTCCCCCACCCAACGCGTTCCGACCGATACCCCACCTAACACGCCCCGAATAATACCACACCCAACGCCTTCCACCCAGCGGCCCTCCTGGCGCCCGTCGGATGTGTAAATCCCTTATCCCAACGACACTCTATCCCATTCGGCACCGTTCCCCTCTACCTACCACACATCTAGCACACTTTGGATGAGCCGCTTCCCCCACCCAACGCGTCCCTACCGATACCCCACCTAACGCGTCCCGAATAATACCACACCGAACGCCCTTCCACCCAATAGCCCTCCTGGCGCCCGTCGGATGTGTACATCCCTCATCCCAACGAAACTATACCGTTCGGAGCGATCCCCTCTACCTACCGCACATCTAGCATACTTTGGATGAGTCGCTTCCCCTACCCAACGCGTCCCGACCGATACCCCACCTAACACGCCCCAACTAATACCACACAACGGCCCTCCTGGCGCCCGTCGGATGTGTACATCCCTCATCCCAACGAAACTCTATCCCGTTCGGCAGCGATCCCCTCTACCTACCGCACATCTAGCATACTTTGGATGAGTCGCTTCCCCCATCCAACGCGTCCCGACCGATACCCCACCTAACACGCCCCGACTAATACCACACCCAACGCCTTCCACCCAGCGGCCCTCCTGGCGCCCGTCGGATGTGTACATCCCTCATCCCAACGAAACTCTATCCCGTTCGGCAGCGATCCCCTCTACCTACCGCACATCTAGCACACTTTGGATGAGCCGCTTCCCCCACCCAACGCGTCCCTTCCGATACCCCACCTAACACGCCCCGACGCGTCCCGACCGATACCCCACCTAACACGCCCCGACTAATACCACACCCAACGCCTTCCACCCAGCGGCCCTCCTGGCGCCCGTCGGATGTGTAAATCCCTTATCCCAACGAAACTCTATCCCGTTCGGCAGCGTTCCCCTCTACCTACCGCACATCTAGCACACTTTGGATGAGCCGCTTCCCCCACCCAACGCGTCCCTTTCGATACCCCACCTAACACGCCCCGACCGATACCCCACCTAACACGCCCCGACTAATACCACACCCAACGCCTTCCACCCAGCGGCCCTCCTGGCGCCCGTCGGATGTGTACATCCCTCATCCCAACGAAACTCTATCCCGTTCGGCAGCGATCCCCTCTACCTACCGCACATCTAGCACACTTTGGATGAGCCGCTTCCCCCACCCAACGCGTCCCTTCCGATACCCCACCTAACACGCCCCGACGCGTCCCGACCGATACCCCACCTAACACGCCCCGACTAATACCACACCCAACGCCTTCCACCCAGCGGCCCTCCTGGCGCCCGTCGGATGTGTAAATCCCTTATCCCAACGAAACTCTATCCCGTTCGGCAGCGTTCCCCTCTACCTACCGCACATCTAGCACACTTTGGATGAGCCGCTTCCCCCACCCAACGCGTCCCTTTCGATACCCCACCTAACACGCCCCGACCGATACCCCACCTAACACGCCCCGACTAATACCACACCCAACGCCTTCCACCCAGCGGCCCTCCTGGCGCCCGTCGGATGTGTAAATCCCTTATCCCAGCGAAACTCTATCCCGTTCGGCAGCGTTCCCCTCTACCTACCGCACATCTAGCACACTTTGTATGAGTCGCTTCCCCCACCCAACGCGTCCCGATCGATACCCCACCTAACACACCCCGACTAATACCACACCCAACGCCCTTTCACCCAGCGATCCTCCTGGCCCCTTGTCGGATGTGTACATCCCTCATCCCAACGAAACTCTATACCGTTCGACAGCGTTTCCCTCTACCTACCGCACATCTACCACATTTTGGATGAGCCGCTTCCCCCACTCAGTGCGCTCCATCCGATATCCCACCCAACGCGCCCCGTCTGATACCCCACCCAACGTGCCATACCGATATTCCACTCAAGCCTCCCACACAGCGACCCTCCTGACGCCCGTGGGGTGTGTAGTACCTCCATCCCGATAACTCTCCACCCCGTTCTGTGAAGTTTCATATCCGATTACAGAACACGCTGATCTCCACTCCCTTCTGCGGCACCTCATCTTCGCTGATAGAATTCGCTGAACTCTTTTCTCAGGCATTTCCTTTCTTCTAACACAACTCCTGAAAATAAACCATAAAAATACATGAAAGCTTAATATTCTGTTATCAGGTACAATAATTTATCATATATTTTATTTCAATTTTATCTTATGTTTAGGATATAAAAGATTCGATTGTATTTAAAAATTTCAATTGCTTTTTAATGATATTTTATTACACAGACGTATAATTAGGGCATCAGCAGCATGATGTTGCCAGGTTTTAAAGTTGTACCAACATATTAGATAGAAATATTTTTGGAAGAGATAAAATTGAAAGATATGTTCAATAGTAAAGAGATAATCAGAATGTCTAGATCTAATATAAATACAAATATATACATTGCAAATAAATGTTACGTACGTTGAAATTTGAAATCCTTGTAGGCGTATGGTGACCTTGACTGGACAGTTTCGCCTCCAATCTGTGTCCAGACCGATACCCCATCTAACGCGCCCGACCGATACCATATTCAACGCCCTTCCACCCAGCGGCCATGCTGGCGTCCGTCGGATGTGTACATCCCTTATCCTAACGAAATTCTATCCCGTTCGACAGGGTTCCCCTCTCCCTACCGCACATCTAGCACACTTTGGATGAACCGCTTCCCCACCCAACGCGCCACGACCGATATTCCACTCAAGGGCTCCCTTTTAGCTATCCTCCTGGCGCTCGTCGGATGTGTAATATCTCCATCCCGACGACTCTCCATCCCGCTCCGCGACGTTGCATCTCCGCTGACAGAACCCGCTGATCACCACTCCCTTTTGCGGCGTTTCATCTCCGCTGATTGAATTCGTGTTACAATCTGATTGTAAGCTGTCGGTGTAGCAGCGACTGTGCTACCGGTTGTGTGTGACCATTCAGCCGTGGCGTAGCGTCATTTCGACGAGGGCATTTTAAACGAGCAAACCACTGTCGGCGGGATGGCTCCCGTTAAAGCCCATCAGGGCTATGAACGCGGGGGGGGGGGGGTTGTGTCGACCGGAAGCGTTATAATGCGGGTTTCTTCCCCTACGGGTTTGGGATGTCGGCGGGATGCCGACTGCGCTATCGAGGGCATGGATTCCATGCGGCCGTAAATGTGGAAACATCTCGATAGTATTAAATGAAGTAAATGTCACGGAACTCTGCGATGGAGCTGAGTGGGAGTAGGCGGTCTGTCCACCTCTCCCTTGTAGACCAGACCGGAGTCGAGCTATTCCTAAGTTTGGAGTATGAACTAAAAATGAGTTCACTAAGAAAGCTAGGAATAAATTCCGTTGTTGCGAGCAACATTGCTGGTGGTATGTTATTAATACTATTGTCTCGATCTAAGCGACATTTACAAATTGGCTCTATAAAATGTAGAACTAGACGGGGGTTCGTGTTTCCGCGAACTCGGTTAGCTAGTTTAGAGGGCAATGATGTAGGACATTCAAGATGTCCGTATGAGGCCTGCAGCGAAGGCAAAAGCCGAGTTAAAAAATCACCGATGTAAATGTCTACCGAGGTATTTACAACGGTGGCATCCCAACCGAGGCCTGGCTTATTACTGCGAGGTGTAATCAGTTGATGGTCTATAAGACGACTCCTGTGTTAAAGCCCATCAGGGCTAGGAACGGGGACGGGGTGGCAACCGCAATCGTCACAAGGTGGGCGTCTTCCCCTACGGGAGTTGGGATGATAGAACTCGCTGAATTCTCCGGCGTTTCCTCTCTGTTGATACAACTCCCTGAAAATAAACCATAAAAATACATGAAAGTTTAATATTCCATTATCATATGTACAAAAATTTTATCATATTTTATTTCAATTTTATCTTTAGGATGTAAAAGATTCGATGGTATTTTAAAGTTTCATACTGCATCTGAATTAGATTTTGTTACATATACGTATATAATTATCGTTTGAAAAAAAAATTACGAAAATTAGGTTTAAGAAAATTATTAATTTATAATATAAAATAAAAATAAATATTCCTGTAAATTATTAAAAATTGATTTAATTTATTATTGTTTTTAAAAATATATTGTGAATATCAATTAATTTTTTACTCTTAAAAGTTAAATATGTAAATAATATTAATTCGTTTATTAACTTTTCAATATATCACGAGATATCAAGTTTAAAGAATTCAAATGCTAACAACCAATTGTTATATGACAAGGTTGTGGTGTAATATTTTGCCATTTCAACTATTATTAATATTATATATATTGAAAATGTATATTAATAAATGAAAAAGAATATATAATAAATAATATCGTTTTACAAATATAACATGACCAATGAAGTCAAACTAAATGAATTTTACGGCGTTGTATAAGGGTAAACTTGATTTAGTTTTTATGTTTTTTATCTGAAAAAATCTAAACCACCAGGTCCAAGAACTGTATTGAAAACTACACGAATACTGGTGGTTCACACGAATACTATACGAACGCTGGTTTTCATCCAGCGTAAAACGAACATTCGATGACGAAAGACACTTTTTTTAAGTTTAAGTGCAGCTTTGTTAAATAATTAAATAATAAAAAGTAATAAATCAGTAAATTTTGTCACCAAAACTTGTAGAGAATTCAATTCTGAGAAAACTGATGTAATAAAACCTGTGAAAAACCAAAAAGTCAACTTTCATTATTAAAAACAAAACTTAGCAGAAAAATGTTAGCAAATGTTTAACAAATTCTTAACATGCTTAAAAAATGTTAGCAGAAAAATGAATCTAAAAAGTAAAAACAGTCGTTTTTTGTACAATAAATTTAGACCTTCGAAAAATTAAAATACTTTTTATCTACTGTTCTTTTAAAAAAATACACATTGTGTTTTATACTGCATTAATTAACAGATGTTCGAAGATTCCACCATTGACATCAATGCACTTTTCAACACGTTTCCTTACATCCTCTAATATTTATCAAAAACAACTAAACCGCCAAGTTTAATATTAAGTAATCATAATTTATAACAATGAATAATTTTCAAATTAATTTCAAAGCATACAGTTATGTATAAAGTATATTTTTAAGCACATAAAACACACACACACACACACACACACACACACATCTACGTTAGAAGATATTATTTAGCAAATGCAAGCATTATTACTAGTATGTATTCCTGGATTAGTAGTAATTCTAAGAAATATTATGTTGAAGTCATTGTTATGTACATTATTTTATTCAGTTGCTTAATACGTACGTATGTTAGCTGTACACCTAACATAGTTCATTAGAATCTTGTATTTGGAAGGTATATCCAATATAATGTAGAAAGAATATCTGTATATGAAATAATTATTTTATATGTATAATAAAACAAGTTTTTTAAAAAATATTTACCACTAAGAAATAACTTAACTGACGCAGTCGGTAGGATGTCTTCAAGGAGTTAATAGACAATTTTTCATCGCTTTCCATAGTACGTGAAAACAACAAATAACGAGAATAAAATCATATTATTCTAAGAGTGTAATGAATAAGTGAATTTTATTCAAAATAATTTTATTTTTTTGTATGTGTTATATTTTTTATAAAGTAAAGTTATTAAAAGGTGTAGAAAAAAATGAAATCGGTGTGAATCAGTAAAAATTAAAGTAGTAAAAAATAGTCCACGATCACAAAATAATTTTATGGTAAGTAGAAAAGTACTAATAATATCAAATTTAAATTTTATTATTATTCGCTTTTAATTTGTGTAATTTTTGTGCGAAAGAAGTCTTATTTGGACAAAATGACGAAAACAGTGTCGAGAAAACAATATTTTGACTTGATCTTTGAATTCTAAGGTGATCTGACTTTATTAAATCGATTTATTACTATTTTGCTACAAATCTGTAACAATATTTTATGTAAACGGTAACCCAGATTTTCAGAATGAACAATCGCCTGTTTTAAAATTAGTTGAAATAGTTAAGAGACAAGTAATATTGAATGTTTATTAAATTTATTTATTTTTTTTTTTGAATCAGATTAAATTTAGAAATAGCAAAATTACAACAAGAAACGAACAAAACACCTTTTAATTTTTATGAAAAGATCTAAAAATGATTAAATTTTCATAAATTTTCAAACAGAGAACCTGTAATAGCAAATGTTTTATGGGAATATGTTAAGAAAATTAGCTTTAAGAGTCTTTATTAAGAGGTTTGCAGAACCGGTAGGTTCACTTACACGTATTAAATATCGCAGTTCACTTAAAGATGCTTTAAGCAGATTAACGAATGTTTTTCAATTTAAAATAAGTAAATGTGATTTTAATAGCAATAATAATTAATTTAAAAGAAAACGTACTCCAATCAAAAACCAAAATAATTTTAGATTTAACCGATACCGAATCCCACAACAATATATAATTCAAATCAAATTACATTTCAAAAAATTCAATACCCAGAAATTACCTTATAGAAATCCCAATTCCTTTGTAAGATCGCAGTTTAAAATTACAACCAAATTTCAATGGACGACTACTCTTTCAAAATACAAGCCGAACCACAGACCTCAGTTTAAAAGGACTCAAGAAGTACACACGAGTATTACAAATAACCTAAATTATATCAAATGTCAGGAAATAATATTAGTAACGCACGAGCGACGAATCTACATCAAACAGCGGAACAATAGGTCGGCCTTTCCCGAGAAATAGATAATCTCAGTGTACAAAATAAAATTAGTTTAAAAAACAATAAAACAGTAGAAGAATTTGAAACCGATAATTTTTTTTTTTTTTAGTAAATGAACTCAGGAATCGTTTTTCAGTTATGTATTTACATTCGGAAATTAATGACTGTCATAACATCGGTGCTCGTACTAGATATAGGATATTAATCCATACTGGAAGTATCAGATCTTTTGTAAGAAATTTATTGGCTTCAGAGTGTCTATGTAAAGACCCTTTCGAAGTAACCACGGCCATGATTTGTCGAAAGAAAAATTTTTTACTGTAATATTATTAAGAAGTAACTGATAAATATAAATTTATAATTATATAAATATTACTTTATAAATAAATAATTAATAAATACTATTTTTATTTGATTTTGATAAAAATTCGATTTGCTATTAGGACTAGATGATTTGAAAGAAATGAAAATCAGTTTAGATGTTGTAAATAATAAATTAACGTGTAGAAAGATAGTAATGCCTATATATTATTTTAATATAATTGAAGAAATGCAAACAGAGCTTATCTGTTAAAAAATTAGTTCCAAAGTGCAGGTACGCACGACGCAAAATATTAGGTTTCATGTAGGAAACGTAAAAAACAGTGAAGTCGTATTGTCTTATAGAAATATAAATGGATTTGAAATACCACAACATATAATTACGATCAAGGACAACGTAGCCTACTGTACAGTAATAAATTCCACGTTAGTAAACAAAAAATTAACATATTAAACCGATCTTAGCAGAACCGTTAAGTTACTATAATTGTGTACCAATAATAAATAAAAATTATAAATATTAGGCTAATAATAAAGAGTAGTAATTTTAATAAGATTAGTCGTGGAACGAAAAAATTAATTTTATCGACGATTGAATCGTCATAAAATTCGATCATATGAATTCTGAAGAGAAAGAAGCAATATTAATTTATAAACAAATTTGCGGATGTATTTCACGTTGAAGGAAACAATTTAACGTCTACGAGCCAAATAAAATAAAAATCGTATAGCAGATGAGATACCAGTTTACACGCGAAATTACCGCTATCCCGAAAAATATAGTAATGAAGGCGAAAACCAAATTCAAGATATATCAGAAAATTATTCGATCCTCATATTCGCCCAGGAACTCTCCAGTTTGGATAGTACTGAAAAAACCTGACGTCTTGTGAAAACAAAAATTTAGATTAGCGATTGATTTTGTAGAATTAAATTCATAAACAATAGATGAAAAATTTCCGCTTCCGAATATAACAAACATTTTAGACGAGCTAGGTAGGAAAACCCCAATATTTTAGTACGTTGGAACTCGTCACAGCATTTCATCAGGTAGAGGTGGATCCCAACAGCGTTCTTCACAAAAACAGGACGCTATGAATTTTTAAGGATGCTATTTGAATTAAAAAATATCTCACCAACCTTCCAACAAATTACGACTAATATACTACGCGGAATTAAAAATGAAATTTGCCTTGTTTATCTTGATGGTATTATTTAGTCGACTAGTTCAAAGGAACAAAAAAGTTTTTGTTAGATTTCGATAGGCAAATTTCAAAATTCAATTAGATAAAACATAATTTTTACGAAAAGTGATGCCTATTTAGGACATCTTGTGACAGCAGATGGTGTTAAATCAAATCCGGATAATGTCAATGTAATTAAACGTTATCCGATACCAAGGACCGCTAAAGAAATTAAAAATGATTTTTAGGTTTATTAGGATATTATAGAGAATTTATAAAAAAATCCTGCTAATATACGAGTAACAAAATCACTTACTAAATGTTTAAAAAAGAACGTGAAATGTACATTGAGAACCCAAATTATATAAAATGTTTTGAAATGTGTAAAACTATTTGAGCCGATACTCCAATGTATTTTATTAAACTCCCCACAGATGCCAACAATTTTGCTATCGTGGAAAATTGAACTGTTAATCAAGCCATAAAGACGGCACAGATCTACCCATCGCATAAGTCGGACCCTCAGTGATACTGAAATAAATTATTCCGCAATAGAAAAGAAATTACTGTAGTTTAGGCGACCAAATATTTTCCTCCATTTCATTAAAATGTTAAATATTCACCGATCATAAATAGCAACGGCTATTTTCTATTAAGGAACCAACCTTTTAAAATGACGATTAAAATTAGAAGAATTTGACCAAAAAATAGTTTACAAAAAAGGAAAGAAAAATCAAAATGCCAATTTATTACAATTAAATACAAATGAAAAATCAAATAATTTTGAAACCGTGCCAGTAGATACAGATGAAAAAGCAAAATTTTTAATGAAATGTTAGTTTAATATATATTTAATAAATTTAAATAAAAATATAAAGCCAATCATGTCAAAGATAGAATTTTTTTATAAATTTATAAAGACAACTATATTTTCAAATTTACCTTATTTTACGTCCAGTATCCAAAATATAAAATAATTATACACCTCTATCCACTGTTAACTAACTGTGTTTATTTTCAGTATTTCTCCAAATTATGTCCTCTGTCTTCTGCTTTCTAAATTGTATAATGAATATGAATGTTTATTTTTTAATCATAATTTTTGAACGGTTGCTATGAAACAGAAATCGTTTAAATATTACTTTAATTTTTAACTTTGTACACTTCTTTAATTACTTGCTTTTTATAAACGCTATGATGTAATTTTTCCAAATATTGAAAACGTTGGACTAGATCAGTACCCAAAAAGTTTTTAAATAATAATCACTTAAAAATAATATTTTTTTATATAAAAAAATGTTAAATGTCGATAAATACATTTTTCTAGATAAAGTACATCATACATAATATCAAATTACTCTAGAAGAGTAGATGACTGTAAGCGATTATCTCTTATCTTTGATACAGAAGTAATTAAAGAAGATATGGCTAAATAATTACAAAACCTCTTTTGAAAGAACGATTTCTGTACAATTTCAAAAAAAAAATTTCAAGAAAAAATTCAAAGTTTTTCAAAATTATTCTTCTTTTAAAAAGTCGGGTCCCATGAGAGCCTATTTTTTTTTTTTTTAAAGCTCCCAATTAGTCTATATTATTACTATATACAGTCGGATTTTCAATGTTGAAAATTAAAATTTAAAAAAATGTTATAATGAGTATGGGTCCCGTGCAGCTTCTTTGTTTTTGGGGTTCAAAACTTTTTATTTATTGTAGTAATAATTCATTTCAATAAATCAATAAATTGTACGTCTGATTTGTTGTAATTTTATTCAACATGGCTAAAACATTATACTTTAAATTATTTTTTTTTAGAGTCAGTATTTTCAAGATCTCTATCCGTCAGTCCTAATATATATTGTATGCATAATCCAACTTTATCCACCTAAGTACAGAAATTAAAAAGCAAATAAGATGACACCTTATTTTTTCATAACTTTTACAATAGCACTTTCATAACCTCACATCTTCAGTTGCAATTTTTGTTTTTTTAATTTTATAAAACACTAAATGTTTAAATTATATGAATCACTATGATTACTGTTTTTTAAATGTTTTATTATATGATTATTTGTTTTGTATGCAGGTTTAAATTTATTTTTATCATAAACCTTAGTTATATTTTCAACAAAGTTATCAATACATAAATATTTTAAACATATCTTGTCAATTTTCTGAGTATCATTTATTGAAATACTGTGGGTGAATATGGGCTGGGCAAAAGGAATGAAAGAGCAGACTGACTTATAGAATTTTGCATGAAGTATAATTTAGTAACTGCCAACACCCAGTTTAAAAATCATAATAAAAGAATATACACATGAAAAAAGCCAGGCGATCCTGCAAGGTATCAGATAGATTATATCATGGTTAAGCAAAGATTTAGAAATCAACTCGTTGACTGCAAAACCTACCCTGGAGCAGACATTGATAGCGACCATAATTTGGTGATAATGAAATGTAGATTGGGGTTTAGAAACCTGAAGAAAAGGTGTCAGATGAATCGGTGGAATTTAGAGAAGCTTGAGGAAGAGGAGGTAAAAAAGATTTTTGAGGAGGACATAGCAAGTGGTCTGAGTAAAAAAGATAAGGTAGAAATTGAGGAAGAAGAATGGGAGAATGTTAAAAAGGAAATTCTTAAATCAGCAGAAGCAAACTTAGGCGGAAGAGAACTGGTAGAAAACCTTGGGTTTCAGACGATATATTGCAGCTGATGGATGAACGTAGAAAATATAAGAATACTAGTGATGAAGAAAGTAAAAGGAACTATCGGCAATTAAGAAATGCTATAAACAGGAAGTGCAAACTGGCGAAAGAAGAGTGGATTAAAGAAAAGTGTTCAGAAGTGGAAAGAGAAATGAACATTGATAAAATAGACGGAGCATACAGGAAAGTTAAGGAAAATTTTGGGGTACATAAATTAAAATCTAATAATGTGTTAAACAAAGATGGTACACCAATATATAATACGAAAGGTAAAGTCGATAGATGGGTGGAATATATTGAAGAGTTATACGGAGTAAATGAATTAGAAAATGGTGTTATAGAGGAAGAAGAGGAAGTTGAGGAGGATGAAATTGAAGAAACAATACTGAGATCTGAATTTAAGAGAGCATTAAAAAATTTAAATGGCAGAAAGGCTCCTGGAATAGACGGAATACCTGTAGAATTACTGTGCAGTGCAGGTGAGGAAGCGATGATAGATTATACAAACTGGTGTGTAATATTTATGAAAAAGGGGAATTTCCGGCAGACTTCAAAAAAAGTGTTATAGTCATGATACCAAAGAAAGCAGGGGCAGATAAATGTGAAGAATACAGAACAATTAGTTTAACTAGTCATGCATCAAAAATCTTAACTAGAATTCTATACAGAAGAATTGAGAGGAGAGTGGAAGAAGTGTTAGGAGAAGACCAATTTGGTTTCAGGAAAAGTATAGGGACAAGGGAAGCAATTTTAGGCCTCAGATTAATAGTAGAAGCAAGATTAAAGAAAAACAAACCAACATACTTGGCGTTTATAGACCTAGAAAAGGCATTCGATAACGTAGACTGGAATAAAATGTTCAGCATTTAAAAAAAATTAGGGTTCAAATGTAGAGATTGAACAATGCTAACATTTGTAGGAACCAAACAGCAACAGTAATAACTGAAGAACATAAAAAAGAAGCCGTAATAAAAAAAGGCAGTCCGACAAGGATGTTCCCTATCCCCGTTACTTTTTAATCTTTACATAGAACTAGCAGTTAATGATGTTAAAGAACAATTTACATCCGGAAAAACAGTACAAGGTGTAAAGATTAAGATGCTACGATTTGCTGATGATATAGTAATTCTACCTGAGAGTAAAAATTATTTAGAAGAAACAATGAACGGCATGGATGAAGTCCTACGCAAGAACTGCTGCATGAGAATAAACAAGAACAAAACGAAAGTAATGAAATGTCGTAGAAATAATGAAGATGGACGGACCTCTGAATGTGAAAGCAGGAAGAGAAAAGGTTATAGAAGTAGAAGAATTTTGTTATTTGGGAAGTGAATTACTAAAGATGGACGAAACAGGAACTATATAAAATGCCAAATAGCAGAGGTTAAACGAGCCTTCAGTCAGAAATATAATTTGTCTACATCAAAAATTAATTTAAACGTCAGGAAAACATTGTTGAAAGCTTATGTTTGGATAGTAGCTTTATATGGAAGTGAAACTTGGACGATCAGAGTACCTTAGAATAAAAGATTAGAAGCTTTTGAAATGCGGTACTGAAGGAGAATGTTAAAAATCAGATGGTTGGATGAAGTGACAAATGAAGAGGTGTTGCGGCAAATTGATGAAGAAAGAAGCATTTGGAAAAATATAGCTAAACGATGAGATAGACTTATAGGCCACATATTAAGGCATCCTGGAATAGTCGCTTTAATATTGACAGGTAGAAGGATAAAATTGTGTAGGCAGGCAACGTTTGGAATATGTAAAACAAATTGTTAGGCATGTGGTATGTAGGGGGTATACAGAAACGAAACGACTGGCACTAGATAGGGAATCTTGGAGAGCTGCATCAAACTAGTCAAATGACAGAAGACAAAAAAAAAATTTGGATTTAGAAAAAAAAAATTAAAAACATTGTTCATATATTGTTTAAAATTTTTTTCAGAATTTTTTACTTTTAATACTGACCAAATTTAGTAAAGGAGCTTATGTAAAATATAATTATTTAAATTAACAGCGGTCTCCGTGGTGGAGTGGTAGCGTTTCGGCTTTTCACCTGGAGGTTCCAGTTTTGAATTCGGGTCAGGAATGACATTTTTCATGCACCACAAAATTTATTTTTCATGTACCTAAGCTTCGAGTTTATGTGATTGATACTCATGTGATTAATCACACAAAAAATAAATACTAAAATCTACAGTTAGATGCATATTCCTATTACAAAACAATCATTTTAAGTTGTTCAATCAAGACGACTTTTTTAAACACACAATTATTAAAAAAAAAAAAAAAAATGGAACCGACTTCAAAATGCGCTAAGAAGTAAGAAATAAGTTCGTCTAAATATTTAAATAATTCCTTAGACACTTTTTTGAATCGGCAGCTGCTTCTACAAACTAAAGGTTGCCTTTTAAAGATTTTTATTTCAAATAAGCAATAGGGAATTTAAATTTTAATGACTTAATTATGAAATATTTAAAGTCGGCTGCAGTTGTGAAAAAGATCAAAATGTAAAATAAAGCCTCAGAATTGTTTCATACTAACAATTATTTACACGCTTAATAACACATTTCAGCGCTTTCTGTGTTGCTTGCATGTACTGCCTGTATTTTATGTAACAAATGTTACATTGCATCGAATATTATATTCAGCATTCCTGATGCTGAGTATATACACAAAATTTTACTAAAACTTTATTGATTGACCAAAAACCACATTTTTGAAAAAAATCTTTAGATTCAGCACAAGTGAATTTTCAAAACATACGTTTTCAGTTTTTTTCTTAATTTAATGAATATTACTAATACTGATTGTAAATGCCATAATCTTTCATAAGATATCGATCATTGACATTTCCAATATTAATATTCTTACATTATTTTATTTCTCTAAGATAATTATATTATATTAGATAATATAATATATTTATATTTCTCTAATATATATATATATATATACACACACACACACACACACATTACAACAACATTCATAATATTTGATGTAACATTGTACAGCAAATATGATTATGCATTTATATTATGATTAAATTCCATAAAGGCATAATGTTGTAGACGGTCTGAGATCAATCACAAGTTACTTCTAAAAATGGTAGAGTCATCCTCAAGAATAACAAGCATTCCGTGCCAGATTTACTAAGAAATGTGAAGACTGAAATGTTTCTTATCGCCTTCTTCATCGAGTCAAACATATCAGCATGAAAAAAACAACTAATATTTAGCTGACAATGGACTTTCCACTATGTACAGGGGCTGGCTTTATAGTAAACATCACTGCTCTCAGAGAAGGCTGCTCTAACTGGGTCTTGCGCCTTGTTATCTCTACATGCATTACAGTTGTAAAAAAATAGTGCAACGCTACATGTAAATGTATCCCTTTTATTTTGAAGCAATTCATTATAAACTGCTTTAACTCAGTAGGAAATATTCATGCGCTCACATATTTCATAATATTAACGTTTTCACTTACCCGTCTGCGTAGTGCTATAGCAGAGCTGTAGCTCTACAAGGGGAAGTATTGTAATCGGTCCGATTTGACATACTTGGTTTTCACCCGGTCTTCAAGTTTTGACATCTAAGGAACCCAAATAACCAAAAAGCGGATGGAAATTATCAGGATGTTCGTACGTACGTACGTGTGTGTGTGTGTGTGTGTGTGTGTGTGTGTGTGTGTGTGTGTGTGTGTGTGTGTGTGTGTGTGTGTGTGTGTGTGTGTGTGTGTGTGTGTGTGTGTGTGTGTGTGTGTGTGTGTGTGTGTGTGTGTGTGTGTGTTCAATGTTAGCCTCACAAAATGGTGTGAGTCACAAAAAAGTGAACATTTTGCAATGATGCCAACCTGAGCTAACGAGTAACAAAAAAAGTGAGAATTTAGCAGGGAGGCCAACCTTCATTTAAAAATTAAATAATCTCATTTTAATACCTTAGGACTTAACATACACATTGACTTTCGGTCACAGGATTTGAAATATCAAGCAGCTTCTGTTTGTTTAGTTTAGGTGGTTTTCCGCTTCGATCAGCGTCTTCAACAGGACTATTGCCTGAAATTATTCGATAAGAGTTGGAGTTGAATTGCGGCGAGGAACAGGAGTATTTGGAAACTTTTCTGAAAACTTATGATTTAGTTAATTATTAGTATTCTTGTCACATTTACGATAGACGTCTTCAACGAGAAAAATGCGTTCCTCTATCGAAAAAACCGTTACGTTTCTCGCAGCTATTTATTATGATAAACGAAACAACAAGAAAAGGAACAATCCACGTTCAATCGCAATTCAACAACTGACGTATTGGTTTATTACTGAGCAATGCCTAACGAACCCATATGGCAACTAACCTAACCAAAGAAAAGAATGCATCAAATAGTTATACTGCACACAGTGAATTTCCGAACTCATTGTACGTATGAATTTTGTTTCCAGAATGTTTTTTTTTTTTTTTTTTTTTTTTGTGGGCGAAAAACGCCTGGGCGTTATCATAGCCCGGAATTTTATTAATAAAAGGGTAAAATAACTCCAAAATAACAAACTATATAAGGTGTAAAAGTAATATTAATCATATAAAAAAAAATTTCTTAAAACAAGCCAAGAAGGCAAAATAAAACTCAAAACTAACCACAGACGAAGTTGATAAAATATAAAAGTTAAAATAATCGAATAAAGAAACTATATAAAACTTACCTAATTCCGATGAGTTGTGCAAAAATCCCCTCCCCGGATAGTAAAATTAAATACATAGAACCAAAAAAATCAAAATTGAAAGTAAAGGTTAAAATTATTAAAAAAACTCTTCTTACAGAAAAACATATATGATAATATATTAAATTCTTTGCAGTAATCTGGTACTGTGCAAAAAGAGAAACATCCGGTCCAAAATCCCGGTATTATTGCACAAGATATCACGGATGTTTCTGGGTATATTAAACTGACGATGCAACGCCGCATAACATATGCAGTCCACGAGAATGTGGTGCACAGTCATGCGGCAGTTGCATCATGTGCATAGGGGTGGGGTTTCTCCTGACATTAGGTATTCGTGTGTAATCCTCGTATGTCCTAACCGTAACCGGCAGAGGACCACTTCCTCACGACGAGATTTTCTGCAAGAGGAACCCCATGGCAACACTAAATCTTTAATCCGTCGGAGTTTATTATCGACGTTTGTCGCCCAGTCACTTTGCCACCTTGCTCTCAGTGATTGTTTTACACGATTGATAAAATCAAAGGTAGTAACTCGGGTGGTGAAAGGAGGTTGAATACACGCTTCTTTGGCAGTAGAATCTGCTCTTTCGTTACCTAGAATCCCAATGTGGCTAGGGATCCAGCAAAAACCTACCTCTCTGTTGCGTTTATATAACTCAGCGATTTTATCATAAATGTCAATGACGACAGGATGTTTGGAATAAAAGTTTTCTAACGCCTGGAGAGCACTGTACGAATCACTGCAAATAAGAATGCTCCTATATTTAGGGCTAACGATACTTAGAGCCCTATCCACAGCGAGTAGTTTCGCGGTGAACACACTCGTTATACTGCAGTTAAATTTATATGTTATTGGCTTGTTTATGTATTTCTGTACTTTGTTATATAATTATATAATTTTTTTGTTAATTGAAAGTGACAGCAACATTTTTTTGTGTGATTTTTAGTCAATATATTAAAACAAGTGTGAGGGAAAAGTCCCTTTACGTGTTAATAGCATAGTACGGTTAGATATGTAGATAAACATTGTTACGAGTACAAAAAACATATTTCAATATATATGTCTGGTTAACATCAAAGTTTATTGTGAACTAGGAGATAGGCAATGCTTCGCTATTGCTAGATTTGAGTATATTAAATGAACGCAACTAAAAGTGTGTTTTTCTCTCTCAGTCTCTCTCTGTTTTTCTGTCTTTGCCCCTCTCTCTCTCACCCTCTTTCCTTCTGTCTCTCTGTCTTTCACTCGCTCTCTTTGACTGTGTTTCCTCTCTCTCTCTTTCTCCCTGTCACTCTCTCTCACTCTGTCACACTGTATGTCTGTCTGTCTCTATCTTTCTGTATGTCTGCCTCTCTGTCACATTCACCTCTCAGTGTGTCTATTTGTCTGTCTCTCTCTCCCCTCCATCACTCAAACTCTCTCTCTCCCTCTCTGAATGTCTGTTTTTCTGTCTCACACTGTATGTCTGTCTGTTTCTATCTTTCTGTCTGTCTGTATGTTTGTCTCTATGGCTTTCTCTCTGTCTGTCTGTATGTCTCTCTCACATTCTCTCTCCCATTATTTCTTTCTCTCTCCCTTTGTCTCTTTGTCTCATTCTCAATCTCTCTGTCTGTCTCTCTCTCTCATTCTCTCCCTATTTCTGTCTTTATTTCTCTCTCTCCCTCTGTCTCTCTTTCTCTTCCTCTGTCTTTCTCTTTCTCCCCTTGTATCTCTCTCTCAGTCTTTATCTGTCATTCTCTCTCCCTATGTAACTCTGTCTGTGTTTCTCTCTTCACAGTCTTCCTCTGTGTCACTGTCTTTCTCTCCCTTCGTCTCTCTCTGTCTGTCTTTTTCTCTCTCTCTTTCTCTCTCTCACTCTTTCTACCTACCCCATTCCTTCTTTCCCTCTCCCTTTGTCACTGTCTCTCATTCCCTGTCTCTCTCTCACATTTTATCTGTCTGTCTCTCTCTCTCATTCTCTTTCTCTGTGTTTATTTCTCTCTCTCTCTCTCTTCCTCTGTCTCTTTCGCTCTTTCTACCTCTCCCATTTTTTCTTTCTCTCTCCCTTTGTCAATGTCTCTCATTCTCTCTCTCTTTCTCTTCCTCTGTTTCTCTCTGTCTTTCTCTCTTTCTCCCTTTGTCTCCAATAAATTAAAAAAATCTTTTCTTTCGGTGTCGAAGGCCACCTACAATGATGAAAAATAATCATTTTAAGATGGTTATTTTAAAACTTCTTTGGATGTTGATCTAATCTAAGATTTTCAGTATTTCAGTTACTCGTACATTGAAAAATAAAGCTTTTGAAATAAAGTTACCAAGGGGGAAATTACTTAAATACTTCATTTAATCACAACTAAAAGATTACGCAATGCAAATAAAAAAATTGAAGTATACAAAATTAATAGTTAAAATAAAAATAAAATCATTATAAATTCTGTTTCATAGCAATCATTCAACAATTAAAATTAAAAATTAAATATTCACATTTATTATAACATTTTGGAAGTAGAAGACATGAGTAAATTGGAGAAATACTAAAAAAATTAACTCAAAGCCATAAACACAATGACTAACAGTAGATAGAGGTGTATATTATTTTATATTTTGGATACTGGATGCAAAATAGTAAGTCTGAAAATTTAGTTTTATCTTTATAAATCAACAAAAAGATTTTATCTTTGTAATACATTTAATATGGAATAATTTTGCAAATTTAAAAAATTAAAAGGTAAAAAATAATTACGAAAATAATTAAGAGGAATGATAAAACAACATAACTAAATAACTTACAAGATGACTATATAATTACAACATGACTAAATAACTTTTTTTTGGGGGTTACGGGCGTCGACTGCTGTGGTCATTAGCCCTTTTCCCAAACAAAAAAGAAATAACTTTCTTTTCCTCCCTGGTAAAATAAGTAGCGATCTACTCAGTAGTTTTGTCAGACAGATCATCCTGAAATAAACTTAAATCTCAGAACAAGATGATGACAAGGCCCTTGTAAAGCGGTTTACATTCCATTACATATAGAATGTAATGTAATATATTCCTATATATTCCACATGTATTGGATCTTTTATATTGTAGGTAGTTGAGGATTTTCACAAACAGTCCCACACCGTCTTCCTTGTCTCCTTAACAGGTCCTCCTGTAGCTTCTGTGAGCCCTCGAGCTATCACAAGATCTTAGTTTAAAATCCTTTTATTCTATTTATCACCAAATATGTTGGCAACGCTTCATTATCTTTTGGTGGAAACTTAGTTTGATCCTTTTTTTATTATCATCAAACACAACGCTCTTCTTTCAGAAAAGCTATTCTGCACGAAGGTTTTATATGCACTCTCCGCCACAGAAATCGTGGAAGTTAAAGTTTCAATGAATGAAGTGACGCCAGTCAATACGTTGGAAGGTGCGGGCGGAAAGGCGGTTGGGCATATCCAGATCATGATCCTGACTGGATTCCTCCAGTCAGCTGCCTCCCACAGATTTATTTAACCCAGGCCGGAAAGTCAGGTACTGCCTGATCCAGCTATAACGACATCCTAGGTTTCGCACGTAGGAGTAAGGACTCCGATACTCTTACCGATGGGAAAATCCCTGCCAAGGACCGAAGTGACTGACTCACGTTAAACGGCGCAAGACTTCGACAGAACAAATTTCCACTACCGGAAAGGGGGATAAGCACTCCCCGTCCGCATTCCGCTCGACGTCGACAAAATATCAGACCGCATTCATGACTCATGCCCCCGCTGCAAGCAACAAAAGCGAAAAGTAACACCGCGAAAACCACAAACGCGACCGATTAGGAAAGCTCGGGTCCGCCAATCTCGTACTTCACAGGGAGGCTCCTGAGTAAAACCAATTGATCGACATAGACTAGGTGAAAGTACAGAAGTACCTCGTCGTCGCCCGCTCCGGACGTGTGTGTAGATGTAACTGCACGGACGTGGGATTGGATTTTGTCTGGGGTATTATTATTAACAAGATTAACTTGTACATTTTTAGCTTTTTCTTCAGTAGGCCTGTATCTTACTCTTAAGTTGGGGTTTTTCAGATGTTAACTATTTATATAGTAATAAATGTGAAATAAAAGAAATAAGAATACAATACCCTATATTGGGATGAATATTTTGAAGTAGCGGGTATTAAAGTAAAGTAAGATTGAAATGAAAAAAAAAAACAAAGTTTTTACAGATAAAATCCTCCTATTGTTTTAAAATATTTTAGATATTAACTACATGAAATATTATGTCATCTGAAAATAATTTAAAAGTAAAATAATTGTTCTACGTTAAATTGTTTGTTAAATGGGGATACCAAAAAATCGTTAAGATATGAGAATAAATTATAAATAAAAATAGTTAGCATTTGAGCTGTGAAAAAAGGTAACTGAATAGTTGAATTATTTTTAAATATTTTCATTTTGATAATCTGTTGATAATTTTTAAGAAAAAAAAAATTATTATATAAAATAATGTTAATCAATATACGTAAACGGTTAGTTAATGTATAATTTTTTCAGAATATTTTTTAAACGATTTTTTTAGTTACAAAGCATATATGTACATATATATATATAATTTTTTGTTTTTGGCTTGATGATATCGTCACGCAAGCATGAAGCTTCATGGGATATGAAAATGGAATTTTGTAGCGTGTGAAAGATGTCATGCCCGATCGGAATTCGAACCAAGGATCTCCGTATGAAAGACTGAGACGCTACCAGTCCTCCACGGAGATAGGCAATTGATCATTTATACGAGTGTAATATTTAAAGATTAAATCCATATTACTTTATCGATAATAAAATAATTCATTTCCCAATTAACAAACTTTTCTAATGCTATTTTTTAAATAATTTGTCGATGCGTTATTTACGAGTACATAAATATTATTTTAAAATAATAATAATAATAAATTCACTAGAAAAACATAAGTTGAATTCAATATGAAATTTCGTTGGACTGTACAAACCTGAAACATTCATTAAATATTATTAATATTTTATTTACGTATTACTATTATTTACTAGGATTATTTTTAGGAGCCCCGCCGCCCGATCCCAGAAACTGACCCCCCTTGTCAGAAACTGATCACCCGTCGTCGAACTCCAAGTCTCTATCGATCCGCATCTCCTCTGCCTGTCGTCGCCTCTTCTCATTGGCCTTCTCTCCTATCATTGCTGCGATCGTAGTCGAGATACATTTCCATTGCCGCTATTGCTGAGTATCGCCTCGATTATATTGTTGACCCCCTCCACCCATGATTCTCGAGCACTATTCTTAAGTCACGCCATCTAGGGCAAAAGAACGTTACTTACACTGCTGTATCCAGCCCGCCGAAACCGTGACAGCGATTTGTATTGAATCTGTCTATCCTGTACAGGTAGTCCCGGAAACATCCACGCCCAGACAGGAACTGGGTGAATTCGTAACCTGTTACCGTGCTTTCGCTCCACCCAGTTCCTGACATCGCTTATGAGCCCATAGGTCCACCTTCCTTTGTCCGAATCCCGCCATCTGTAACGCTAAGTAATCTAGAGACCGTCAATTGCTTCCTTTCTGTCCCGTCCGGCCATTATTGAAGCTCTCATTTGCGCTTGTAAGTTTATCGGCGGTACCCAGCTATAATCGATTTCGCCTCGGCGCTGATCGCACGATACCCCGCGATGATAAGTATGTTTAACCTACGTTGTTGTATAACCAAACGCCTCACGTTCCTGGCTGTAGACAACGTTATCAACCATACGAACTCTTTATTTTATTGTTAAGGATTTATAATATGAGACATACTGTTCAATTATACATGTGTACTTTTATTTTCGCATTAGTAGGGTTTTTTAAAAGTTTTTTCCAAGAGCTAAATTTGTACTCGGTATGTTGAGCAACGGTAAAAATTATTAACCGAATTAAATATTTTCAAACTTTTCTTTAAATTTATATTGGAAGATATGGTAGAAGTATTTAAATTTTATAAAATTTTAATGAAAAATTATTAAGTAATTTATCAGGGTAACATTTATCTTTATCATCATATATATAATTTCAGTTATAAAATATTCTGTATTATTTTAATGCATTTTTAATTTTTTTCAGATTAAAAATCTATAAATAATACTCAACTTAAGAAAAAGAAGATATATTATATACATATTTCTTCAATTAATAGTTATCAATTTGATTGATAATATAAAAAAGATTTAATAACGGTATGAATATGTATGTATATATATATATATAAAGCCAATTACCGTTTTTTACATGACTACGTCCAAAGGAGGAGTGGTAATGTATTTAACTGTCATGTATGTTTGCTCTCTTCTGTCAATTTTTGGTTAGATCTACGGGACTTCGGTGTGTAACATAGGCTATTTTAAACTGTCATACGTAGAACAAAATGGGGCTGATAAACCGGGAGAAAAAAAAACCTTTTGCATCTTGTGTTCATTTTTGAAAATTTATCGTTCTCTAGATAAAAGCTAAAAATTGTCGGGTATCTGACTGACTTCAGAGGCCTTTTCTTTGTTAAGACTTCCAGAGATCCGAATAAAATGTAGGTAAAAATAATGATACAACTACGGTAAATTAATGGAAAAAGTAATATGATGGATAATGAAAAATGTTGTTTAAAAGGTATTTGCACATACTTAAACTTTATAATTAACAAACTGTTAAAATACATCAAATAAAAATATAACATTATAAAATAGAAATTTTATTTGGAACATTTTCCAGGCTTTAACTGTACATCGAATTATCATTTCAAAATAACACACGCGCGCGAGCGCACACACACACAGACACATCTTTTATATACAAAAATGATTGTTTTCTTGTTCCGTATGCGTTCCTTTACCATTCATCCGATTTTGATGAAACTTTGGTGAGTTGTTGTGCGCACTCCCCGAATTAGTCTGGATCCGCTAGGTGGCGCTGGGATCGAGATATTTACGAAAGAAACAAATATACAAACAGACTTTCTATATATATATATATATATATATATATATATATATATATATATATTTATATAAAAGACAATGCTCGTATGTGTGTCCGCTATAAACTAAAAAACTACTTGACCGATTTACGCGCGAAAAAAGGGGAAAAATTATAAAGGGAAAACGTTGAAAAGGGAGGAAGGAAAAAAGATAAATAGAAATAGGGAAAAAGGAAATAGGAAAAATGGAAATAGGCAAATCGGGATAGAGGGAAAAGTGAAAAATTAAATTTTTTGAAGTACCGTAATGTTCAGTTTTTTTAATGTTTTATCAAACTTTCAATTGTGTTCATTTAATCTATACATATACTCAAATTTAGCAATAGCGAAGCATTACAATAGTAATGATTAAATGAAGATAGGAAATTAATTTGGGAACTCATTCTAGAGCGTGAAATAAGGAAAAACATTACATCCAAAAATATGAATTTTGAATCTGTAAAAATTAAACAGTGGGTTCTGGTGTTTTACCATGCATTGGTATCCATTGTACCTGCATTTTTTACACTCTTTTTCAGTTTTAATGCTATATTTGTGAAATTATTTATTATATTATATATTCTTTTTCATTTGTTAATAACATTTTTTTACTCTCTCTCACTCTCTCTCTCTCTCCCCTCTTCTCACTCGCACTCTCTCTCTAATATATATTATATATAAATACTGAAATGGGAAAATATTCAGCAAAAGCATTGACAAATTATCGTTTGTAAGCATTTGAATATTTAAAATTTGATATCTCATGATACGTTGGGTTAAATAAACAAATTTATGTACGTATTTAATTTTTAAGTATATAAATTAATTGATATTAACAATATAATATTTTTAAATTATTAGAAATCAAATAAATTTTTATAATTTACATGAATATTTTAACTACCGTATTTATTCGAGTACCCCTCGCCTCCGAATAAGCCCCGCACCACGATTTTCCGGACCGAAAATCTAAAAAAAAGATAGAGTATATACCGGTATTTTAAAGACTAAGATTAATTACGTATTTGTGAAAATGTAGTATTTTTTGTTCATAAGCGTCTGGAAGTCGTTGAGAAACGGTCGTCTTTCGTCTTATTAACAAATCATTTCGTGCAAAAAATCGTGTTATCCATCCACGGCTTGCTTTAAAATCAACTTTATTCAATGATTTAGCGATTTCACGACCATATGATTTTTGTCGTGACAGCATAACCGCATTTCCTTTTTTCCATAGCAATCACATACAATTTTTTTTCTACGTCTGTGTATTTTAGTTTTAAGCCACGAAAAGCCCTTTTATTACCAGTGCCTTTCACCAGAAGTTGTTTCTTCTTACGCCAGTCTCGAATGTAGCTTTCATCTACATCAAATTTTCTTCCTGTCGCCCGATTTTCAATTTTTTCAGCCTCTTCTATAATGCGCAGTTTTTTATTTACTGTAAAAGATCGTAGACGCTGTCCTTTTTTACTCATTTTAATACCGTAATTAAGATATGTCACCGTATTAAACTTTACAAGTTAAACTAAACAGATAAAATGCACATAACCGTCCACATATACAAACAGTACAGTGACTATGGCGAATAGACAAGACGACGATGGGTAACTGACACTGTAACTGTAGTGTCATTAGAACCGGATGAAGCCTATACAGAATGAATCAGTTTTATAAAAATACCGTAACTTCGTTCCTATCGATAATATGAACAGGATGTTAATAATTAAGGATGTATTCTGTATAAGCGGCATCCGGTATTGATAAACGAAAGCGTAATGTAACTATAGTTTTGTGACTGAGTTTAGGTACTTCTAAGAAAACGTTCTCTTCATATAAATTATCCTGGCTAAAGGCTATGTTTCAAGTAAGCCCCGCACCCTTATTTTTTCTCTCAGATTCCAAGAAAAAAAGTGAAGTGGGGGTACTCGAATAAATACTGTATTTATTTTATAACAATTAATATTATGTTAATTATTTTTCTTTTACATGCTCAGCTTTTATTTTCTCGACATTTTATAATAATTTCTTTAATAATTTTCTTTTTTCAGGCGACAATTTTTTTATTTTCCTAATGTGTCCGTTGCAATCATTTGCAATCCTATGAATGACATGTAAATGAGGTGTAGTCTTGTACAGATTCAGATTGACCATTCCTGAAACGATGGTTAATTGAACCCCAGCCACAGAAGTACGCCCGTCGGGCTAGTCTAGTGGCTAGTCTAGTCGCAAATCAGCTGACTTCAGGAGTTCTAAGATTCAAATCCTAGTAAAGGCAGTTACTTTTATACGGATTTGCATACCATTTTGTGCATACCGGTGTGCTTTGGTGGTTGGGTTTCAATTAACCACACATCTCAGGAATGGTCGACCTGAGACTGTACAAAACATTTCATTTACACTCATACATATAATCTTCATTCATCCTCTGAAGTAATACCTTACGGTGGTTCTGAAGGCTGAACAGAAAGGAGAGAGCCACAGAAGTACACCATTATCTACTATCTAGTATTCAAATCCGTACAAAAGCAATTAATCTTTACTAGGTTTTGAAACTCAAACTTAGATTTCGAAAATCAGCCGTTCAACAATTGATTTTTGACGATGAGTTTACTGCTAGATCAGCCCAATGCTATAATTTAAAAATAAAATGTAGACTATATTTTATATAAAATTTTTGTGCTTAGAATTTCAGAAAAACTAAACATGGAAAGAAAGTTCTTAACGTTGAAATAAAAAAGTAATTTTGTTAAAAATTTGATTGAATCCAGCTGATTATTTTATATCTGTATGCCAATCATTTATTTTTAAGTGTATATTTCGTTTTATTTTATCAATTGTGTTGAGGGTTCATACACAATAGAGTACTAATTTTCTTAAACTTAACTTCAGTAAGACTATGTTAAAAATTATTTTACATATATATATATATTATTAGTAGTAACACAAAAGCAGCATGAAATGTTAAATACCATCGAAACGTGTAAATGCAACGTTTCATCATTAGTTATGATGAAGTTAAATATGATCTAAATTAAAGTAATAATTAAATTTTAAGTGTAAATGTTTTTTAAGCTGTATAATTATAGTTACGTCTTCTTTCTTTATTTTAAACAAAGTTTAATATAAAATAAAAATTATGATAAACCTTTTCTATAATGTGATAACGGAATATTTACCATTAATATTTTGATGTGATTTATTATCAGAGGACCCGCCCGCACCTGACTGAAGACCGAAGACCGCAGGACGAAGAGGACCCGACCGAAGACCGCAGGACGAAGAGGACCCGACCGAAGACCGCAGGACGAAGAGGACCCGCCTCGCACCCGACCGAACACCGCAGGTCGAAGAGGACCCGCCCTCACCCACCGAAGACCGAAGATCGCAGGACGAAGAGGACCCGTACCACACCCGACCGAAGACCGCAGGAAGAAGAGGACCCGTCCCGTACCCGACCAAAGACCGCAGGACGAAAAGGACCCGCCCCGCATCCGACCGAAGACCGCTGGACGAAGAGGACCCGACCGAAGATCGCAGAAGGAAGAGGATCCGCCCCGACCGAAGACCGAAAACTGCAGGACGAAGAGGACCCGGACCGCACCCGACCGAAGAACGCAGGAGGAAGAGGACCCTTCCCGTACCCGACCGAAGACCGCAGGACGAAGAGGACCCGTCCCGCACCCGACCGAAGACCGCAGAACGAACAGGACCCGAACGAAGACCGCAAGACGAAGAGGACCCGCCCCGCATCCGACCGAAGACCGCAGGAGGAAGAGGACCCCGACCGGAGGACGAAGAGGACGCGACCGAAGACCGCAAGACGAAGAGGACCCGCCCCGCATCCGACCGAAGACCGCAGGAGGAAGAGGACCCCGACCGGAGGACGAAGAGGACGCGACCGAAGACCGCAAGACGAAGAGGACCCGCCCCGCATCCGACCGAAGACCGCAGGAGGAAGAGGACCCCGACCGGAGGACGAAGAGGACGCGACCGAAGACCGCAAGACGAAGAGGACCCGCCCCGCATCCGACCGAAGACCGCAGGAGGAAGAGGACCCCGACCGGAGGACGAAGAGGACGCGACCGAAGACCGCAAGACGAAGAGGACCCGCCCCGCATCCGACCGAAGACCGCAGGAGGAAGAGGACCCCGACCGGAGGACGAAGAGGACGCGACCGAAGACCGCAGGAGGAAGAGGACCCGACCCGCACCCAAAAGGTATAGATAATAAAATTTAAAAAATAGTGTTAATTTACTGGCTATATATATATATACGTGAAACGTTGTAGTTATGTTTCGATGGTAGTTTTACAATTGTATTATATTCTTTTTTAAATATTGAATTCTTATATTTAATTGTTTTAATATTATAATTTTTATTATGAAATCAAATGAGAAAAGGTGTTTCTTAAACAGGTTTACGAAAATTATTAGTTTACTGTGTAAGAACCTCAACACATTTAATAGAACAAAAAACAAAGGACATACGAAAAAATTATTATTGTTAATCAAATGTAACAAAATTACGCTTATTCGATCAAATAAAAAATTTCAATTAATGAAAAGTATTTTATTATTTTATTGTAAATTATTCTTCTTTTAGTTTTGCTGAATATCTCAATACAAAAATATTCAAATACATAGTTTGCATTTTTACTCGTCCTTCGTACGGGTAAAAATGTATTTTGTTCGGTTTTCAACGTTATCCGAAAAACACAAAAATTTTATTAAAATTTTTAATGTAAGTAACCCGAGGCAGTTTCTGCCAGTGACGTCGCCATACAGTAACAGTGGTAGTGGCTGTGGCTAAGTTGGTTGATCCGCCACGCCGTACATCATCGCATTCCTTATTAAATTGAAATACAAAAAAAAACGAAAATGGTTTTTAATTATCTGAAGAGTATTTTCACTCCCAAATAGAGTTAATATCTCGTTTAGTATATTTGGAAATGGGAAAAATGTTCAGCCATTGAACAAAATGTTTTACTATTCTTCACTCCTCAAGGTTGAATTTTGAAAAATCTATAAAGACTTCACACACAAAAAATCAAGTTGGTATCGACATTTGTTTCCCAGAAATTAAAAAAAAGAAAAGAAAATAGTATATTTCATTGTTACTTCATTTCAACCCTTTAAACTCGGAATTTAAAAAAATTCTTTCTTAGCACTTACACCATATGAACGTGTATACAAGTTTTCATCAATTTATCTTCAGTAATTTTTACTGCGCCTGGCTCACACCCGAGCAAAGATTCCACGTAAAAGTGAGCCAGGCTCACCTCTGAGCGAAGACTCCAGGATGGAGAGGACCTGACCCACACTGAGCTTTCAGTTGCATCAAATTTGAGAGGGATCTCAAAATAAACAAGGTTTGTAACTTATATAAAGTACGATTTATATTCCATTAACAATTTCTGATTATCTATTAACATTGTATATATCTTTAAATTTCATTTTTTAAAAAGAATTTTAACTTAATATCCGTACTCTGTAACATTATAGATTATATTTTTATAACTGAAAGAAATCTGGTGAAAAATAAGCTTTTTTAATTTTTAGACATTTTAATACAAAAAATATCTTATCTCTAATCTTAGGTAACGTTTTTAGGGGAATTGCTTTTAGTCTCTTCCATTTAACATAGTAAACATACACATATAAAAAACATTTCATAGGACGTGATTTTGCGGGTGATTGACAGAAGAAATATCGATTTGTCGATTTAAATGTCAGAATAACCAATGCCATGAAAGTATAAAAAGTGTTGTCAGCTTTTTTTATTTTCTTTATTTATTTTTTACAATGCTAATTATTTAAGTCCAAATATACAGAGAATTAGATATTGTATTTGCAGTCTTTAGGACGGAAGGTAGCAGTGGCGGCTCGCGTATAGACACTGTGAAACTGCAGCACCTCCTATTTCCACTTGATATTATGGATAACATTTAATATAATACGTCCTTTTTTCTTTAATTCTTTCTTTATACTTGTACAATATATAATCCTTAAACTTAATATCAATAGTCATCCCCCAGTTTATGAAAAAGATACAAACATCTTTTCACGGAACTGTGAGCTTAATAGTTCCAGCAGCGTGGTATTTGGCTGTTTTGCGCATGCGCACATAGGAAGCTGTACGCAAGGCTGCGACGGAGAGAGAGCAGTGTCGCTCCCGCAGTGACGACCTTGGAGTGCTGGTGAAAGGTAGTTTTTTTTACTCCGCGTGTGTATGGAACGTTTCTTGATCGTTCTCTTTTCCAGTTCAGTCGGTGGAAGGAATATGAAAGCAGTTTAGTTGTTTTTTTCAGTAGCGATCAGAAGATGGCGGAAAGCAAGTGCTCTTTGATCGCTAAATCAGCCCAAAAACATCCTGGAAGGATAAAAGAGAAGGTAATTAGTAAAAACTAATTATGTATTTGTTGCTGTGTACATAGAAATTTAAATCAAGCACCGTTTTAAGCGGTCATTCTATTATGTTATTGTCTAATAGTACAAAAAAAATGTTACCTGTTTTGATATTTTAACGGTTTTTTATGCCTAAGCGCTTAAAAACCGTGTACCATATTCTTGAATGTGATAGTGTCGAATTAGGTTCGACAATTAGAATAGCTTTTTTTCAGTTCTTTTATTTTACATCAGATTTAACCGTGGCCTTGAAAAGGCCCAGAAAAATATTTTCTGTAGCAGCACCCTCAGTAATTTTAGCTACGAACTGCCACTGGAAGGTAGTTCGTATTAAAATACAGAATCCGACTGAAATAATTCCCCGATTTCCCACCGCTGCTGGTGGAGCGCTAATAGTACAGTGTATAGTGTCAGCACGTCATTTTGTAGCGGATGTCTTGTCATTTCAATTACAATCACGGCACGGAGCGGTTACTATCGCAAATGGTGATTCTTTTGTCAACATGCAGCGATTATTTCGTTCACACTTTCGGCTAGGTCGACACGCCGCAGTACCCGATAAGAAGAAAATTCAGTAGCTGGTGTCCAATTTTAGAGCTACCGGCACAGCTTTGAAGAAGAAATCACCAGGTAGACCAAAAAGCGTTCGAATACATGAAAATATTGAAACAGTGAGACGCAGTTACACAATCTCCAGTCGCTCGGTTCTTAAAACACGCTGCTGCGTTACAAATATCTGATCGGACTGTAAGGAGAATTTTACACGTCTTTCATCCTTACAAACTGATGGTCGTACGGCAGGTAAACGAACGCGACTGGATTAGCCGTATTGCTTCTTGTCAGGCCATTCGAAAATTTTTTCGGTGAACTCGATTTCAGGTGAGGCACCTTGACGAGGTTGTTAATGAACAAAATGTGCGTTTTTGGGCTTGGCTCCATCCTGTATGTACCACTCGTTTTCTAATGGAAACCCTTTTGCCAGAAGCTGAGAAAAAAAATTATAACCCAGCATGTTTAGATAACGTTCAATGTTCACTGTCCAAAAACGAATGGCCCTATTACCCCATGACTTGAAATTCTTGGAGTCTGATGAAAGCCCCATCCACACGTGCTTCATGAAAAGTCGCATCAGACTCCAAGAATCTCAAGTCATGCGGTAATAGGACTATTCTTTTTTGGAAGTGAACAGTGAACGTTATCTAAATATGCTGCGTTATAATTTTATTCCTCAGCTTCTTAAAAAAGGGTTTTTGATTAGAAAACGAGTGGTACATACAGGATGGAGCCAGACCGCATACAGCTACTTTCTGCACGAAACGTTTAACGCAAATGTCATTTCAAACCGATTTTCTAATCGTTTTGCGCCTGGAAAGAACTGGTCCTCGAAAAGTCCTGATTAGAATCCGTATGATTTTCATTGGTAATTTTTGAAGGTAAAGATTTTCCCTAAACATCCTCGTAGAGAGCTGGAACTGCGAGTGCTTATCATTGAGACGTGCAACGAGATAACCGAGAAGATGTGTTGTCGAGTTATTAAAAACATAGAAGTTTGTGTTAAAGAAATTGCTAAACGTGATGGTGGTCATATTGAACACGTGATAAGCAGGACATAATCTCCATATACATAGTAAACTCATTGTATTTTACTTTTTTGTATTGCGATTCATATAAATATTTTTTTAATAAAACAAAATTTTGGATCATTTCGTGCGCCACTCGGTATTTTCAGAATTATTTTCCTAACTTTCTTTTTAATGGCGATTCCATACACTTTTTTTATAATTTCGTGATAGAAAAATTTTGTAAAAATTATTTTCATACGGTTTTCAACCGTTTAAAAAATATGAATATGAAACTTTGATCGAGGACTTATTTACCTCTTCCTATAAATTCTGGTAACAGATTAAAAAAAAGTTACGATCAGGGTTTAAATTTTTAAGTAAAATAAATACAGAGATGAAGCACCGGAGTGGGGAGTATGTAGCATCTTTGATTACAGAGGTATTAAAGGGCGATTTATTTAAATATTAAATAACTATCTTACTACTTTAATAAAATTTCTCGATTATTTTAAATATTACGTTTTTATTCATTTAGCGAATTAATAAACAAATAATAAAATAATAAAAGTCAATGAAGATGCTCAAATTTATAATTATGAGAGAGATTTTATTGTAAGCTCAATTTAAATTCCAGGAAAGAACAGCGACATTATCGGCCTCCATGGCGCATCAAGTAGCGTCTCAGCCTTTCATCCGGAGGTCCCGAGTTCGAATCTCGGTCAGGCTTGGCATTTTCACACCCTAAAAAAATTGTAGTTCTGTAGGTAAAACTTCTGAACTTATAATACTGTAGTAGGGCCGACTGTCGCCGCTTGTACTGCTACACCTTTGGATAGGTATCTGGTGAGATAAATCTCGTGGCTACACCAGTCGGCCGACTAGACAAGTGAAATTACTTATATGTAAGTTGTAGGATTACAATATTTCAGTTAGGCCCGACTGTCGACGCTAGCACTGCTACACCTTTGACTAGGTTCATGGTGGGTTAAGTCTCGCGGCTAGACCAGTCTGCCGACCGTGCAAGGGAAATTATACCTATGTAATTTGTGAAATTACCATATTTTAGGTAGGCCCGACTGCCGATTAAACGATTCTTAAGTTTGAGGAATTATATACAATTTTAACACAGATTGAGGCTTACCTTAACTCCCGTCCCGTATTTTCTGTTTCTACAGACCGTAAAGATCCAGAAGAGCCTCTATCTCCAGGACATTTTCTCATTTGGTCTCCACTTACTTCCTTGCCTGAGCCCAAATATCAGAAAATTGAAGTCGATCGTTTAGGACGCTGGCAACTACAAAAACTTATTCGGTCTATTTGGAAGCGTTGGTCTAAAGACTATCTGCAATATTTGCAGCGACGAAATAAATGTAATTTTCCCTCATGTAATGTTGTTGGGGATTTAGTTTTGATCACCAACAAAGATTTCACTGCCATGCGATGGAAGCACGGCATTGTCACCCAGTTTATCCTGGTTCTGACAATCTACTGAGGGTGGCTGATGTAAATACTGCTAAAGGTCTACCAAAAATACCTATACATAAACTATATCTACTACGAATTGCAAAGGATTGAATTAAAATAATATATCTTAATGAGTAATAACATCAAGGTCGTAATAATATCTGTAACCAATATTTTATTTGATTTATTATTTATGGTTCTGTATTATCATGTAATTTCATTTGTTTTGTACTCTCATCATATGTTTGTCGATTGATATTTTCTTAAATATTGTATTAATGTATATTTTAAGATGCATACTTATATTAATGTAATTGTATTTTCTTTCACTTTCATATTGCTCCCATACTATTATAAAATATACAAACTATTATTCGACATACGTACAAACATACATATATACATAGAGCATATACAAACAAACATTACTGGCTACATAGACATTAGGCTATTTAAGCTACTTTTCGTTGCATTGAGGCACTAAAATGGTTTGTTAATCATTTGCTTGAGGGTTATATTCCCGTGCTTTATTTATATTAGTTACGATATAAAGGTAAAACATCTTAACGCATAGGCTTCACGAACATTATCAAATAAATCCTAGATCTATGGGATTTTTGGTGTAATTTCCCATTGTCATCACTATTGCTCTGGCCAGTGGATACATCTTGACCCATAATGCTTCACAACATTATCAAAGAAATCCTTGATGTATGCGACGCTAGATACAATTAATCTAGAGGTTTAGCTTATTCTAGATAATGTACACGTAATCCCCCATTGACATCATGATTGTCCTGGCCGATGGATACATCTTAACTCATAAGGCTCCACGAACATTATAAAAGAAATCGTAGATGTATGCGATGATACGTACATGCTAATTAAGATAATCAGACCGTTCATTAAGTTATGTAATTTCTTATAAATAAATATGGGTTGTAAACCGATTTATATATTATGAAATTTATGATTTATTGTATAATTGAACGTAATTACAATTTTTATATTATGAGATTTATGAATCGTCATATAATTATATACACTATTTGTGAATCGAGAGTGATCACAATTCAGTCTAAACATGGGTTTAGGCATTTATTCCTATTATGATATTGTGGCAGTATGCATATTGTGATTATTTGTTATCTTGTTATGCAACATTATGATTATACAGAATGAGCAGCATAAAACCGATCCCATAACGTAACTGTTGCAGAATCGGTAGGTTATGTTGGAATTGAATTTTATGAATGATACGGATAAATTAAATAAAAAAAACCATAAAACGTAATTTAAATGTTGCATTTATTTACCTCATTCTTACAAAAGGGGTTCAAAATGACCACACTGGTCATCGATGCACTTTTGTGCTCGACTGATCATATTGAGATTCGTCAGACGCAAAACACGTTGCTGTCAATTACGTTGATTTCTTGTTGAATGTTCACCTTCAGTTCATCAATATTGTGGGGATTAGATGCATAAACTCTCTTCTTTAAGTATTATTAAAGGAAAAAATCGCAAGCATACAACTCTATCTGTCCACCAACAATGTTTTTGAAAAGTCAGTTACAATAATCAAGTCGTTTCGGTTTGTCATTGAGGTTGCACAGTTGTAACGCGGTGTGGTTTCAATTTTAATTCGTGAAGAATTTTACAAGATTTGTATTTACCACCAAATTGTTGGGAAAATTTGCGTAGTGATTTTTTTTGGACACTCAGTATTTTTCTTTTCAATATCGACAATCGATTATGGAGTCCTAGCAGAAGGTTGCCTATTTCGTTTTGCATTTGAAACCGAACCTGTTGAACGCAATTTTTTAACTAAATCGCATGGATACAGGCTTCGGGAATTTTTCGACGCATACTTGACGTGATTCTTCAAACGATCCAGAACGAATATAGGCCTCAACTATAGCTATCCTCTCCTAGATTGAATAAGGCATTTTACACAATTACACTGCAACAAAACGTATACTGCACTGACACGTAACCACCTGACGAACTGCAGCAACAATCAGTAGTAACATACATTTACTAGTTGCACTAGCTGTGTGAGAGTCTTTCATAGTGTTGAGTAGTGGTTTCATTATGGGTTTGGTTTTATGTTGCTCACTCTGTATAAGTTATGTACCATTAAATGAACTTACTACATTATATTTCTACTCTTAATTTACATATATAATTAATTGTAACTTGTTTGTTTTTAAGATACGGTACTGTGTATGTTATTTATGTATTATGTCTAACTGTATTATTGTAGCTTTTTAAGTTATTCTTTATTCATATAACACACAGACATGAACAGGACACACATTAACCATGACTAACAGACGAACTATGCATTTAACATTACAGTGTAATAAAGGATAAATTAATGTGATTAAATTGTGTTATTAATTAGTTGTGAATCGGCGACATATTGTTGAAGTGATGTAACAAGAGGTTATGTGAATCAACCCAGGTATTAACACCTTTTCAATTTTTTGGCGTACACTTTTCATTGTTCTCCTATTCAAGTTGATATTTTCAAAAAGATGACACGTTCATTTGATTACAACTATATATATGATACAATCTCAATGTTTACTGACCATTACTGGTAGAGTAATGGTATGCGGTAGGCATTATACTGAACTGATTGATGTAGATAAATGTATAACAAGATTATAGATAATAGCTAAAGTGCATCTACTAAGCTAAGCCTAGTGCTAAGTCTATATGTTCATATTTAACAGCCAATTGAAAGTCATTTATGGAAAATTCTTTGTATTTTATAAGGTAGGTTTTCACATTTAACGAATTAGCAACAATTAATTTTTATAAATGTTTAATAATGTTAATTAATGTTTTTGTAGTCATTAAGAACATTGTTTAAAAAATAATAATAAGATAAAAATAATAAAAATTAAAAGAAGAAACTATAATATGAACAGAATTAATTTTTATGTTCTTTGTAAATCTGATACTGATAAATATTATTAAAAGTCATAATAAAAAAGTACAAATTTCGTTTACGTGATCTTCGATAATTAATATGATTTGAATCTTAATCTCTTTTGAATATTTCATAAGATCATTCATGGATCTTTATTTGACTGGATCCATCACCATTTTATCTGAAAATATTATAAATTCATTACTTTGTAAAGTCTTAAATAATTTTTATCGATTAATTTAATAAAATGTGACGAAAATTCTTTCTCTTTATTAATTTTTTCTGTTAATTATTTCTCAAATTCATATATTCCGGCTGCGGCCTTCAAAAACATATCTTTAATTCTCTCTAAAGATTCAGCCACGTACAGAATCCAACCGATCAAGACTACCGTTTGGGAGCGGGTGAATCTCTGCCAAAAAACAAGAGTGAAAAAAAACACACAAGAAAACAAACATAAAAACTATTTTCTTGCGTAAATAAAAAATATCAAAAAGAGGGAATGTGGCGAATCCTATCGCATGTGGTGGTTTATACAGAGATAGAATCGGTAATTGACACGATGAAAAAGAAAAGGATTCCCTTTTTCGGACGTTTGATGAGAAAACCAGAAGATAGATTGACTAGACAGATAATAGAAAAAAACTATGGAAACAGCAAACACCACTCGCTTGAATCGGGAAAGTGAAAGAAGACGTGAAAGAACTGGATGTGACACTAGAGAATTTAATAGAGAAAAAAAGAAACTGAAAAAATTGAAGGATAAAAACGTAAAATTTCAGCCAAAGATAAACAAATCAAGATCTAATAGGATGAAAAAGGATTTGAAATCAAGAAAACTTAAAAATCCAAAAGGTTAACAATGACTAAAGTGGTCCAACGAGGCTGTTAAAGAAAAAAAGCTATTTTTACTATTAAATATTCATTAACCGACATGTTTTTCGAGTCTGTTGTGATACAATAGAAAATAAAGAGAAGCTAGCAAGAAGGAAGAAGCATTCTGTTTCACTCTCATAAAGCACCTTTTTCCTGTGAATGCATGCCTTCATACTGCTCGTAAGATACGGGAAGCTATTAAAAAATGTTGGGATGGGAAGTACTGCCACTTTCATCTTGCATCTTGATGTCACATCATAAGATTTTTTTGTTTTGCTTTTCTTTAAATGGTACCGTGTTCAGCAAAAACGAGCAGGTACAATATAATATTGCCTCATACACCAAGATTGAACAATTTTTTACTACTGGTATAAGAAAGCTCACAGAAATACAAGACAAGTGCCTAAACGAAGCTGGTGACTATGTTGAAAAGTAACGTTATTTTCATTGTTAATGAGTGAATCATTTTTTTTCTACAGTTATTTGTCCATTTAATAATTGAATGACCCTTGTAATTTATCAAGCAAGCTGTAATGAACTGGATCAGAGAATTTCAAGTGGTTATATGTTTGTAAGTTATCAATTTCATTCATTCGAGGTTGATATATATTTGTGCCGTTTACTTATATGCTTACCGTAGACCCATATATGAACTGGTATTTCTGCCTCAGTTGCCAAAAACAGTTAATGACCAAAAATATAAAGAGATACTTCCTTTTTGTCAAGCGCATTTGCTTTTTCATCGCCATCTGCACCTTGCCGTTCTGCCATGGAACTGCAAAGGCTCCTACAACACAATATTTATTTTGGTTCAGAAGGAAAGCGATTGCTCCTAGGAACGCCTTACTGTCACCGTAAATTAAGATATCCTTACATCTGCTGCCCATTTCACAAACTGATTAAAACATAAAAAATGACAAGAATTTAATTTGGAAAAACTTTCTAAGACTTTACCTTTAGCAGCTGTATCGATTTCATAATCGGTTTTTATTACTTCCTTAGAAACTTTTGGGGCATTGCTTAGCAAACGTCCATTCTTTCTACCAAATGATCCTTCGATACCTTTACCTATTTCTTTGGTAAATGAAGAATTGGTGTGAAGACAATATACTCCTGAGTGTCTAGAAATACTAAACCAATAATATAATACATCATATGTTAATTTATATTAATTAAAAATTGTTTACAGATAAATGGTGGAGACCAGAATTCTTTGAATTATCAAGTCGGTTGTTAAGGATTTGAAATTATTATTTTAAAATTAACGTATCAATTAAAGTATTTTAAAATAATAACAATAAAAATTACAACAAAGGATTATGAAAAAATTAGTATTTCTATTTATTCGAATACGTTTTAATAATAAAAAGGATAATTATTTTTAAAAGTAATTAAAATAGGGTTTATCACAAATTACTGTAAAACGGCATATAGTATAACATTTGCATGGTAAATTTTACTTGAATAAAACTTGTTTGTAAATATCAGTCCAACTATTTTTATATTATATGTATTCAATTATTAAATATATTATTCAATTAACAATTATCTACTTTAATATCATATATCACCGAAATGAAAAAAATTCAATTCATAATTTATAATTCAATTGAATCTGGCTTCATCACTTCTTGTTTCCACTTAACAGATTAATAATTTTGGCTATTATTTATTTTGTCTAATCTCATCATTTATTGCAAATAATATTATTACTCTTTTAATTTTTTCTGTTGATAAAAATTTTAACTTATATCTTATAACTGATAATTAATTAATCATTTTTTAAAAATACCAATTTTTTCTACATTTTATTAATACTTTTATTCTTTAATACGTTCACTACTTTTGACACCGATCGGTCACATTGCCACCAAAGCGGACAATTTCTTGCTTGCTTTGCATTCTGAAAATTACTATAGGATAAATGTTTAAAATATATATATTTATAATTTGTGACAATTTTTGTCTAAAACAGTTTCTGCATTACAACTTCAAAGTGAAATACTGCCTTGATCGTTTCGTTCTGTCAAAATCTTATTAGGAAAAAAAACAAAAATAATTAAAGCGTACGCAATTTTTTTAAACAAAGTTTGAAGCAAATTTTATTTGTTATCTTTTATTCAAAAGTAAATATAAAAATTATTTAAAACATCTTAGAGCATGAATATTTAAATTCAGGTTGGAACATTAAAACGACATTATTCTTCAATTAACTAACTTTTTCAGGTTCTTTTAAAGTACTTTTAAAAAATAGTAAACCTTGTATTGACACATGTTACTATCATAAAGGGTCCTGGACAAACTATTAATCTGTTCCCAGTTACCATGTTTTCTTCTTATATTTAGAAATAAAAAAATTTAGAAAAGTTTATAAAAATGTTTATATTAATAAATTTAAAAAAGAATTGTCAAAGCTGAAAAAATGAAATATTTTGGGAGCATTGATTTCAAAAAAGAAGGGTTTTTGGAAATACTTAAAATTGACTGAATTGTAATTACATATTTCTATAGTTTTAATCACTCCATTACCTACCATAGTAGTAGTAAATTATAATTAATGAAAATCTATATTTGGCTGGTTGCTATAAAATGTAAATTTGATAGTTTTCAATATATTTACGTGTGCCCACCGGGCTGGTCTAGTGGTTAACTTGTCATCCAGTTGAGTTATTTAACAGCTTATTTTTGAATTCGAAGGTCTGAGGTCCAAATCCTAGTGAAAGTTGGTAGCTTTTATACAGATCTGAATTCTAGTCGTTGGTTATACTGTGTACTTTGGTGGTTGGAGTTCAACTAACCCCACATCTCAGGAATGGTCGGCCTGAGTATGTACAAGATACCTCATTTATATTTCATACATATATCATCTTCTTCTCATTGGGCCGTGGGGGAGTTGTTTAACAAGTTGTACGTATTAGGAAAATAAAAAACATGTTTATGTGTTTTGTAATAATACCAATCTGAAGATGAGAAAAATAATACAAAGTGCTATGTTTCGATAAATTTTACCAAAACATAGATTGAATATTGTATTTGTTGTTTGGTATTTTTATAATATAAAGGGTGTTTATTAAAATTGCATATCAATACTTTAACAACAGGATCGGGAATTTATATTAAGAGAAAAAAGATATTCCAAACTTTTAAAATTTAATATAGTCGATTGAAGATTTGCATCTGTAGAGTTTGCAAAAACATTTTTACAAACTGCAAAAAATTTAAGCAAAAAAACAGCCTTTTAGTTTTACTATAAATTATCTTTGCTATTGGTTAAAAGAAAACAAAGATGTTTCAGAATTCAAAATAAAATGAACCAAAAAATAAAAATAAAATATTTTTAAACAGAATAACAAATCTTCATAATGTTAAAATAAATAATTAAAAATAATCTCATAATGAATTTAAATTATTTCAGAAATTTTTTAAGTGGATGAGTTTGCCAACAATTTCCAAAATAAAAGGAATTATCTTACCAAAAATCATTTGGAGTTAATTACCAAACTCCATCTATAGCTTCCCTCACAATCAATATCGACCGGTTAAGACCATTGTTGAATGCAGTTGATCATGATGAAGGGAAAAGTGGAAGGAAGCAGTTGAAACAATCAATTTCCAAAACTCAAGAAAAAGGGCCTGGCCTTGTTGAAACAACCGAGACCAAACTATGTCAAATAATTTGGCACCTTGGTTCAGTACCATGGTTAGGTTTAATTATTCTAAATATTTTATTATTTTCTGGTTGATTCAAATAAATAAAAGTATTTATTTCGTTTATCAAATAAATTATTTTTATTATAATCCTTGAACTTGTAATTCTTACATATAACATTATTGTATTAATTAATTATATAACAAGTACAAGTTAGGTCTTTGAAGGATGGATGAAGACTGACTAAAAACAGAGCATTAGACACTTTCATATAACAAGAGTAACAAAAAAAGTGAGAACTTATAAAGAGAAACAAAAAAAGTGAAAATTTATAAAGAGAAACAAAAAAAGTGAAAATCTTTATTTAAAAAATTTAAAGGCCTTGTTTTAATAAACTTTAAACTTACTCTTTTAATAAAATTTAAAGGAGGAAATGAAACCTGAATCTTAACAGACTGTCTGCTGAGAAGCACAAAAATAAACTAATCGTTGATCCAAATAATATTGCTACTAGGCTTGTTGACACGACTAAATTCAAGGAAAATCAAAGAGAAATCATTTTTAAATAAGACATGCGCTACTCAGAGAACACAATTCTCAGCATCATTTAAGAGAAGGAGGTTGGTCGGGTAATTCCATAGGTCAAAATAAGATAAGCCACTGGTACAGCAGATGAAACCTATCCAAAATTCTTGAAGAACTGTGGCTGGAATATTAGAGCATAGCTGAAGAAATCAATGAAAAGAATAAGATAATAGCAACATTAAAACAAAGCAAACTTACGATAGATGTTGCTAGTTATTTTATATCATTGCTGAGTGTACGTTACAATTTGTGATATGTTAAAACATCGTTATTAGCCTTGGCCTATTCTGTTGCTGAGTTGCTGAGTACTGTGCACCTGTATGGTTGGTTAGCTGGCATATTGGTAAGATGGATATTAAGTTAAATAAAATCATGAGAACAATTACTGGTACAGTCTCCTTTACTTGAATTAGATGGCTCCCAGTACTAGCTAATATACCTTCACCACATCTGAGGTGCCAGAATACCTATTATTACACTGGAAAAAGATTACCAATGCAGTAACACCAATCAACATGGCCATCAGTGGATTAACCGTTAATCTTATGAACATGTTATGAAGTGCTGTTCACAGCAAGTGTAGAAGGAAGATCCACAAGATGTACAAGTATATCGTGCTACACCACCTGGAGTCAAATGGTTGATTAACCTGGATGTTATTTTGTAGCTATATTGAAATTTGTAATTATACCCATATAAATAGTTCACTTACAAAGGTTTGAATGTTCAGTTAATATTTTGGACATAACAAATCTATGTATGATATGATAAATAAAATAATATAGCTTCCGGTAGCATTAGTTTTGAAGTTGTTAAAAAACAATTTTGTTTGTGATCTTAGTCGAATTTATTCATTTAATAAGCTGTTTTTGACAAATTTATTATTTTTTTGTAAATTTCTAATCTTAAATAATATTGAGGGACTGTTAAGTGCTGTTTTTTTTATTAATTTTCATATTATTAATATATGTTTAATGCATGTTGTAATATATGTTTATTTAGTAGTCAAGTTGTTAAAATTGACAATATAATAATAAACAGGTCTTTGTTCACCCTTTCCTAATAGCAAAATACCAATCACAGAAAATACATCAAATTTATTAAAAATTGTGTTGGACGAAAGTTTGTTTTCAACTGCATAAAGAAATATTATGTTATAATTTTTTTATTAAATCAATATTTATTAAGAAAACTGCAAAATATTTTTTCTATCAAGAGAAAAGTCCACTGATCTACTGAAATGCTTGCTATTCTAAAAAATAGCGGCCAGTTCCTCTCTTAAGAACATACGTAAGAACCAACGATTAATCAGTTAGATAAAAATGTAATACATGGAATTATTTTACTTTCAAAATATTCAGACTTTCATTAGTCTGCCAGGTTTATAGTCTTCCAGTGCATTATAAAAATATGTATTATATATAAAACATATACATAAGTTGCTTTACCTTGCATCAAGGTCAGGTCCCATTATAATAGTCTCATTGGTTCTATCAGACATGCCATTAATGAAAGCCTTCCAAGAATCACACTTACGAGCCAAGAGAGTAGGGTTTGCAGGATTTTGCGTGATAGATTCAGCATATACAAATACAGAAGTTAAGTGATTACATAGAGCTAAAATGAAATGAACTAAATTATTGTTGAGAAAGTATAGAATATAACATGTATTGATGAATGTGAGAAAGGTAAGGACTTTGTTCTGTGTTAAGAAAGAAAATGGAAAGGTAAAAAAGGAAAGTTGTGCAAAACTGGAGCAAGATGGAAAGTGATGTATTTCTCTGAGTCACAGTAAATGTAAAGATGCAAGTAAAAAAGATTGAGGTAGTAGAGATGGGAATACTAAGGTGGATAAATGAAGTGAAAAATAATAAATAAAAAGAAATGAACACAATAAATGAATGGTTGAAAACAATATTTTTTAAATTTCATAATTCAGTCATCAAAATCTTTAAAAGTTCTAAAATCATGGCCTTACATCTAAATTACCAATTCTTCAGTTAGTGGTCTGCATCCAAAGCCAGTAAAAAAGAAAAATCATCATCATAATATTACAGGTTATCAAGCACCCAGTAATAATATAATACACTTCAATATTAACTATTCAAATTGTCATTTTCCAAATATGTTTGGCTTTCAGAGAAAAGTACAAAAAGACATATAGGTTATACTTACTCCTTTCAAGCCAACCTGAATTAGGGGAAACTGGTGGGTCTACCTCTCAGTAACACAAGTGGAAATAGTTAATATTTATTAAAAATTTTACTCATATAGAAAGGTTATTATTATATTTGCAAATATTTCAAAATTTATATAAATTTGACCTTTTAGCAACTTTTAGTTAAAGTAATTTCATTTGTACTGATTTAAATTGTGTCATCTCACAGCAATGAATGCAATTGTAACAAAAAAATTTATTTAATAATAAACAGAATAGTTTACTGTTACTTTCTGACCAGTGATTTTTTTATTGTATGTAAAATATGTTTTGTGTAATTACATAGTTGTTTACGCCATTCTGGCATAAAGTTTTCCGTTATTTTCTACGAATTCCAAGCTAGGGTGGGTCCCGTTGTTTTGTTACAAGGAATGTTTAAATCTCACTTTGTTTCGTATTTCTGGGTCTGTAAAGTCCACCTGTTTCTATTATTGTTCTTGTGTTCGACCCTCCCGCCGTCATCCTTAGCGACCGCGTCCATTCTTCTATCGAGTTATTTCTGACTACCCTTTTCATACACCCGTTATTTTTTCATCCCCTTACTAATACATACACACACTCTCCTGTCCACTACCTGGATCTGGTTACCCCCGCTTTCTTTCGCCATCTTTTCGGCAGAGTAAATCCAACATCTCACCACTGCAGTCGCCTAGGGCAATACTCTCCTGCAAACTTTGTGGTAACATTCACATTCAAGCAGAATCTCAAACTCATCACTACACATCTGAGATTCCACGCCTCATTCTACCACTAAACCACATCACACCTCTGTATTCCTGATTCACCGTGCGGACTACGCCCAGGACTACATAGGTATTCTTCTGTACTTGCTGTTACGAGTTCATCTCTGGCAAATATTTGTGTGCTACAGGCAAGTTCAGTTTTTCATTACTCATTACGTTAAACCATTATGTTATCATTCAAATTTGTGGAACATTCAGTTCATCATACCTATGCCGTTCAAGTTTCAATTTCACTTTAGTACAGTCACGACAGGTCACTTACAGAAGGCTTTCATTGTTCAGCTGCAACCTATTTCATGTGCTCAATTAAGTTCAGTGTGATTATATTGTAATTAACTCTTTTGTACTGTAATTTTATTGTGTCCTTTTCTACGTTAAACTAGAATTACATTTTTACATTATTTAATGTTAAGTTTGTGGTTCACAAATCAGGAAAGGCCAGTGCCAATTAAGATTTACTGTAATTGATGTTTCTAAGTTAATGACATTTGTTCATTCCTAATTTTTCAATGTTACAGCATTTGTCAGCAATGCAATAGTTTTTCAGACACACTATGTTTATTGATGTTATATTTTTCTAAAGTTATAATTAAAATTAAGGTGTTTCATGTTCTCTTTCAGGCTTCGTCAAAAACGTATATTGTCAAAATCTGTATTTAGAAGCGTGTACTCATGTATTTTTTCATTTAACTATCATTGTTCAGACGCTGATTTCAGCTGATGTATTAAGTAGTTTTTAAGGTTATAATAATTAACTTATATTAATTTGTTTTCATTAAAGTCCAATTTCTTTTGGCAAATACTAGCTGTGTGTTTTTTTATTTTTTAACTTTACCCAACAATAGTAATGAATAGTATGAATGATAATACAAGTCTGAAAGGTTCAATGAATGGAATACGGGCCTTATAAATAAATAAGATAAGACTTACTCATCAATACACCGATTACTGAATTATCAGACTTTGAGAAGTTGCTATGATTAAGGTTTCTCCTGCAAGAGTAGCCAGTTGTCAGTTAGTTATTTTATGGATATAAAACTTAAGAAAGAACAGATGGTTTAGGCTTTAATTGTTCAGAGCAATCTTCAAGATGTATTACCTGCTGTGAAGGAATTTAAATGCATTATTAAAAGCTTTTCATTTCAGTAAGAGATAACTGTCAAAAGCAGGCAATGAGTAAGCCTAAAGTAAAATTTCAGTAAATGTGAACGAAATTACCATGCAAAATCTTCTGCAGATTTATTTGCTTCTAGATTTCTTTGTTATTTTCATGCTAGGATTTTCATACACATTAAGATATAATAAATGAAGTTCATAGTTTAATATTCATTTTAAATAGACAATCTTTAACCATAATTTTATCCTGTAATAGTTATTTTACAGTAATTCATTATTTGGAAAAAAAGAGTAAAGTAATCTACAAATAAACCTACTAGTAATCGGCTCAAACATGTCAAACGTATACTTACCACACTCAGTTTTCAACACCCTATTGAATTCATTTGAAATCTGCTTTAAAAAAATAAAATAAATTTAAGATCAGTTAAATCTTGAAGGATGGATATTAAACTATATAACTTGGAAATAAAGATATTATTAACCAATAAAATGGTGGACAGAAAAATATGATTTTGATGTAGTAATTAATTCTTCGTATTTGGGACAAATGCCAACAGACTTGTGTCAATTATTCTCTTTATAATAAATACTATACAATCACACTGCATACTTGTAATAAAGACATATTATTTTAAAAAGTATTGTAATTCAAAGAAAATCTCTTTTGACAAGTTAGTTTACGCAAAATTGGAAGTGTATTGGTTTGGTATTATATTATCATTGTGTTCTTAAAATAATTTCCAACGCACCAGCAGAATTACATTGATCAATTGTATGATAAATAGTGCATAATTTTTAAATATATCCTTTTATTTACATCATTTAAAAACTTAAACATTTGAAAAGGTTAACTGAACTGCTGCTGACTTGTTAACTGTTGCTCTGAGTTTGATTATAAGTAACCATGTACTAATTTAATTTTTCTCAAAAAAATTATAATTTCATCTTCAGTAGGCCAGTCTTTACTGAGTTAATAGTATCGTACAAAAGGAAAAGGGACAAGGAGTTGAGGAAATAAATTTAAAAAACTTTAGAAATAATTAATAAAAGTGAAATACTTACAAAATCTTCTATTTTCACATCCTGGTTGTGGATGATGTCCTGAATTAACGAGAAAATCAACATGACCAGATGGATAACCAACACCATAATAGTACATATCGGTATGTATTATATCAACAAATTGTGCATCACTTGGATCGAGCTTTAATTTATTATTAAAAAACCATGAAAAATATATATGTGTAGGATCAAGACCTGAAATAACAACAATCATTATCCTGTGATAATCACAGGACAACTCTGATCAAGAGGAGTACTCTCTTGATCAGAGCACTCCTTTGTGTTTTTTTTTGTTTAACCTCCGGGTCCACCCTGTTAGGTATTGTTTCATAGGATGAGATGAATGGATGGTATTGTTTCATAGGATGATTTGTAGCATGTGTGAAAATTCCATGTTTGAGGATTAGAACACAGGATCTTCAGATGAAAAGCCGAGATGCTACCACTTGTGCTACGGAGGCCGACTCCTTTGTTTGTTGGCTATCTTCTTCTACACCCTCTATTTATATTTCAACCTTTCTTCTTTTAACTGCTTTTTGGTTTTCATCTATGCTACCATGCTACAAGCCATAGATGTAGGACAGATCCTTCTTTATTTGAGACCACAAGTGTTGGTCAGACTGTTTAAGGTTTGACCCACCGGGTTAGTCTAGTAGTGAACGCATCTTCCCAAATCAACTGATTTGGAAGTCGAGAGTTCCAGTGTTTAAATCCTAGTAAAGGCAGGCAGTTAGTTACTTTTATACGGATTTGAATACTAGATCGTGGATACCAGTGTTCTTTGGTGGTTGGATTTCAATTAACCACACATCTCAGGAATGGTCGAACTGAGACTGTACAAGATTACACTTCATTTATACTCATACATATTATCATCATTCATCCTCTGAAGTAATACCTGAATGATAATTCCTGGAAGACTAAACAGAAGAAAGACTGTTTAAGGTCTCAATTTCAAACTTAAGTTTGCAAAATATTCACACTGTGTTTGTAGTAACTACTGAGTAGGTTCTTCCTATTTATTATCTATGTACCAGAAACTCATCTCCACAATAATTGTAATAGTTTTCTTAATAAACTGACAACAGAAGGATATGCAAAAGGAAAAATAACAATGGCTGGATGTTGACTTATTTCATGTGATGCTTACATTATTATAAGTCTCATGTGAAATGAGTAATTTGTTTTTCATCATAAACTATCAATATTTTCTCTTACACCATGATCAATGTAATAGAACCCGATAATGGAATCCAAATAAAGCTAATACAATAATAGACAATCAATGTTAACATCTTTAATTTTGACTTCACCAAAGAAGATATGCTGAGTGAATAGAAAACCTCATCCTACTCAGAAGTTTGTTATTACCTTAATATATTAATAAACTGAAACATACAAAAACTTCAAAACTGCACATAAAATCAAAATTAATCTTCAGACACTAGATGACTGCAAAAGTAACCTATAACAGTAAAGTAAATAGATAATTTTATTGGGCCAATTATTACTCCTACTAAATAAATTTTATTACTTAGAATGAAATAGAATTAATAAGTAACTCTGGGCAACAAAGCCCAAAATAAAAATAAAATAATTATACCATGTTGGTAAAAAAAAATAAAGTTTTGTAGTGAATTCAGTTACTAAAACTTTTTATCTCTTAAATTAGGGGGGGGAAGTGAATAAGCGTGTTATTTTGTTGGCTGGGAGTAAAGTTACAGAAAAAGGGGTGAGAAGAAATGAAATAATTTATTTTACGAAATAACTCATTTTAGGAAAGTAAAACAATATTCTTTAATCCCTATTCTTATGTCTGAGAGCTATGGTCCGATTCGTATCCCGCTGAAAATTTCCTGCCATAGTTCACGTCCTCTGTCATTCGAATCAACGTGTCTAAAGTTTTCCAGTGGTCTCTTCAATTTGTTCCAACAATCTTTTCGGCGGTCTTTCCCGTGATATTGTGCTTCGATTTTTCCCTGTATGACTAGTTTTCATGATTTTCGCGGGATCTACGGACTATATGACCGAAAAAGCAGAGGATGCGCTGGAAGCAAATTCTGACAACCTCCTATGTATACCCAGCACGTTTATAATCGACTTGTTTGTCCTCTTTTCCGTCCATGCAACGCGGAGCATTATTATGTAGACTCACATTTCTAATGCTGATGTATTAGACTGACTGGAGGAGAATATCAATTATCCTCCAATCTTCTACCTTGATGGTCTAGGTTTCAACTCCGTTCATGATTATTGGAAAGACTAGTACCTGAAGCAGTCTCACCTTTGCATTATTTGTGATTTGCCCTATCTTTCCAAATAGTTGTCAAATACGTAAGCACCAACTTCGCCAAGATAATTCTTCTTATTTCGGCCAGTGAGCCTCCACCTTTATCTATTGTGGATCTTAAATATACAAATTGGTCCACCTTATTCGAAATAATACAGCGCATCACTGACTGGAAGATCGTTGGTTCTGTCTACGATCATAACTTTTGCTTTTTTTATGTTAATATCAACGCTTATGTTATGTTATTATCAGCTTATGTTATGTTCAGCCGTATTTATGGAAGATTCAACGCGAAGACTTCTCTCCAAGTACCAATATGGGTTAGGCCCGGAAGAGGTACTAAGGATGCGGTATCGTCATTGTTGGCAGAAGTAAAAAATGCTGAAGGTAGCTACGTGTTGTGTGTTTTCTTAGACATCTCGGGTGCTTTTGACAGGATGTGGGGGACGTCGGTGCTATACCAGTTCGGAAGGCGAGGAGTGACTCAAGAGGAATCCAACTTCCTGAGGAGCTACTTCGAGAAGAGAGAAGTGGTACTGCGACATGGTTCAGCGGAGTGGAAGAAACAGTTGAGCAAAGGGTGTCCACAGGGAAGTGTGATGGGTCCATTTGTGCGGAAAATGGAATTTGATACTTTTATGCGATTGCGACTACCTGGTTGCCGATTAAGAGCCTAAGCGGACGACGCCCAGCTAGAAGACAAAGCGAAGAAAGCAATGAGGTGTTGAGAAAGTGGAGTGAGAACCATCAAATGACCTTTAGCGCAGAAAAGACGACAATGATGAATGTTGAAAGGCAAATTACAACGTAAGTCTATTATAAGAATCGGAAGGAAGAACATAAAATATGCCAAGACCTATAAGCAATTGGGAATCGTCATAGATGAGAGGTGCGAATATAAGGAGCACGTGACGCAGGTCGGAGGAAAAGCGTTCTTCGCATTTAACATCATTCTTCGAGTCGTTAATTATAAGAGGGGGCTTGATTTCCGGATGCTGAGTATCTTATATAAAGCTTGACTGAAGGAATCATGCTCTACGGTGCACGATTTGGGAGCATCGGACTGATCTCGTGCACTTCAGGAAGATTCCGATGAGTGTGCACTGATTGATACTGTTGATCTAATACGAGGTTATAGGACTATATCAGGAGATGCAGTATGTGTAGTGGCTGGAGTAAAGCCGTTGGATATTACAGCGAGCAAGAGGAAGAGAAGATCCGAGAGCTGAGAAAGTCGGGTACGTATAAAGATGTGGAAGTGTTAAAGAAGAGCGTTCCATCAGTGAAGAGGGCTTCGATTAATAGCAGGCGAGGTACGGCGTTTCAACGAAGGGTAGATACACGTACGCGACTTTCCCAGATGTAAGACTTCGCTGTAAGAGGAAGTGGTTAGTTACGGATAATTACGTGACACAGGGTTTGACCGGTCATGGCAACTTCAATGGGAAGCTCAACGGATTTGGATTGGTGCCGAGTCCCAACTGTATGCGTTGTGGATTGGAAGAACCTGCGGAGCACGTGCTCCTTGTATCCGAGGAATATGAGGAAGAAAGGCAGCAGTTCATGCGGCAATTACGAGAGCTAGACGTACGATTAGAAATAAGAGACATCTGCAGCAACAAGGTCGCGTTTAATAATTTTTGTAAGTTTGTTAAAGACATATTAATTACGAAAGAGAATGCTAGGTAGATATGAATATCCGTGGGCGTGAAGGACGCAATGAGAATTGATGAAGATGTCTGTGTCACGGGAGATTTCCGTTTCACGGTAAAATTTAGGTTAAAAATTGTTGCTGTTAGGTATAGGATAAAGTAAAGTAATATTGTGGGTAAACTAGATTTAAGGAAGATAGGTTTGAGTAGCGAAAAGAAGACTAAGAACGAAAGTTTCATAGGTGTAGATAGACACAGTTCAATAGATAGTTAACAAGAAATAAGGAATAAAAAGAAGCGCTAACACCGAAGCTAAATAGATTTGTAGAAATGAATTTAACAGAGTACGAAACAAGTAGGAAACATTATAAAAAGTAGAGATAGTTAGAAATAGGTCCTAAAAAAAAAAAGTTTGTAAACGAGATTACATAGTGTAAGTAGGCTAGAAGAAATAAGAAACAAGAAGACCGACCAAGAGAGAGGAAGAAGAGATAGGCAAAAATAGAGTCTCAAAGGAAGGCAAAATCAAGTGCAAGACCAGCGTAAAAATACCCGATGAGGCCAGAGAAACGTAGCTGATATATTTACATATCAGAGGTGATTTGATGAAGGCTGAGGGGGGGACATCTTTGGCCAATGCCAAGTGCAGAGTTGTACGAGTCAGGTATGAGGGCTTTAGAGGACTGCTGACAAAGCCAATGGCTTAGAAGCAGCAGAGGTGGAGGACTACTGGATAAGTCCATGGAGGGAACCTCTATGTATCATTAAAGATTCCAGAAATGTGATATTTTGGGTGAAAGAAAATCCTTATGTGACAGAGTTGGAAAGAAATCCATCGACTGTCATGATATTGGTTGAAATATCAGCTCGTCATTTATTAGGTCCTTATTTTTTTGACAGGCCAGTGAATGCACAAATTTATTTAGAGATGTAAGAGGCATGAATACCATAACCTCAAGAGAACGATCTTATGAAACGAGTATGGTTGCAGCACTGTACATTTTGCTTTATCAGTCCTCTCGTTTCTGAATGAAAAATTTCAAGGTTATTGGATTGGCTGCGGTACTCCAGCGATACGAGCTCCATCATCATGGCCACCATGAAGTCCATATCTCACCACATCAGATAATTCATTATGGGAAATTATCAAGACACATGTATTTGCATGTCGCTACACTGCAAATGAAGAATTGCGTGATGTTGTGAGGGACGCCTTCTGTAACATAACACCAGAAAGTGCTCCATCGTAAGGGGAATACACAGACCCACTGGACCATTAAAAATTAATACTATGTATCATGTATGCAAATAAAATAATTTATTATTATATCACATTTTTCATTTATAACTCATTACAAATGTTTAGTTCTAACTTTAGGAGGTACGGTGACTTCCCAGCCACTCTGTATTTGCCATTAATGTTGAATAATATTGGAGGCAGAATACATTCCTGTCATACTCCTCTTGGTGGCTAAAAGGGCTCTGTTGTGTAATTTTCCAGTCTAACCATTATACTGTTCTTTAAATATAGGTTCCGAATAAGGGTAACAAGATTATCAGGAACACCCACCTCCCTCAATATTCACACACCTTTCCACCTGACTGAGTCGAAGGCCTTGGCATAATCTAGGTAGCAGGATTTACAAGAGTGTCAAACTCTCTGGCTTTCTCTATCAGTTGCCTAAGATTTAGAAGTTGCTCATGCGTACTACTTTCTTTGACAAATCTGACCTGCTCTGCAGGAATCTTTCTGTCCAGATAGTATTGTAGATATTCATAGAATATATTCAAAAAAATTTTACTTGCATGTGAAATCAGAGAAAAAGTTCTATAATTTTTATATCACTGTGAGAGGCCTTTCTATGTATAGGGGTATGATCACAAAGGTTGCCCACTCATCAGGCCATTTGTTGGTTAACCATATGTGTTTACAGATCTAGTGCATATTCATAAACCCAATTCACTGGTTGGTTTGATCATTTCTTTTATAATGCTATCTGAGTCTGGTGATGTGTTGTCTCTCAATCTCTTTATTGCTTTCTGTATTTCCTCTTTGAGAATTCCTGGTTCTCTCACAGACACTAATCTACATAAGTGAGCTCTTCTTAGATTTCACGATATAGTTTGCTGTGCAGTCCTCTTTCCATCTTTCTTCAATCTTCCGATAGTCAGTAAAAGGTTTACAATCTGTATCTTCTATAACCTGAAATTTTGGTTTGAAGGTGTTCATAAGTTTGCTAATTTTTTTGAACATGACCACGTTTCATTATTCCTGTGTAGCTCCTCTGTTTTATTGTAGTTTTTTTGGATGTTTGAATTTTTATCACAATGACATGATCCAGTACACATGAAAAAATTAAAACAAACATTTTCAAAAAAATATTTATTTGGAGAGTAACAGTTTATGGCAGCATGGGCAATATGGAAGCAATATGAGCAAATGAGAGACCTTTGAACTGTGGTGTTTAGAAAGTTAAAAGCTTTGTTAAGACGAAATCTTTAAAAGATAAGGTCCTTAAGAGGAGGATTCTGACTCCTTAAGATGAGTCAGAGAATAAAGAAACTTGGGGAGACGCTTAATAAAATAAACCCTCTATTTTAGATTTTTGGATCATACATTAAATTATTAAAGATTTGACAATTTGCTAACTGCAAAAGTTTTTTATTTTCATTTCCCAATCTAAAAAAACAAGAAATGTTTAATTTAATTTTTAATGATTAATTTATCTTTTAATATCTTTGTTTCTAAAAATGACACAGATGGAAATTTTACAGAAAAGTTCTTACATATTTTTTGTTATTGAAATCAAGGAATCATTGCTCACATTACATTTAATTAGACCAGTTTATTGTAAGGTAAGTTGAAATTACAATAAACTAGATAGAAATACAGGTGAGTTATTGGCTGGAGTGTTATTAAGGTCAACATGCTGACTTCGCTTTCAACTGCTACTGAATTCAATCTTCAGAAAGGTCTTCATTTCCTCATTCACTAAAAAGGAAGGGAAATACTCTATAAAATTGTTGGAATACTCTATAAATACACACATTCCTACTGAAAAAAAAAAAGATTGCAGACCAATTAAATAAACATTTTAATTATTTTTTCAAATGACACATACCAGTTATTCTGTGAGGTTTTTTCACCATGTGATGCCCCATAATACCAGCCATAGGTCCACCAAAACTAAAACCAACAATATGCAAATTGTCAGCGATGTTATAGCCCTTTTTTTCTAAACTACTAAAACATTTTCCTAATTCACGAGCAATGGTTTGGGCATTAAAAAATGGTTTAGGCAACTTGCCAGTCATATTTATCCAGTTCAGCACTATCACATAATGATCGCACCTTTTTAAATAAGCTGAAAAAATTAGAAATTAAATATTAATGTTTGTTATATGCACAACAGCAAAGAAAATAATTCTTGACAATATTGGATAAGAATTCTAATTGCAATGTTATAAAAAATATACATATAAATTACATGGAAGTAAATTAAATGAGTAAATCACATCACAATCATACAACAGATTCCAGCAGAAAATGGGTTTGTCTGAGATGTAATTCTCTTTTTATCCTCTTATTGGAAACACTAAAAAGGTAAAGAGTAGATTAGAAACACTGAAGATGAATTATATGTCTTTCCTGAGTCTGAAAACAGATATGACATTAAGGATGCTCCATCTAGTTATTTGACATAGAAAGCAAGGTATGCTTTAACCCAACCTTGATTAATTAATATGAATGTTAAAGACACCCCATCAAATAAGTTGTAAAAGGAAATAAAGGGTTCGTTGCTGGAGGAAGGAATACAAATTGTTTAACATATATACAAAAATAACGTATAATGTGTAATATGCTTCATGTCCTAAAAACATTGTGATGTTTTTAGTACATGAAGCACATTATATTTCAAAATAGGAAAATCTCAAAAGAAGAAGACAATTGATTCAAACAAGGACATTATGATATGAGAATGAATGTTAAGAAAACAGAGATTTCATGAGGTCTAGACAGCAAACCAATGTATGTCTGTACTAATAACAAAAAATTGAGCTAGTTGATATTGTTGTACAGGTATACGTGAAATATGTTGACAATAATTTGAAAAGGAAAAAGAACAGCTGGCTAAATAAAAATTTTGTAGAAAGAAACAGTTTTATTGAGATAAGTTATAATATAAAAGCAACCTGACAATGACACATCAGAAGAAAAGAAAGATTGATTAAAGCAGTAAACACACATACCAGTTATTCTGTGAGGTTTTCCTCAATCTGATGCTCCGTAATACCAGCCATCGTATTATTATTATCATGCAGTAGTATGCACAGTATTATTATCCACAGTTGGTGTATATAAATGTGAGAGTGGTAAAGAATAAAAATTATAATTTGCAAGACAGTAGAAGCTATTAGTAACTATAATCTTACCAGAAAATAGTGAAGAGAGATGAGGGAGACATGGTGAAATGGGCTTGCCTAAGAGCATATGTGATTATAACGTCAATTTAATGATGTTAGGTGCTAAAATAAATGTTCTATTCAACTTCATTTTATTACTCCATACAGTCAGAATAATTTAGCTAAACATTGGCCTAATTCATTATTTCTTTATTTCTTTATTTTTGAAATTGGTTTTTTGTTCTATCTGATGTGCAGCTTTATTGTGAACACGGTAGCAAAACTGGTAAACTGAATCAATTAGAAGTTATTTGTAAACAGTGTCTCTCCATAGCAATATGATTCAACAGGAAGAATTCATAACAGCCACCATGTATTGTGCTTAATAGTGAGTGTTGTTGACATGAGTTCTGCAAAATACATTTCACCGTTGTTATTGATTACATTGTGTTATGCATAAATATTGTTTTTAATAAGGTGTGTGATAACCTATATAACGACTAAAAAAGAATACTTTGCTTCTTAAATCTTATATTTTTATTTTGCAGTTGAAGCTGTATTGGAATTACATTGCTTGCAGAGTTAATTTTTATTAGAGTGGATGTAAGCAGTTTTCTATTATTTCATTAGATAAGAAATGCCCACCAGATGTGAAACTTCTTAATTACTTAATGTAAGTTCTCTGCAAACTAAAGCAGTTTTAATGCTAAAATAGAAAAATTTGCGTCATTTAAATCTGGTGGTAAGGAATTAAAGTACAATAGGAATTAAAATATTGGTGAGAATCTATAATTTACTAATCAATACAATCTGGGAAAGTAATAGGTGACACTACTACTACTAAAGTACTACTAGGTAATACTTATTTGTTCAATATTAGCTACAGTGGGGTGGTGTAGCTAATATTAAAGAAATGAAATATACTAAGGACAAAATTTTATACAACTTTTTACGATGAATAATAATTCAGTAACAAAAAAAATAACATGAAAAAATATCAGAAGTTTTCAATGAAATAAAATTTTATGTACTTTTCATTTTAAAAAAATGTGTGAATATAATTTAATAGGCTTACAAGGAAGTCATGTGTTGTCCACAACAGATTTTTTTTAAATTTTTATAGTTTTACTACTTTTATTTGTATTATTTATATCCTCATTAATGTTAAGTTCTTTAAAACAACATAATAAAATCAAAATGTTTAAAAGTAAAATACAATTTTTTATTTACAATTTTAAATTACACAGTCAATCATCCTTTTGTTGTTTAAGTTTCATATAGTGTTTTCATTTTTGTATCGTTATTAATTTTTAAGTTACAATAAATATAATTTTTTGTATTTGTGAAAACCATCATTGTGTACTGAATTTTTTTATTACTTGTTTAATATTGTGTAATGGTAATGACAGTACTAGTACGACTGAAAACATTGTCAGTTTAATATAGATGATATTTAATTAAAACTAGTTTAGTAACCCAATTAATATTATTTTAAAGTACTTAAAATAATTATTTTTTCTATTCACTTTATTGCTGTAAATCGCAAATTCCTAAGTCGCTGTCGTCGGTAGACTCTAAAGAGCTCGTGTCCGATTATGAATTCACATTTTTCATAAAATTGTCGATGTGCACATTGTATAAATGTTCATCTTCAATGTATTTTTTTAATGTTAACAACATGCTTGCAGAACATTGCTCCACTCACCTTCAACCACTTTATGTCCTCCTCAGCTAACTTAAGAACGTCCGACACGTTAGAAGTTGTATTTCTTTTAGCTACTTGCCCTATAACTTGACTCCGAATCATTTCAATGACATTTAAGTCAGGGTGATAAGGAGGCAGCAATAGAACTGTATGACCATAATTTTCGAAAATGTCATCTATAAGAAATTTTTTTTGATTTTTTGTATAATTTTATATCATATAATTCAGTCTTCGTCTTAGCAGGAGAACAGTTAATTCGTTGGTCTGCTAACCACTTTATCATATCGCTCTTCAAAGAGTTAGAATTTGGCTGCTTTTGTAGCAGAATGTTGTAATACGATGCGTTATCTAGTACAAAGACAGACTAAGTTGGCAAGTTGGGAATACACTTCTCCCGTAACCGATTCGTGTAATTTTCGGAATCAATCGATTTGTGACAATCTCCTTACTTATTTGACTCGTACATAAGTAAAGCATTGTTAATGAATCCTTTATTTCAGCCGGCAGGAGCAATTACTAATAGTGAGCCCTTGGATACTGGTGTGTTCAGTCCTTCATGAAGGTTTGTAATGTCTACCCACGATTTTGGTGCCGCATGACTACTGTGAATGTAGGTTTCATATGTGTATACAATCGGTCTTCCTTCTTTGCAAAACAGGGAAATTTGTCATAGAAATTTCATTCTTTGCATTTTAATGTCATGCCGTTCTATTAGTATCTTCTGGTAATCTTCTGTTTTTTCCATCTAAATCCCATTTTACGTAATATTCTCCTTTGAGATCTTTTACTCCCTTTGAAATTAATTTCACTTTTGTGGGCTTTTTGCATAATTCTGTTTACAGTACGAACGCATTTTTCGGTTACATAAAATTTATTTGTTAAATGCCCCAAAGAATCCGTTTAAAACGAATCTAATTTGCACACAGTACTGTGATTTACACGTTTTCTCGGCGAAACGAACGCAGTTGGCTTTTCAGTTTCATTTGATTTCCTTTCGCTATAATTCTTTGGACTGTTCATTTTGATACTTTTGTCGCTTGATCAAAAACAGTAGATCAAAAACAAGTAAATGAAATTCTTAGAATTGCGTGTTGTGTTTACAACAATTCATAAATGGCACATTAGTCATGTAGGATTCATGAATGATTCTACTATTACTAGTTGCTATTCAACTGGAAGTAGGTCTAGATTACAACATCAATATATAATTTAGAATAAAAGTCAACAATTACATACGCTACAGAAAGTTTATGAAACCTATTTTTTATATATTACCATACCACAAAAGGCATGTAGAAAATGACAATGTTTTGTTTGCTTATAACAGAGGCCAATGCATGCTAAATGCTAGTACATAGGCTTTCATTTCCTGCCCCAACATACGTGCCGATTTATCTACTAAAATTTTAACAATATCAACTAAACTTTATAATCTGAAATTAGTTTTTGTACGTCTGAAAAATCATGATAAGAGGAGTTAAACCAACTTAATGATTTTTTTCAATCAGCGTCTTAAAAATCAGTTTTCAGATCTGTGATAGTACGAGGTCTGTAAATAAAGTAATGAGACTGGTTTTTTTGGCAGCCAAAGTGGCAACACTGTAAAGTTACTAGTAAACATATGGTTACCTGAACAGCTGATTTATATTAGAAATTAATATTTTTAGTCTGTTTTTGCCACGTGAGACGTAATAAACGTTTCGTGAAACGAGTTTTTGTTGTGCGTTACAACAATAAGTGATACTAATTAGCCGCGATCTTCTAGTGTGAATTGAAACTGATCCTGATTTTCTAAAACAAAATATTACCGGTGATGAATTTTGGATATGTGAGTACGATCCAGAAACAAAACCCTAGAGTAAGGAGTGGCACACTTCAAACTCACCACATCCTAAAAAAGTGTATGTTGTACACATGCTGTACCATGACAATGCACCTTGTCACACTGCACTCTCAATTAATGAGTTTTTGGCTAAGAAAAACATTCTTGTAGTTTTTCAGTCACCTTATTCACCTGACTTGAGTATCTGTTCCCGACTTTAAAAAAACACCTCAAAGGACACCATTTTGGGACAGTAGAAAACATAAAAAAAAGTGTAACCGACCATCTGAAGGATATTACAGTTTCTGAGTTCCACCACTGATGTGGAGAGTGGGGAAACTGTTTGAGCGTTGTGTGGCTTCCCAAGGGAACTATTTCGAAGGTGATAGAATCCATGTATAATTGGATTGTAAATAAAAAGTTTTTCTGAACCAGTCTCATAGCTTTATTTACAGACCTCATATTGAATAAAAATTTGTTTATTAACAATACATACATATATAAAATAATTAGTTTGGACTGTAAACATTGTTTAAATTATCACTAGTTAATCAGTTATAGTTTTTTCAGTTCACAGAAAATTTATGTGTAATTTCATGAGTAATCTTGCTGAACAAGAAATACATGATTTTCTATTTGGAATGAGTATATGCTCCCTTTAGAATCTTTCACATCCACCTGCTTGGGTAGGTATTATGAGATTGAGTCATCCATCCACCTTTGTCTGTAGTGTCAGACAACTCAGATGGCAACTTTCTGTATGTATCTGATAAAGAAATATATTTTCTGTTCAGGAAATCCCTTATAAGGAAACCAGGTAATTCCAGTTCCTTTTAAAGTTTAATTCTTATACTTCTTTGGTTGAACTTTCTGAAAAAAAACCACAAATTTTCAACATACAATGAAATGGCAACCATATTTTTTAACCTCTGGTGATGTCTTCATTTGTCTTAATATACATTCTACTTTTAACTAATCTCTACACCAAAAGTACTCACCAACATTCTGTATTCTTTCAGTTTAATGTGTGATAATCTGCCTATCATGTCCCAAAACTATGGTTGTAATAAAAAAAATTAATAATTCAAAACATCATAAATAAACGATCAATTCTCCTCATGTGCTGTATATTTACAGTCTATAGACAACATTAGGTCTAAATTCCTGAGTTTCATCAAAAAGAACTTTACTGATTCTCAAAACTATAAGTTTAATCAGTTATTGTAACTAATTTACAAAATGGATGGAAAAATGTGCTTTTCAAAGAACAATTAAAAACAAGCAGATGTAGAAATGTTAACTGAATAGACTGAGATAATTTCTTTCATTTAATTCCTGGATTTGAAAACTACAATGAGAAAGTTACTAAGAATGGTCAGAAAATGAAAATCTGACTTGCACAGCAACATTCCTAATTTTAAATGAACAATAAATTGTAAAATCTGTAAAATGAACTTGTGCTTTACACTATTATTTGATGAAGACTACAATGAGGCGAATGACAGTCATGAGCATTGTGTAAGAGACTTCACTAGATAGATGTGATTGACAACTTGAAATATGAAGAACTACTTAAGTCTACAGCTGAAAAGAGATGTTGCAGCAGCAAAATATTGATAAAAGGTGATGCTGTAAAATATTAGCAGTTGTTTCAATCGCTTGAAAATAAAACAGCATTTATCAGGAAATAAATAATTTTTTGGTAAGGTATTAAAAAATATTTTTTAGTAATGGTTTATTTTTACTACGTGTCAAGTTAAAAGTGTTTACATTGCAAGTTTTTCCTACCCAAAAATATAAGAAATCATATACACTTTACTATTAGTCAGTTTAATTAATCCGTTTTTTAAATTGCTTTAATAATTTTGTTAAAAAATCTAAATATACTGAAATTTCAAACTGACCTAGATTCCTATTAGTTTGAAACCTATATTTTCCGAAAGTAGACTGAAAAAATTCTCAAACACTATCTTTTTGATAAAGAATATTACAACTAAACTTGACATTGATACCAGAGGACTTGCTTCAGGTACATATTTATTCAACTGCTGATAAAGGGTCCGGCATATAAATCTGACGAATTTGTAGTAATTGTTATGTTGGCACCACTGCCAATGAGAAGGCGGGAGTGTTGTACATCGACAGATCTATTCATGCTATTTCAGTAGCCATTTGTCGTGGTCGAGTGAACAACGAGCGTTTGTGATTGAAGCCTATTTTAAAAATAATGACTCGGTTATTGTAACACAGCGTTTATTTCGCAAACATTTCAATTTAAATCAACACGCGTCTGTTCCTAGTAGTAATATGATATTGTTGTGGGTGAAGAATTTTAGGAACACATCGTCTGCTTTAAAAATGAAACTGACAGGACGAAAACAGTGTGTGAGAACGCCTGAAAACATTAACGCTGTAAGGTTAGCTGTTACGCGGTCTCCATCACGTTCAACAGCGAGACATGCTGCTGGGCTAGCCATTTCTAATCGAAGTGTACGACGAATTCTTCATGCCAACCTGAAATTCCATCCGTATAAGATGATGTTAGTGCAGCAACTTAATACAAATGATTGGGCGTCTCGCAAAGCAGCTTGCGAGGTCATCCTCGAAAATGTCCGCCAGGGTGCCATTATTCTTTTAAGTGACGAGGCACATTTTCATCTGTCAGGATTTATGAATAAACAAATTTACCGTTATTGGGCTTCGCATAATCCACGGCAACTTCTTGAAAAAACACTTCATAGTCAATATGTTATAGTGTGGTGTGCGGTTTCAAAGTTCGGCATAATTGGCCCGTATTTTTTTGAGGAGTTAAATCGCAGAGTAACAGTAACATCTCATCGATACGTAAACATGTTGAATGAATTTCTGCGACCGAAACCGAGTGACTTTCAAGGACATGAAATTTAGTTTCAACAGGATGATGCCACCGCCCATACGGCGAGAATCACAATGGATGTTCTGCGAGAAACCTTTCCTGGACGTTTGATTTCCCGATTTGGCGACATTCTTGGCCAGCGCGTTCACCTGATCTGGCTGTTTGTGATTTTTTTTCTGCAGGGGTATCTCAGACATAAAGTCTTCAGTAGTCGACCACAGTCAATTGCAGAACTCAAGGAGGCCATTCAACGAGAAATTGAAGCAGTTCCACAAGTGATGATTGAGCGAGCAATGTCAAATTTTAGAATGAGGTTAAGCGAGTGTGTGAGGAGTAATGGAAAACATTTGGACGACATAATATTCAAATTAAAAAAAATCTATGTAAGTAATTCACTACAAATTGCAAAAATTGATCTTAATTTGATATATTAAATGTTTTTATAGTACGAAAGTACAAAACACAGTTTAATTATTATCCCTCAAGAATCGTCAGGTTATATGCCGGACCATTAGCAAAGAGATTCACATCATCTCTTTAATTACAAAGTGAGAAATAAATTTTGTAGTGCACAAAATGTGCCAAGCTTAGTATTCAAGCTCAGTAAAAGGTTTAGGTTTCAAACTCAGAATGAATATTTAGTATGATATGTAGAATTCATTACCGCTCTGCCATTTACAGTGGCATTAAAACTTTAGTCAGACAATTATATCTATAATTCTCTCCCCTCTTTTGAAATCATTAATGAAGAGTTTTTATTAAGATGTTAAGTTGTTACACAGTGTCTTGTAAAAAAATGAAAAGAAATTCAGAACATTCTTATAGTTAAAAAAAATGTTCACATAAATGTGAATCCACAAACAGTTTGTTTCTGAACTGTAGCTATAAAAACTTTGTCCTAATATTTGCTGAAATGTATAGTAGGGCATATTGAAATTCTTAGAACTTAAATTATGAGATAAATTTTATACTTTCTGACTGGAAAACCTGAATAAAACAGGTCCCAAGGCTTTGACGAACAGTAATGTTGTTACGTTGCCGGTAAACAAATAAAACTTGACAACAACAAAATTTGCAGTGAATTCAGTTGTGAGAAAGGTTATTAGTTACATCAACCGAACGTGAAAAAAAGTATAAGAAATTAAATTTAATAAAAATAATCCAAACACAGCAGGAAAATTCTGTAGTATAATTTTAACCAAAACAAGAATCGTTTTATTATTAAAAAATGTCTAGAAATAATGTCAGTTACTACAAATTAATAAATAAGAATATAAGATAAACCATATTACTACAATAATAATCATTCTCAACCAAGAGCAGTAATGAATCTAAAAATGAGTAATTTTTTTAAGAAAGATATTTACAAGTACTCTCGAGATGTATACTTCTCATTTACACAAAGCTTGGAGAAGCCTTGAGTAAATATTCACATGTACGAAAAACTATAGTTTTAGTATACTTAGAAAAACGTATAACATTTACAGTAATATAAAACTAATTAATTTTTCAAAGGATAACATTTTTGAACTCAAAATAATAAAATTTTCAAACCTTTGTTGCCTTATCACTTCGTTAATTTAATACACTGTACTAATTAAATGAAGAGAAGAAATAAAGAAAATATATAAAAATTATAATTAAAATTTATTATTGCATGAAATGTGTTTTTATTTACCGTTTTATAATTTGTTATAAAATTAAATAATGCAAATTTTTATAAATAAAAACTGAAAAAAAGAGAATTTAAGGAAATGAAGAATCAATCAAGGAAAAGTTGACCTTTTAAGAGAATCGTTTACCTTTTACGAGAACCTGAATCGATGTATTATCAGGTATAGTCCTATATCCTGGTAGAAGCAAGACAGTTCGAGCACCGATATTAAAGTTTATTTTCTCTACAAGATGTTCGCATTCAGAAAGAAGTACACGATCATCAGAATGTATTATATGCTTCTTATTGTTTTCACTGTTAATAATAAAATATCAGTATTAATTTTGTGCCCAAATAAGTTTGTTGTTAAATTTTTGACAATACAGTCAATAATATCAGTTATTTCTGTAAATAACGTAACAGTTAAATAATCTACCCATCATAAATAAAATATGTGAAGATTAAATAACCTGCACATAATTTTTTGTTTAAAAAAATGTACGAAAAAATAGTTTTTTGCAAATATGTGAAAAGTAATTTAATTTATATAACAAATATATGACGTAATTTGAGATGTATTTCTTTTTTAAATCAAATCATTAAATTTTTTGTAATTAAATCATTTGTCTACAAATACATTGTAGACAAGTGTGATAAAATTAGTTGAATTTTCATTTCGTTGGTTTATTATTTATTTTTTTGTCATAGAAACTTAACTTTTTCAAAATTTGATAAACCGTGCTTTTAAAAAAAATAAAGAAATAAGATTCACAATTTTTTGTATTATAAGATTTCATTTTATATAGAAATAAATGAAGATTGTAAATGTACAAATTTCCATTTTTTCAAGGTATTTTTTCTGTTACTTTACAATATGACAATTAACCCAGATCAACTAAGGGGGTGATACGCGGACAGTGAAGCAAGAGGAAGTAGGTGAGGTGCTGTCCCTCCGGTGAGGCGGATCCGATTAACTGTGCATAGGGAGTCAATAAGGCTGAGGAGTTGTCGGCTGCCCTACGAGTCAGAGCCCCGGACTTACGCGTTGATATAAAGTCTCGGGACACTAAACGGGCCGTTGTGAATGTTAAGGACGTTGATGCGGATACAACTGACTGAGAGATACACGAAGCTGTAGCAGCTGTTATTGGGACGACTGACGACTTCCGGATAAAATCCATTCGTCCCGCTTACGGAGAAACTAAAAACGTTACGATTATCGCAATATACCGAGCGGCTAAACGTATGACGAAAGGAAGGATCAAAATCGGATGGGTCCATTGTAGGGCGGTCATCCCGAGAATGAGAGTATATGTTATCGGTGTTGGGTCGTAGGGCACGTTTCGGAGACCTGTACGGGAACCAACAGGTCACATCTCTGTTACAACTGCGGGAAGCCGGGACACCGGCGGACGGGTTGTACAACGCCTCCGACATGCACGATATGTGGCATGGAGGGCTACCGGACTGAGGGGCTGTGTGTCGTCACGATGAGGATCTCTGTGAGTCGTCATGAGGATGAGTAGGGGGGGGGGCGAGGAGGATGGACAGCCTCCTGCGGAGCCACCGCCCGTCCGTGCTTGCGCGGGTGGGCGGTGGTGATGCACGGGTACTCCAAAATCCCGCGTTGAAAAAGGCGGAGTCTCGGCGGGGTGTTCCCGTTACAGGCATTGGCGTAAAGACCTAGTCCCGGCTTCTGGGGTGGGGCCCAGCAACGACATAGTCGGGCCTGGTTACCTTACTCTGGACGTTAGAGACAGGCACGTAGGAAAGATCCGACCGGCAGGCCGATCTATCATGCTGGATGTAGCTGGTAGGCGGGGAGGACTGTGAATATATGGACACTCCCCTGGGTTGTGTTGTACTTAATTGTGGGTCCGGCTCAGGGGAGAGAGGAAAAAGTGTGATAAGACGCAGTGTGGTGGTTAAGACGCTTAGCAGCCTAATAAAAGCTACAATTGGTAAGCTCACTAACTACTATAGAAATGACATTGCAGCCGATATCAATAAGGATGTTGAATCAATGAAGACAGCTGTGCTAGCAACCCTTTATCACCGTATCGCGACCTATGCAGAACCAAAACACACCGAATGTCCTGCCGGCCAAGGTGGCTGTGTTTTTATAACAAAGCACTTACTGAAAATAAAGCACCTGGTAGCCACACTACGGATGTACATACATCAATAAATGTGGTAGTACTTAAACATACAGCTCCTATTTATCGTCAGCTTAGCGATAGGAATTTATTAGCCAGGTGCATAAAAGGTCTTACTCAGAATCGTAATGAGAGTCTTCACAGCTGCGTATGGAGACTGTGCAAAAAATTTCATAACGCTTCTAAAGGACTTGTAGAACTGCTGTCGCCAGAGCTGTTAATGAATTTAATTTCGGTAGTATGGCAAGAATCATGGTGATATGCAAATAGCATCCACATCGCCGGTGGTTAGTCTACACGTTACGCAAGACGAAGAGATGACCGAAAAAAAAAAAGAATGGAGCTTTCAGCACATAGAAAGCACCAAGAAAGAAGAAGAAAGCTAAGATTTGAGAAGTTAAAACAAAGAAGACAGAATAAAGGAAAGAGGGAGTTACGTATGGTGCTGGCAATTCTACAAGTTTATTTTTCAGATTTCGCAAATTTCTTTTTTTCATGGTTTGCCGTAAATAAATTTTTATAACGTTTTTTCTACGAGAGATATCTGCACGATTTTTCTTTTAATTTGTTCAGATAATCTGCTCTTTCATCTGTTGTATGGATATGTTTATGTAGAAAGTAAAAAATTTATTATAAAATCTTGAATTTTAACTAACGATAAAAAAATTGTCGTTTCTAAAAAAAAATTATAACATTTTTTAAAAAACCAGTCAAAATGTTTACATTCTATAGAATATAGAGCATTATTTCATGTTTAATTTGGCATAAACACTGTACTCGTACCTCACAAAGTTCGAAAGTTATAAGATATTTTATAACATTCCCTTTTCACACCGCCACTCTTATATTAGGGGTTGTAATTATTATATCAAAATAATTATTATATAGAATAATTTCTAATTTTATATAGTTTATTATAATAATTAAGTGAGCCACTTAGAGCCATTAAATAAAAAAAAGAAGTTTTTAAGTAGACTATTCCCTCAATTACGTTAATGAAAAATGAATAAGTATGAGGGTACAATTATAGATAAATGAATATCTTTTTATTACTTTTATGAATGATTTGAATGTAACAGTGATATGTTACAAGTACATACATATATATCATTTTTTTTTTTTTGAATAAATATAATAAGTAGAATTAAGGACTTAAGACAGTTGATTTATTGAAAAATTCGTAGTAAAACATATGTTTTATTGCTTATTGCTGATGACGTTCATTAAATAAAAAAGGGGGTATCTCGAAAACGGTACATCCTAGGCCATTTTTAACGTGATTTTGAAAGGCTTAACCTAGGATACTTTCCAACTTCATGGAACGGTAGCCGCTAGTATCATACGTCTAGGTCCAACCGTTATCGAGATACGCGCTTTTCTCACAATATTTTTTGTATTTGATGATAAAAGAAAATAAAAATATGATTTATTATCTAGTAACCAATCGGTTAACAGTTCTGATCACTTTTAAATTTATAACGATGTTTTAAAAAAAAAATGTCATTAATTTCAGAAAAAGCAAAATGATATGTGACAAAGTTATGGATTGTTTAATTTTTTATGGTTGAGATAGCTAATGACGTTATCTTATATATATATTATACATAAGAACCGGGTATTGAACGCAGAACGAACACTACAACGCGATATTGAACGCAAAGTTGAACGTAAACGAGTTCAATCGCGAACTCGAATATCATACATAATATTTATGCTCAAAATTAGCATATTTATTTTTTCAAAAATATTTGTTTGACGTAATGAATATATGTAAAATCTGAATAAGAGCCAAATAGGAGCATAAATAAAATATAAAGAAATATGACGACAAACATGCCACCTAGCGAGCCATTTTTTTGCAAAAAAAGGTTTCGGTTCATGTAATTAATATAGATTCGGAATATGACTTAAATCGGAACATAAATAAATATTTTCGAAATATCTCTATCCCAGCGCCACCAAGAGACTCCATTTTTTGAAAAACTCTTTCGTATCAAGTAACTAATCTATATTCGGAATATGACTATAATCGGACCATGTAAATATGGACACGCTATATGGCGCAAGGATCGAGGTGTATCGAAAAAATTTCTAAATTATCCGATTTGAATCATATTACGAATATGCATTAGTTACTTGAAACGAAAAATGTTTCGTAAACATCGACTCGCTAGGTAGGGTTGGGTTCGAGATATTTCTAAAAGATTTGTAAATTATCCGATTTGAGTGAAATTACGAATATATATTACTAACGTGAATCGAAAGTTTTTGGGAAAATATCGACTCGCTAGGTGGGGTTAGGATCGCGGTGTTTCGAAAAGATTTGTAAATGGTCCGATTTGAGTCAAATTAGGAATATACATTAGATACTTGAAACGAAAAATGTTTGCAAAATATCAGCCTGTTTGTAGGGCTGGGATCGAGATGTTTAGAAAAAAATTGCATAATATCCAATTTGAGTCTGCAGATGCAGATCTTTTGTGTTCCTTTTTATTAACAGAACCGGTCTCTCTAAATTTTGCGACTAACCTTAATACTGATGTTTTGTTAGAAGCCGGTTTATCTGGGTACTTATGGCGAAACAAATCTTTCACTGCAACCGCTGATTTCGTACTGAAGTACGACTCGACAATGAAAACACGTTCATCTAGCGAAAATACCATCTTGTCTCTAGCAATACAAAGAACGTTATGATTGCATTGTTGTTACTATCCGTAGTGTTCTACTGCGTCGCCGCGTCAGAAGTTAGACGAGTCCATTTCAGTAACGAGTAGGGGAGTAAGCTTGACTTTTGAAATTTCATGGATGAGTGATTGATGGGTTGCGTTTTATATGGGACACTCTGTATAATTGAAACGAGAAATGTTTGCAAAATATCGACTCGCCAAGTGTGGCTGGAATCTAGATATTTCGAAAAAAATTATTTATTGTCTGAATTGAGTCATATTACGAATATATATTAGTTACTTGAAACGAATAATATTTTCAAAATTACGACACGCTAGGTAGGGCTATCATCTAGATGATTCGAAAAAATTTTTATATGGTTCGATTTGAGTCAAATTATGAATAGAAATTTGTTTCTTGAAACGAAAAACATTTGCAAAGTATCGACTCGCTAGGTGTGGCTGGCAACGAGATATTTCGAAAAAAATCTGTTAATGGTCCGAATTTAGTCAAATTATGAATATCTATTAGTTAATTGAAACGAAAAATGTTTGCAAAATTTCGACTCGCTAGGTGGCGCTGGGATCGAGATATTTCGAGAAATTTATATATGGTCTTATTTGATTCATATTACGAACATATATTACTTTCTTTTCTTTTTCCTGTTTAGCCTCCGGTAACTACCGTTAGATAATACTTCAGAGGATGAATGAGGATGATATGTATGAGTGTAAATGAAGTGTAGTCTTGTAATTCTCAGTTCGACCATTCCTGAGATGTGTGGGAACATATATTACTTAGTTGAAACGAGATTTTTTTCAAGCATTTTTCGTTGCAATGTTCAACGTTTCGTTCCATATAGGTTTGTAGTGTTCATTCAGCTTTTAATACTTGTTTATTATGTATAGTATATATAAGATATCGTTACTAGTTATCTCCTCTATAAAAAAAATAATCCAGAACCTTTATTACATATTATTTTGTTTTATCTGAAAGTTATGATTACCGATTTTTTTAACATCGTTATAAATTTAAAAGTGGTCGGAACTGTTAACCGAGTGGTCACTAGATAATAAAACCATATTTTTATTTTATATCAAATACAAAAAATATTTTAGAAAAGTGATTATCTCGAAAATGCTTGGCCCTATACGCATGAAACTAGTGGCTACCAATTTCCTGCAAAAAATGGTATCTTTTTCAGTTAAGCCTTTCAAAATCGCGTTAAAAGTAGCCTAGGAAACACCGTTTTTGAGTACGCTCTTTTTTTTATTTAACGACCGTCATCAGCAATGAGCAATAAAACAAATGTTTTACTATGAATTATTCAGTAACTGTTTTAACATGTAAATTTAACGTGAACACACACATTCATCATTGGACGTAGCCGTTCTTTAATGTATTCGAATAAACCCGTGAAAAGAGATGTCCAGGTTCAAGCGCCAATTGGTTATTGGTTATTTTTTTGTAATTTTGGAGGCATCTCAAACGCGTGTTTTACTATGTATTTTGCAATAAATCCACTCTTTCAGCTTGTAAATTTAACTAGAAACACATTCTATCTAATCTAATCTAATCTTTTCATTTACTTTTTAATCTTTTCAATTTTTTTTTTTAATTTTTTCAATAACTTTCATAGAAAGCAAAATGGCGTTTGAACCTGGACATCCTATACTACTCAAAATGGTTACGGGATAATGCAAAACGTTTGGCCTATAGTCGTAAACCAAGCGAAATATCTGCAGAATGGTTTTAATTTTTTGATTTATGTTTAATAAAGTCATTATTAAAAAAAATTATTCTCTATAAGTGAAAAATCGCAAACATTTGTTTAACATTTGACTTAACATTTGATTATTTTGAAACTCTTGCACATCAATATTTTCATACTGACGTTAATGTCTTGTATGTACTAAACTAAAATGTTATCTTTGAGTCGAATATTTAGTAGAAAACTAAATAAAAACGATCGACCACAGTTGAAAAAGTAAACAAATTCAGAACTGAAAAAGAATTTTACCATACTTTTTTGAGTCAGCATCAATATTATCAAGTATGTCCACATCATAATCAAGTACCGGTTCTACACCATCTCTACGTATTGGTGGAAATAGGCAAGATTTTTTTACTTTTGGGAAAAAAATTTCCAAGTAAACTTTTGATAATTTTTCTGAAATAGAATTGAAAACAATATAAAAATTAACAAAAAATTTCATCAGTAAATTAGTAGAGTGGCTGAAATGTAATGCACAGTGGAACGAAACGGGATAGAAAAATGTTGCACAGAGCGACAGGTACTAGCAACTTGTAGTTTCATTCTTTTTCTAATTACATTCCAAAACTTACTGACCCTCGTTCTGTCAGTTAGTCACCATGAGTGTAGTGTTGAGCACTCCTGATGTGTCAACGCATCTAAAATAGCGTGCAGTGACTGAATTTTTAATAGCGTAAAATGTGGACCTTCATCGTCCTCTAAAGGCCGTTGATCGTGACAAAACTGTGGTGTCTGTAGATGGGCAATAATGTTTCGCGCATCAGAAGCTGGGAAAAGCGAATATTAAGAACGACATTCGCAGTGTCAACTAGTTTCCCTTTTTTAGCGATAGAAGCACCAAAAGACGATCATTTTGAAAAGTTTATAACTTTTATGAATCGATTCAAAATGATCGCCTTCACACAACGTATCGCTGTCTATAAGCCTATTATAGAGAGGCAAATGAAAGAACGAATAGGACACATTAATGCAGAACTGGACTACAGCAAAATTTGTTCGCAGTCGGTCCACGAAAATACACAGAAAGTTGAAATTTGAACCTATTCCACATCCTCTACATTCTCCAGATTTGGCGCCCTGTGATTTTCACCTCTTCCCGCAGTTCAAGAGGGATATTAACGATGATCATTTCACCACGGATGATGAACTGAAGGACGCAGTGAAGACGAAGATGAAGCAAAGATTGCCAGCATACTTCATTGACGGAATATGAAAATTGGTTCACCTTTGGGAGAAATGTGTAGCTGTAAATTAGTGACTACGTGGAAAAATGTGTAAATTTTTGTAGCAAAATTAAATGTACTTTTATGCCACACTTGTTTCATTTGACTATCTCTTTTCATTTACCAGTTTTGAGCGACTGTGCATTACATTTCAGCCAACTATCAAACATTAATAATTACAAACTCAGTAGTTAGATTATTTATATAGTAACAGTTCTCTTGCAAAGTACATTCCTCAACTATTTTAGCCTATTGCTGATGTGAGTGGAAGAGCGGTATAAATGAAAGAACTAAAATTCTTTCCCAGTTAATTGATCAACCTTTGTTATAATGTCAAAGCAAAAAATACCAACTATCTTTGGACAATAAATAATTAAAAAACTTCTCTCAAATGAACGAGGTAAAAGCCTATTTGAAATTTTTACTAAATTTCAGAAAAGTTTATCTTAGGCAAAAGTGAATATCAAGCAAAATTATTTTCTAAATGACGAAAACATGAAGAAATTGATCATAACACTTTGTTCACTGAACACTCATGAAAATATTAAAATTTAAAGAGATTCAGAGTTAACGTTGTGAATATTTGTGAAATACTATACATGAAATTAAAGTATATTCATAAAGAAGATGTGCATGATTCGAGTTCTCTACAGTTCATTAGAAAGAAATATTGGCTATCGTTATTTAAGTTCTTCAACACTTTGGAAAAGATGAATATTTTACTGTACTAGGCCTAAGATACGACAGGATCTATTCTTTTAATCTTTAATCGAAAAGTGAATTTAAGCAGTGGGGACAGTGACAAGAAACACAATAAATTCTTCAACAAGCTGTATCATTGGTACTATTTTCTTCGAATCAGATCATAATATTTACATTGACTAGTTAACTTTAAAAAAGAACACAGTAATGTGTATCATAAGTCCATGTTCGTAGATTGATTTGTGAACACGTTTTAGCAAATCTTTTAGTAATTTGTCTGTTTGTTTGTAAGGGTTTACAGCAAAAATGTTTTCTACTTTTTTTAAAATTTTGAAATTAATTCCCTTGCTATTTATTAGTAATATAATCCATGAAAAACATTTTTTTATAATTTTTTTTTACAGTAGAATCCAAAAAAGATTAGTACAGCTATTGAAAAGAACGCTGACTGTTAACGTCACTTGCTAGTGGCATTTGGTTTATGACCTATATACATATACGTATAAGTGTTACTTTTGTTGTATATTTACTGCACATACTCTTAGAGTTATGCTGCTTTCTATTCTGATTAGTATTTTATTTAATAAAATACTGTTTGGTCGACCTGTGGTCGTGTGTGCACTTTCCACCGGAGTTGGATTATGTACTGTTCGAGGCTTTTCCACCGTTTTTGTCAAATTGATTTATACTAATCATTTGGCTCTGTTTAAAGGGTCTTGTACTTAGCGAACTATCTAGCATGTACCAACCTAAAAGAGGATCTTGTAAAACAATATGTTCTTCAAGGAACGTAGCGAAATAGTAGCAACGACTCCTGGTTTGAAGCTCTTGTAAACAAACAAGGTTTACTCTAGTCTTGCTTGTGCTCTTTTAAGACCTAAGGCCGTAATCTGTATTTGAAAATTTGTCTTTTCAGTCACATCATCGAACCAGTAGCGGAAAAAAGTTGTTAAGAGTGACTGGAAAGCATTCAGACCTCCCGACGGTTCGTTGTCACATCTGTGGTCTTGTCCGTTTTGTTTGCCAGACAGAAGACAACGAGGGTTATAACTAGTCAGTTTACTGTGCTAGGAACTTGACGAAGATGTTTTCAAACTTTTTCAATGTTAGGAGAAAGTCTAAATTGGGTAAGGCAAAAGAGGTCGCTGAAAAGAAAGTGGATAATGCTGTCTTCTCGTTCAACGACGAGTATCTAAGGGTTTATCATCTTAGAGTTTCACATCTTAGGGTTTCTGGAGAACCCAAATTGCTTCTGCGGGAGTCCGTAAAACGATGGTAATTCGTAGAGTTTAAGGGTGATTTTTGGCTCTGGCCGAGGGTTACGAGGTATTGGCCTATGAGGTATGGACGGAGTGGATTTCCACGGAACCCCGAGGTTCCGTGTAAGAAACCCGAGGTTGGTTTTCTTAACAGGAAAGAGAGTTCCACAGAATCAGCTAAGAAGATTAGGGAAGTCTTTCAGGTTGTCTTTCATGACAATAGGCAAACCTGAAAATAGGAAATATAAACGTAACCAACAAAGGTTTAATGGTCGTTACGGATGACAGGAAGACCGTCCGGGTTATTTATGAGTCTCTGTTCAGATTCAAATCATTTCTTCTTTATTAATTAAATGAAGTGCCTTCTTCCTACTACTTAATATATGAAGTAGTTACAATTCAGTCACCAACTGACATTTAAATAAATGTTAAATATTAAATTTTTATTTTTTTAAATTCAAGTCAGAGTTCACAGAGTAAGAGTAAACATGTTTACAGAGTAAACATGTGTATGTAAAGATTGTTGTAATCTATACAACAATACTATATATAAGATTATTAATAACCTATTTATACTTATCAATGTATTATTTATTACAATAAAAAAGATGTTAAACATAATCAAATATTCAATGAATTATTTCTTAATCATAAATATGAATCAGTGACCAAAATCAAGAAACAGTTTGTCAGTTTCTAGTCAAAAAAACGATAGGCGTGAAAGTTAATTCAAAAAGAAAGTGGAGACCCGTATCCACTTAAGGTTGAGGTAGGGCTTTTTATAAGACAGAAAGTGTGCTCAGCGGTATCACAGTGTTTTTAAGCTTGGGTCTGGTTTCTTAAAAAAATTACTTCTGAGGGAAGAGGTTTTATGGATTTGTCGTCTTGTCACGTCAAGGAGTATATTGACGAGCAGAGAAACTTCGAGTGTTGCAGGTTAGGGCAAAGTTTTGCCAACAAGCTTCGCTCTGAGAGCATTGTGGAGAAGAAGGCCACCAACGTGATGAGTGTAGAAGGCGGAAGTTGTTATTTGTGTCTTTTGATGATCATTAAATGGATGATATTTTCTCGGATGTTAAAGGTTTGCAAGTAGCTAGGTGGGTTTTGCTGAAATCAACATATTGCATAATTTCTGTCTGGACATAGTGCTTTTAGGGATAAGTCAGTTAAATTAGGTTGATTTGTAAAGTCCTGAGTAAACCATTTCCTTTATGTTTGACTCAAGTACCAGGCTGAATGTGCTAGGATTGTTAGAGAACTGGAGAAAATTAATTCTTTTCTAGATATGCGAGTCAGTTGAATAACTTATAGAGAATGGAGCATCTACTTGCTGGCTTTCTTAGGTTTCTGGTCCTAAAGAGAGTTGCGAGAGGGTTTGATGTTCTATTAGTTTGACTAGCACATTGGGCGCTTACTTTCCCGAGATAGGCGTTTTGGCATTGACCACTGATGAGTGTGTGGAAGGGTAAAGATGCAGGGAAAAATGAGTGGAAGGATTAAGAGTTAAGGATTAAGGTGTAATCAGTAATTTTATGTGGTATGAGAGTAAGACGCTTGATATTATCACTCAAATTAATTAAAATTTTTTGTCACTGTAATCTAGTTTATTTAATGATTGTTTGATGAATAATTAATTATTATTTTTCAGTGTTAGAAGGAGATGTGGTGATCGCCCTTCCATGTACTTGGTTAAATAGTTGTGAGCTACAAAGGTGGACAGAAGAATTAAAATGTTGGAAGAAGCCTACAATGAAGAGCTTCAAAATGTCTATTTCATATGCCCATGCACAAGCTTGTGCATGTGATATATGTATATATATAAAATGAGATATAATAAAGGAAGTACCATTTCAACAGCCATTAGTTAGTAATATGTCCCTGGAAACAGCTCTTATGATATTGCTGATACAATTACATCATTTGCTGGATAATCTTTTTTACATCTACGGTTTTAAAAAAAAAAAAGGATCATATTTTTATCAGCTTGAAACTGCACAACATACGCCTATTTTAGATGGATGTACAGCATTAGGGGGCAGGGATGTATATATCCAAAAAAATCATAAACAAAAAGTATAGGTATTTAGACAACCATTATTTAATGTACTGGAAACAGTTCTTTTGACATTGCTGATACAGGAAGATTATTTGCGCTGGCTAAATTTTCCCAATCAATAAAAATTGACAATTTCATTTTGTAATTTATTTCATTGTCAACCTTTTTAATTTAATTTTGTTGTTGAGCTCAATTTATTAAATTCACAACAAATTGAGCAAGGTCCATTCTTGGAACTACTCATCATAAAAATTATTTGTTAATTTTATTTATTTGGATTTTTTATACAGAATTGACAAGAAACACTTTCTAAATGTATTAGTGAAGATTAATTACTCAATATTGTTTTTTCTAAAAAAAAAACTGTGTTTTATCGCATAAGAAGTCATTAAAATAATAAAGATTAAAGTTTTTCAAGTATTGTTTAGTGTAAGTGAATTTCTTATGTGGTTAGGATAATGAAAAAAGTAATCCAACCATTATTTTGTTTTTCAATAAACACAAGAAAAAGCTTATATTATTAAATCTAGCCAAAAACTAATTTATATTATTTCAATTTAATTCAAAATTTTTTGTACCAGATTGGATTTACTAAAATAATTATTTTTTCACAGAAATGAAAGTTATTAACTTATAATTTTTAAACAATATGCTGCAATTATTTCAGACATTTTGGACCAAATTCAATGTCCAGTAACTCCTGTTTTCACTTTGTTGTCAATTATTGTTACTGCTGACACAGTTTTATTATTTAATGAAGAATATGGAATAGAAAAAAATTATACATACTGTAGTATATAACAGGTCTAAATGCATACCTTCTAATGTAGGAAATTGCATTACACGTTTTACAACTCCAGTTAGGAATCCAAAATTTTCCACAGGTTTAATAATGTAAATTATTAAAATTGGAATAAGAAAAATAAACTTCATTTTTACAATTATGTCCAATATCTAAAATCAATAAATTATTAATAATTTATATTTATGAGAAAATAATCTAAAATTATGTATAATGAATTTTTTATTGTATTTATACTCATTGTTTCTCTATCACTTCTGGCACAGGTGAAAATATATTTGCTTATTTTCACTATTTAATGTTTCTTTGATCTTGCTGAAGCCAAGGACTCTTGTTATATTTTTAAAAATTGTTTAAATACCACTTCCTTAATTGATAAAAAATAATCCATTGGATTTATAGTTATGATGCACATTTTGAAAACTTCATTAGATTATTATTGGATATTTAATTGTTTATTACTACAGTCATAGTTGAGCAGTAAACTTTTTTTTTTAAATTGTATTTTTAAAATGACTTCAGATATATAAAGGAAGTAATCAATTTAAAACTTAATATTTTCCTGTCTAGGTAGCACTATAGCTCTAGAAGGGAATGTATGTAATCGGTCCAATTTGGGCGTATGTGCTTTTCACCATATCTTGAGGTTTTGGCTCCTGAAGAACCCAAAAAACTAGATGGAAATTGTCCAGACGTTCATATTTATATATGTGTGTGTTCAGTATCATCCTCTAAATCATCTTGGTCAGATTACTTCTAGACATTGGGCATTGATGCCATTAAATTTTCAACTTAAAAGGTCAAGGAGATGAGGCTGTAGAGCAACGTCACCCTCAGTATATCGAGATTTCGCCTAATTAAGGCCATATTTTTCATTATGTGAGCGCGCACATGTGTGTAAGCCATGTCAGAAACAACTCACATTGTCAGACTTTTTTCATACTTTTAATAAAACAGCTCAACAATTTTGATTTCTTTTTTAATTTGTGACGATTGATTGATTGAATTTCATTGTAAATGTGATTACATTGTTTGCAAACACCACTTAAATATACTTTCCGTTTTTCTATGAAATCACTATTGGATATTATTGAATTTTTTAATGAAATTTAAAAAAAAATTTTTTTTAATTTTTTAAATTGAAATTTTTTTAGATTACAAAGAGTATCTCTTTACAGAATTTGTGATACCAGTAAATTATGATAGTAGAGTAATCTGATATCCATTTCAAAATATTATCATAAAGTTCAAGAAAATTATTTTGAAATCTTAGACTAGAAAAATAACTACTTTACTGTTGTATTTTAGAGTTCTAAGATTTCAAAACACTTTATTTTGCCATTAGAAAAAATTTTTATTTGTATATCCGTATTTTAAATAAAAACAAATCTATAAAATAATATAAAATGAAATAAACCTTTAAAAAAGCTGATTTCAAATACCCTGGTAAAAACTAAAAAATAAACTAAACTTTAGTAAAACTAACAAATAGTATTATTTTTAATTGTTTTTTAAAGTTTGTGCTGAATTACGTGAGTAATTGAATTAATTTTTGCGTTGTGTTCTCTAAAAGTCAAAATTTAAATTGAAAATGTATTTTTTTTCAAGGGTTTTTAATGGTGGCACTATTCTTCTTCTTTTTTTAATTCTATTCTATTTTATAAAAAATAAATGAGTTTCAGGAATGAAATTGGTTCTATACGTACTAAGTATTAGAAAGTAGATACAGTTTTTGTATTTAACACCTTCATTTATGTAATATTGGTTCATATCATAAAACTAGCGTACACAAAGATCATTAACCATTTGATTTCAAATGAAATTCTATTTAATAATTATTAACTTTTGTATTTTTAATCTTACCATGGCTGAAATGCAATTCACAATTTTATCTTTCATGACACTTTTCATGTATTAGCTATTTCAGAATCATCAGGTTGTAAGAGTGAGATTATAATCCTATCCATGGCCCACAAAATATATTCTGTTTGCATGTTTTAATAGTAATGTGACATTTTCACAGAAAGCAAATATCATTTTATTTTATGAAAAAATTATATTATACTGTCAAAAAAAAAAGTAAATAAATTCCACTCTTTTGCAAAATTTCATTACAATGTCAACTATTAGAACATTTTAAAAGGCAAGTTAAATGAATTAAAATTCACTCAACTAAGTTGAAACTTTATAAAATGTAATGCATGCTTGGATAAACAAGTACACTAATTTTTAAACAAGTACTTGATTTTAAAAAAAAATTGTTTAAAGGTTGAAACTATAATAAAACTGCTGCAAACCGCGACTTTTATATTTTTGTTTCAATAATAATGAAACTAATGAAAATAAATGAAAAACTAGTTTTTTAGAAAAGTAGTTACATACCAAAGTGATAATTTTCGTTTTTTTAAGAGAGAGAGAGAGGTATCTGTTGAGAGCCAGACTAAGGAATGATTCCTGAAAGAGGGCAGCAGCTCTTTCAGTAGTTGTTAAGGGCGTAAGTCAGGAAGACTTAAACGGCCATATCAACATCACTCAGTCCTCTGGTCAGTACTGCGCAGCTGAAAACAATGGAAAACTACAGCTGCTTTTTTTCCAAGAATATGTAGCTCTCTGCATTTTCATATAGCAATAATGGAGGCTCCTTCCTTGGTAAAATATTCCGGAGGTAAACTAGTCCCCCGTTCGGATCTCCGGGTGGGGACTACTAAGGAAGGGTCACCAGAAAATTAAAAAATAACATTCTACGAGTCGGAGCGTGGAATGTTAGAAGTTTAAAAAAGGTTGGTAGGCTGGAAGATTTAAAGAGAGAAATGGATAGGATAAATGTAGATGTGGTAGGAATTAGTGATGTTTGGTGGGAAGAAAAAAACGACATTTGGTCAGGTGATTTTAGAATAATTAACTCAGTTTCAAATAATAGGCACGCAGGAGTAGGTTTTGTAATGAACAAGAAGATAGGGAAGAGATCAAAATGCATAGCGATAGAATCATTGTAATAAGGATAAAATCAAAACCTAAACCAACAACGATTGTTAATGTCTATATGCTTACAAGCGTCCATGCTGATGATGAGGTAGAGTGTGTATATGAAGAAATTGATGAAGCAATTAAACACATAAAAGGAGATGAAAATTTAATAATAGTTGGAGATTGGAATGCAAGCATTGGAAAAGGCAAGGAAGGAAATATAGTGGGTGAATACGGGCTGGGCAAAAGGAATGAAAGAGGGGACCGACTTATAGAGTTTTGCACGAAGTATAATTTAGTAATGCGAACACAGAGTTTAAAAATCATAATAGAAGAATATACACTTGGAAAAAGCCAGGCAATACTGCAAGGTATCAAATAGATTATATCATGGTTAAGCAAAGATTTAGAAATCAACTCGTTGACTGCAAAACTTACCCTGGAGCAGACATTGAGAGCGACCATTATTTAGTGATAATGAAATGTAGATTGGAGTTTAAAAACCTGAAAAAAAGGTGTCAGATGAATCTGTGGAATTTAGAGGAACTTGAGGAAGAGGAAGTAAAGAAGATTTTTGAGGAGGACATCGCAAGAGGTCTGAGTAAAAAAGATAAGGTAGAAAATGTAGAAGAAGAATGGGAGAATGTTAAAAAGAAAATTCTTAAATCAGCAGAAGCGAACTTAGACAGAACAAAGAGAACTGGTAGAAAACCTTGGGTTTCAGACAATATATTGCAGCTGATGGACGAACGTAGAAATTATAAGAATGCTAGTGATGAAGAAAGTAAAAGGAACTATCGACAATTAAGAAATACTATAAGTGCAAAAATGCAGAAATACTATAAACAGAACTAGCGAAAGAAGTGTGGATTAAAGAAAAGTATTCAGAAGTGGAAAGAGAAATGAACATTGGTAAAATAGACGGAGAATACAGGAAAGTTAAGGAAAATTTTGGGATACATAAATTAAAATTCAATAATGTGTTAAACAAAGATGGTACACCGATTTATAATACGAAAGGTAAAATCAATACGTGGGTAGAATATATTGAAGAGTTATACGGAGGAAATGAATTAGAAAATGGTGTTATGGGGGAAGAAGAGGAAGTCGAAGAGTATGTTCGATAAGAAAATTAATAAATATATTTATATTCTGAGAAAAAGAGAAAGAGAGAGAGGATCTATTTAAATACTTACCACTATAAATTAAACAAAAAATAATTACTTCATATGGAGTATCAGCAAAAAGTGGACTGATCATTTAAATCTTAACCAATGTATAAAATATTAAAACACTTACTTTCTCTTAATCATGAACATTATGATTATTTAAAATTTAAATAATTAAAACGTATGTTTTCATATATTTAGTTGTGTAAGTATAAATACATGTTCAACATAATTATAAAAAATAATGCACTGTCAGTAACTATATACAATCTGTTACTTATTAGATTAATTAAAATGCAATTTTAAAAAACTGCTAGTCTGTCTATAAACTGATATTCCAAACTTCATAAGCTCTTTTATGTTCTATCTTCTTTACATCTAATAATAAAATTGTTATTTTTCATAATAATATTTTTTCCTAATGTGTACGTTGCAATCTGTTCAACTAGTGAACAATAAGCAACCCACCAATGACTCAATGAAATGAGGATGATTTATGTGGCACATAAATTAGGTGTAGTCTTGTACAGACTCAGCCCGACCATTCCTGAGATTTGAACCCCAAGCCCCAATGTACACCGGTATTCACATTCCAGTATTCAAATATATATAAAAGCAACCTCCTTTAATTAGAATTTGAACCTCAGAACCTTTTGACTATGAACATCAGCTGTTAAACAACTGATTTGCGATGAGTTGTCTGCTAGACAAGTCTGGTGGGAAAAATTTCATAATAATTAAAATATTTTATGTTATGAATATAATTTATCTTTATTAATTATATCCTATTTGTAAAATATTTTTGTACTAGTAAACATTTTATTATGTTTGCATGTTATATTATTTAGATTTTATCATTAATCATGCTGTTATAAGTCTTTTGTTGTGAATTAATTTTAAATACTATTTTATTAATCTCTTCATTCTAACAAGTTATTGAGCTGTATGGTTTATTGTTTTTATTTTGCTTTGTATTGTTCTCCATCAATTGAATTGAGTTTTTTTACAAGTATTGGATATATTTCCACTGCAGCAAAGTAACAACTGACAAATACATGATATACAATTTATCATTAACTATTATCCTCTCTATCTGTATAATAAGTTTACTTAAATAATGGTGATTAGTATAAGATAATAAAAAAAAAATTATGTAACATTTCAAACATTTATATAAAAAAAATTGTAAATCATCCATCTAACAAAGATGTGTATTCACTCCTTTTTCAAAAAAAAAAACTAATATTTTACTGTTCCATCTTATAGATTAATAAGAAGACCAATTCCATTTAAATTCATCAGAAATAGGAATGGAATGATACTGTGACCACATGAATCACTCCAAGGTGAGTATCTTCTCCCTAGAGGGTCAGGATATTAACCTTATTGCATTCCTGCCCATTTCACTTCTTTTATTTATAAATATTTAATTTATTACTTCCAATTATGTATTGCAGTAGAAATATTTACATGAATTTACTTATTTGAATATAAATATTTATTTGCAATATTTATATAGAAAAAATACATTATTTGCAAAATATATAATTACTGTAAATACAAATGTTCAAAAAAGATGGCAACTTTTATATAATTTTTCAGCCATTAAACAGAAAAATGAAAATTAATGATTGCCTCTATCTTGAAACAATTATGTTTTTCATTTCATTACTCACCCTGAGCACTTAGGGGTCAAGTCAAAAATTTTAAATAGAAATGATTACAGTTTATTAAAGAACAGAAATTCTGACATAAAAGCATTTAGACTGTGACAGCCCAAACCAAATTTGCCCTAACCATTTTATATTTTTTGCTGCTAGTTTCAAAAGTGATCTAGACTACCTGTTAAATAACTGATCAATAATCAAACAAAAAAAAAAAATTGTCAAATGCTCCTATCTAAAAACAATCTGTTTTTTGCTATGAGACCACTACTTGGATTTACTGTAAGCAACTTTTGAAACTAGCTGTGAAAAATATTAAATGTTACCATTTTAAATAAAGTTGCCAATGTTATTTTATATAAAATTTTTGTTTTTCAATGCACTTTAAAATGATGTGTCACAATTCTACAATTTCAACTTAAAATGTTGAGTTGACTCTCCTTATGGGCCTCCTGGGTATCTGGGAGATGGTGATCATTAACCAAAAAAAAATTATCTTATTTACTACTATTATGAAGTAATAGTAAGTAATTACCTCTGATTCAGTACCATGATCAGTGTTTTCATTCAATTATATGTGTTCATGCACAACACAGTAGTAATCGAACATTAAACACAGGATTTAAGCTTCAAAATGTCAAATATCACCTTTTCAGTTTTTGGGCTTACACTGCTGGAAATTTCCTTGTTCTCGTATTTAAGTTTGTTGATATCTTCAAAAATGATGACACCATTCATTTGATTACAACTATACATATTATACAATCTCAATGTCTACTGATGACTACTTTACCACATTATACTAAACAGATTGATGTAGGTAACTAACAAGATTATAGATAATAGCTACGGTGCAATTACTGTTTTGCTAAGTCCATAAGTACATATTTAATAGCCAATGGAAAGTCAGTTATGGAAAATTCTTTAAGATAGGTTTGTACATTTAATGAATTAGTAACCAATAAAGTACTAAATTTCCTTTATTGACATTTATAGTCATTAAGAACATTGCCCAATAAAAATAATAGAAATCAGAATTACAAGAAGAAAATACACTTCTTATGTTAACAGAATTAATTTTCATGTTCTACGTAAATTCTTTGACCCAACAATATTTCATCTAAAAATAATATAAATTCATTAGATTGTAAAGTCTTAAATAATATTTATCAATTAATTTAATAAAATGTGATGAAAATTCTTCCTCTTAATTAATTGTTTGTGTTAATTATTTTTTAGATTCATATATCCCTTCTGGGACCTACAAGAACATGTTTCTAAGTTTTTCTACGATGATAAAGACTATAGATTCTAACTAGTCAATGGGAGGTGAACAACTGGATGTTACAGCAGTCCTAAATACAAAATTTCAGCATCATACGGCTAATCATTTATGAGTTATGCGAGATAACTTGTACATACATACAGACATCATGCCGAAAATAGTCAAAATGGATTCAGGGATCGTCAAAATGTTTATTTCCGTTGAAATCTAAAAAACGAAATTTTTTGCGATCACAATACTTCCTCTACTTTATACGAGAAGTAAAAAGAATGGTGCGTGGGTTTGTTTGTTGTATGCGCTCACATTTTTATTTTAGCTGCTATTGGCTCAAAAATGTTGGTGCAGCGGCGGCTGCACGTAGCGCACAAACAAAGCATTCCACTCTCCCATCACAAATCTATATTTCTAGATCTTTATGTATAAGATCTTTATCTCTACTTTTTGTCCTTTCATCATCAGGTGATCATCAACATATTCCACATTTTTTTTAACACTTTTTTATTAATATACCACTTCCATTCCTACTACCTCTTTTGGCACCTGAGTATTACAAGTGGAAGTCCCCATTCGACATTTTCCATTTCCTTCCCATCTCACTTCACTCATTCCAGGTATGTCTAATTTATTTCTAATCATTTCTTGTTTTGGGTTTTCAAACTTATCCTTTTGCAGTAGTATCAGTATATTCCATGTTCCTATTCTTATTGTATTTTCTGTTCTCTTTTTCATTTTTGCAGCCCTCCCAGCACAATTACCCTTTCTGTGTCCATACTTCATTTTTACCTCTTCATAAGCATGAAACCTTGCTGCTGTATTCCCCTCCCATTGCCTTCTGCATTCCAATGCCATTGATCTGGTGGTTCATATGCCTTCAGGGGCAATTTCTACCCTTCGGCGCAATAGAGTGCCCTTCCTTCTACCCACTCATCCACCCTCATCAGAGGCTGTTGGCACTTGACAGAAGCCAGTTATACCAATGGCCACTTGGTACCAGAGACACTTCTGTGAGAACAGAAGTGGAATGCACCATGTAGCAAGCCATTGCTACACTTCGTGAAGGAGGGTTTGGCATTTACATGGGAGAGGCTTTTTGAGGTGCATCCAATATCTTACATCCCAAATCAAGTGTAATGAAACATAAACTAAGCAACATTTTTGCGGCAGGCTTTAAGCCCGCCTTTTTTCTAGTCTTTTTTCAAAAAAAAGGATGGCATTTGGGTTTGTTTGTTGTATGTACACATTTTTATTTTAGCTGCTACTGGTGTAGACCGGACCAATGGTAGTGTGCCAATATATGTTTATATATATTTACCAAACATCTACTTAAGAACTGGTGTTTCTGCTTCAGTTATGCTAAAAACAGTGAATCGCCAAAAATAAAGAGAGGTATTTGTTTCTTATCAAGTACACTGCTTTTTCATTGCTATCTGTGCTTTGCTGTCCTGTGCTGTGGAACTGCAAAGGCTCCTGCCATATTTATTTTAGTTCAGAAGGAAAGCAATTTGGGTACTGATGTTCCCAGGAATGCCTTATTGTCAATGTAAATTAAAATATCCTTATATCTGCTGCCCATTTCATATACTAATTAAAAAATAAAAAAAAATTACAAGAATTTAATCTGGAAAAACTTTCTAAGACTTTACCTTCTTCATCACCTTCATCAGGTTGATAATTAATTTGTCCTACTTGCGTAATAAAAGATGGGGAATCACTTTGGAAACGTCCAAAATATGTACCAAATGATCCTTTGTAACCTTTACCAATTTCTTTATTAAATGAAGAATAGGTGCGAAGACAAAATACTCCTGAGTGTCTAAAAACAATAAAACAAATAATATAATAGATTAAAGGGTGTCTATCCCATCACTCTCTATAAAAAATAATGGTGCGTGGGTTTGTTTGTTTGATGTATGTGCTCTCATTTTTATTTTAGTTGCTATTAGGGCAGAACAGACCATGTGGTGCGCCCCGGCAGCTGGGCAATGGCAAGCAGCACACAAAGATTCATTCGTTCGATCGATTTATACTTCTCGAACGATTCACTCGTTCGAGCAATTTATCTAAAATTATATCTGTAATTTGGGAATAAAAAACTGATGTGGACACCCCAAGACTTCCTTGTATGCCTATTATATTACATATACACATTTTTTTTTAATGAAAAGTATATAAAATTTATTTCACTAATCATTTCTGATTTTTTTTCATTTTTTTTTTTTTGTTTTATTGTTATTATTGAATTATTATTTATTGAAAAATTTATATAAATTAAATATTATATATTTATAATTATATATATTAAATCAATATATTTAAATTAAATAAACAAAGGAAATGAAGTAGGATTCGAACTAATGCGCCTTCTCCTTGTAAGATCCAAATATTTCATTAATTAAAATTTTATTTTGGCTATAATTCTTTTTTTTTATGAGGTGGAGGAATCCCATTTATGAGTGCCTAAGCAGTCACTAACAGGTTCTGCATGATGTTAATAAGTGCGTATGGTTTTCTGCACACTACAGACTAAACTTCCACCCCTGGCTATCCACCCTTCCTGGCACAGTTTAAAGAATCATTATTTCTGGAAAGGGGAGATCACACACACACAAATATATATATATATATATATATATATATACAAACACACGCCCACACACACATGCACACACACACACACAGTCATACTTCAAATTACTATGATACAATTTATCGTAATATACACCTAAGTTCATACAACTAGATATATACTTACAACAAGAAGCAGTGTTGACCTACAGCATCAATACACACTATCATCAAACAAACATATCAACAGAAAAATAAAATCAATCATTATAATACAAACATCAAAATAATAAAGATCATGGTTTCATACCACAAATATATATTTACAACAGGATGCAGCAAAGACCTGCAGCATCAATACTCACAAACTTAGTCATGATCAGGAACCCTCATGCACAATCAATATCTAACAAGTGAACATAATGATACAATCAGATGCATAACAAAATTTAATACAATACTACAAGTAAAGTGAAATAAACAGTAATAACCTAATACACATGAATCATAAAGCAAGCAAAAACTCAATGGTACAGTACATCCACAATACATTATTCTTATATGATACGATGCATCATACTTTCTGGGGGGCATGATATGCGTCAGAAACCTGCTGTATAAAGACTCTACCAAGCAACTTCCTGCACAGAGTAGCACACATACAGGTATGCCCAATACAAAAATTTTTCCAGCTGTGAAAACCTGGCAGATCACTCCATATACATATGGTTGCTGCAGAAGAACAATATCGAGGCTCCGTCTCTTTGCAACCTTACCTAACTCAACCTGGATTACATAATCACCCTGGGCATTTAGTTGACCGAACCTAACCATCTAAGGAATTAAAATACAGTGCAACGGCCCTTACGTAACAGCCACACTACTTACTAACAGCTGGGTGCTCATGATTCTTCTGCCACATCTTACAGTTAGCACAGACCAGAGCCTCAGACCTACGCGAACAATCGTCATGATTTTAGCCCTCCTCACCACAATGGGCACACACCAAAGCAAACTTACAAAATTTAATCCTGTAACCATATCTGCAACACTTGAAACATCTTTGGACATACACAGACTCTTTTACTCTGCAGGACCCTAAATCGATAAATTATCTGCCTGCAGATGTAAATTTTTGAAAGAAACCACAACTTACATCAAAGATGCCGTGAATACCTGTTATTAATGGAAATCAGTGATATTTCTGGGTATCACACATACCCGTTTTAAAGCTCAACCTGCAGTCCTGTCGGAAGGCGGCTTCATCCAAATCAATGTTATGTTCCCAAATGAGGGACAAGAAATCTTCGTCGGTCAGGTTACGATCAATATAACAGACTATAATACGGGGCCAACGAGTTCTCTTCGGGTATATTTTCACATTCAATCACTTAACCAATCATTCAATCACGTTCAACGCACAACACGAAACAATAAAAACAAAACGATTGTGCTTTCGTTTTCCGTTTTTTTGTTGTTTGTATATGTTTATATACAAACGTTTATATTAGTTGTTTTATTGGTTGTTTTGTACTATTTGTTAGTGTTTTTGTTGGATAGTACCATTTTGGTTAGCTTCCATACGGGCTAATCCTGACATTAATTACCAGTTTATTGTTTGTAGCTGTTTTTATTTAATTTAATTTAAATGTTTTCCTACTATATTGTTTATTTGTAGTTAATTTTAATTATTTTCCGTGTTTTTTAAAAATATTTGTAAGTATTGCCTATGGTTGCTAAGGTCCCTTGGGCGGGACCTTGTGTTCTCCCGAGGTAGTTTGAGGCAAAGGCAACCCCCGGAGCTGAGTTATGCTTAGATGCCGTTCCGGCTCCGGAGGTGGGGTTAATGAAGGTAAAGAAGAAAAAAAAGGTATATTTATCTTAGTTATCCACCTGATTTATATTTATATTACTTGCTTATGTTCGACTTGTAGCAGTTCCTAAGTCGAACGAATCTGTTGATATTGATTTAGAAAAAAAATTTTTCGGTCATCTGTTTGATAAGGGGAAATTTTGGTGAAAAGTTCCCTCGCGCAGTGTTAGTTGTTTGTAATTATGACTGAACGTGATCGAACTGGGGGAATATCGAACTGCCCCCTCGTATGGAAGAGAAATTTACTCATTTGGACAGCCGGCGGTCTACTAGGACGCCAGGTGTTTGCGTTGTCCGTGAGGTCCTTTCAGGGACAGCGGCACTGATAGTGCATCGAGCTGCAACCGTGAATCACATCGCCGGTAAAACGAAGGACTATGGCTCCACTTTGGGGTCAAGACTTCGGATGGACGTATGGCAAGCACAGGACAAGAGGGGTGGATGATGATGATCTTCTTCGATTGATTCTTCATTGGTGGCCCAAGGAGGCATTTTTCGGTTCTGAAATTCTTGAGAACATGTCTGGTGCTGATCGATGGCCTGGGTGGTGAACTTGGCACAGGGTGCGGAATCTTGGACTGATCCAAAGATGTTGGAGGAGATGTCCTGGGCAGGACTGATGCTCCGGTCGGGCCAGATAGTCGTTGGTAGTACTCGGGCCGAGTACCTGGCTGGTGGGGCAGTATCAGTAGTTGGAATGAATGCATCCGACGAAGAACGTTGCTATCAATGTTGATGTATAAGGCATCGGGCGGGAACTGCGGCGATCCTGACAGAAGTGGGCAATGTTGCAGTTGTGAAGCTGAGGGGCATCTTCGTAAGGACTGTTCAGCGGAGGCTAAGAATTCGCACTGCAATGCCCGTGGGCACGCTCTTGGTGGCCATAGCTGCAGGGCCGGCGCCCGGAAATAAAACCTGTTCTTCACTCTTTGTATGAATTTAGGGTTGGGATAGCCCCGTTCAGGAGGGGTGGGCTGCTTAAGTATACCATCCTCGATGATTGGGCGGGGACTCCCTTGTGGTTTCAGATTTTGGGGGGGTAAAGTAAGACCGTAGTGTCGGTGGGGGAATCCCTCCTCTGGGTGTTCTTCACTAGTGGAAAGGCATAAAGACTGGAGTCCCGGTGGAGGACCCCCTTGGGGTTCCTCATTAGAGGCATGGTATATCACCAAAAGATCGAGTCCCGGCTGCCTAGGGAGAACATTGGTTCTTGATGAGGCAAAGGCACCCCCTGGAGCTGTGTTAAGGCTTAGTTGTGTGTCTGACTCCTGACGTGGGGGAATAACAAACTATGCATTCAAAAAAAACAACACAAAAACATAATTTATGAAACAAAACATCAACAAAAACAGAATATAAGAGAAATCCAAGCAGAGCTCTAGATCCCTTCAACAATCTTCTCCTTTGACAAGTACACTATAAAAGTTTAAACTATAGCCCATTTGGTCTGCCTCCTCCAGTTTACACGGAGATTCAACACAGACCTTGTAAGATCCAGCCGACAGATGGTCTCCGTGTGCATTAACCTGTACCTCGAGTAATCATAAAAAACCTGGTAGGTGTCATCAGATTGTCCACATTGAGACATCCCAGAATCAACAGCCTGAATTTCTGCTGTCTGTCCCTAAACTGAACTCAAAATATCCTCTATCTAGGTAAGCTTGCTCGTTCAAAGAACAGACTTTAAAGGAAGTAAAAACAAAGTGCATGGTTGCATGGAAGAGTTAATGGTCTTTAAAGTTCATCTTTAAAAAGTAATACTCGTACACATAAGTTTGGCAAGAAATATGAAGATAATAAGTTCTTGTATATTCCTACCATTAATTTAAACCTCACAAACTTGGTCATACAAAAAACAAAATATAATTAATGAACGATGTTTGAGAAATATTCTATGGAGATAACTTAGTGATCTATTTTGATAAACATTGTCACCTTGTTGCGACAGATAGTTATGATTATCACTTATATTTGAATGATCTTGTTTATTCTTAGAGTATTGTTTATTATTATTGTAAAATTGTTTGATCGATACTCTAGGTTGTGGTTTCTCAGTAAAAACTGTATTTCAAAGTTCAACCTTTGTTGTCTCATCTGCATTTGTTGATGCCCATAATGTATGAATCATGTTCTTTTAACTTTCCTTCGATTATGTTTTTCTTCATTATATTGCCAATAGATGATATGAATGAATGAACTCTACCAGATTTTCTCTGTGATTGATTTTTAGATAAACAATAAGTATTAATTTCAGAGTTATTACTTTCTAATTTCGAATCGTTAAACTTGTCCATATGAATGAGTGTATTGTGTTCTTAGCACAAATCCTACATCACTTTTTTGAATAACAATGATTATTGGAATGGCCTTTTGCACAGACAATTAGAACTACAATTATTATTTTCTGAATAGGCTTTACGATCATAAATGGAAAAGGTTAAAAATTCCTTACACTGGTATAAATAATGATTTGAGTTACAGAACGAACATTGATTAACATTAAATTTAGTATAATAACTAACAGTTATGTTTTTTAAATTGTTTATTATGATTTAAATTAAAGTGTTTGGTTAAAGGTTTGGTTGTATTTTTATAACGATGATTTTTGGATTTGTTTTCTGTATTTATTTGCTTGTTTGATGTGAATGAATTAATATTTTGTTGTCATCTGGAATTAAGAAACTCAATAAAGTATTTAAAGGTGGGGGGAAACCTTTCATTTGACAATTTCTCACTCCATAATCTTAAAGTGTTATAATACAACTTTGATGTTAGAAACTGGATGACAATAAATTCATATGTGTTGACAGCAAGCTGCATTGATTCAAGCAAATTGACACATGAGGAAATCTCATTAAAAAATTTTGATAAATTATCTACTGATTCTGTTATTATAGAATCTGACCTTATGATGAAAGAAGCATTATGAAGTGCAGTTAAATGTTGTCAAATCATGATTCTAACAAATTCTAGAGCTATAACATAATTTTCGTTTGTTATTAAGAGATCTTTTATAATAGCTAAGGCTTCATTTTTTAAAGAAGAATGTAGATAATATAATTTTGGATGTTACATAAGTCATCTCTGCTATGTACTAAATCAATAAATGTATTAAAAAATGCTGCCATTCCTACACGTTACCTTCAAATATAGGTAAATTTATAGCCTGTAATTGTGTTTGTTTAATTGATGTAACTGAACTAACTTCTTGACTACAATTCTTCTGGCTATTAATTAAATGTTGCAATTTACATTTTATATTATATAAATCTTCTTCGACTAATATATCATCTGAATCTAAAGCCTCATCATTAAATTTTAATTCACTTTCTGATTGAATAATGTCATACTTACTGCGCAATTAAGTAAGATTTCTAATTTTGATTTGTAAAATATGAATATCACCTAATGAGGGATCATGCTTATAAATGAATGTGTCAATCCTGGTCATGGCGGTCTTTATTAGCCCTCTTTGTCTAATGAATTGTTCTCTTTCCATGTTAACAGTAGTAATGAATATTAATAATGTAAAATATGTACATTAAATTGAAAATATTAAGATAATGTAGAACTAGCTGTTGTGATCCCTGGTTGTATGAAGTTTTCAATGAGGATTCTTGCAATTTTATGTAGTATCCATGGTCAGAGGACCAAAACATATGGTGAACTGTAACTTGATTTTGAAGTCACTGATTCATACTTATGATTAAGAAATAATTCACTGAATATTTGGTTTATGTTCAACACCTTTCTGTTGTTATGAATACAACATTGATAAATGCGTATTATTCACTATATGTACATATTTACGCTACGAATGCTAAATTTGGACTAACTTAAACAATATAAGAGATTAATAATAAGTAAAATAAATGTCAGCTGGTAACTGAATTGTAACGTCATATATTATGAAGTAAGAAGAAGGAAGTTCAATTGATTAATAAAAAAGAAATAATTTTAATCTGAACAGATTATAATGGAAAATTATAATAATAAATAAAATGTAAGTAAATAAATAGATTTGTTAGTCACTATATCTCTAACAAATTTGAAATCCTTGATATTCTCAAGGAGAATATTAAGGGGTATTAGATCGTATATTCCGGACTGGAATGAAGAATGTCGAGAAATCTACGATCATTACATGATGAATGACAGCTTAGAGTATGTTACAAAACTACTGAATATTGATCACGGATGGAGGAAAAAGTGTAATGAAGCAGTTTAAACTATCTACCTCCAGTACCTCTAGCAGCAAAAAGATCTTGTTAAAACAACTGTGTGTTGAGAAGCATGCTAAAAACAGCAACCATTGATGCAAATAATAGCAACCATCGATCCAAATAATACTACTACTAGGCTTGTCAATATGACTAAATACAAAGGGAAATAAGAAACATTTAATTTGTGATAGTCGAATTTGTTCATTTAATAGGTTGTTTCTGTCAAATTTATTTTGTTTGTTAATTTCTAATGTTAAATCATGTTGAGAGACTGTTAAGTATTGTTTTTTTTTTTAATTTTCATGTTATAGTAATGTATGTTTGTTTAGTTATCAAGTTCTTAAAATTGAGACTATAATAATAATATGTAGGTATTTATTCACCCTTTCCCAATAGCAGAATACCACACATGAAATATATAATGGAATATTGAAAATTGTTTTGGATGAAAGTTTTTTTTTTTTTTTACCAAATCAATATTTAATTAAAATGGTAAAAATCATTTGTGATCAAGAGAGAAGTGGTGTCCACTGGTCTATTGTAATGCTTGATATCCTAAAAAATAGTGGCCAGTTTCTTCTCCTAATAAAATACTTAAGCAGATGATTGATCAGTTAGATAGCAATGTAATAAAAAGAAAAATTATTTTATTTTCAAAAAGTTCAGATTAACTTTCATTAGTCTACCAGGTTTACAGTCAGAGGAATCTTTCATTGCATTATAAAAATAAGTACTATATGCAAAACATATTTAAATTGCTTTACCTTGTATCAAGGTCAGGTCCCAAAATAATAGTTTCATAGATTTCTTCACACAAACCATTTATGAAATCCTTCCAATCATCACACTTACGAGCCAGTAGAGTAGATTCTTTAGGAATTTGTGTGACAGATTCAGCATATACGAATACAGCTGTAGCATGATTACATAGATCTAAAATCAAATTAACTAAATTATTGTTTAGAAGTATATAATATAACATTTATTGATGAAAGTAAGAAAGATAAGCAATTAGTTCCATATTGAGAAAGAAAATGGAAAGGTAAAAGGAAGGATGAATAAAACTGTGGTGAGATGGAAAGTGATGTATTTCTCTGTGCTTCGGGAAAATATAAAAATGCAAGTGAAAAAGATAGAGATGGTAGAGATGGGAATGTTGAGATGAATGAATGAAATTAAAAGAAGAATTATAAAGAAATGTATAACAGAGAGCAGTGATTCTCACCCTTTTTGTTTCACGACCACCAAAAAGTAAAAAAAAAAATATGTATTATAAATATATATTTATATTTTGCAACCCCCAACCCAATGAAATCTAGTTAAAATTATTTAGCTGTGTTGATAGCGACAGCTATGAACATGCATATATGAGTTGTACAAACATGAGCGATTTACAGATTCCAACTTGATATGTACATATATGCTCCTTGTATTTGGTCTGGTTGCATAATATTCACTGTAAGAGTGTCATGTTTGAACATGCATATGATACATTTTAACACGTCGTACTCTCAGCAGTATAAAAGAGGCGTAAGGGATTGCAAAATATCAGTTTAGTTTTGAATGTGAAGCTTGCATCTGGTATCTTTATTTAAGTTTTTAAAATGGTGTAACTGTTTCATTTTCAATTAGATTCTTGTACAAAATGGATAAATTCGTAAAAAAAACTAAGTAAGCCATCTACATCCAGTGAATCAATTGGTAAAAGTCAAGATTATACAATGACAGTTATTTAAATTATGGTTTTACCTCATTGGATGGAAAGCCACAGTGCATTGTTCACTTTCAAGTCCTGTCTGATGAAAACATGAAGCCACCAAAATTAATTTAATTCTTCTAAAATAAACAACTGGATCGTAAAAGCAAACCCTTAGAATTTTTCTAAAGAAAATTACGTACTTGGAGCGATCAACAAGCTTCTATTTGTAAATCAAACCATACTGATAAAAGTACACTTGATGCATCGTGTCTTGAAGCATTAAGCATAGCTAAGATATCCAAACTCCTTATAATTACAGAAATCCTCATATTGCCTGCTGCAATTGATGTGATCAGTGTTTTAATAAACGTGGAAGAAGCAAAAAAATTTTGCTTTCTAACCACACAGTTTCAAGGCAAATCGATGACAATGCTGCTGATGTTCACGACCAGACAATTCAGCAAGTGAATTTTTTAGTATTCAATTTAATGATTCAACAGGTATGGCAAACATTTCTCTGTTCTTATGTTTTGTGAAATATAAATGTGATGGAAACAGATCAGTGAAAGAAAATATATTTTGCATCTCAATACCTGGATATGCAACAGGAATGTCTTTTTGATGGTTTTTTATGAAGCTACTAAAAAGTATAACATGGATTGGATAAAATACATGTAGTGATAATGCTAAGGTGATAACAGGAAAGAACAGTAGATTTCTAAAAAAATAAAAGATTGTTTTATACCTAGGGCGAAATGGACGCATTGCTTCCTTCATAAACATGCTTGCCATAAAAAATATGCCTGAAAATCTCAAACAAATTCTTTGTAAAGCTGTAAAAATAGTTAATTTTATTAAAAGTCAACCATTACAGAATAGGCTGTTTGCTAAACTATACCATGAAATGGGCGAAAAGAAAAAATTTCTTCTTTTCTATAATAGTTATTCCATTCTAGTAGGTTATGTCAGGAGAAAGTGTTAACCCAGTTATTGGAATTGCAAGATGAATTAATAATATTATTCCAGGATAAATAATGCCGTTTTCAACATTTTTACAAAATAATGAGTATATGTTGGCTTACTTAGCTTATGTATTTTCGCATTTAAACGAATTGAATGTGAATTTGCAAGGATATGATAAAAATATTTTATTAATGACACTAAAGTGAATAGTTTCATTTAGAAGTTTGATATCTGGATTATTCTCCTTCAAAGCAAAAATTTTGATATGTTTCCACTCACTTCCGTCTACATAGAGAAAAATTTAGATGAAGAAGACAGTATTAATCACCACAATTTAAGTAGCATGAAGATTTGAGTGAGCTAAAAATTCAGTTACTGGAGTATTTCCCGGAAGATAAAAAGATAAATATCATATCAGAAGATAAATATCACTGTGACCCCATATTGAGAAACTCTTGTGTAGAGGAATGGTTTCAACAATTTTGAAATTTCATGATTCAATCATCAGAATCTTTAAACGTTCTAAAATCGTGGCTCTACATCTAGATTATATTTAATTCTTCAATTAGTGGTCTGTATCCAAAAAAGAAAAATCATATAATAGCGTTGGCTATCAAGCACACTGTAATAATATAATACAGTTCAAGTATGTAACTATGCAAATTGTTATTTCTCAAATATACTTTCAGAGGCAAGTACAAAAAAGCATCTAGATTAAAATTCTCCCCTTTCAAGCCAATATAAATTATGGGAAACTGATGGTCTTCCCCTCAAATGGAAATAGTTTATATTTATTAAAAAAATTTACATAGCGAAGAGAGATTGTTATTATATTTGTAAATATTTTCAAATTTATACGTATTTAAATTACAGTAAATTATTTTGAGAGAAAAAAAAGAAAAAAGAAAGGCATAATAGATACTTGATCTATATTGGCTTAAATTTTATTCATCTCAGAACAGAGAATACAACCATAATAAAGAAATTTATTTAATAATTTATACAAATAGTTCACAATCTGACCAGTGATAGTGATTACACAAAATATATTTTATTCAATGGTAATTCTAAACATAGTTATTTTATTTTATTAATAGTTATTCAATGGTATGAATGATAATACAAGTCTGAAAGGATCAATAAATAGAATATGACTCTTATCAATAGATAAGGTAAGAATTACTTATCAATACACCGATTACCAAATTATCAGACTTTATTATGACCTTGAAAAGTTGGTATGATCGAACTCTCTCCTACAGGAATAGTTAGCTGTTGGTTACTTATTTTATGGTTAAGAAAGAATGGATGGTTTAGGCTCTAATTATTCACAGAGATCTTCAAAATAGATTCCTGCTGTGAAGGAATTTAATTGAATTATTACGAGCCTTTCGTTCCAATAAGCCTTAACTGTCAAAAGCATGCAATGAATGGATAGGCCTATAGCAAATGTTTCAGTACATGCGGATAAAATTTCCATGCAAAATCTTCTGCAGGTTTGTTTGCTTATAGATTTCTTTGTCATTTTCAAGCTTGAATTTTCATATACATTAAGTTAATGGACGAATTTCATAGTTATATTAATTTTAAACAGACACAATTTTCAATTATTTTACAGTAATCCATTATTCGCAAAAAAGATCCTTCAGTTTAATGTCTACAAAAACACTTCCTCCTGACACCTTGAAATTTATTTTATTAAGTTTGAACACGACTATTAATTATTCAAGAATTTCTTTTTTAAATGCAATTGAACTGTACAATTTTATGTTTAACCCTTACAGCCTCAAGCCTATTTTGTAAGTATTAGTTAAAAGCCTCAAGCACGTTTTTTTTTAGAAAAAGTAGATGTTTGGTAGAAATGCCACAGAAATAACAATATACACGATAAAATTATGAAAAAAATTGTAATTGCTCAGTAAACTATGTAGATTGTGGTGCTGTGATCCAAAATGGTATTACATCCTTGATTAATTATTTAAAAAATAAAATTCAACTTTTTTTCATTAAAAAAAAAAATACTGAATTTGTTCTTTATTTGAAAAAAATCCTTGCTATTTATATCTAATCTATCTCTGTTTCTAAAAAACTAATATTATTTGTGAACAAAATAAAAAAATTTCACTTAAAATCTCATATTATTTAAAGTTATTTAAATTTTTGTGTTACCTTTTTTTGTAACATTTATGCTTTGAAATTTCAAAATAATTCTAAAATGGTGCGCTGAAAGCATTTTACCAAACCAAGGGGTTGCCACTGATGATACTGTACTCCAGTAACTCTTAAGAGTAGGTTTTCTAATTATCCCCATATTCAGAATGCAAGCTATAAAACCTTTCATATTTCAGAAATGGTAATATTTTTTCCATTTTCGGTATGGTTCAGACAGCCTACCTCTATTTGCATTTAAATATTGATCGGCTGATCTATTGGTTTTTTTTCACAATCAGTTCAAATAAATTAAGTGTAAATAATAAATAAAAATAAATTATAGGTGTGGAATCTGGATTAGGCATATTTTTTGGCCCGGGGAGTTCCAAAAATTGATGTGGAAGAGGGACATTATCTTCTGGTTCAATGATGTTTCTGTATGCCTCATCTTCTTCTGAATCCCCATCACTATCGCTTGTGATTAATTCATCTTCATCTTCTTCTTCAGCCCCACTATCACTAGATAATTCGAAATCGCTATCAGTATCATTAACAAAAAAGTTATTAATTTCTGCATCGGTAAGACGTCTACTAGGCCCGGACATTGTAGAAAAAAAACACCGAACTAACGAATAAATCTGAATATTTTGGATCACGGTAACTAAAAATACAACTAACACTATAATTGAAACTCTAATTTCATAAAATAATATTATAATACCTATAAAAAATCCCTTATAGACCCACGGAGTAACCAAACCATAACCATGAATGCACGGAACAAACTTCTGTTCACATCAGATTATCGGAAATTTCAAATCGATTATTTTCTAAAATACGTAAAATGAAAACAACCTACACTATCGATATCTACGAATTGTAAGCTTTAAGAAAAGTTACATATGAGCGATCTAGCAGTAACGTAAAGAGAATGTATGAACATAAAAACTACATACCGATATATCGTACGGGTGAGACGTTTAACACAAGCACTCATGTACGATATATCGTTACCTTGAGGCTCTAAGGGTTAAAATAAGATCCACTAATCTAGAAGTATAGAGGAAACTTTTTTTAAATTTTTAAACAACTATTTTTTTTGTTTTAACATGAATGTTTTTACTGGAATCTCTTAAGTGAGAAATGCCATTTTACTTTTTTTTAAATAATGGTTGACAGATGGGTGACTACCAACACAATCTGCACACTTTTTAGTCTTAATTGAAAATTTTCCATTACTTGCTGTAACATGGCCAGCGTAATGCGTTCAACCAAAATATATGGACTTCCTCCAGTTTCATTTGTTTGATCTGTGTACCTGTATGAGACTACATGTGATTAGGGTTGATGCTGAAAATATCTTCTGGAAAATTTTAACTGATATTTGAATTAAAATAAAAAAGTGACTAAATTTCAAATTAACTAACAATAACTGCAAGAAAATTAGGTAAAACAAAACAAAATTTGTTCGATTTCCGATTATGTGTGGGTGATATATGACCAACCTAATTCTGATACGAATTTGAAATGAACGTATCCAGTAAGAAGAGGGTAAAAGAATGTAAGGTAGAAAGTCAACCTTTTCTGTGAGCATTTGACTATATTTAGTTACTCTATATATTTACTATCTTGCCGTCTCTATATATTTTAATAACAGGAACTTTATCTGTACATCTTGAGCACAGAAGTTACTTTAGTTACACCTAATTTTATTAGGTAGTATAATAGGAATTAGCAAAGTTTAAATAACACAAATTTTCATTTAATGAAATCCCAGAAATGTGCTAATTTCCATGTTTCAAAATAACATATTGTATAAAAAATAAAAACCTCAATTGAGAGATTTCATCCGTAAATTTTTTTTACCCATACAATTCAAATTTCCGTTTCATATTTTACCATATGTACAATCTATGAAAAAGATATTGTGGCTGTATCATTTACCACTTGCATAAGAGTTTGATCGATGGGAAATTCAAATCAATTCCTACTTTGATGTAACTGATATATTAACACTGTATAAGTACTATAAATCGTATATATACCTAATCATGAATATATCAGTTACTTAAAAGTTTTTCATTTTCTGGTTTATATTCTTTGAACGTAGACTACATTTAGAGCAAATGCTTTTTTCTTCAGTTATTATGCTTAATCATAATGATCTCATTTTATCAATATTCATACTAGTTTATTGGACTGTTTTGTTGGCTTTTTAATCAAACAATAAAGTAATATTTATACAAAAATATTGATCAATTATTAAATTTTTTTAAATCTAATTTGTAAATATAAAACAATTATCCCCAAAATATAATGAAGCAACTCTATTAATATAATATAAAAATACAGAATATTGGCAAATCTGAATATATAAATAAATAATGAACCTCCTTGCAGTAAGAATATACTCATATTAAGGAACATATTACTGACACTTATGTATTACTGCAATTGAACATATTGTTATTTAGCTTAATTAGGAAATTTTACCTAGTAGATGACAAAATGTTAAAAATGCTTTTCAGGCTATCATAAAATATTCTTCTGTATGATCACACGATATCCAGAGTACTCTTATAAAGTTTTAAGACATCATCTTTTCTATAAAAGTGAACACTTTTCTGTGATTTACTTCTTGTGTAATTTAATCCTGAATGATAAAACGGAGAAAACCAGTATTAACTTTAAAAAGATCGCCTTTTATGACCAATGATAAATTGTAAGGAACTTTTTAACTTTGTTAACTCATCTGATTAAAGGATAGTCCCTTTCCTAAATTAAACTTTTAGATCTACCTCTGAATAGAAATGATAAATCGTTCTAAAATTAGTCTCGCTGTAGAGAACATAACTTTTGAGTAAATATATATTAACTAGATTTTATTACAGCACATTCCAGACAACTATTGAAATTTATTTCTTGCCTATGGGTTATAGCATTATAGTATATGAAGAAGTAGTGTTGTTAGTAGCATATTCTTACTCTTAGGATCACAATTCAGAATTTAATGTATATTTTTTATTAAAATAGGAAAAACAAAAATTTATTGTTCCAGCAACTTTGGCATAAGATTATAAAACATATATGAGTAGTCAAAAGATTAATTTTTTTGTTCATTTATAGTTAAAAACAGGAAACTGCTTGGGAGTTAGAATTGTGTACAAATTTAATTATATAAAATTTCAGAGTACCATCCATACTATCGTTTGTTTACTTCCATATAAGGTAAATAAAAGAAGGGTTTCTATGAGAAAAATCAATTTCAATTAAAATAAATAATTTTACGGTAAAATTAGAATTAAATAACAGGATTATATGCATTTAAAATAGTTAATTTCTTACCCACACTAACTGAATGCACCTGGATTCTTTTTGAAAAAAGCAGGAAATTGCATCTTGTTCTAACCTTGACTGATGTTCTTATCCTTGTGAGATTTACACCATTACTGCAGTCAAAACCAGTGTACTGTTATGTAGAAGAGGGGAAATCATCAAAGCTAAATTTTCCAGGCAAAAGTACAATCAGAGTATATTTACAAAGGGAGAATAATTATTTGAAAAATTACAGTATTTAAATCACATCTGAAATGGATAGATATTATGTCCAAGGATTTGCCTTGATGAATAAAGGAAACATGTTAAAACTTTGAATGGAGCATCATCACAAAATACACAATAAGATAATTATATTTTAGAAAAACTGGTGATAAGATTTCTTTAAATGGTTCAGTAATTTATTAAAAATGTCAATGAAAGCATATAAGGCCCTTTCTTGTAAGCCAAAGTATGTATTGAGTTATAAGAATACAGTTCTGTTGTCTGGTTCAATAGCAATAGATAAAGTTATTTTTTAAGAATATGTGATTATTTCTTTTAACAAAAGCTGCAAATTCATAGATATAAATGCAAGAATAAGTTAATATTTTTAATTTCCTATTTTACTGGTGTACATGGTTCGTACTTATAAGCACCAAACAATGATCTGACTGCCCATTTCTTATCTTGAAAACTCATTATCACTTTTTGAGTGAGCTCCAAGAGATATTATACTTTGGATGGAAATATATGTAAACATAATAAATATTTAATAATGACGATGACAAGCCTAGCATTTTGTTACAACTTATCAGACTATTCACAAAGATTTAGATTTCACTCCCTCAATGAATTACAAGAACTTACAGTTCAGTATTCCCCACTTATATGAATTTAATACTTATTAATACTGCATCTTCTTAATACTGACTTAGGTTTCTATTAGTTTGAAACAGATTGTCCAAAAGTAGACTGTACACTATTGATGTTCAATTCTCAAACACTATATTTTTATAAAAAATAACCCAACTAAGATTTGGGTTATCTGGTGTCTGATATTGACACCAGAGTATTTGCTTCAGATCTGTTCAATTGAGACTAAAAGAATCAATTAAATCAGGGGTCTCCAAACTAGGGCACGCGAGCACCAATCCGGCCCGTGGAAATGCCCAGAATCCAGCCCGCCATAGTTTATTTTGATTACATTGGAAAATTTACAATGTAAGTAAATCATACAAAATAATAATCAAATGTTTTTATTTAACTACCGATTAACAAACGCAATAACTGACATACGTAATGAAATTGATCATTTTAACTGTAATTAATTATATGAGATTTATTCTAAAAATCTACAATAAGTGAAGTACATAGGTAATTCACATAATGAAATTAAACATTATAATTATTATTGAGCTTTATGTTGCTGTAACTTTCCACTGAAAGTTGTTGGTTAATAGTTTGTAGTTGTGGATCATGTTTACTAGTGGAATAATCAGCAGCGACTTCAAGTGCTCTACAGTTAATTTGGATCTGTAAATATTTTTTATATATTTCATTTTGGAAAATGTTTTTCACACAGATAAGTAGTGCTGAAAGCGGAAAGCCACGAAGAAATTTATGCAACAGATCAAACTGTGTGAGTGGAAGACTCTTATAAAATTCCAGCAGTGATGAAAATATTTAAATATCTTTCTTTAAAAATATTGCTACACTGCTAATCAATCATTTCAATTTTAAGTTCTGGGGCAAGGGTTTTCATCCAGGGCCAGAGAGAACCACTCTAAGTGTCGATTTTTGTCAGACAATCGAATTAATATATTTTCTGGATTTTAACCTACTCTTGGTTTTGGCCCTTGGATCTTAGTGGAGGAATCAGTGTGGCCCTCAGGCTAAAAGGTTTGGACACCCCTGAGTTATATAATTAATAATCAGAATGATTATTTAGTACGATATACAGTAGAATCCACTATCACTCTTCCATTTAGAATCGCATTAAAACTTTGGTCAAAAAAGATATCCTCTTTTCTTTTCTCTTTTGAAATCATTAATGAAGAATCTTCTATTGAGATGCTAAGTTTATACAGAGTGCATTGTGAAAAAATAGAAAGAAATTCAAAACGTATTCTTAAAGTCAAAAAATAAGTTCATAAAAATTTGAGTCCACAAACGATTTGTTTTTGAGTTGTAGCTGTGAAAAACTTTGCCATAATATTTATTCCAATGTATAGTGAAGCCGCATTGAAATTCTTAGAATTTAAATTATGGGATAAATTTCATAATTTTGACCTGAAAACCTGAATAAAACGGGTCCAAAAACTTTGACGTACAATAACGTTGTTACATTGCCTGTAAGCAACTAAAACTTTGTAATAAAATTTGCAGTGAATTCAGTTGTAAGAAAGTAAAATCAACTGACCATGAAAAAGGGTTTAAGAAATTAAATTTAATAAAACAAAAAAAAAACAGATCCAAACACAGCAGCACAATGCTGTATTGTAATTTTAATCCGATATAAGAATCATTTCATCTTTAAAAAAACTCAAGAAAGCAAAACGATTATTACAGATTAATAAATAAGAATATATTAAAAATATATTGCTACAATAATTATTTTGTGACTTGTGACTCAAAAGAGTATGATTTTCACATCTTTGTTGTTTTGCCATTTTGGTAATTTAATACCCTGTAGTAATTAAATGAGAAGAAATAAAGAAAATATATAAAAATTATAATTAAAATTTATTATTTTATGATATGTTTTCTTATTTACTGTTATATAATTTGTTATAAAATTAAATAATGCAAATTTTATAAATATAAACTGAAAAAAAGAGAATGTGAGAAAAGAAAGAATCAGTCAGTGAAATCAGACCTTTTAAGAGAATCTTTTTTACCTTTTATGATAACCTGAATTGATGATCTATCAGGTGTACCGCCTATTCCTGGTAAAATCAAGACAGTTCGAGCACCGTTAAAGTTTATTTTCTGTACAAGATTTTCACAGTCAGAAAGAAGTACACGATCATCAGAATATATTATATGCTTTCCTTTGTTTTCACTGTTAATAATAAAATATCAGTATTAATTTTGTGCCCAAATAAGTTTGCTGCTAAATTTTTGACAATATTGTTTTAAACATAACTTATACCATTAAATTTATCAGTTATTTCTGTACGTAACATAATAATTAACTCTACACATAATTTCTTGTTAAAAAAAAATTTATGAAAAAATCATTTTTTTGAAAATATATGAAAAGTAATTTAATTTATTTAACAAATATATGACATAATTTTAGATGTATTTTATTTTTAAATCAAATTATTACATTTTTTGTAATTAAATCATGTATCTACAAATACATGGTAGACAATTGTGATAAAATTAGTTGAATATTCATTTTTTGGTTTATTATTTTTTTCTGTCAGAAACTTAACTTTTTCAAAATTTGATCACCATGTTTTTAAAAAATAAAAAAATAAGATTCACAATTTTATATAGAAATAAATGAAGATTGTAACTAGAATAGTTACAAGATGGTATGAAGATTGCACTTCAGTTTTTTCCTGCGACAACGTACCTATTGGACACAGTCGGATGTATTATTTAAAAGTTTTCAATTTTTATATTGAAAAATTTGCATTAGTTGATGTATCCAAGCTGTTAAATTTAGTTAATAAACTTAGAAACAGTTGAAAATAACTGTTTTAATTTGTTGTGTTATATTTTGTTTATTCTGGAACACTGAGAATAAAAAAACAATTAGCAGTGAATAAAAAATTGTAGAAAACTAAATAAACCAATCAACTGCTATTGAAAAAGAAAACAAATTTAAAACTAAAATACAATTTCCCCATACATTTTTAAATCAAGATCCTCAGTATCATAATCATCGTATCATCTTCTCTACGTATTGGTGAAAACAGGCAAGATTTTATCTTGCCTTGATGATTTATCTGAAATAAAATTGAAAACAATCTAAAAATTAACAAAACAATTTCATCAATAAATTAAGAAAGTCGCTGAAATGTAATGCACAGTGGAAAGAAACGGGAAAGAAAAACGTTGCATAGAGCGACAGGTACTGCAAACTTCTAGTTTCATTCTTTAACTAGTAACATGTCAAAACTCACTGACCCATACCCTCTCAATTAATCATCATTGATGTAGAGAGTACGCCTGCTGTGTCGACGCGTCTAAAATAACGTGCAGTGATTGAATTTTAATAAATTTCTTGAACACGGTATATTTTATAAAATTATTAAAAGTAATTAATAAGTGATATATCCACCTTACCAGCAAATAAGTGTTAATTCCTCGAGATCTTTCGGATTTTTCAAACCATCATCAGGAATTAAAGTAAATTAAGTCAAAAGTTAAAATACATATACAATCATGATTGTTTACATGTTAACAGTATACTGAAGAAGAATATAAAGATACTCTACTCGGATTGAAATGTAATAAAAAAGAAAACCGTGTTATTAGAAATGATATTTTAGTTACGATTATTATTTCTTTATGTTTGTATTTAGTACTTGTTTAAATAACTTATCTTGTTTAAAAAACTTTTATTCATTAATTAGATTTTTTTTGGTTACTATATATGTGGAATTCATCTAAATTATGTGTATTAAAACAAGTGTAAGAAATATCTAAAATTTTAATAAATGTATTTGGATTGTATTATACTGAATTTTAATAGCGTAAAAATTAAACGCTAGTGACATTTGTCGTCTTCTAAAAGCCGTTTATTGTGATGAAACCCAACGAGGCCTGGCTTATTACTATGAGATGTACAAAGTTAGAGGGCCGAATACGATTCCCATTAAAGCCGATCAGAGCTTGGAACAGAAGGGTTGGTGTGGCGACTGAAAGCTTCACAAAGCGGGTGTCTTCCCCTATGGGGTTGAGATGTAGGAACGGAAAGACGCACAAAACTGTGCCAGCATTGTGATGACGTGAATACGGAGGAGCACACCTTCTTTGTGTGCCCCAGATGGAGGCAGGAGATACTACGTGGCGATTTGAACTCGCCGGGGGAAGTCATGCGACTGATGCTCTCTTCTGGTGAGGAATGGACTACGTGTTCCTGTTGTTTTAAGAGGATGCTACAGCAGTTAGGTTGAATGTGAAGATGTCCATTTGAGCCCTACGTGAAGGCGAAATTGGATATGTATTTTACTGATGCAAATGTCTGCCAAGGCATTTACATCGGTGGCATCCGACCGAGGCTTGGCTGATGACTGTGAGATGTAATCAGTTAGAGGGTCTAAAGATGACCTCTCGTAAAGCCCCTCAGGGCTTGAAACGGAGAGGGTGGTGTGGTGACCGGTAACATCACAAGGTGGATGTCTTCCCCTTATAGGGTTGGGATGTCTGAGGCCGACATAGCTATAGTGTAAATTCTGAGCTGTATACATTGTTAATTGTAAATAATGGGAGTAAATAGTGTCTGAATGTGTTATGTAAATATTGGTGTGAATGAGAAATATGCCTGTTACGGTAGTGGTGCTGATGTTATGCCTTTACATCTATTCCAGCACCACCCTGCGTGAAGGAGTACCTACTCCTTCACTCTGTAGATGGTCCCACTGCATAGGTAGTGAACACCCAGTATGTGTGGGCTGCTGGGCATTTGGTTCAGGCAAATTTTCCCACTTCCTACAGCAAAACAAAAAAGGTATTTATATTGGTGGCATCCTAATAGAGACCTAGCTGATGACTGATATGCAAATCACTATTTAAGGGTTAATATGATGCCCTCCTGTAAAGCCATCAAGACTATGGATGGAGGGGCTGGAGTGGCCACCAGAATCATCACAAGGTGGGTGTTTTTTTCTTAGTGGTTAGGAAGCATAACCAAAAAAAATTATATAAACAAAAGGTTAGATATATCTACACTTTTGCATATATTTCCTCTTCAACAGCTCTTAGTTAGTAATATGTACCTGGAATAAACTCTTGTTATGACATTACTAAAACAGTTAGGTCATTTGCAGTAGATAATTTCCATAATCAGTAATAACGGACAATTTAATTTGGTAATTTATTTCATTTTCAACATTATTAATTTATAATTTTGTTGTACAGCTCAATTTATTAAATTCCCTACAAATTGAGCAAGGTCCATTCCTGGAACTACTCATAATAACAATGGCTTTTTTTAAAATTATTTGTTAATTTCATTTCTTTGGAATTTTTTTACAGAACTGACTAGAAACACTTTTTAAATGTATTTGTGAAGATTAATACTCAATATTGTTTTTTCTAAAATACTATGTTTTATTACAGCTTAAGAAGTCATTAAAATTTTTATTATTTTTAATAATAAAAATTAAAAGATTTTTAAGTATTGTTTACTGTAAGTGAATTTCTTATTTGGTTAGGATAATAAAAAAAAGTAATCCAACCATTATTTATTTATTTTTTTTCAATAAAAAACAAGAAATAAAATTATATTATTAAATCCAGTCAAAAAACTAATTTACATTATTTCAATTTAATTCTTTTTTTTTGTACCTGAGTGGATTCTAAAATAATTATTTTTTCAAAGAAATGAAAGTTATTAACTTATAATTTTTAAACAATATGACACAATTATTTCAGACATTTTTGGACCAAATTCAATGTTTAGTAACTCCTATTTTCACTTTGTTGTCAGTTATTGTTACTGCTGACACAGTTTTATTATTTAATGAAGAATTTGGAATAGAAAAAAATTATACATACTGTAGTATATAACAGGTTTAAATGCATACCTTCTAATGCAGGAAATTGCAATACACTTTTTACAACTCCAGTTAGAAATCCTAAATTTTCCACAGGTTTAATAATGTAAATTATTAAAACTGGAATAAGTAAACTAAACTTCATCTTTACAATTATGTCCAATACCTAAAATCAATAAATTATATCTGTTTATAACAATATAAATAAATAATATATATCAATACTACATACTGATTTATTTAATTTTATATTTACAAGAAAATAATCTAAAATTATAGTATAGATATATAATTTTTTTATTGCATTTATATCTATATTTTCTCTATCACTTCTGGCATTGGTGGAAATATTTTTACTTATTTTCACTATTTAATGTTACTTTGATGTTGTACTCTCTTGTTATTTTGTCAATGCATTCTTGGATAAACAAGTACACTAAATTTTAAAGCTGATTTGACTTTTAAAATTTGTTTAGAGGTTGAAATTTTGGTAATACTGCTACAAACCCTGACTTTTCTATTTATGTTTCAGTAATAATGAAACTAAGGAGATAAATAAAAATTGGTTTTATAAAAAAGTAATTTAAACATTTGTTTTCAGCTTAATAAGTTTCTTTGCAATTTATAAAGAAGTAAATTACTTATACAATTAATTCAATTAAATACTATTATTATTTATAATTAATTTAAACATTTTATCTGTAATAAAATTCATTTCATAAGTTAAAACCAATTTGTAACTAAGGTGTAAATTAATCTAAGTAGTAAAACATTACACTCTGTAAAAGTTTTTTTTTCAGAGTAAAAGTCATTTTGAATCAGCACAATTTTATCATGTAACAAACCTTTCAAGGTTTTGTTATACATGATAAAATTATAAAAGATCTTTACCTGGGTCAAAGATTTACTTCTCAGTCAAGTGAACAGTACATCTAAAGCATAATAGTAAATGTCAGTTATTTTATTTATCATGAAATTCTTATTAATGTATATTTAAAAAAAAATAATTCAATAACTTACACGCAACATGAATTACCACAAAATTCAGAAAGTATTGCAGGAAACATATTACTTATTATTAAATAAAGTGCGATCTCTTCACCTAATATGTAAGTGAATGTTGAAGGACTTCTTGAAAGCCATTACTGTTTTCAGCAAAATCTTTCAACATTCATTATTTGATTTTGTTTTATTTCTGACTGTCAATAATCTGTTTTATAAATTTATAAGCTAGGGATGTATAATGTTAGATAAGAAAATTAATATATATATATATATATATATATATATAGTGAGAGAAAGAGAGACAGGCTTTTAAATACTTACCACTATAAATTAAAAAACCGGTATGCTTTGTATTCAGTATCTACAAAACGAACTGAATGTTTAAATTTTAACCATTGCAAATATTACAAAAAAACATGAAATTTCTCTTAGTTATGAACATTACAATTATTTAAAATTTTAATAAGTAAAACATATGTATTCACACATTCAGTTGGGTAAGCATAAGTAAATTTTCAACATAATTATAAAAAGTAATGCAACATCAGTGACTACATTCTGGATACAATGCTTAAGTAACGATTATGAAATACTCTACTTTTCAAGAGAGATGAAAAGTAAAAATTGTTTCAAAACTCGATTTCAAATCCTCTCCTCAAAATTCCACCATGATTAAAATGAATTTCATTTCCTTACCTGATATTTGTAAGTTAAATATTGCTTATTTGTGTACATTTATTCCTGCAATTTAAAAATTCTGTTAAAAGTATTCTTTACTTTACTGAAGTGTATAAATCTTAATGTATTTATAATTGTAAACTGCTGAATATGTAACATTACTTTTGAAATGTAGAAAGAGGTCTTATTTAATAAACTTCATCAATAAATTTATAATAATGTTTATTTTCCTAATAACTGAAGAATCATAAAAAACAAAAAAAATTGATAAAATCAAAATATTTTATGTAACAACAGAGTGTAAAATACTTTAATAATCATTATATTATTCTTTATTAATAATATAACAATAATTTGAATAAGGATTATGAGAAAAAGGATTATATGTTTAAAATTTGTAAAATCATAATAGACACACTGTAATAATAACAAACAACTATAATAATTACGTATTAAACAACCTTTTTTTTTTTTTTTTTTACCTCCGGGTCCGCACTCAAGCAATTCATTCCGCAGAGGATGAGATGAATGTTTTGTAGCGTTTGTGAAAAATTCCATGCCTGACCGGGATTCGAACCCAGGACCTCTGGGTGAAAGTATTAAACAACCTACCATACTTTATCATAACAATAAAAAAATCAATAAAAATTATGAGGAAAACGGCTGGTTTCTAAATGGTGCAGAAATTACAATGAACACACCGCGTTGCACTACAGTAAACAACATACTCAGAAAAATAATTAATTCTTTATGCAGAAATTACATTTTTATGTAGATAATATTATTAGTTTTTAACCAGAAACAAAATCATTTGAAGGAAATAGAAGCAAAAATGTTTTATAACAAAAGGTTACGAAAGTTAAATCAGAAAAAATAAAAATAACACATTTAATATAGAACAATTTTAAAAAGATCCAAATAACAATTTTTCTGTTTTCTATTTTCACATTTAGTCTTTTTAGTTTTCTTCTTCTTCGGCGTCAGGCTCTGCCAGTATGTCTTCAATACATTAAATAGAAATAAATGTTCTTCAATATTGATGTTGTTCATAAAATGTCTGGTATGCTCATAGAATTAAGTGATCTTTGCAAAGCTGTAACAGTCATTTTTTTTTTTTTTTAATACAAATGTTACCCTGATAAAGAGAAATTAAATTTATTGAGAAGCTTTGCTCTTTTTCCCTTTCAATGTTACTTTTTTGAATTCTTTATCTTAACTTGTTTTCACAAACACATTGATGATTTCTGATTTCCTATAGTGAAATCACGCATTCATTAAATGAAAATAATTCACCCTTTTGTTTTGCTCTCTTGCTTTTCTTTTCATTATTTTCAGGAATAGATAAAATTGAAAGATTTCTTTTTCTGTCTTTTTTGCATTTTTTACCTTTTCTGGCGTCTTTCTTTTGCTTTTTCTTTCCCTTTTTGTTCATTAACAATTCAAAGGTCATTAGGATTAAATAGTAAAAAATCATCATGCAATAATATTTTAACCACAAATGGATTAAGTTTATCTTGAGCAAAATGATTATCTGAGCCCAAGCTTCAGGACTATAAACTACAGTGTTTTTTATTTTGATCCTGTTTTGGAATGTGTTGAGTCACATTCCTTAAGACAATGATCCGGTTAAAACATGTGTCATCAATTGTTATAATTTATTCTGAATGTTTACAGTACGTACGCGCATAAGACATAAGTTGTAATTCTTTGCTTGTCCATCGCAACTTTCTGAAATCATTCTTACATGAATAATATCGGGAAGTGACCATGATGTATTTATGAATACTTAAAGAAATTTTGTACGCCTCCTATTCGCTTCAGATTCATCCAAAGTGAAACAATAGACATCTACGTTTTCTAGGTTGTAAATGGTTAAATTATACACTCCAAGCTTTCTTGCATGAAAAAGTAGCCTTGCAACTTTTTATGTTTGAAAAACAGTCTGCAGACGATCTCTGCAAAGATGATGTAGTATTTTTATTATCTTTTGCCTTTTACCTTATCCTCACTCCTTTGTTCTAACCGCTTCTTTCCTCAGTAAGTTTGTCTGATAACTCTAATTATTTATAATTTTCTCATTTTCCTTTAAATCATTAACTTGACATATTTTACAGATGTCTTTCTTAGATTTGTGAAATTTAAGTTTAAAGATCTAAACACTTTCGATATGTCTCAAAAGTCAGTACTTTTGTTCCTTGTTTCTTCCATTCCCTGGTATACAAAGCACACATAATTCTTATATTAATATTCGAATATAAATATCGGAATTTGCTACTTTCCCTATGACAGGGAGAGCTAGACAGGAAATAATAAAATATGTTTTTCGATAAATCTAATATTGTATGCAGCCAACAACTGTAGTTTTTGTTCCCCTTTATCGGGTTCTAAAACACCTTAGGAGATAACTTTTTAAAAGCACTTTTTATAAGCCCTTCATTGATTCTAAGGGTATTAAGAAAGAATTCCCTGCATTTTTACTATTTATTACCTTGATAAGTTAATAAAGCTGCTTTTCTTGACTCACCAGAAACAACTCATTTTTGGCTGTCATTTCAACATGACGGATGAAAAATTCATGTTGTGATTGTACTGACCGTAAAGAATGAAAATTGTTATATATTTCCTTTCTCCCTTCTTTTCGACTTTTGACATGAAATTCATGTTTTGAGCTAGTCAAACACAGATATGCCCTCACAGGTTTGGGAAGAACAAGTTTTCCTTTTGTAGTGATGTAAGACTGGTCGTTTAAGTTTTTTTTTTCCACGCCAGAGTAGGAATTTTGGCCATTTTATTCCTCACAGCCCAATATATAACCGTCATATTAACAAGGCTCTTGTCAGTTACCATAGGTAAAGTTGTCAGACATACAGATATACAGATACCGGTTGTCATTTCTTCTTCGTTGCATAGGACGCACTATGAAATCTCAGCTACTCCTGTTCTGTTTAGATGGTGTCGCACGTAATCGTGTGCAGTGGCTAGCCTAAAACATGCCACTGCTACCGTTCCAGGTAATGTCAGTAGAGGTCGTATTTTATTGTTGGTTTGCATGGCATTTCTCCTGCCACCACACCATTCAGTCGTCCTAGAGGATAAGAACGAATGTCTGTGCCACAAACGGCTACTGAGCCTCGAAACAGCTTAGTGACCAGTGTCCTAAATAGCTCCTATAGCTTACCTAACAGCGTGAACGGACTAAGCGCGGTACCATACACCATCAGCTTACATGTCCCAACCGCTCACTTGTCATATATTTACTAAAAAGAGTAGGCGCACCTTGTCAACTACTAAAAATATATATGACATCCATAAATAAAAATTTATTTTGTCTAGACAGCAATTTGCTGCTACGCCTAGGTCGCTGAATGCCGGCAAGTACCTGTCCAACATATTAAAGCGCTTGGACCGACAATGCGGCTCTTGCCACATTGATTCAACACTTGTGAGGGGTCAATTTTCCCCTTGACTTATAAATTCCAGGGTGGCTCGGTCTCTGTCCCCCCCTCCCACAAGAGCAGGACAGTCAAACATCAGGTGTTCGTTTGACTGGACCTCCCCGCAGATGCACAGCTCAACAGCTCATCAGCTGCCAGGCAGAACAGAAACAGATATTGGTTCAAATTAACATTGTTGGTGAGCACTTGGACACCCGTTGCCCTTAAAAACGAACTCGAGGCATACCATAAGAATGCCTCGAGTTCATAAGTACTCGAGGCATATCTTGTATAAACTTGTACAGGGCTCTTCCCTTAGTCGTGGTGTCCCATTCCAGTTGCCATGTTTCCATCGCAAGGCTCTGCAGCCTCTTCCGACGGGCAACTCAACGAAATTTAGATCCGATGCAGTGTGATCACCATTCCGCTCCAGTACTGGCCCGGCTTGAAACTGCATCCCAAATACCTTGGCCTCCCAGCCTCTTTGCAATCTTCAAATGGCTGCTTGAACTTTCACCACTAAATTGATTGGGAGAGCCTTTCCCAATACGGTGGTAGCCTCGTAGGAGGTTGTTTTAAAAACACCATTGCATACAATTAAGGCTCTGAGCTGGGCATTCCTTAAATTTTGAGCAAGTGTTCTAATAATATCCAACCTATGTGCTCAAACGGGCGCCGTGTAAGAAGGTCATGCTTTCGAAGAAACCTCGGTACACCATGTACATTTGACGGTCAGATAACCCACAGTCCTTCCGAGCAATCCTCCTAAGTTTGTACATCACTGAGACAGCGTCTGCCGTTACTTGCTTAATGGGGTTGCTAAACAGCAACTTTTCATCAAACAAATACCTAGGTACTTATGAACTCTCTCTGCTGATTACACAGCCTTTATATTTAATATGGGGGTATTTAATATGGCGGCACTGCAGAAGCAACAGTGCTCTCTCTCTCTCTCCTTCACAACCTCGCGTCCAGCTTCCTATGTGCGCATGCGCACAACAGTAAACACCACGCCACTGAAACTGTGAGACGCACAGTTCCACACAAAGATTTTTGTATCTTTTTCACAAACTCGGGAATGGCTACCGACATTAAGCTTAAGGATTATATATTGTACAAGTATAAAGAAAGAATTAAAGAAAAAGGACTAATTATATTAAAAGTTATCAAGTAACAATGAAATAATGAAATAAAGGGTGCTGCAGTTCTACAGTGCTGGTGCAAAACCAGCTTAAATTATGAACACAACCCCAAGGGAAATCAAAGAGGTATTCATTCCTGGAATTCTCTTTGCGATCTTAGTTTGGATAATTGCAGCCGACATTGTTAATAATGTCTTGTTTTGCTCTATAGTCCTCAAGATATTTTCTGCAGTTAGCATGCTGAATTCTCTCAGGTATGCTTTCCTGTGCTGCATAAACTTGTTACATGCAAGCAGACTGAGTTTTGTGGTGTTCTACTTTTCACAATAGTCACATTCAGTAGAGGGTCTCAATGCCCACATGCACAGATAAATTTTAAAGCTTCCATGACCAGTTCCATGACGAACTGGGTCATACCCTAACCCCCATGATTCTAAGGAGTCATTTCTGAAGTTCAAGATCAATCATTGCATCCATCCCATACCCTTGGCTGATTGATCCACCTTTGTAAACCTGGCATGGGATTTAGTAATCTTAAAAATACTTTTACCAGTTTTGGGAGTGACTTGTTTTCATGTAAAATAACCTGCAATCTTTTTGGTATGCCATAATATAAATTAAAATTAAAATTATCAATTTAACATCTTTACCATATATTAATACTCATTCATATTAACTTAAAATTAATGCTACTTATTTAAGCATTACGTTGAATATATTTACATACAATTATGATGAGAAATGTATTTTTTATTTTTTTTCTAGTTAATTTATGTAACAAGAATGCTTTAACATAAACTTATAAATATGCAGTTAACTTATTAAAAGTAATGATTAAGATATGATATTATGTTATACTGCATTTTTAATATCATTTGTTAGTCACGTACATCTTTGCTTATAAGTTTAAAACTGAGTAACTTGTTTCATAATGAAGTTGAAAAATCATGAATGATCCATGTTATATGTTTATTATCTTTCTCTTTCAACTGATACCATTTTATTTTATTAAAGAAATTTTTCTTCAATTAATCTGATGAAAAAATAAAGAAAAGAACATGAACTAGTTCATGTTAGTCAACTGCTTTTGACTAATATGAAGTAACAATATTATGAAACATCCTACAAATCATAATGCAAAAAAATCCTAAAGATAGCGTCATTAATTTAATAATTTTCTGTTTCTTGTTTTTCTTACCCGATTTGGGTATTTTAGGACCGTTGAAAAGCTCTCAATGAGGATTTATTACTGCATTTAAAAGAAGTCCAAAATCCAAAAACCTTGGACATTTTTGGACACTTCTGGTCTAATCGATTGCTATCAAAAGGGGAGGTGCACAACTAGATGTTGTCCTAAATCCAAAATTTCAAAATTCTACGGCTAATCATTTTTGAGTTATGCGAGATACATATGTACATATGTAGATACATATGTCACACCGAAACTAGTCAAAATGGATTCAGGGATGGTCAAAATGGATATTTCCGATGAACTCTGAAAACTGAAGTCTTTCGCTATCATAATACTTCCTTTATTTCACAATACAAGGAAGTAAAAAACAATAAATAAACAAATACAACAGTATAGAAATTGTATAATGAACAGCAATCTTCAGTGTACGTTTTATTCTTTGTTACAAATAAAATGTTTTTTATATACAAGATGTTTTGGGGGTTTTTACTGTACTATTAACCTCCATAAATGAAATTCTTCACGTATAAAAGTGAATTTTATTATAAGAATATGTATTTTTCATTTCTTTCCTGTTGAAATGTTGATTATTTGTAATTAACATACATATATGTTTTATCATTGATAGATAAGCAACAAACCAGTTCCACAGGGGTCTGTATTGTGGCAAATTTTGTTCTTATATGCATTGACAGTTTATGAGGCTCCCTTGAAGTCTTTATTATTGATATTACACTAAGTTAAAAAGCAAGTTCTATAGGAGTTGAGAATAAATTGCAGAATGAAGTAGGCTGATTGAGTTGTTGATTTAATACTAATTGTACGGTACTTAGAAACATGATAAAAAGAGACATGAAGTATAATGCTATTTGAACTAATTTATAAAGAATATTTTCAATTATTTCACAAAAAGAAATTTGCAGAAAATAAATAACAGAAATGTGAATCAATTGAAGTAATTTATTCTATTCACCAGTTAAATGATTCTAAAATGAGTTGATGTAAATATTTCACATACCAGTTTTCTAAGATATGCCAAAAAAAAAAAACAATGATTCTTCTGTATTCCTTTTCTTACATCATTATATAATCTAATTTCTTTTTGTATGATTCTAGAAGAGTAAATTAATTATCCTAAGAACAATTAATACATTTTTATATCTTGGCCTTGCTAAATCTTAATGCTCAAATCTCAAATAATGCTTATTTAGAGAGGAAAAAAATTAACACACACACACACACACACACACACACACACACACACACACACACACACACACACACACACACACACACACACACACACACACACACACACACACACACACACACACACACACACACACACACACACACACACACACACACACACACACACACACACACACACACACACACACACAAAGAGAGAGAGAGAGAGAGAGAGAGAGAGAGAGAGAGTGAGAGGGGGGGGGGAGAGAGGGGGAGAGAGAGAGACTATAAATCCATTTTAAGTGGTTGAAGATATTTCTAAGAGAATGTTTAAATTTTTCCATCTCAATTATATTTATATAAGTTATGAAACACATAAAAATAAATTTTTTTTGAAGCTCAACTGCCTTTCCTTCTACTAATATAATAATAATAATCACAAAGACAATTCTTAAATGGAATGTAATATAACAGTAGTAGTAGTAGTGAAATGACTAGCTAATAGAATTTTCCTAACTGATCTAAATAATACCACAACCAACCAACCACTTTAAAAAGAACCACTATAAGGTATTATCATAAAAATTGGGGCTTTGGACCACATAATTAAATTATTACTAAGCAGTATAAGAATTAAATTTGAAGAGAAATTCATAAAATGTTTTCTTTTGAAGAATAAAAAATGGACTGAATTTAAGGAAAGGTTGAGACATTTGATATGAGAGAAAATAAATTATAAAAATAGGTAAGTATATGATAATATAAAATTAAACAGTAGATTTTAATGATCAGTGTACAGTGTGCAAAATTAATTGGTTATTGTCATCTGGTGAGATGAAAAATATTAAAACAATAACCACTAAAAGAATAAGTGGAAGCTGAAAGAAAATAAACAATAAAATCACAATTGGTTCCAAAGATGAAAAATTATCAAGCCTAAAAAAAGTCAATAAAAAAATTATTATTAAAATAATAAATTCATCACAAAAAAATTGAGCGTAATCAAAGTAATGTAAAGAATCAAATATTTTTACGTTAACTGTAAAGGAACATAACTGAAAACATTAATAAAAATAGTTATATACTGTACAAGAAAATATAATACTAATTACAAATAAAAAAAATAAACTTAGTAACAAATATATTTATATTTTTAAGCAACATCAATTAAAACATGTCTCATAACACTTACTTTTCGTATAATAATATTTATAACATTCTAAAAACTAATCATAACAGTATATGAGGCTTTAAAACCAATTCCTTTGGCATAAAAACATTAATGTAATATTCATATTATATAATACACACAATTCAATAAATATAAGTTATATAACACCAATAAACATTAAACGATAAATAGTTTTATTGACAAAAGGTGGTCAGAATTTTTTATTAATTTATAATCATCAAGGGCTAAGCGATGTATAACTTAAGTGTCTGCTGAAAAATTTTCAAAATAATTATGTTCCAGAATTATTTTATAACATGAATAAAAAAAATATATTGTAACGAAAGGTTTAAAATCAAACATCAAAAAAATGGTGCTTCTGTTACCACCTTTAATAAATTTCCTAACAACTGAAGATACCAACTTAGTTTTTATTAGACATAACTGATATATATTCCTAGAGTATATTTTTTAAAATTAAGGTAGCCTTGTCATTCATACCAAGTCACTAATACCTTGGTGCTCTGTAATTAAAACGTTATCATGTCAATTATAGTTAATATACAAAAAATCGTTTACCAACAATTGAATTCAAAGCATTCAAGCACTTTCAAAATTAAATATCATCTTCAGGAACTCTCATATTCATTCTGTTTATAATATAATTAAAACTTCACATGTAAAATTATAAAAAAATGTGATATTTGCTTAAAACATAACAGTTGGTCATCATATGTTTTAAAATTATGTCAACATAAACGTCCTGTCAATTCACCAAATTGACAGTGTAAGTATAAGAAGAATAAATGAAAATAGAACAATACTGGTGACTATCAGCAGGAGCAAGGGAAACTGGATCAAGCGTAAAATTAGGGGAAAAGAATAATAAATAGTTCTTAAAGGCTCCATTGAAAGTGAAAAAATCCCTTTCGCATGCTGGAAGGCGGAGGTAGATTTCACTGGTGCTAAGTAGGGGATAAAAAGATTTCCACCTTAAAGTTAGGAAAAACTTCAAATTTACTCAATACGACAATGGTTGCATGTGAAAAAAAGTTTCACATGTTTAGCAAACGACAAGCCCCATCTTCTTACAATTCCAGCAACATTTTGGTCATTCCTTGCCGTAAGGATTGGTCATATTAAAAATTGTTTGACAAAAGTTTTAGGTAATGTTTAGAGGACTAACAACCACTTTAAACTGATTCGATACTGTACCTATTAGGGGATGTATGATTTTTTTGTCTTCAAAATCTTTTTTTTTCCACCCCCTGGGTCAATGGTTGGTGATATCAAAAAACTTTACTTATATAAATTTTAGACCCTTGTCCAAAGAATAGTAGGAACTTTAAATGAATTCAATATTTTACATATGAAAGTTATAGCAATATATATATATTTTTTTTTAAATTTCCTCATTTCCACCCTCAATTTTGCCCATTAACAAACTCCACTGACATTTTGGGTTGTTATATTTTATGTATCAATTTGAAAATCATTGGTGCAGAATTAAAGCAGTTATAGAGTCCACAACAAAGTGAAAAATATATATATATATGAACTTTTGAAGTGACAGTGGTTTTGGGGTCTGGGGGATGTGAAATGCGAAGATGTTGAAATTTTCTGAAAGTCGAATCATGGTAGCTTTCTTATGAAATCTATCTAAAAAGAAAAGGAGGAAGGAGGTTGAAGTTAATAAATGAAAGGGTAGTGAAGGTTATGATGAAACGAAAAGAAATGCATGGGACAGAAAGAGATGGAGATAACAATGGTACTACGAACCTGCCAACAGACAGAATACAACATGACATGATGATTTTGTCATAATATTTTCTCCAATATTGAAATAATCAGTTGAATTTCTTATTTAACAATTAATATCATGCAAATATTCCAGATTTCATTGAATACACTTGATCAGTGAGATTAAATATAAATTTATCATATTTAAGACTAAATTAACAAGAAAGTAAAGTCAATGTATGGTAAAAATAAATTTTTTAAAATAAAATTATCATACTTATACAAAATTATGCACTTATATTACGATAAAAAATTAATAACTAGGTTCAGAGATGATAAATTTATGAGAACAGTTTATCACAGATTGATAATTTCTTATATAAAATTCTCAATACTTCTTTGGGGAGCATTATCTAAATGAAATTTATAAAAAATGTTTAGGCTACTAGAAAGCCATCATATAGTTTGAAAGGCAAGGGTAAGGAAATATATTAACAGTCTTTTAAAATGGTAAAAATTGCTTTCTCTGTTATTTATTCATTAAGCGATGATTAATTCTGCACATACTGATTTTTAAAAAGCATTACATATACATTATTATAACGCATTAGAAGGAGTAAGCAGTAATGTGGAACTTCATAATCAACATTATTTGCAACTTAATTTATGCAAAGTCACACTGTTCATATAAAAATTATAAGATATAAACAAGTATGATCCAATATAAAAACTTTTTCATAATAAAGTTGTTTTTAATTTAAAAAATATTTCTATTTCTTAGGTTTCCTTTCCTTCTACAGAAATAGCTAATTTGGGGTAGTTATTAGTTTAGTATTAAATTTTAATTTAACATCTGACTGTAATACTCAATACAGGATCACTAGGATATAGGTCTAATAATGGCTCATTGAAAGCATGATGCAATATGATACAATGCTTTAAAAATATTAAGCATCTTCTTCCAGAAAATTTTTTAAGCTGTTTTTTAATAGTGCACACTTTATAAGTAGTTGCGAAACTCCTCTAATAAGTTGTGTCAAATGTTATTTTTGAACTTATTTATATGTTGTTTTTGCTAAGTGTTGTTTCCAATTTTCATACTATTCAAAAAAGTGAGATCTTGGTTTTTATAGGTTACTTTGAATATTGCTTGTATGTGTTCTTTACTGCTACAAAAGAACATGTCCAGTCAATTATCTGATATAGTATAACAAAACTCTTTTAATTATACAGTCAATAAGTAGGTGAGGTGCAAAATTAATATCATTCCAAAAATAAGTCATCACAGTAGTTCATCAGAAATATTGGATATAAATATTACTTATAAACAAAAGTTTAAACACATTACTCATTTTTTATTTTCTATAGCATAATTTACAATGCCAGGTCATTAGTCATACTTGTTCTGTTCAATGTCCTGTAGTTAACTCAAGACTGAATTAGTGTTATATAATAAATTGTAGTTTATGTTAATTTGCTTTCAATCTAACCATATTTAAATCTTTAAACAGATTCATTCCTTTTTTACAACTTGTCTTATTTAAAAATAATAAACATTTATTAACACTTTAATTTTATTTTTATACTGAAAATGGATTGCTTTCTAAATTAACTCCAGGAATAAAGCTACACAGTCAACTCATGAAATATTATAAGAAAAAATTGAATTTATGGTTGAGGAATCATATCATTTTAGTGTGGTGTAACTAAAAAGGGTTCATAGGTGTGATTTATCTATTTCAATGTGCATAATGTCCAGAAAGAAAACAAAACTAAATTTCTTGAAAGATTAAGAATATTCATTTGAAACTTCTAAGTAACATGAGAAAAAACTGATTATAAAGATGATGAATTGATAAGTGTGTGAGAGGTGAACTGTTCATGACTTATGAAAATGAAAAATTCTTCTGACCTTAAAATCAATCTGTGGAAAGTTAAAAGAATGTATAAACTGCACTGGAAGTGTATACAATTTAAAAAAAAAATTGTGAAAACATTAGGATTCTGATGTAAAAAAATTCAGAATAAAAAATTTTAACTGAAACATAACATACATAACATTTTAACTGAATAACATTTTAACTGAAACATAACATTTTAACTGAATAACATTTAACTGAAACACCCGACAGCAACTAAACAATACAGATAAGAAAAGTAACCAACTATGTATTTATATGAATCATACATTTTGTTTCCATATGTCTCTGATAAAGATTTGTCTGTTTTAAAGAGAACAGTTTCAGACAGCTTACAGAAAGCAAAAAGTCTGCTATTATTCGCGCTAGAAGTGACATGGGATTCATTCCCAATGTACTCTTAATTCATCAGACAGGAACAACATCTGAGGATCATCACAATCAAATGAATTCTGGAAATTTCATGCATTGGATCAAAAGTCAACTGACACCAAATCTGTAGCATAATTTCACTAGTTTTAATGTCCTATTACATAATATTAGAGAATGTAAATACCCCAAACCCAATTATAAAAAGGAAAAAATGTCAAAATGGCTGCTAGAAAAACAAATTTAACATCATAGTCATATGCTGAAACCAGAAATCTTATTAAACAGATTAAAAATTCGCACTGTATAATTTAATGAAGTCACATGGACACAAAATTCTTGGCTTACCGCTGTACCATACTGATCTCAATTCTATTGAGCTAATTTAGGGAATAGTGAAAAACTACATTGAAAAAAGATATGTTACAGTAAAAGTAGAAGACACTATAAGAACTTATAAAAAAATATATTAATTTCATCTCAAACCATGATTCGGTTCCTCTTTGTGACAAATAATAAGGATCAAAGATAATTGTTATGAATACGAGCATCTCTTGAATATTACTATTTAAAAGTTTAAAAGTTTTGATATCAATGACACAAATGGAGAAGAGTTGGCATTTCCACTATAAAATATTTTTTTTTCTTAAGGTAAGTAAAAAAATATTTCCTTAGCATAATACATGTATATTTGATTACTTATAAAATAACATGTCTACATTTTTGTATTGCAAGAATCCCTCAATCCTATTAGTACAAATTAAAAATGAAAATGAAATATTTTTATTTTTTACTTTGATCCTTTTATACTAATAAGTTATCTTTTACAGGATGTGAACTAACAGGAGATCCCAAAAACTGACATTATGAAAATATAGTACTTACATTTTAATATTTTATAAAGAAAATTAAATGGAGTCTATAGAAAAATAATTAACTTTCATCAAAAGAACATAAACTATTTCAAGACAGTCTCATAAAAACTTGCAAGCAAAGATTTAAAAATATGTTTCCTGACACAGGTTGTATTGTGTCCTAAGTTTTTGCAGTGATTAAGTTCAGAATTTTTAGAATAACTGCTCTGGATCATTAGATTAATTATTTACCTTACTTAGTGCAATTACTGCAGTTTGAATTTACTTATACTCTTAGATTGATGCATTAGCTTACATAGAAACTTACGTATTTTGTTCATGGTTTTAAAAGCAGTTATACTTGTACTTCTTTCCTGAAAATACTGGGAATTTATACGACTGCTGCCTGATTTTTTGTTAACATTCTATATTTTCTACCAAGTAGTTTTCATCTGACAAGGTACATCTATTATGCAGCAGAATATGTTTAAGAAAGCTGCTTGATTATGATATATAAGATAATTATACATGATTTGAGTAAATTTGTCAGTATTAATGTGTTTTAAAAGTTTGCTTTGCATCAATTTTAGATGTCATGAATTCAAGGAACTTAAGTATTTTATGGTATTCTGTTCTACAGTGACTTTTATTAGGCTGTATTTTGGTATGGTCTCAACATACTCAAACAATGTCCAATTTATAAACACAAAATTAAAAAAAAAAATTATATGATCAAATAAACATAGATAAAATATATTACTGAAATACAAACTAAGGGATGTCCTGATTACTTTAAGAAGGAAGTGCCAATAACAAACATTTACCCTCTACTTTTACTGAAGGAGGAGGTAAAAAGGGAGCCTCAAGATCTTCTGGGAAAAATTTCTTGTGTGATTTGAAAATGAGTCGTTAATCATTTCTAATATTTAAAAAAAACAGTTGGTAAAAGTCTTATGAATTTTCAATTAAATTTTTAATAAAAATCATAAGAATATTTCTTAAACAAACTTATAAACATTTAAAATCCTGCCCACTTTATTGATTAATCAATATGTTCAGTACACAAATAAGATCTAAAGCCAAGTATCTTAACCACTCTAAGTTTGACAGACAACTGCTGCCTGCTAACCCAATTGTGTTACCATGATTTCAGCACAAATATTTTTATCAGTATATCGTATATTGACATATATTAACCATAAGAATATGTAATATACATTTTTATTTTTAAATACTATTATTTCTCTTATAAAAAGTTAAAAAAAAACAGAACTGACTATTTATTTATGAAAATAAACAAAAAAGCAATTTGTATTGCATTGATATGCATCCAATAATATTATGTTATTAAATTTTTAAATGGCACAGAAAACACACAATCAAATATACAATAAATTTAATATTATAGTACAGCATCAGAAATATGAATATAGTACATTTGAAGATAAAATCAGAATATGATAAAAAAAATAACCTGTCAAAATGCACACAATAAAATTAATATGGGACTATTTTGCAATCTTCTTATTAGATATATAGAAGACTGTTTTTTTAATAAAAGTTTAAACATTATCATAAAATAAATGCCAAATTTAATGTCAACAGTTTCACTCTAAAATTACTATTTTGCCAAACTGACAGAAGTGGGAGGTGTGCTCACAAACTAGTGACTACAACTATAATACATATATATATATATATATATATATTTATTTAATAATAAATATGTTACAAGATCCTAATTTGCTGAAATAATTTTTATTACTTATTACTACGCTTATTATTTTTTTAGAATCTAAAATAATTGATGCCCATAAAAAGATTGTATGAAAGGATAGTAAGAATAAAGCAGAATACAATTATCAATGGACTTATTTGTAGCTAGGCATTTCAACCAAATAAAAAAACAATTAGTAAATAGAAGAGTCTGAAGGAAAGTGATCACATTAAAAGTGATCAAACAAAAAAGTAAATCAATTCTTTATAAAGTTCCTAAATTATTAACCATGTTAATATTTCCAAAAAATTACATTGTCTAAGATCATGAACTTAAAAATTTCAGGTATATTTGGTGGAAGTGGCAATTAACAATGATTATTCAACCAAATAACTCCTATGTAAGCAGTTCCCACAGAATCTAGGAAAATAGTAGTTAAAAAACATAAAAATTCACAGTAGGGAATTATTAATTCTTTTATAGAAACAATTTTTCCTAGCTAATAGATAAATTATAACCCAGCAAATATATATATCCGAGGAGAATAATTTACTACCATAATTTTTGGTAGTTCCAAAGATAATGAAAAGCATACATTCTACAAAAAATAAATCGTATTATAAAATTACTTTTTTAATGTTTGTATGGTTTTGCATGATTAATTTGTCCTTAGAGTCAGTAAATGAAAAGTTCTACTGAGACATTCTGAGGATATCAAGAAGGACAGTTGCTACAAATAACCTAACCTGTGATTACAACATGTGGACAACTAGGTTATCCATCATGATAATCCTCTCACCCACACAGGTTTCAAACAAAATTTTCCATTCATACTTTTTTCTCTTCTCCCAGATGAAGCTCAAGTTGAGATGTTTTCATATTGACACTACAAAGATTTGAGTTACAGAAATTGCTTCACACATTTAAAACAGGCCTTCCTCAAAGTATTTTACCAAATGGAGACGTAATGAGAGCTGTGTATTTCTGCACAAATATTCTACTTTAAAGGGGTAATCACCAAATTTATATAGATCCTTTTTATTTTTCTTGGAATTTTTTGATCACATCTCATTTATGTATACATATATCCAACTTATCCTGGTTAACAATTATAAACAGCCAGAAGCACTTCGCAAAGCTAAATAAAAAATTAAATTAAGATATCAAAAAAAGTTTTTAACGTTAAGAAAGATGCATTAATATTAACAAATACACATTAACATTAAAAAAACTTTTTTCCCTGCTTAGCCTCTGGGAATCACCGTCAGGTATTACTTCAGAGGAAGCTGGGAATGATATGTATGAGTGTAACTGAAGTGTAGTTTTGTACAGTCTCAGGTTGACTATTTCTGAGATGTGTGGTTAATTGAAACCTAACCACCAAATAACAACAGTATCCACGATCTAGTATTCAAATCCATGTAAAAATAATTGACTTTACTAGGACTTGAATGCTGGAACACTCGACTTCAAAATCAGCTGATTTGCGAAGATGCGCATAGATCACTAGTGGTTAATGCATCTTTGCAACAGTTTGTTTGCTTATCACTAAACAAAACCACCGAGTTGGTCTAGTGGTAAACAAACTACGTAGTGGTATTATTAGTGAACTATTACGTGGATTAAACTATCACTATTATTAATGCATTCAAAAAAGCTAATTTTTAAACGTTCAAACTAATTATTTCTGACTACCGACTCTCTACTTTTATAAAATTCATTAAAAAAATAAAGTAACTGTAATATAAAATTAAATTTTAAAAAAGAACACAAATAAAAAAAAAACAATATAAACAGTAACAATATACACATAATAAATTTATTTTAGCATAAAATAATAATAACAAAATATATATCTACACTAAAGCTATTAAACAAAACAATAATAATTTAAAATCATATTGTAACAAGACACATGATATTTATTACAGATATATTTGTAATTAATTATATTATAAACATATTTGCTCATAATATTTTACTTTTTATTACGCAGTAATAAAACAGTAATCACAGGTACAATGGACAACATCTTAACCTAAATAATTACTACTATACTTACTTATAAATATTAAAAGTCTTATAATAATTAAAAGTGAAATTAAAAATATTTATAAAACAATAACTTACATGTATCATCAATTATTAGGGATGATTAAAAATTGTTTAAAGTAATATTTTAATTAGAAAAAAAAGATCTATTGTCTGCAATAAAGTTCATAGGTGTGTTTATGCATTCATTGAATGATATAATCATAAAAGTCACAATAAAAGTTCAGAATTAAAAAAATAAATAAATAAAAATTTGACTTTTTCATGTTTCGTAGATTGGAAAAAAATGTATTTTTTACTGGTGCTTGACATTTAGAAATCTAAATGGTTGATTTCTAATGCCAATAGTAAAAATGACTTAAAATATTAACACCAACAATAAAGAAAAATTGTTTTCTTGGCTGAAGATTTAGATTCTAAAGAAAGCAGAAATTATTAGAAAATTACTACCCTTCTTAGTAAGACTTGTCAACCACACAATGGTGTAATCTTTGTCTAAACATGTAGGTGTAAACAAGAAATGTAACCATGACTTCCTTCTATAGTCTCTACTACTTTTTTATTTTTGATATTGCATTCTGGATAATTAATTAAGCTTAAATCTTCTGCATGTTAAAATTATATGAAAATTTAATACATTTCAAATTTAAATAATATTAATTAAAAATTCATTATTTAAAATGCATTAGGATTGTTCATACATTCAAAATTAAATAATATACACTGATCACATTTAACGAATAATTATTTTAATATTTTAATTTTTTTAAATTAGTTCAAGGTTAAATGGCTTATCTTATTATGTAATAGATAAATGTTATTTGTTACATTATAAAATGATAAAATAACTAAGTTTATAAGAAAAAGAAAGTCCTAGTTTTACTCGGTAAACATCTAAATTGTGAGTTTCACTTTTTGTGTATCCCCAGGCAGAAACAGAGTTCTTCAACAGTTTTGATGATAGAAATAAAAATAAGTTGCCAACTTACAGAACCAAAATACGAGAATCAGCTACCCTTCTGGTTATTAGAAAAACATGATATTACAGATGGAACCAGGGCAGCAGCTGTTCAAAATCCAATTGTGATCATGAATGGAAGGACTAAAGGATATAAAAATTGGAGAAAGACGAAGGTACTGACTCAGGATGGATTTAAATATAGCAGGATAAATTGCAATACTCTTGTTCTCAACTAAATAGAAATAAAGCAAACAACAGCCAATGGTTATGTTTATAATTTTACCCGAGAACTCCAAAATATTTGTGCTACAAGATTATCCGAGAAATATGATTTAGTTAATTTGACCAGAAATATGATTAACCTTATTTTTAAAAATGTTTCCATTACATATTACCAAACGAATTAAAAAATAAACATATATATTAACAAACAACAATTCACTTTAACTGTAACTAATAAAGTGTGCTTTAATATTTAGTTGATCTCAAGATCTCATAGAGCACGGTCATGTCTCGCTCAGCTGATTCGCTGCCGTGGTTGTTAGTTTTGTTTGTTTCATTTATTTGTAATTTTGTAGTTTATTTGTTTGTTGTTTTATACTTGTTTATTTTACTCATTATTAGTTCAGTTTTAATGGATTTTGTTTGTTTTGCGTTTTGTGACTTTTTTTAGTAGTAACCTATTCTTGCTACAGAACATTTAAACCATTGCTACACATCGGTTTGGTTGTTTACTTGTAGCCTAAACTTTGTTTACATTTTGACTTTGTATGTTCTATGTGTTTTTTGCCCACTGGGCTTTAAACTGACTGCTTTAAGCATCTTCAATTTTTTTTGTGTATTTGATCGATTTTTTAACTTTGAAATTTTTCTTGTTCTTGGACCATGCATTTTTGTAAATTTCTGCTATAATATCTGATTCTGGGGGGACTAAGGATGTGCCCTAGCCTACGGGTGAGGAGCTTCTTGCCTCTAATGGCAGCCAGAGGACTAGTAGACGAGGACGAGCTATCTGGAGACACCGAGGAGCATGTTCCAAAGACGGTGTGAGTGACATATCAGCGCCTGCAGATGCAGAGTCAAGTTATTTGTTAGAGGCATTTTGCATGCAGAATAGGAGAAGGGAAAACAAATATGCAGCGCACTTAAATCTGCAATGGAGTGGGTCAGTTACCTCCTTGACGTCCAGTATGATGACCACTAGTGAGGGTTGTGATGATCTTGCTGATACTGGGAGCTACTCTTCTGAAGAGATGGTATCTGGTTTGGTTCCGGTGTCACCCCCCTTGACAAGTCGAGATGTTTGGGGTGAGGGGCCACCGCTGGCTGGGTTGAACAAAGACTGCGGTCCCCTTGTCAATGAGGGGTGAGAAGAAGAATAAGGCAGGTGGCCAGGGATTGCTAGCTTCTATGGAGAAATTGCCTTCAGCTGGGACTAGGTGCAAAATGGTGACTGGAGTGGTGCCCGTTGAGTCTGTGGGTAAAGGCGGGATGAAAAAGAGAACAGCGAGTGACAAAGAGAAGGGGCAGAGAAATGAACTGGCTTTTCGGAAGCACTGGAAGGTATGAGCAATAGGTTTAGCAACTATGTAGATAGAAATACCAAGTGGGACTTAATGACTTCAACAGGATAAGGCCAAAATGGTGGTGACTGAGATGGCCAAATATAAAGTGGACCCGTTAAGCACGGGGTTGCCAGGGCAGTCTATGGGATTGTTATGCCAGTTGGGATGCTGGCGGCTACTGGCAGGCCTGGGGCTGTGCTGAAGCATCTGCTGGAGAGTGAAGGCAGGTGGGTAGGGAAGGAACAGCTCCTTTGCATGGAGGTATCTCCTGGAGGACAAACGGCGATGAGATATGAAGAGTCACGTACCATGTCAGTCAAGGCCGAGGGGCATACATTTGCTGACCTATCCGTCAGGGAAGGTGTCAACAAGGGGGTGGCTGAGATGCTCTTGGTTGGAAAGGAAACGGATGATGCTATTCAAAGATGTGGACAGATGAAACAGGCTGAGGCATTGAATCAGACAATTAGTCAGAAGGTTGAGAGGGTTGCAGTCACAGAAACTGGCCAGAAGTCACGACCTGCATATTTTAATGTGAAGAACCTGGTGCACGATGTTACTATCGACAGGGTGGCTGAAATGGTGGTGATATTTGTGAGTTACGCCACTGCTGAGTTGAAAGTCACCTCCTTGCGCCCGGCTTATGGTGGTTCCCAGAATGCAACAATTTTAGTTCCGGGTTTTGCAGCCTGAAAGTTAATGACAGCAGGGAGGATTCCGGTGGGCTGGATCAACTCCATATAATCTAAAGGGAAGAGGAGTTGAGGTGTTATCAATGTGGCGACAGCAGAGGTGTGAGAGCCCAGATTGTTCCAAGCTTTGCCTTAGATGCAATGGTGAAGGCCACATAAGAAATGAGTGTCCACAGCGTGAGGAATACGTGGTCGACAAGAAGAGGAGGGAGTACCACCAACAGGTAGTGCAGGGAATGGTAGTGTCACCAACGAGAGTGCAGGGAAGGTTGCAGGTAATGAGATGTCACATGTCGAAGTGGATGGTGATAACTACTGTGACATTTTCTGGGAAGATCTGCCTCTGATATGAAGATCTGAAGTTATCCACACTGAGTTACAGAGGCATTCTCTGCAACTCAATGTGGATAGGAGCAGAAGGGTGATATATGCCTGGGGGAAGTCCCCTCTCAGCTATCTACCAATGTTATGATGAGTAGCAGGCAGGCTGGAAGTCGGTAGTTGACCTGAGGATGACTGGTGCCGGATGGCTGTGGGCAGCCAGTTTTAGAGGTGGGCTCCTTGGAGTTGTCGTTTGCCGATGATCCCTTGGGACATCACCCTGGTTATTCTAATTCGGTGACATGAGTGCCTGGGTGATTGGGCAGGGGCTGTGTACATACCAAGTGGTTTAGGTCCAACCCCTGTGTGACTAGAGTGGAAGGTTTTTTAGCTGGTGGGTGCCCTGCACTTGCCATCAGAGTAGGCCTGGTAGTGGCTGGTAGAGCTTTTCCCTCCCCCTACGGAAAAAAAATAAAAAGTCTGATGTATTTCGTAGCCTTATCAATCAAAGTAACATGAATGGGATACAATTATTGACACGTTAAGCTTTTTCTTTAATTAGATTTATCTAATTTTAATAATTCATGAAAAAACCTTATTTTACTTTCATAGGAATGCTTTATTTATCGTTTTAAATAATTATTAAAAAAGAAAAAAAATATAAAATGAACAAAAATCATACAGACTGGATAAGAAACAAAATCTGATAAATAAATGCTGAAGAAAATATTAAGAAAAATTCATGGTCCTAAAATCATTGATAGAGAATACAGGCTTAAAAGCTCAGAAGAAATTTACAGAAACTTGGAAATAATGAAAATTACAATAAGAAAAAGAAGACTTAAATTTTATGGACATCTATATAGAATGGAAGGGAACACTAACTAAGCAGTTATTTAGATACTTAAAAAACAGAAAAAAAATTGCATGGTTTAGAGAAGTTGACAAGGATGTAAAAATAATAAATATCTCAGACGAAAAAATTGAAAATAAAACACATTTAGAAAAGTAGTAGATGAGTCTAAACTTTCAGAAAAAGAAAACTAAGAATGAAAAATTAAAATGGAGTAAACAGAAAAACAGGGAAAGAATGAAACAATTCTGGAAAAGGAGAAAGATGTCTAAAGCTGTGCAACATGATCCTTAGATGATACAATCAAAAAGAAAAAAAATTAAGCTGAATTAAACATGCCCAGTTAAGTTTACTGTTAGTACATTTTTACATTTACTTAGAGTAAAAGTAAAATACAGAAATTGGATAATTTTATTTTAATAACTAATAGACCAAAAAATATATATAAAAGATTAGAAAGTTATCAAAGATATCAGGAATGTACCACAAGACAAAAAAGACCACAAATAAAACCAAGACAGTTGATATGATAAGAATTATAGGTAAGTAGTTAGAGGTAGGATAAAATCCTATTAGTAGAGCAACAGTTAAGGACAAATCAATTACTATAGAATAAAAATAGTTTATAACCATCCCTAATAATAAATTATAAATCAATTTACATTATTAGAAATAGGTCTACAGAAATAATTATTATGTTATAGTTATTTTCTTACAGAAAATAAGAAATAAATAAAAATCAGAACAGTATTAAATAATCAATGAATTACATAACATAATAATCAATGTTATGACAATAAATTCTAATATTTACAATTCATACACACTTCATACAAAAAAAAATAAATAAAATAATTATTCTAATTTATAAAAAATTATTCATAAAAATTAATTAGAAAAGTAACCATATTTATTTAAAACTAATTTGGTATTAATTATAAACAGTAAGCATAAACATTCTGCTAAAAACCTATACTAGAATTTGGCACAGTCATCTTTCTTTATTTATAATAATGGTGATAATTTTAAATTATATTATGTGTTTCTAAGTGAATGAAAACAAACAAAAAAATAAATAAATATTATTGCAATTTTCAGGTTACTTATGTAGTATAAGTAATAAATTTCTGAAATAAAATTAACAGCAATTATTTATTAATGTACGTCAAAATTTAATATAGAGTAAAACTTAATTAATTTGGAATTCAAGGTTATGGAAAAACAATTGCCTTAAATGAAATAATACATTATTATTATTAATGGCAAAAAATAAATAAATAATATTCTTATAATAATGCTGCAACAAAAAGATTATTTATTAAATGCTTGCAATATCTGCTTTTATGAACAGATTCTTGTTCTTTTTGTCTACACATATTTGAAAATTGTATATCAAAATATTTCAACAAACAATACATCATGAAGTTCCAAATTCTATTAACCTATAAGAAGAAGCATGTAATCAAAAGGAGAGTAGCAGTAGAGATTTGACATTTAGCAGGATTTCCCCTCCTAATAAGCTGTGCTTAATCTGAAATTTCAACAATTTATTAGGTAACTGACCAGCCCTTTATAGGTATGTTGTTAAGTATAGATTTGTATTTGTACTGTGTAATCACATCATTTTTGGCCATATCAAAATATCTGTTAGTTGTTTGGGAAATTTTCTATTTTTTTATACATGTATCTTCAAACTGATCTTACATACGAACAGACTTGAAGGTATAATATTAAGAATCTTAAGGTATATTTCATAGTCATGAGTTAACAAAAAATGTTTATCTGCAGTTATTTATGTGGAATGTACAAGAATTCAGTGAAAATGATTCAGAGTAACCAGATAATGCTGAATAACAACATCCAACAAAGATAATTTAGAAAGCTGAAACACGACTTGAAAAATATAGTAGCAAAACCACTACAACTTTAGCCACAGAATGCGAGTCACAGCATGAAAAGCCATGCTGTCAATTTAGGCATTTGAAAGAATCATCAATGTAAAAATATTATAAGTAAATTTATTGGGTTGAAAAAATGAAGCGCATGATGTGAATGATCGGTACATGACGTGATGAGAGCGCTACAAGGAAACTTTTTCCTGCAAGAAACAATATAAAAACATATCTATATAATAAACAAATTTAGGATAAAAATAAATCATCACAACTACACTTGTGAAAGTTCAAATGGCGTAGCTAGTACAGAAATAAAGTTAGTATTAGACCTCTTCAACTTACAGTAATTTTTAACCTGTTTCATACAAATTCGGAAGATCTTTGGAATAAAGAAAATGTTTGCCTTCTTTTTTCTATATACTGACGTCATTAGATTTATTAAAAATTTCAATCTGTAAAAATCTTTATCTAATCTCCTAACTACCATGACCCAGAAATACAATCAACTTGGTATATCTTTGTTTTTCTTTTGTCTTTTAGATATTATTGAGCCGAATGAACAAGCATAATTTATGAAATGAATGAAAATTTTTAATGGCCTGCAATCATGAATCAAGTTAGAGAACAGCTAGCTGTAGAGGACATCACTTAGAACAGCTATATAAGCATATAGTTAGGCTTTTAGACTTCCTCCTTTTATGTGAAATTCTATCAAATTTTGTAACAACTTCCTCCATCAGTTTTTATGTAATATTTAAGTTCAAGAATAAAATTTAAAAATAAAGGGTAAAGAAACGTTTTCTGTAAAACAATTTGTATTATTTTAAGCTCTCCAATCATTTGATTTTTACAATGATTTAACAATCATTATAAAGAATTATTTAATAATTCCATTATTAATTGGAAAATAACAGTAATGTTACTGTGAATTAATAAATTATTATTACTTTCAATAAATTTTTAATTTGATTTACACATATTTTTGTTCTTATTTTAGTTAAAAAGTTATGTGGCCTGAAAATACAACAAAATGTTTTTACTGTATACTACCTATATCTGAAAAGTAGCCCCACTACTTCCCAAACGTAAAATTTAATAGAAAAATATATTAATTAATTTTGAATGTACATGTGAAGGTAAATCTATTTTTAACAATACAAATAATAACTTTATTATTAGTATTTGTAAATTAAGGTATTTTATGGCTTTAAATAATGCTTATTTCTTTGGTTTTTAAGTAGTAATATCATTTCATTGTATCTTTTTGTTTGTTTAAAGGTGAAACTGAAAGTAATGTTTTAATTTTAACCAAACATCTGATATTCCAAATTAATAAAGTTTCACTACAATGAAAAAAAATTGTGACAAAGAATTACATTCTAGCTCTGTTATGTAATTTTCACCCTTAATTGTTAAATGAAATATTTTTGTTTAAGATTATATTTCAATAATACAGATTACATTATGTTAATTCATCAGCTAAAACTATTGTCTTGTATTGTATGAGCTTACAACATATTTAAAAAAAACAGTAAATTTCATAAAATTTGTTGAATAACAATACACTTTTAATAATATCTTCAATTTTCAGATAAATTTTTTCTACAATATTAATAATCCATGAAAATTCTTTAGCAAAAGTATTCTTTGTTATTAACCTTTTCTACGCTCATGTAAAATATAGAAATGCTTAATACATTGGATATTTAGTTCACATTCCACTTTTATAAAAATAAAATAAAATAAACATATAGATTTAAATAAGTGTATTAAAAAATAAAATCTTTGCAAAAATCTACTTGTTTATCTAATAACACAGCTAATTAACAGTTAAAAAAAGATGGATTGGCCAAAATGATGTAGATCCGATATAAAAATATTTATCTTTTTCCAAATCACTATTAAAATGATATAAAAGTCACTGACTAAGGTAACTATTTATAGTTTATTTCCTCTTATATTTTACAAACATAACAGTCACATTAAAATAAACTAAATGAAAAATCTTTCAATCACATTATTTATTAACTTAATTTGATGAGAACAATATCACATTACTTATGGTAAAGGCCACGGTAGACCAGAGAAATCAACTGGGCCACCTAATCCTGCATCTGCTTCAAGTAGACTCATTATTACTGCCATAGCTGCCTCATCGTTGCCATCATTTGATACTGCTTCATTTGGAGAGACCCTTATCATATCCATTACCTCTTCTGTATCTACTCAAAAATAAAAATTTATATCTAAGTTATCATTTCTTTATCAGCTTAACTAATTATGTATTTATAAATTAAAAATTAAAAATTATAAAAATGAAACTGAATATTCTTAACATATGCTGAAACTGGTAATATTAAAATTCACAGCAACATTTTCAAATAATTATTTTTTCATGCCATGCTTAAGTGAACTTATAGTACAACAGAGGAGAAGGCATTGCCAGACCATAAGCCAATGAAAGGCAATATGCTGTTGTTTTGTGCAATTGCAAGTGGCGATTTGAAAATTAAACCGCTGTTTAACCCCAAATTTACATTTGGGCAATGCACGAGCCTTCAAGAAGTATAAAGTCCAGAAGAGATGAGTCTAAATGTGATGTGGGGGGTCTAACAACAAGGCACTTTGGTGAAATGGTACTTTTTTACAGATTGGTCAATGAAGTGTTTGGTCCATCTGTAAAAAATATCTACTTGAGATGAATACCACTCACTCCTTTACTGGAGCCCATGGACCAGCAGGTCATTTAAAATTTTAAAAAGCTTTACATTTAAGCATTCTTCAAGTGTTGTTTTGAGGTAATTGAAGGAAGCAATCTCACTATGAGAGAGTTTTGGAAAGACCACTTTCACATCATTGCCTGCCTCAAGATGAATGAGAAGGCATGGGATGGGGTCACCACCAAGAGAACCTTTATTTCTCCTTACTTTGGATGGACACCGTGGTCAAACATGACTCCAAGGTTTGAGCAAGTGCCTGTGAAGCCTATAATCAATGAGATTGTGTCTCTGGCCAAGATTATGGGACTAGAGGTGGATTGTAAGGAAATCGACGAGCTAGTGGAAGAGCACAGCCAGGAGTTGACCACTGAAGAGCTTATTGAGCTGCATTCTGTGTCACAACAAGAAGTAGTGGAGAATATTTCATCGGGGGAGAAGAAAATAACAGCCTCAGTGTAGGCAAAAACAAATGTCTTTAGACAACTTTATTGTAAAAAAAGGATGTATTATAAATAATAAATTACATTGTTATAAGTTTTTTTGAGTACTTTTTTGGGAATGGCATGCATTATCCTATTTTACATTGATTCCTATGGTAAAAATTGTTTCACTTAATGAGTGTTTCGCATTATGAGTAAAATTGGGGAACAAATTATGTTTGTTAACAAGGTTTCATTGTAATTAAAAAGAAAGATTACAATAAATGAAGATGCAAGATGGAAGAGACATGAGAAGGCTATGAGATTGTCACAGAATAGACAAAAAAGGCAATCAACCAGTAATAAAGTGATACAAAAAAATTTAGATCAAGGGAAGAAGTAATCCTGTCCTGAAGAAAGGTGTTCTATTCCAGATAATAATACTGATTTTTGTATGTGTATATATATATATATATATATATATATATATATATATATAGAGAGAGAGAGAGAGAGAGTGAGATCTAAGTCTTAGATTATTAAACAAAACAAAATTAATATGTTTTTTAAATATACTTACTGGGTTCAGCAGCAATGCTTGTTAATGTTACATTATTTCTTACAGAACTGAATTGTAAATTACTTGAACTGCTGTTGCAATGAAATTTCTTATTCTTATCCCTTCCAGTAATACCAGATAATTGAGACTGTAAAAGATAATTGTAAAATATATATTACATACATAATAATAAATTATGTTTCTTATAAATATGATGCAATGTTGATGATATAAATAATAGGCATTATTTTTCTCATAGAGGTATATGTTTTATAGTGTTTACTATTATTTAGTAAATAATGTAAAGTTAAGAATAATTTGATACTTAAGGAATAATAAAAAAACAAGTTACAATATTAAATAATCAGTTTACATTTGCTACATAATTTTATATGCAAATTACTTTTCATTACTTCAAAATATTTGTATCTATCAGTCTAACAGTCCTTTTGCAGCGAATTGACATAAAAAAAATGTTGTACTTTAACTTTTGGATACTACTTGTACTTGGAGATATTGTAATATGGGTGATTGCATAATTTTAAAAAGAGTTTGATTTCCATGATTATCACAAACTGATTTATTTCAAATTGGGAGCAGAAAAAGAAGCTGTATATAAGAACTGTTCAAAAACAATTTAAGAATTGAAAATAGTTTGCTAACACTCCTTCCATTACTCACAAGACTTTACATGATGTGTTTGATAAAAAGTGTAAAAGTATTGAATTATTCCTTGAAGAAGAGTAACAAAACTTTCAGATTTAACATAAAGTTACGTTTCATCAGAATAACATTTAAAAAAAAAAATTATTTCTAAATAAATATATATATATATATATATATATATATATGTATACATGTATTAAATTGCATATATATATGTATTAAATTTTTCTATTTCAACAGTATTAAATTCACTACAGATGGACTTATTTATTTTCTTTAATCCCAATCAGTATCAGTACTTGCATTTCACCAATAAATCAGCAATTTAAATGAATAAAAATAAAGAAAAAACAGCAATCCAGTATGCTAATTATTTATGATGAGAAATAATAAAGAAGCAAATTATAAATGGTCTACCTTACTTTTTTGGAGTGGCATGTATAATAAATATGTCATCATATACAGATCATTTCAAATTGACCAAAAGTTTTCCTCCAAATAAAATAAATCATAGAATACAACATTTAACTTTTTACCATAAATTGTAAGAAAATATATTTTCAAGATTCAAAGGGATTTATTGATATTCTGATTTAAGTATGTTCAAACACTGTCCACACATCCCTCTCAAGAATGTAATTTTGTGCACTAAGCAATTGGTACAATTTGCCTGTCACAAGCTGTGAAAAATGGTACATCCATGATGAATAGCATCTCAATTGAAGTCCATACATTGATTTGTTACTGAAATTCATTGTAAACTGCTTAAAACACCTGATGAAAATGCAATTTTATACCACGTGATCACCTTAAAGTATATTACTCAAAAATTGAAATTGACATACCAATAACAATCACCAAAAGTAAAAGCCGATAAACTGAAAAGAATTCAAGTAGAAAGTATGAGGAACATCCTCTATACTGTCCAGAAATCCTTAAAACTTTATAATGTATTTGGCCTAATATAAGAAAACAATTTAAAATGTCATATCAATGAATATGACAAAACTTTGATGTAATAACAGCTACCACCAAATAACAAATTTTTTGTAGGTTTATCATAGCGCAGTGGTGCTAGACTACTAGTACCCAAAAAACCCCAGAGACCCAAAGGAAACCCATAAAACACAGAAATTATATCAAAAACTCAGGAAAAAGTTGTATTTTCAAAGAAAAATACTCCTCAAAAATATTCAATAGATTTGTCTTTCATACATACATACATAAACTTAATTTTCTTTACTTTTATATTTTTGCAATGATAAAAAGCTATAACTTGTGTCTGTCTGCTATCTGATGAGTGTTACACATAACACAAATATTACAAAAAATTATTACAAATTAACTTAAATGAGACTGAATTATTCTATCTTAATTTTTAAAATCTCTCTCTCACTGAAAAGATTTTTTTTTTACTCAATGAGGATTTATTTTATTAAACACAAAAATCAAAGCAAATAAATTTGAAATATGTTCAACAAGAAATATTTTTTATAAACTTTTGGTAAGGTACTCATCATTTTTGTTAATATTACCTCTTTTAGTAAATGGTTTCCATCTGAAACTCAATTGAACAATGATAGATATTGTACACAGTTTTTGTGGTCCATGATTGTCAGTGGTGAAAATTACATGAAATTTCTTCTTTAAAGTATGTTTACTTCAAATAATTGTTTTTTTTTTAAGACCATGATGTTCTCAGTAGTTGATGCAGCCACCTTTTTGATTGACACTGATCCTGCTATTTTATGCCGGGATCTCAGATCATGTTATTGCTGGCTGTTTTTATTTTATTGTTTTATTTTTTTTTATAGGGGAAGAAAACAACTATTATTTGGGATGTATAATGGACAAGAAATTAATTTGTTTAGTATAAAATTAATATGTTTTTGTGTGTTGTCGGAAGCTTTGAGTACATACTGTAACCAAACTGGCTTTGTGATATTTACTGATAAATGACAAACAGTTTTAAACAAAAATACATACAAGCACTACTCAAAAATAGTCAAAATCAGCAACTTCTTCCTAAAAATAAATCATAAGTATACTGACATTAAAGCACAAGCCTAAAGTGTAGAATCTGTATCATAAATGTTACGGTCAACAATTATGAATTGAACAGCTGAAATATATACCATAAAAAACTGATTTGTTTTTTTATAAATCAAAAAGCCACCTGAAAAATATATTTATTTTTTTATTTTAAACATGTTGTCCTGTGTGTCAAATCACAATTAGTTATTTATAGTTTAAGAATCATCATATACACACACACATATATAAAAAATAAGATTAATCTCGTCTTTAAGTGTTAAAATCTTTTCTTATTCACGAAGGCCTTTTTGGATCTACTGGATCCATCATTAGTTGTTAAGACAACACAATTAATAAAACATTAGGTATCTGGTCACTAAGGTAAAACTAATCAAAATCGTAATCAGATCTTAAAAACAGATGTCAATGTGCAGATGTTATAGCCAACTTAAATAGATCATAGTGTTCAAAATATGTTTGAAGTTCACTAAACTGAAGTTCTTATATCTATAAGAATTTAGAAAAATATTACATTTTTAGACATAAGAACTTCAATTTAGTGAAAGACAACACATTTCAAACACGACGATCTATTTAAGTTAGCTATAACATCTGCAAATTGACATCTGTTTTTAACATCTGATTATAATTTTGATTAGTTTTACCTTAGTGACCAAATACCTAATGTTTTATTAATTGTGATATCTTAATATCTGATGATGGATCCAGTGGGTCTGAAAAGGCCTTCTTGAAGAAAAGATTTTAACACTTACAGGTGAGATCAATCTTATTTTTTATATATGTGTGTATATGATGATTTTTAAACTATAAATAATTTATATATATATATATATATATATAAAACAAATCTATATTAAGTGTTGTGTAGCGCATTCCAAAGCACTGTCATATAAGTAGTTCTTATAATTCATTCTGAGGGAGTAAAATCTAAAACACAATATTACACAGATGATTATGTTAAATTGAAAACTGTTTAATACTTTCTTTCAGTAAATTTAATGTACTTACATCAGATAATGGTTCAGTATGGGATGGTGATGGTGTGCTATTTGTTGAGGGAGATTCACCTTCTCTACGTTGTAAATCAAGTACTTCTTCAGCTATTTGTCTACCAATTTTACTAGCTTCAACATGTGAACTTATCATTCGTGACATATCACGACCTCCTAATCCTCCATTACCTGTAATTTCAAATTTCATTATATTGTAATATATTATATAAAGAATAAAATATATATATAAAATTCTCTCTGTCCCTCTTTCTCTAATATATATATATATATATTTCTCTACATAAAGAATCTCTCTCTATATATATCTCTCTCTCTCTCTCTATATATATATATTTCTTTTTTTTAAACACATAAATAATAAAAAAATTTAGGAATTTCTCAGTATTAGATACTTAAAAAGAGAGTATTAGATAAAAATAAACAGTTTTAAATATTAATTAAAACATTCTTCCACAACTACCAATAAAACACTCCTACGTAACATTTTTTTTGGACTGCAGTATTACAGAAACAATGGTGCTCTAATAAAACACTAATTTTTAATCAAATAAAATAAAATCATCATCGAAAATTCTATGTATCCATGAAATGAGTGCAGAAGTATTTTATTTTGTCATTTTTCAGTCATTAATTTTGTATTGTTTGTTTTCTCCAACCAGTTTTCCAGCTATTGCCAGGTCTGGGTGTGTGTGTGCATAGGCAAATTAAATTCCACTTCTGGCTTGCCGGGCCTAACATAGCTGAAATGTAAGTGTAAACCTATTGGTAAACATGTAGTCTAGAATAGACTCAGGTCGACCACACTTGAGATGTGTAGTAAACTGAAACCCAACCACCAAAAAACACCAGTATCCCCAGCCTAGCATTAAAATCCATATAAAAGCAACTGCCTTTACAAGGATTCGAAGCTTAGAACTCTTGACTTTAAAATCAACTGATATTGCTATGATAAGTTTAACCGTTAGACTAATCCGGCAGGTTAGTTTTGTGTTGATATAGAATATTCTTTAACAATAAAGGTTTCATTGAAATTGATTTTAGTCAACAGAGCATCACAAATATTGCTAAAATATTTATAATAATGGATGACAACATCATCACACAAATACATGAATGCCCACATCCTTTAATTCATAAATTTTTTATTAATTAATCTGTACAGTTGGCTACTACATACAAGGTGGATGAAATTTAATGCACAGTTGTTAATAAGTTATAAATAAAATGAAACATTCAAATGAAAAAATGTGGCATAAAAATACATTTTACTTGCTACAAAAACTTACATTTATTTTTCACATAGTCATCATTTACAACCACACATTTCTCCCAACAATGAACTAGTTTCTTTATTCAGGCAGAATGCAGATGGTTTTTCTATGATCCAATACTTTATTGCATTCTTCAGTTCATGATCTGTGAAATGAATATCCTTAATATCCCTTTTTAATTGTAGAAAGAAGTGCAAATCAAAGGATGCCAAATCTATTGACTTTGGAAGGGTGTGGAAATAGGTTAAAATTTCAACTTTACAAGAACATAGGTGGCTGCAAATGATGTGTATCTAAGCATTATTGTGCTGCAGATTTATTGGCTCTGTGAACTGCCAATTATGACACACATGTCTTCTATGGTATTTTAATACTGCTGTGTGATGTGAGATTCATTTTGAATTGATTCATTTACCCCCTTTTCTCGCTTCTCATCAGTCACAAAACTTGGTCAAGTATTGTGAGGTTCATTCTCAATATTTCTTTACTACCTACTGATGCAAGAAATTTTATTACCAACCTTCTCACAGTACTTTGATCCATGGTTTCATCATCATAAATCATTTTTAGATGATGACTGCTAGTGAGCATTCACTTTTTCTGCAGTTAAATTTAACCACTGCACACTGGTTTAGATGCATTGACATAGCAGACGAACTCATCTCCACAACAATGGCAACTGACAGCAAATGAGAAGGTGTGGGTCAAGAGTTTTGGAATATTACTAGCAGAGGAATGAAACTGCAAGATGGCTGCACCTGTCATTTTGTTCTCCCAATATGTTACAATATGCATTACATTTTAGCTACCATTTCCAAATACATATAATAATGCCTAGCATGATTAACAGTAAAAAAAAAAATCCTTGTACATATCACCTAACATTTCAGAGCAACAATAAATATTTCTAATAATAGAAAGAAAACTGCAAATTCTAAAAAAAAAATTAAATATATGTAAATATGTATAATGTGATTCATCCATTTGGGACTAACATTCATTTATACTATTCATTTATAATAAACATTATTTATAAATAAATATTATATTATAATACTTATATAAACTTACACTACAGATCCTTGAAAACTGATTAATTAAAAATTATACTTTTTTATAAGCGAAAACCTTAGTTAAATTATTTTCAGTCACAGTACTTTTAGATAATAAATATACAATGAATAATTGTCAAAACATAAAATTAAAAAAATATATATAAAAATACTATTTCATAAAAAAAAATTATTGGTAGTTAGTTAATAAACATACCATGATTATTTGTATTCGAACTGCCATTACCAGAAGTAAATAATTCAAACATATTGGTATGTGTAGATGACTGTCCCTGATCATTACTACTTGACTGCTGGCTTTCTGCACAACTCATCGTTGAGTTAAAATCATTCCTATAAAAGGAATAAAATAATTTTATAACTAACAATATTTTTTAACATTCAATGGATGTATTTAGTTTTCACAGTTATTCAAAGGTTGAATATATTTTTTAATTACATAATTAAGAGAATTTCTAATCTATTTATGATGGAAACCATTAAAAATGGTGCTTCGTGTAACTCCATTAGAGAAAGTGCTGCTAATTAGCTCTGAAAGGTCCTAAGGAAGAAAAGTTTCCAATACTTTGAAAGCAAGTAATTTTCTATTTAATAATTTTCTAATGAAATTCTTATATTTTTTGGTCCTAGGGCAGGCAGTGTACTATCTGATCTATCTCTCTGAAGAATGGAGAAGCTTTGTAGTTCTATCTCTTAGCGGATAATCCCCCCCCCCCCATCCATACAACTTCTCTCATTACTCTCACTATTGCATTTCAATGGTGAAGTAACAATGAACTGAGTTACCAACTATAATAACCATATTTGGAAGTCTTAGGAAGCAGTAGCTTGCTATCTTGGTAAAGCCCCAGTACTTGTGTGACTGTCCAAGCACTTAAGTTTCAAATCTGGATTGTCAGATTAAGCATAACACTAAGAACAGGCAATGGCATTATACTTGAAGATAATTAAAGCCTTCACATTTCCTCATAATTTATGCAAACAATTAATGAAGCTAAGAAATGAAATTAAGTTTTAGTAAAATGAAACTGCAGTTCATTTTTTTCCATGATTTTATGATTTTAAAAACAGTATTCTTCATAACTAAAAATCATAATGGAAGCAGGTAAAGATAAAGGTTTAAACCTTGTATTTATGAAAGGGCTGATGAGGCTGTAATCAAGTAGTTAAATGTAATATTTGAAAAAACTATCAATTTTAAGAGCCATTATAAAAAAGAAAGCTGCAGATAAAGTTAAGCACTTTTGCAATGGCATGATGAAAATAATATTTAACAATGATCAAGCAGGGTTATTTTATTTACACATTTCCATTACAAAAACTTAAAAATAGTGCTTTCTAGAAAGGACAGCAAAAAGAAAATCACTATAATGGTTAGCTACCAATATGAATGAAACTAAGAACCTTAAAGGAATAGTAAAGATCTAAAATATAAGAAATACATGAAAATTAAAAGATAAGAGCCGAATAAAAATGAAGAAAAAACTGCATCAAATAACTCCACTGAATGATAAAAAAAAAAAAATAATTATAACAAACACCTGTAAGAAGGCTATCTATTATAAATCTATCCAGAAATGAAAATATTGCCAGCCTCCGTGACATGAGTGGTAATGTCTCGGCCTTTCACCTAGAGGTCCTGGGTTTGAATCCCGGTCAGGCATGGCATTTTTCACACACGTTACAAAACATTCATCTCATCCTCTGAACTGCTTGACAGAAGTAAAAAAAAAAATATATATTACAAAGTTCACAACATGAAGGTTACATAACACTTATCAGGAAGTAACATCCTGTGAACTGAGAAGTGTGAAGTAAGATTAAAAACCAAAATGTCAATGCCAAAAGCCACATTCAATGAAACTAGTTCCATAGTACTCTGAATTTAAGAATGCCGGGTACAATTTACTGCATGCTGTTGGAACTTTTCAGTGGCTGCAGGCTACATCAGTCGATGCCACTTTTACTTTATGGGAAATTGTTCCCCAATCACAATGTAAATTTTAAAATTACTTTTCTAATAAAATAAATCTACAATAATTAAAAGAATTATTGAAGTTAAGAGTTATACCAACATTACACTTACATCACAAGCATATTTTTAGCGACAAGATATTCAACATCTTTTGTCCACGGATTACGAAATGATTTCCATTCACTCTGTAACTGTACAAATTCACCTTCTTTACTACGAAACCTATAAACCTGAAAAATAATAATCAATGGATGAAACTGGGTACTTGATGAAAATCCATCATAACAAAAAATAATAAACAAAATATGTAATTTGATTTTCACAAAAAATTATTTAAAAAAATTAGAGCAGCTCTTTGGTACACAGTACCTTCCTCAGTGTTATGAACAAAATACACAGAATAAATACAATAAACAGAACTCCAACATATAAACATATATAAACAGAATATATATGTAATAAAATGTATTCTATTTTTAACACCTAAATAGCCCCCAAAAAATAAAATCATTCCATTTAAATGAAAAAATGAATCTTCTCAACAAACCACAAAGATATCAGAACCCTACACTTCATCTTTGAATTATGATCTAGAATATTAGAAACAATAAGAAGAAGAATTATTCAAACAGATAATTAATACAATCAAGATAAATTAATTAAAAATGACCAAATTTATAACAATCATAACATCACACACATTTATTATAATCTTTTTTGAAGTACTATGTTGTGTGAAACAGGTATTGTGATTTTTTTTAAATAATTTTTTTATGAAAATCATATAACATATTTTGTTTATTTTCTTCTGAAAAGTAATAACGATCCATTATTTATCAACATATAAACTAGTATAACTAATAAAAATGTTAACATTATAAGAAGATTACGAAAAATAAGATTTTATAAAATAATACTGCTTTTCTTCTTTTACTTACATGTGTTGTAATAACAGTAGGTACATGGAGAGCAGCAGCTTTATGAGCCTCAGCCAAACGTGAGATATCATCATGGTGATAATATTCATACATACTTGTACCAAGTAATTCTTGTGGTAGGAAACCCAAAACAAGAGTGGCCCTGTAAATTCAAAAAATATAAAATTAAATAATTATATAAACTAAATAAAAACAACTCTTAATTGGCCCAGAATGTGATTTTCAGATCTACATCCTAATATAAAAATATTAGACTAAAAAAAAACTGTAAACATCCTAAGAAGAAATATGAGAAAAAGGATCAAATGGTGATGACGGATTCTTTATCCCTTTGAGAAGGATGTTAAACAGTTGGCAATTTAACCATTCTATTAAATGAGGTAAACAGTAAAACTTATATAATTCATATTATTTGTTAATTGTTTTTTAAGACTGTACTTTTTGAATTCATTAACATTTTTTCTTATAAACATGTACATATATATATATATATATACACACACACACACACAAGTTACAGAGCTCATGTGGTATACTTTCATGAAATTTTTCCATATGTATGTTTCTTATTTTTTAACTGCATACTTGATATATATACAATATCATATTTTTTTTATTTATTTCATTAAGATATAAAAAATATATAAATTATAAATACACAAAAATTATATACTTAATACCTGCTACACCAAAAGTCAATGACTTAAGCTGGCTAGCAGGAGACTGTATAATCAAATTCTGAATTTAAAAAAAAATTAATATCTCCTACACAAAATAAATTAAGTTTACAAAATAAGCAATCAAAAAAAAATTACTGAAAAGGCAAAGTTTGTAAATATGAGAAAAAAGTGTATAATATAATAATGTATAATATTTTTATAACATAAAAATTGTTATATACATTTTATTTAGAATCTTTATATGCTTAGATAACTAACACAGAAAGATCCAAAATACCAAGCACATACACAAATGCGTGCGCACGCACGAACACACACAAAAGCATAAAAATATATAATAAAAAATGACTAATAACTTTTTGAGGCAATTAAATATCTACTATCTGTTCCCTCAGAAAGATGAATAGATATGTCGAATAACTGCAATTGATATGAAGGATTTGAAAAAAAAAATCTGGTACAAATTTAGTATCAACAGAAGCCAACAAGTAACTCTTCAATACTGATTTATTTTTTCTCACACCATGTTACATCTGTATGACAATAAAATGAATTTTTTTTTGTAGATGTGAATTACTGCCAAGCTTGACCAGGTCTCAGAATCCAGAACCTTCAGGTTAAAGGCAGACACAACCACTCTGCCAGAAGATTGACAATATAAATTTAAAAAAAAAATTATAGCTACTTATTAAATTACAATGTAATTTAAACCAAATGCATACTTTTAAAATATTTATTTAATGCATTAATATGACAATATTTCCTAACATTTAAGTTTTATTAGAAGCCTAGATGCATCATAATGTATCTCTCCATAAGTGATGTTCTAAATTTAGAAATCTAAATCTAAATCTAAATTAAATAACACAATACATGAGTAAATGCAATAATGATTATTAAAAACAATAGCAATCATATTAGATCCCATTAAAGAAACCATTATTCCATAAAAGATCCCATTATTAGAAATTAACACAATAAGAATGAAATGTTACAGATGGTAACTGTACAATGTTGCTAACGCAGTGGTGCTATTAACAAAGAGCGATTCCAGCTAAGGCCCAAAATATGGGTAACAGGAGAGTAATCCACATAATTAACAAAAGAGTAACAAATGGAATTAACAAAAAAGTGAGAACCCTACACAAAGTCCTTCCTTATTAACTGACTGCTCTCCTTTTTTTGCATGATATTTTATTATTGCATCTCATTCCATTTAGTCAACTATGGTGTGCATCAACCAAGTGTGCAAGCACCTGTGTGAAAAGAGGGTTTAATTTACATTGTTGGTAACTGCAGATCTTTTTATGTAGTGTGATCATGTTTTATAACAGAATAAAACTTTTTTCTAACATTTTTATTAAAAAATGTTTAAGTTTAGATTTTTTGGTATTTTTTAAATTTATTTATTTTGTTTTTTTTTGGTTTTTGAATGATGTTCTTTAGTTTCAGATATGTCTTAAGCTACACAAAATGCAGATAATATAATAGAAAGAGACAAAAAAGATAACTTGAATATTGAAAGAAAAGATTTCTTCTTATGAAGTTACTAATCTAAAATATATAGAAAAAGGTATGGAAATTGAACTCAGAAGTAAGCAACGTAAGAGATATATTGAAATAATAATCTATTAAATTTAATTATTAAATTCATTTTTTCTTAATTTACAATAAAAAAAAAATAAAATGAAATCTTCACATGAATCAAGGAACAGTTGTATTTCTATATATTTATAATTCAATGTTTTTGTGAAGTCTCATTAATTTGATATCATTATAACTTCTTTATATATCAAATAAACATGAGTCTTGGATAGGCAATAATCAACTCGCTCTTCAGGTAATGCCAAAAAATAACTCAATACCCAAAATATAATGCAACCACAGATATTTAAAACTAATAAAAAATAACATACATTTTTGCTAGACTTGAACTTGGATAGTACAAAATCAGAGAACTAGTGATTTGATGATTTAAAAACTATCTGATTGCATGACTAATAGATTTAAAAACTAAACCTCAATTTACTGAACACAATTCATTTTTTATTTTGCTAATAATTTTTTTATTTATTCATTATTCTATTCTTAGAAAACCCACCATTTAATACTGAGATGATTATAATTCTAAAAATTTGATATTGAAATTATTTATAATATTTTTTTACCTTATAAGAAAATGTAAAGAAAATGAATCAATTACCTCTGATCAACAAAAAGGAACTTTCCATCCATAGCATGACGAGATATAAACTGAATGTTTCTAACATTCGGCCTATTCTGTCTAACAGGTTGTGGTGGAGGTAACGGTGGTTGTAGTCTGCCAACAGCTACTAAACAGGATAAATTGCATGTATCCCCATCAACTTCACTGTCTGCTTCACCATCTTGTAAACCGATCTTAGCTGGTGCCCATGATTTCAAGTAACCAGTACATTGGACCACACTGTATTTGCGATCTGTGGATGGATTCATATAACAACAAACTGTGAATATATAAAAAAAGTATGATGAAACATGTACAAAACAAAGAGTAACAAAGTTTCACACATGTTTATGAATCAATTATTATTATGAAAAGAAATTGCACCAAAGAAAAAACTTCATAATATTGCATTTAACTTATTAACATTTTTACCAAATTTTATAGTATAAATATTAAGCAAACAAAAATTTTGCAAACAAATTTTTTTTTGCTTCCTTATTTATGCAAAAAAAATTGTTTGCTTAAATTCATAAATTAATAAACTACATATCATAAAATCAAATAAATATTCTAGGAACATGTTTTACAAGTGAAAATAAAAAAAAAAACTATTACATCAACACTCCTTCTTGCTGCATCTTTTTCCTTACATCACTGCTATCTCCATCAACTTCTGTCTAAAGCCTGCTCCTTTATCCCCTTTTAGTTTCCAATCTTCACCTCATGCATTAACTTCCTTCTGCTTTCTCACATCCTTTTTCCTTCTATTGATCTTTCCAATGCAGTTGTCGATTCCACTTTCTCTACTCACATGTCCTAACCAGTTTCTTTTACTTTTGTGTACTTTCCATGTAAGTTTTTTTTCTTTTTTATTCCTGTTCATAACTTACTTATCCCTCACTTTATCCATCCATCTTACTTTCTCCATCTTTCTCTATATCCACATCTCAAAAGTCTCAATTCAGTCCCTTTCTCTCTTCCTCATAATCTATAAATCATCACTTCCATACTACAGGATGCTCCACACACAGCAACTGGCTAGCCTTTTCTATAACTAAGTCTAGACTTTTATTACATAGTAATTCCCTTTTCTTACTGACAGTTTTGTTTGCCATCACTATCTTTACTTTTATTTTCATTGCCTTCTTCCAGTCTTCTGTCACCATTGTCTCCAAATATGTGTAATTTTTGTTGTTTCTATTCTTCGGTAACACTCTTTATTAATCCTCTTTGTTGTTTACTTCCCTTACTTTAGTACTTCCTATATTTATTTTCATCCAATACTCTCTCATTTCTTCCTCCAGGACTGTTAACAATCTTCAAAGCACGTATGTGCTTAGTTAGAACTACTACATCAATAGAAAATCATATGTGTGTGCAAGTACATGTGTGTATATGTGCTTTATTTTAACACACATATACATTTAGAAAGGATTTTACAAACAAGTTTTAGAAACAAACAAAGTGGTTGAAATACAATGTTATTGAGTTTAAAAAAAATTGTACCTCTGTTTTTGGTTAAATTATTAGTAACACTAAGAAAAAAAATGTTTAAATTAATTTTTTTACACAACTAACTCAATATAGTGATTTAAATAGTATCTTAATAATCATCATATATATATATATATATATATAATTAAAATATACAAAAATATTATATATTTTTTGAATAAAGTACACTGTTACATTATAAATGTTCTTGATCATATTTGTCAAAACAAAAAGATATTCAAATACTCCTTCATACAGTTTTGTGTTATCAATGTTGCCAAATTAAACAGGTCATAACATTCAAATTCTATCTGCTAGTTCATTAATTTATTCTTATTTTTAAATTTATGTATGGTAATCTTTTTAAAATATATTAATTTTTTATCTGTGTTTTAAACTTCAAGTTTATTGAAAATTATTTTTACAACTTTTAATTGTATGTTTTAAAATGCAATAATAAAGATTTTAGAGCATAGCAACTTTAAATGTGAAGAAATAGTAGAACATTTATTAAAAAATAAAACACATACACTCAATAGCAGTGAAGATAACTTATTGTAAATTAAATTTTATATAACATTTTTTTATAAAATATAAATATAATAAATTGTTTCTTTTGTTTTAATTTACACAATGTAACAAAATAAATAATAATATTTAAAACAATTAAGATTCCATCATAAAAAAAAAATTAAAAATTCAACTTCTCTATAATTAAGAGCAAATTTTTTTATAATTACCCGATGGAGGATGTTTTTTACGTCTTTGACAACCATTTGATGAATCAACTTCTTCTTTAATGCCAATTTTACATTTCATTCGACAAAAAAATGATCTTCTTGCCCCAGGACACAACCTTGAAACACCTTGAGGGACATCCGTCTTTACCGGTAACATTGCTACAAAGAACAACGGAATATAAGTTATTAGTAAAATTAGTATAATAACTGGAACGAGTTTATGCATACTTTTTGTGTGCATGTACATGTTTTTAATCTTTAAATCAAATGTGATGAATAAAATTGCTTTCATAATGAGTCAACTCTAATTTAAAATTCAAAGAATTATTAAAAATAACAGAGTAAATAGAATTTAAAATTATAACATTTTAGTGAAATGAGTTTTACACTTTTTTAGTGTAACAACTACCACAAGGTAGTTGTAAAATTTCTTTAAATTAAGGTTAATTATGGAAAAATGTAAGGCCATACTTTCTTTGAGTGCGAATTATTTCTAAAAAGTATTCGTCCAAAGGCCACTAAAAAAAAGTAGCTTATCTAATGGTTTTTCAATTTTAGTCTACTTCAAAGTAGTTCCCTTGCGACTACAGAAATTAATCCAGTGGTCTTTCCATTGGAAACACTGTTCATAGTCTTCTTTAGAACACCCCATTGGGTTGGTCTAGTCTTGTCATTAGTCTCTGATCTAACTTGTCATCACAAATTAGCTGATTTCCAGATCAACAGTTCAAAAGTTCAAATCTTAGTAAAGGCAGTTATTTTATACAGGTTTGAATATTAGATTGTGGATACCAGTGGTCATTGGTGGTTGGGTTTCAATTAACCACATATCTCAAGAATGGTTGACCTGAGACTGTACAAGACTAAACTTCATTTACATTCATATACATCATCCTCATTTATCCTCCGAAGTAATACCTTACAGTGGTTCCAGGAGCTAAACAGAAAAAATAAGTCTTCTTTAAAAAGGTTTATCAGCTGTGGTGGTGCATTCATCATTATGTTCTTCCACCAGTCAAATCGAGACCCTTTCAGCATGAGACTCTTTCAGTTTGGGGGACAACCTGAAATCACGAGAAATTCTGGATTAGATGTGATGTGATGAGGACAGGTAGGTTGTTGTGATGCAACTACTACTTTCTGCCACTTTCCTACCCACATGTCTGTTCTCTTGCAACAAACTGCATCACAAAGACGATGTAAAACTGCCAGAAAATATTGTTTGTAGAGTTTGGTTTTCTGTTGCGTATTTGAGATACACAACCTGTGGTAATTGAAAAACAGGCAGACAGTATTAATTTAATTTTTCTCCTCACTTGCTCCTCACCAGTTATCATGGTTATAAGGAAGTTAGAATCACAGTTGGTGAATTCCAGAATCTCCTTCATGGTGTTAAAATGAATCTCTTATTCAAGCGAAAGCAGCTTCCATAAAACAATTTTCCAGTCTCTCTGTGCATATTCAAATCACCCGTTAAAACTGTATATTTGGAATCCTTCCTAATCCCAATACTATCTGCAGTTTCTCAGATGATTTTCAATTATCTATTATCAAACTGGTCACATTGTTAATGTCATTTGAATTTCAGTCAGTTGTTGGCTTCAAAAATATCAGTTGGTCATTTGCCATTGAGATTCAGTCATTCTGAAAATAGTTATACCATTGTTTAATTTGTATAACCTGCTAAGTTTCCTTCACAAAAGCCTGCTTAATCTTACAGATTACTTCCCTCTGGGTAACAACAAGCCAAGTTTTTACAATTTTGATTTAATAACATTCAACATGTTCAATTGTAATTTTCAAAATAGAAATACTAAATATTTTAAGTGCAGAATAAATGAGAAAAGAAGAAATCCCTAAAAAGTAGTTCATAAATTTTTATTTAAAACTTAAATTTATATGGCTACTTTGATTGTTAAACAATCATCATCACTAAACACTAAGGGAAAAGTGCAAATAAAAATTAAGTAATAATAAAAGATATTAATTGATAAATAAAAAGTAAACGTGAAGTTCAATGAAACAAATACTTCTAGTGGTGTTTCTAGAAGGCGACTAAAAAGGCAAACAGCTGTTATTGTTTTATCCCATACGAAAGTGTAAATTTAGCTTAAAAATATCTAAACCACTAAAACCTTTGATTTATATTTTCAACTGGAACTGCCAAAAAAACAAAAGTAGTTGTTTGTGCTTCTTACTCTTTCTAAATTGTTTTGTAATGGTATATCACATAACGGACATATGAAAAAATATATATATTTCATTAAAGTTTACTAATGTTTAACAGTTAAAATGGCTATCCAGTTTTAGATTTTAAGGACTTATTTAGATCAATATATGATTTTTGAGCATTTTCCTGATTTCCAAATTATTTCAGAAAGGAAGTTCAGTATTTAATATAGAAAAATGAGGGGAACAAACATCTAAAAGTTTTATATCACATGTATTTGAAATACTTCACTGTACTGTATTGTGAAAATATAATTAAGTAGAACTTAGTTTTTCTAAAATCAAATGTTTTCTAAAGAAAGTAAGAATAAGATGTTAAACTTTATCTTTATAATGAAAGATTCAACCTACATACACGTGTTAGGATATCAGACTGGTTACATTTCATTTTATATTCAATAAATATAGTGAAACATGAGGATATAAAATTGAAAATGGGTTGGTAATATTAACATCAGTATACAAACAGCCAAAAAGATAGCAGGAAAGAGAAATTTAAGTAAGAAACGGAAAGATCTGGATAATAAGTATGAAATTCTACTTAAGAAAAACAAAAGCCTAGGTATGAATTGAAATTAAAAATAGAAAAGGTTTATCAAAATTTTGGAAATGTTTTTGTTGCAGTAAATGCACATCAACATGACTTAAAATGACAACATCAATAAAAGAACACTGCTGGAAATACACAGAAGCAACATCACACAGAATTTCTATTTAATGATTTTGAGATCTCTTGAAAAGTGGATATTTAGCTTCGTAAAAATTCCAAAGATAATTTTATTTCAGTTATAAATAAGAAGTTAAATAAGACTGGAAATATGTTTGAAACACTTCCAAAAATGGGAAAGTTACACACATTTACAATATAAAAAAGCAATGCTTAAATATGATGGTAAGGTCTTCAAGATTAAAATTTTATATCTTATTAACCTAGGCTGGAAATCCTGTAATAAAATAATAATACATGAGTACTCGAAAATAGGTTTGCCATTCAAGAAAGTAGAAATGGGCAAAACAAGTAATTATCGGGGTTCAAGTTTATTAAATATGTACATCAGAGCTGTAATAACATTTTTAATGAAAGGCTTCAGAATAACTTCATTATTTTTGCTACTAGGTTAAAACTCTTGCTTCCAGAAAGGAAACTCTTATGTTGATAATGGTTTTACATTGAAACAAGTTATTCAGAAGGGATGAAAATTAATTTAACAATACATCTAGTCTTTATTGGTTATATCAACGCTTTTTAAAGTCATTAGGATCATAAACAGATTCACCAGTACATGTTGGATACCACATAATATGATAATCAAACCAAGTAATAAATTTCAAAGCCTGTTTATTCAAGAGAATAAAGTGTGAGTATAATTTGTTCCCAGCTTTGTTCAACATCTATTTAGGCCGTTCGGTTAGATATTTTAAATTTGTCTTGGCATAAAATTGTCAGTAGGATAAAAATCTATTCTTTGACCAAGTTCAAATTCAAAATAACCATAAATAAGACCAGCTGTCTTGATGAATAAGAAAGGCAATTTCTACATTATGTTAGATCCACCTAGATGTAACAACAATACTTTTCATGACCAAAACAGAAAGCATCACTTTCTATGATAGCATCTCACTAAAAAAAATTCCATTAATGACCATGTCTTTATCACTTTAAAGATGATACAGGGTATGATTATTATAACAGAAACAAGGAAATAAGACTTAACAGATACCAATCATTTTAAGACACTCACTGTCTGGCACCTACTTACATAGTGATCTTCAAATTAAATTAAGCTAAAAGACTAATTAAGCTGTGTTTGTTTTAGTCTTACTATATGGACTGAAGACCTGTATAGTATACTAAGAAATTATTTGAAAATTACTAATTTAGAAATAAGGTTTTTAAGGGCAGATAATGAATGTACTTTAGAAACAAACTGTAATTTTAATAACACAGACATCTGTGTGGAATTACAAACTGAGAAGTTTATAAAAGAAATGGTTGTAAACTGCAAAGAAGAATGTAGTCAACATATAAAACACATGACTGACATTCACATCCCAAAAATAAAAAAAATATTAAAGGGAAGAAGAAAACTATTGAATATAGTTCAATTATAGCTGTTAAATATATTTAGCTGTATTGTAACAATGGTATAATACAACTATGGGAGTGGTAGCTGTATTTGGCATGAGCCTGTATTTCAAAAACAATAAACATCAGCCAGTATTTTTTAAAACAACTGTTTTCTTAATATCTATATTTTGTTATTACATTATTAAACTTACAAAAAATAAAATTGTTGTTAATTACAAAAAATGTATTATAGTTACATAGTAATTTTTTTTTTTTTAATATTTATTTTCTTAAAAAATAAAACTTACTTTTAGCATCAATGAGCCGTTCACGAGGACTGAGATCTGATGATGATAGCTGCTCTTTAACTTTTGCTACATCTTTTGGATGAAGTATATCAAACCAACTTTGCCCCAATAAATCTCCCTTGTTCAAAAAAAACAAAAAAAAAAAATACAAAAAATTAATAAATATAAATTTATACTAACAGATCTGATTATTTTTTATTAATAAAGCAAATGTTACATTTTTTAAGCTCGCTCTTATAAGTATATCAGAATAACTATTTCAGAATAAGTATATCAGAAAATTATAATAAAAAAATGTGTATTACAATTATGAATTATCATACTGTAATGGTACTGTAACTGGATATTTTCATCAAAATAAAAATCCCTGGCATCAATAATTTTTATGTTGTAAACCAAATAAAAAGATTTTTGACAAAACTTTAGCTTTCTTAACTACAAATTAAAGTAAATTTATTCTTAATAGATATATTTATTTAAACCTAAGTACTTTAATCATCTGAAATCACACAAATATTGAAAGCATTTTGGAAACAGTAAGAAGTAATTGGTTAACACACAAATAAATAAACATTCTGTTCATTAATTATGGTAATGATCAAAACAATACATTTTGTATGAGACTACTGCCACTGAAGTTTGACATGAAGAACAAAATGATGCTCCTTGAAAGCAGAATCCTTCTCCTCATCTGGTAATACAAAATGACTTAAACGACCTTCCTTGAAATATAAAGTGCTTGGTATTTGATCCCAAAAACTGAGCTTTTGGGTTCTAGGCTGAAATCTTCTTCATACTAACATTAAAGTGTGTTCCTTTTGTAATTATCAGGAAGAGTGTCAAGATTTATATTAGAAAAAAGCTTAGTGTTCTGTAACAATATTTGTACAGTCATGTATGCACTTCATCATGAATAATACTGTACAGAATGGAGACTGTTCATTGATTCTTTGTAAACTAGTTTAAAGCTGTCCTTTAGCAAGTAGGTAACAAATTTCCTTCTGTGCTGTTAGCTTACGTAACCAACATGAAATATATGACAGCAGGAAAATCCCATTAGTATGAAGAACTTTATTCTTGGTCAGAAAAATGTTTATCTCCCACTAGTTATCTCAGAAATGATTCTTCTACCTCCACCCCATATAAAATTAGGGTTTTTCAAAGACTGTTAAGGTAATGGATTAAAATGGTGCTGGAGTTCAATATTTGAAAGAAACGTTTCATGTTTTGAGGCTAAAATCAAGGAAAGAATTTCTATGAGTCCCCCAAATAAGGATTTATATCAGTAAACAATTTGATGAACTGTTAAGCAAAATAAAAAAAAAAGTTAGTGTAGAAGTTGTTTAAAAGTCTTGTGCAAAACCTTTTGGGAAATCATAAATCCCCCAGCTACCATGACATTGTGGGTTAATTATTAGTCATACAAACATAGGGTAAATATGCCCCTAAAAATTCATTTCTTGGATTAACACCTGGATTTCTTTCTGACAATTTCAGTGATGAGCATGGGGAATGCTTCTAGTGGTATATATCAGTCATGGAAAACAAGTAACAGCAACACTGGAGTGCAAAAATGCTTGTATGCTAAAGAGGGATGTTCCAAACACCAAACGTAAAGGAAATAGGAAAAAACTAACACATTTTGCATAGTGGTCTGCATGCATTTAATTCTTCATTTCTTTCAAAGTTTAGCTACATATCACAAAAAAACAATGGGTGATGAAGAAAATTTATTTTCATATTTGAATTCGGGGAGAAAACTTCTATTAGTATCATATATTTATTCCTTGTGCCAAAAAAAATTGAATTTTGTTACTCACTATAATTAATAAGTAATTCTCCATTAGTCTAATTTATTTAAAGTTTATTAATTTTCAAAGTCATCTGACCTACTTCATGCATGTGCAATAAGATTACTTTTCATTTTAAGCAAACTACTTGAGATATAGAAGAAAAATATATGTCTTCCTAAAAATCTAGTATTAGGTCTCATAGAAAAGAGAAAAAAAAATCAGCTGATAGAGCCAGCAAGTTCTGTACAAGGAAACCATATTTTGTTAAAAAAATGTTTTGAAGATATCAATAACTGGAAATATTTTCTTTTAAACAAGAATTACGAATTACTATAAAAATTTATTTCTGTACCATAAAAATAATGTTACAAACATAGGAAGGCATAAAAAATAAATTTAAACATTTAAAATAAGATAGATGAAATAAAACTACTTTTTGACTAATCCAACAGAAGAAAAATTATAACCTGTCCTAATTTTTTTTTTTAAATTTAGCTTTGAATTTGTCAATTACAATAAAACTTACCTGAGAATAGTTCAAAACTTGTGATACAGATTCAGACACATATAATATTCTGCCTCTATCACAACCTACAACAAATAGAAATCCTTCAGCTGCCTGAAAACACAAAAAGAAAATCACACATAACATTTAATAAAATAATGCAATGTATATTTGTTACAAATTTACATACAAATTTTTTCAATTTTAAAAAGTACTTTAATCTTGCATGGGAAAAAGATGTAAAGATAATCTAGCATATGAAAAAAAACCATGACTTCCTGGAATTTAAACGCAATATCTTTTCAGTGACAAGCTAAACACTAAAACTTTATTCATTTACTACTTGCATTAACTAAATGAAAATTTATGTATATTAATTCTAATTTTAGGTGATATACTAAATAGTAAATTGTTAAAAATTTTCAAAAAATTACCTCCTTTTCACCAAACACAAGAGCACTTGGTTGAAATAAAAGCCAGTAATAGGTCCCAAGAAGTTACCCATTCTTTTAGTCCAATCTTTTCTTAGAGGGTGAAGGGCATTTTTTGAAATGGTGGGGAGATTAAAAAAGAATTTTATATAACTTTTAACTGTCTTCAAAAGTTCCTGGTGAAGTTTCACTAAAGTGCACTTTCATGAAGATGATAGTCAGTGGTTTAAAGTAGTAGTTCTCAACCTTTTTAGCTCCATGACCCTCAAAAAGTAAAAAAAAATTATATAATGAATATTTCATTATTGGGGGGGTCACCCCCCCCCCCCAACATCAACCCAATGAAACCTAGTTAAACTATTTAACTGCGTTGATAGTGACAGGGATGAACATGCATGTATGAAGTGTATAAACATGAGCGATTTACAGGTTCTAACTTAATGTGTATCTACTCCTTGTAATTTTGTCTGCTTGCATAATATTCGCTGTGAGAGCGTCATGCTCAAACATGCATATGATACGTTTCAACACATTGTGCTCTTAGCAATATAAAAGTGTGTAAGGGATTGCAAAACTTCAGTTTAGTTTCGAATACGAAGCATGAATCTGGTACCTTTATTTAAGTTATTAAAAGCATTGTTTCATTGAAAATAATAATAATTGAGGTTTTGGTTTTTTTGGGTGCGGTCAAACAGTGTAACTATTTATTTTTTTTTCAATTAGATTCTTATGCAAAATGGATAAATTTGTGAAAAATTGAAGTGAGCCATGTACATCCAATGAATCAACTGTTAAAAAACAAGATTGTACATTGACAATTAATTAAATTATGGTTTTACCTCATTCGCTGAAAAGCCACAGTCCATTGTTTGCTTTCAAGTCCTCTCTGATGAAAGCATGAAGCCATACAAAATTCATTTGACACTTGGAAACTAAACATCTGGATCATAAAAGCAAACCCTTGGAATTCTTCGAAAGAAAATTACAAACTTTGAGAAATCAACATTTCTATTTGCATATCAAGCCATACTGATAAAAGTAGAGTTGAAGCATCTTACCTCAAAGCTAGTGGCAGCTCATGTATAGGCACTGTTGAACTGCAGAACCTTTATTTCCACTTGATATTATTGATAATATTTAATATAATGAGTACGTTTTTCTTTAATTCTTTCTTTATATTTGTGCAATATATAATCCTTAAGCTTAATGTCAGTAGCCACCCCCAGTTTATGAAAAACATACAAAAATCTTTGCATGGAACTGTGTGCTTCACAGTTCCAGCAGCATGGTGTTAGGCTGTTGTCCACATATGCACACAGGAAGCTGCACGCAAGGGAGAGAGAGAGAGAGAGAGAGAGAGAGCACTGTTGCTCCCTCAGTGCCAACCCTAGTGTGCTGGTAGAAGGTAGTTTTTTTTACTCTGTGTGTGTATGGAACATTCCTTGTTCGTGGCCTTTTCTAATTTAGTCAGTGGAAGGAATATGAAAGCAGTTTAATTGTTTTTTCAGTAGTAATCAGAAGATGGCGGAAAGCAAGGGCTCTTTGATTGCTAAATCTGTTCAAAAAATATGCTGGATGGGCGAAAGAGAAGGCAGTTAGTAAAAACTAATTATGTATTTGTTTCTGTGTACATAGATGTTTAAATTAAGCAACATTGGACCATCGTGTTTTTAAATTCATTTTATTAAATTATTTAACTTTTTTCCTGTTTAGCCTCTGGGAATCACCGTCAGGTATTACTTCAAAGGATGATATGTATGAGTATAACTGAAGTGTATTATCTAATAATACTAAAAAAATATTATCTGTATTGACATTTTGTTATTTATTCAGTTAAACCGAATAAAGTTTTTGAGCACAAAGTACTTAAGGTGATAAAGTGTTGAATTAGATTATCATCCTGCTTCCAGCTATTTATTCTATTTGATTAATTTTTTGATTTAATTCTTTTATTTTACAGAAAACTTTAACCATGACCTTGAAAAGGTCCAGAAAAAAATTTTCTAGAGCAGCACTCCCACTAATTTTAGCTATGAGCCGCCACTGCTCACGGCATTAAATAGTTAGATGTTCAAACTCCATGCAATCACAGTAAGCATTAGATTGCCTGCTGCATTTGATATGGTCAGTGTTTTAATTGGTGTGGAAGAAACAAAAAAATTTACACTTTCTAATGACACAGTATCCAGGTGAATCGATGACATAGCTAATGTTTGCAATCAGAAAATTAAGCGAGTTCAAGTAAATATTTTATTATTCAATTTGATGAATTAATAGATGTGACAAAAAATTCTCAGTTCTTATATTTTGTGAGATATGAATGCAATAGGGGCAGATCAATCAAAGAAAAAAAATTATCAATAATAAAACAATAAAAAAAATACACAGATCGAATTGGGAACCTCTTCTTTTATTAAAAATTGTAATATAAAAAATTAAAAAACATGACTGCCAAAAAAAAATTGCTCTTTAATACAGAATAATCACTAATATAGGGTAATTAAAGAGTGTTTGGGTGGATATTTTGTATACAGTATAATTTTATTTAAAATATATATATATATACATAATGAAAAAATTATAATTTTATAAAGCATATAATTTTATATTTAAAAAATCTGAATTTTATATATAGCCTATGATACTCCTGGTAACATAAGGATTCAATGCAGGGTCATACATCTAAATCAATTCAACTGTTGAGCTGCTATGGTGGAACAACCATACATACACACACCCTTTTTGGACAGTCATGTACAAGTAAATATGTTTTTTTTACAGATCAATACCTGGTCATGCAACTGGACAATGTCTTTTAGATGTTTTTTATGAATACTAAAAACTATAATATAGATTGGAAAAAATGTATTTCAGTATATACTAATGGTACAAAGGTGATAACAGGAAAGACAGTGAATTTCTGAAAAAATTAAAAGATCCGTCTTATATCAAGGGCGGAATGGATGCACTGCTTCCTTCACAGACATGCTCTTGCCACAAAAACTATGCCAGAAAATTTCAAATAAATTCTTTGTAAAGTTGTAAAAATGTTTGATTTTTATTAAAAGTCGACCATTACAGAATAGGCTGTTTGCTAAACTACGCGATGATATGGGTGAAAAGAAAAAAATCTCTGTGTTAATCTGGTTATTGGAATTGCGAGATGAATTAATAATATTTTTTTGCAGGATAAACAAACGCCATTCTCAATGTTTTTTACGGAATAATGAGCATATTTTGCAGTTGGCTACTTAGCTGATGTATTTTCCCTTTTAAATGACTTGAATGTGAATTTACAAGGACATGATAAAAACATTTTATTAATAACAAAGTGCTTTCAATAAGAAGTTTGATATCTGGATAAATCGCTTTCAAAACAAAAATTTGATATGTTTCCACTCACTTCTGATTATATTGAGAAAAATTTGGATGAAGAAGACACTATTACTCACTACAGTTTGGATAGCATGAAGTTGCATTTACGTGAGCTAAAAATTCAGTTGGTGGAATATTTCCTGGAAGATAAAAATGATTTCTCGAAAAGATGGATACTGAATCCATTTAGTGAAAATGTTGTTGCAGCTGCTAAGTTACCAACCGAGATTCACAACCGGCTCATTGAAATGCCTGCCGATAAAATGTTACAACTGCAATTCACAACTGAAAATTTTGATACGTCTTGGTTTGCTTGTCGAAGTGAATATAGAAATTTAGTCATAGAACCATTGAAAATATTAATTCCTTTCACCACATCTTATCTCTGTGAAAAGGACTTTTTATGTATGATTGCGCTAAAAACTAAATATAGGAACTGTCACATGCACGTGCACACACAAATTTGAAGCTATAATTAAATTTTTTTTTTTTCAATAACCGTGAACTTAACAAGTGAACTGCCTCAGATTAAAGGTGTTTTCAAGTAAATATACGTCCTTGTAACTTTTTTTTTTTAGAATATATGACTTTAATGAAAAGGCATGATTACTTTATTTATTTTGAAGCTTTGTTACAAACTTAGCTTATAATATGATGTAACTTGAAATTAACAATTAACTAATTACAACAGTTCATATTGCCTCATCAATAAAAACATGAGTACAGCAATTCTGTAACAGGTTTTGGACAAAATGAAGTTAAAAGCAATGTAAAAGCATTTTACATTTTGCATTTTCTGAAAAAGCAAATTCTTTTATGTTTCTGTATATTTTATAGTATAAAATAAGGAGTGCAAATAATTAAAGTTATGTTGATTTCCTCTTCTGCTAAGCAAATATTCCACCTGTTTGTCCGGTTGGTGGCACTAACTTCTTTCTTCCATTTAATACAATCAAAAACATCATTATTTATCAGTTTTACAGTGTTCATGACCATCCTTAAATTTTTACTATCTTTGGTTGTCCTCTATGTCACAATCCAACAATCTCCACGTTAATACAAATGTGTTTATACTATTTAATCTTTTCTTCACTCATTCTATTATTGATCAAAATTTCCAATAAAAGCTCTATTTTTTATAATTTGTTGCATTGTTCTATCTAGTAAGATTAGCAGACCATACAAGTATTGCAGTTTTTATTTCATTAAAATTCATCACCAGCCAATATTCAGGTCTATTGAAAATCATTGAAAGACTAAATAAATCTTTGATCTCAGGTACAGTTATCTTTTATCACATAGAATGGATTTTACCTCTGTCAGTTACAGCTAAGGTGTCTGTCCTTCTAATTTTAAAACAGCAATTAAGGATAGTTAAAATTATAAATCTTAAGATTATTGGTTTGTTTTATTTATGTTCCACTGATACGTATTATTTATTCATTATTTTTGATTGTGTTTCTTTCTATAGTAAAATAAGAAAATTGGTCCCCTGGTGAAGACTAGTAAATCAGAAAATAAGAAACCTAATACTCATTGAGAAGGGATCTAGAATGAAGAAATTATATAAAAACTTTATCTATATATTTTTTTAATGTTAGAATTACAGAATAATGATCCATGAAATCACCAAGAATAAATAATAGTAGACCTACTAAATATCGCTAATGGAAGAAGATACAAAATCTTAAGTGTAAAGTATAAAAACTCTAAATACAAATTACAAAACTAGTGAAAATAAATAACATAATAAACAAAGCGAAAAGAATGATAAACAGTAACAAACCATATTGTTGGTTGGATGTCTACTAAGCTTATGTCTTAAGAATTTATACCTGTAAATAATTATATTTTCATTTGTAATCTGTTAATTTTGTGGAATAAAGATTATTATTATTTTTATTATTTAAGTGATTAAAAAAAATAAACAGTACAAATTAAGACGGTATAAATAATTTTTTTACAATTTTATGAGAATATCAGGAGTCAAGATAAAATTAATACAAATACAAAATATATAAAATACATAATACAAATTAATTAATGTTTAATTAATAAATTAAAAATTATTAAAAAGCTAATTTTATGTTATAAAAAAAATTATCATAAAATGATAATAAATGCTTGTATAATAATTACGCTCATATAATGCACAATGATGATAATTATGCACGTATTTTTAGAATCTATCTATAAGTTAGTAACAGGGTATAAAAGAACGGAAAATTAAAAAAAAAACATAAATAAATCCCGAGTATTAATGAACAACATTTGTGGGAAAATGAAAGTAGATGTATGATTCAAATCGACCTTGATTACAATAAAAAAACTTGTTAATCTGTGCAATTTTAATTGCACAGATTAATTATTATTATTTAAAATAATAATAAAAAAATAAATATACTTATACATGAATAATAATACCACCATTAATGTAATTTTATTTTTATAAATGTGGTTTTATTCTTAATAAGGAAGAAATTAAAATACAGTGATCGGCAGTTATCATACGCCAAGAATTTTATTAAAAAAAAAAAGTTACATATGTAACTATTAAGTGAAAAACATAATAGTTTTGCACGTGTGTATACACGCATGAAAATAACATACAAATATGTGTTCAACAGTGTGAATATAATTTTTACGCTACCTTTATTATATTATTATTATAGGTGTAAAATTGACTGTTGGCTTGTTTGTTCCGCATGCGTTCCTGTACCATTCATCTGATTGCGATGGCGAGTTGTACGCACGCCCGCGATGGTTTCTGAATAAGTTTGGAACCGCTGGGGTTCAGATATTTAGAAAAATTTAATCTCATAATAACTATCTGAGGAAGTCGATATTGCCCGATACAGATAACGACAGTCAATATCTGTCAATGTAACTACTACATTAAATTTTGTAAAATAAGTTTTAGGTTATTTATTTATACGTTTTTTAATGATTTTAATCCTTTATTAGTTATATTTTTTATGTTTTTTTTTAATAATGAGTTTAATGAATACAGAGGGGCCCAGGGTGCTCAGCCCCTGGTTAGAGCAAGGGCAAGTGAAACGAGCCTTGACTGGCTAAACATCCTTGATCGGGACGGAAAATGCAAGTAAACAAATAGTGCGGCGAAGTCGCGACGGGTCTGCTAGTGTTTCATTAAAAAACTGAAGTAAACAGTCTCACTGTCTTCAAAAATATTATTTATGCATTTTTTATTTTTATTTTTTAACTCAAAGCTGAAAAACAATTCTCTAGCAATTTTATTTTTAACAACCATTTTAGTTAGAAGTGGATAATATATTCATGTGATTTCTGATTTCTTTCACTATTTAATTGTTTTACAAAGTTATAATCGCTGATTGGAAATGACTTACTCTAAAAGGATCAGAAGATCAGATGATAAAATTAACATTGAAAATAATATTTCAACTAACTGTAGAAGTAACTTGTAAAATCATTGAAATATTTGGAAAGTTTGATTATTTGGAACTGAAGCTATATAGAGGAGTCTAAGACAAACAGAGTTTTTGTAAAGATGAATGATTATTATCAGTAATAAGGATCTCAATTGAAATCAGGAATAACTCTCTCAAATGTTTTGTGTAGAATTTGTTATATGTATGAATGACAGGTGATCAAAAAGAGTAAAGGAAATAAATGGATAGCATTTTTTACAAGTGGTTAAAGAAAGAAAAGGAGAAAGACAAATGAGAAATGAGAGAGGATTAAGAGAAAGAAGAAGATATTAAGAATAATAGGAGAGAAGCATATTGTTAAAGATTAAAAGAAAGAGAAAAATATCATGCTTTGGGCAAATCCTATGTCTTCAGCAAATATTACTTCATAGGAAAAAATGGAAGAAAGGAGAGAACGAGTAAAATGATTGAATTTTTTTGTTGCTTGTTCTGAAAGACCTTGTAAGGTAATGCAATCAAATATCAGTAAAAAAAAGAAATATATATATATATATATATATATATACAATTAACCAGGCAGTACGCTTTCGCACGTAATGCAAACTGATAATTTTTTGCCTGTTTTTAACAGTTTAACAGTACACAGAGCCAAATTTTGTAAATTTACACTGGTCTGTGCACATTGGTGTTGAGGAAGGCCACAAACACGATGATTATCCACAGAAGTCAGAGGCTCCGACCTGCATGAACTGCCAAAGGTTGCACAAGAATCATAAGCACTCAATTGCTAGTAGAAAATGCAGCTGTTTCTTGTGGGCAGATGAGCTATACTTTAAATCTCTTGATGGTTAAGTTAATTTTTTGCCTGTTTTTATTTCCTCCAAAATGTAATAAAAATTATTAATAATATTAGTAAATAAATAAAAATTATCAGTTTGCATTATAGTGCACATACATACTGCCTGTCGGGTTAATTGTCTGCAATAACTTGATTGTTTGTGAACGGATTTTTACAAATTAAGGGTCATTTTGTTCAAATAAAATGCTTAATAAATTTAGTAATAAGATTAACCAAAAAATAAGAAATAAATAATTGTAAAGAGATTCTTTTTAGTGAGTACACGTAAGATGTGTATGTATGGATGTACATCAGTTTCATTAGTATTACAATTTAATTTATACACATACCTGCAGTATAAGATGTTTTAATTCTTGGTCAGAAAGAAAAGCTGGTTTATAATGACCTTCAGTATATGATTGTACAGCTCCACGTATTGTTTTTAAATGTTGTACAGCCATCCTCAAAACAGTTAACTTATCTAATTTACGTGACATCGCGTGACACATAGGAACCATCGCTGATAACTCTGTTATATATGTGTTCATCTTATCACGGCGACGTTTTTCAATTTCACTGTGATTTTGCCTGCAACAATACAAAATCAAATATTTATAATAATAATGTCAATAAGAAATATGTATTAGATATGGATGTGCACAATAGGTTTTATGTAATTAATACTAGTTACAATTTTAAAGAATTTGGTATGAATGAATTATTTCAGTAGTTGGTAGAGCATTAGTTAGCACAGACTGATATCTAGGGTTCAAGCTCTGATATGATAACCTTTATTTCCATTTGTTTTAATGTAATTCTAGTCCATATTTGCAATATATCAGAACTATATCTGTACTAAACCTTCCAGAGAGGGTCAAACAGAAATGATTATTATCAAATGCTACGTAATTCCATTGGTAAGTGAGAGTTTTCATGTTGAAAACTTGAGGTTGTCCTTGGATGAATGTTAAATTTTTAAGGCAAAAGAAATTGTATCGTAACATAAGTTTAAGCTGATGAACAAAAAATTGTGATACGTATTGTGCTACTTCTATCCTACGTAAAAATTGCCTGATGTCTTGAAAGATTGTGAGTAAAATGGGAATCTGCTGAAAGTAGAAGGTCTAGAAGATATTTTCTGGTTGGAATTATTTCTATGTTATGACTTCTCCATAGGTAGTTCATCCTTTGTCACCAACCAAGTTTTTTCTTTGCTTTAATTCCTTCTTTTTCCTTTAATGGTTGAAGGTGCAAACAGGCAAACACATTTTTGATCCGTACTGAAAATATAGGGCACATCAAAATCATTGATGTGGTTATTTGTTGTTACCATAGTATTTTACACTAGTGAAACTTATAACAGGAAGATCAGAAGGGTAAGGAACAAAGTAAGCATGGTTTTATAAAATATTAACTTCTTAATACTTATGCTGTAGAATTAAACAAAACAACTGATTTTTTTTTACTGAGATATCTTTCTAGGTAGGTTGCATTTAATGGTATAATTTTATAATGATGCTAACATTATACAATCTGTGATTGCGTGTTAGTTTCTGAACTTCATGTATTTGATCCAGCAGTGGCGAAGAGGTGCAGTGAGTGACAGGAGAATATAGAAGGCTGCCCATGGCTTGCTGCAGGTAGGAGTCACATTTGTGGGCTTGCCAAAGAGTCTAAGTAGAAGGAAGAGAGTGAGCATTTATATTCGCAGATTGTCAGGTCATCTCCAGCCATGATAGATACTCAAGAGGTAAGCAGGAAGTCTGGCCTGAAGAGGGGGCTGGATCTTTTTCCTTCGACCTCCTTAATCTCTGATATTGAAGGCTTGGTGGCAGATGTAGGGGTATCCTCCCAGGTGGAAGTTAACCCTTTAGTTGATGAATTCTTGTGGGCTAGGAGCGGACCTGGTAGTTCTGCCCTGCTTGGCCATGAAGTTCATGCCAAATTGGATAACTTGTTCGGTTTTCTGGCAAACCCTAGGAGTGTCAGTGCGGCTACGAAGGATAGATTTTTTACCCCGCCTGAAGTTGTTTTAGGAAGCATTCTCTGCACTTGTAGAAGGATTTAAGAATCTTGTCTCCAAGCCCAAAGAGGTCACAGTGATCCAAAAGTCTGCCCTGACCTCAGTACAACCTAAACAGTATGCTGAAGTAGTCAGTAGAAGACATGAAGTCAGTCAAGTTTCTAAAAAGCCTGAGGTTATTTTTGTTAATAAGGCAGAGGGCTTGACTGTATTCAGTAGTCAATTGAAAAAGAACCTTCAGGTTGCCCTTCACAATAGTCAAAAGGAGCTTAAAATTAGAAACATTAGAGAGACCAGCAAAGGATTAGTTGTAGTTGCAGATGACAAGGAGACAGTCCAGGTGATCATGAAGTCTACAGCCATCAAACAATTGAATGTAAAAGTTGACCCCAAAAAGAATACATAGGCCCTCCATTATTGTTTATGATATTGACCACAGCCTTTCTGAAGGGGATGTTCTGTCCCTAATAAGGGAACAAAACACCAATTTGAACGAAGCCACTTTTAGACGGGAATGTGGGCTGGTCTTTAAAACTGATAGGCGTGATCCCCAAAGATATCATGGAGATTTTGAGGTAAATGCGGACTCTTTCAGCGGTTTACATCTGTGGGTAGATTATTTGTTGAGTTGGATCCTGTCGATTCAAAGAATACCTTGATGTTCAAAGATGTTTTAAGTCTTGCAGGTATGGCCACAGAGCCAAATTTTATGAATTTACACTGGTCTGTGTGCATGTGGTGAGGAAGGCCACAAACGCGATGATTATCCACAGAAGTCGGAGGCTCCGACCTGCGTGAACTGCCAAAGGTTGCCCAAGAATCATAAGCACTCAGTTGCTAGTAGAAAATGCAGCTGTTTCTTGTGGGCAGTTGAGCTATACTTTAAATCTCTTGATAGTTAAGTTTGGTCAACTGAATGCCCAGGGTGCTTATGTAGTCCAAGTTAAGTTAGGTGAAATTGTTCAGCAATGGAGCCTCAATTTTATTTTCCTGCAGCACCCGTATGTGAGTAAGGGCGATCTGTCAGGTTTTTATGGCTGGAAAAAGTTTTATGCAGAACACAATAGCATGTCTGCTCTCCTGTGTAGGAAGTCGTTTGATAATGTCTTTGTGTGACAGGTTTCTGATACACATCACGCAGTGGTCGGGCTTGTCATTCATGGTTAGGACTTGATTTTTGTCAGCTCATATGTTCAGTATAGGGATCTCATTGAGAAACATCTAGCAAGATGGGATAGGATCCTTAGATTGATAGGCAATTGTCCAATCCTTATAGGCGCTGATGTTAAACGGCTCTTTGCAAATTATCACAGGGAAAGGGCCAGGTACTAACATTGTATTAGGTCCTCTAAGCGTAATTCCTGGTGCAAATTTGTTCAGGAGCAAGAACCCTTCCAAAAAGAAAAAAAAAAATTTTGCTAAAATTTGTTCAGAAATAAGGAGCCTTAGGGTGTTGTGTACAGAGTCCTTGGACATAAGCGTAGGAAGTCCTTTTATCAGCCCTTTCAACTCAGGATGGTGTTGTGATAGACAAAGATCGTGTCCTCCACATTTTGTTAAATGATCTGCTTCCTGATGACACTGAGGCTGGTGAGACTTTGTATCACCGATGTCTCTGGCGAGAAATTGCTGAGTTACATACTAAGGTGCAGTGAGATTACCAAGGCGGAGGTTCGTCAGGTTGTCTGCCGTATGGCATGACATAAAGCCTCCGGATATGACTGTATCATGGTGGAACTCCTTGTTCGATCGTTGTCCGTGATTCTCGGTACCCTGACTAGGGTTTTTAATAGGATCCTTTTTGCTGGATATTTCCCAGTATGTTGGTAGCATGGAGAACTGACGGCTTTTTACAAGTGGTGAGAAGGACTCTGCTGTTAGTTCTTCTTATCGGCACTTGATGCTCTTGCCTGTAATTGGAAAGGTTTTTGAGAAAGTTTTATATCTCCCGTATTATTAGTAGGTTAACTACCGAGCACTTATTGATGGACAGCTAATATGGCTTTCAGCCCGGCAAGAGCACGGAGGACGCCATATTGAAGATGATAAATATTGCTTCCTCCAGTCAATGTAGATCTGTGTTAGGTGTTTTTCAGTATATATCCGGGGCTCTTAATAGCTTATGGTGGCCCTTTGCCTTGTTTCAAATGCAGAAACGTGGTTGTACGTGGAATGAAATAAAGATTCTCTTAAGTTATTTCAGCCATTGAACCGTCGTCGCCCTCTGTGATGGCAGCTCATTAGTAGGGAAGACCCTATCCAAAGGGTGGTTTTGGCAACGAACCTCGGTTAATTCAAAAGCAGTGATTGCTGAAGTCGAGTGGCGGAGCCGCTGTCGGCGGAGGAATGACTGCGCTACCGAGGGCATGGTTGTCCATGCAGCCGTGAGGTGTGGCACTGTCTTGCCAAGGGCGGTCTTCAGGAATGATGTTTATAATGGAATGTAGGTCTGAATTTTGTTGTATCTTATAAAACATTTTGAAAGGTATTAGTTAAGCATTGTATTGACTCGTTACTTAGTCAGTGGTTGAGGCATTTACAGTCACAAGCATTGCTATTAAAATTGGACTAGGCGCGGGGTTCGCGCTTCCGCGTTTCGGTTAGCTAGTTCAGAGGACTGTAGGAAAAGAAGAGTGAAGATATCTGAAAGAAACCTAAAGCAAAGATGTTGGCTGAGATAATACTTTTTACTGATGTAAATGTCTGCTGAGGCATTTCCATTGGTGGCATCCCAATTGAGGCCTGGCTGATGACTTGAGATGTAATCAGTTAGAGGATCTAAAGACGACCTCTGATAAAGCCCATCAGGGCTCAGAACAGAGGGGGTGGTGTGGCGACCGGAATCACCACGAGGTGGGTGTCTTCCCCTACAGAGTTGGGATGCTATCATTATCTTTCAACAAGGATAAGGGAATATCATATAAGCTGTTACATGTCCAATAGTATTTTTTTATCAATATTTATATGACCATCTTATACTTCTTCTTTCTTATTTGTAGCGTATACCTCTTGAGAATCTCTCTTTCTTCCAGCAAATTTCAAGAACTGTTTTATACTGTACATCACATTCCACTTTACAAAAGTGTTTAAAGTTAAATCTCTGATTAGATTAATTTAATTAGCAAAATTAGATCTTGGTTAAACAATTTCTGATAAAAGTTGGATTTACTATCATTTAATCTACTATGACTACTCTATTTCTACATATTTTGAAAATTGTTTATTTTATTTCAATATTATAATATACCGACTTATAAGAAGTTGTGACTTATAAGGTGCTGTGATGTTGAATTGTGAATATGCTTACAACAAGCTTAATTGCAACATAACGAATAAGGTTTCACATTGAAAAACGTTTTTCTACCATGCCCTGGTGGAATCTCTACTGAATATAAGGTACGTCAAAAGTAATGTTAAATCTTATCCTAAATCTATCTACCTTGGTAATTAGTGGGGAGGGAAAAAGATTCTTCAGTGCAATATGTCAATTATAAACTACTTAAAATTTTTACAAATTTTCCTCTTATCACAGATACCAATATCATACGATATTTCTTCATAAATTTATGCCCAATGTAATGTAGCTTACATTCAAATAATGTTGTATGGATTTCTACAAATATACTGTTCTTTCTTATATCATATACTGTTCTTTCTTATATCAGTTGTAAATATCCATTTTATTTTCATCTTTATACTTATAATTGATTATTGCTTCATAAATATATAATGATGAATATATAATTGATCTCTTACAGATTGCTAACAGGTTTCATATTTCCTTATTCCTAACATATATTTAATGGCTTTCTTCTGTAACAGAAACTTCTTAAATTTTATTCAGATATCTTGTTCAAAACAGTGTTGTGTACTGTATTAATTGTAGTACTGAATCAATCTACTAACATCAACCAAGATACTATTAGTCTTAGAGCAAAGGTATTTGAGCATATTATTAGGTCTTTTAAAAAAAAAAATGTAATCTATATTGTCAAAAGAATTTATTTTTAATTAAATATAAGAACTTCATTAGTGTTCTAAAATAAAACTGTTCAACAGTTTTATTTTCTATCATGATATTTTTGTCATTATTTATTTAATCATTTTCTATTTGTTTTTTCATTTTTTTCTATACAATCAGACATTGAATAGTTAAATGTTTATGTATGAAATTATTTGTCTCTCTAGTGCATTTACATTAGTCTGTATGTGTTATTTTCTGCAAAATTATTGTTTTAAAATATTAAAGTAATTTAAAGCTATTTTACATCCCCCATATAATAAAAGTAAGGTAACATTATTATTTTTTTTAAATTCTGAGATAAATAAAAAACCAAACATATTATATACAACTAATGAGTGCCTTTTATCATAAAAGTTAATAATATTAGATTTATGTAATAAGGTGCAGTATCTGAATTTGGCTTTTACTACATTGGGTACAAGTGAATGGTTGATTGATAGAGAAAGGAGTATGAGATATTTACACCATTACCTGCCAAGTTTTTTTTATTGTTTTGTCTTGCTTTATCGATATTTCAATTATGTGCTTTAGAAGGGAAAATTTTTTTTTTTCATATTTATCATATATTTGAACAGTGAACAGTAAATGAAAATTCTGGCCAATTTTTTTTTTATGAAATTTCCATAACCTTATTTTCAAGTTCATCCATAAAAGTATGGGAATTAGCATCATTACATTATCATTTCAAATGCTGTGTAATTATAAATGAAACAGAAAGTCCAAAAAATGTATGCATTGTTGTTATTAGCACATGGGTTAAGCTGATATTTTTTTAAAGGTTGATTAAGTTATTCAGTAAAGCTGAAGGAATCTGGTAATAATTTAAAATGAATTATATGCAGGTGTATTTAATATATATAAAAAAATTTGTAAAATACACATTAATATTTTAAGAAGAAACTTAAAAATAAATAAATATCTTATCTGAATAAACATTTTGATAAGAAATTATTCAAGTAGTAATTTAAAAAAAATATATATAGTTAGTAATTCTTTTTTAAAACAAGTAATGATGAAAACAAGTCATTTGACATTTTTTATTGTAACATTAATAAGTGGCAATTTTATAATGAGTTGTGGAGTGACACATATTATAATACATAGTCTTAATTACTTTAAATTATTCCCAAATTATAGGTAAAACCTTTACACCTACAAAATTTTACCTGTTAAAAAAACTACATACAAAATCATTAAATGAAAACTTCTTTTTCTTTTTAAATTAATTAAGAAAATTATTTGTAAACATGTTTCCAAATCATTTTTAAACTATTGTGAAGCTCTTCTATCAATGTGCAAATGTATATTATAACAAAATCAGTTAAAGAATTATAGAATGTTTTCTAATGGGCAAAACTAAACCCCCTCCCCAAAATTAGCTGGACCCAATGATTGATTAGTACCAATTAAAATGATGATTAGTATAACAAATTACTGATTTTTTTATACAATATGTTTTCCACCGTGTTTATTTTATAATCTTTACTTTGTAAACTTCCTACTTCAAACCAACGATTTCCAAATGGTTCACAGGATCAAACATGACAGGAAAAAGCTATGAAAAGAACAGATAAGAGAAATGTTTAATGAACAGATGTAAGCCCTAGGGAAAATTACAACCTAATAATTCTGCAACACCTGAAATGTCTAAGTCTGCATACTGTAAATTGATGAGTGTGAAATAAGGTAAACTGCTGAACATAAAGTCCATATTCAATAAAGCAGTTCTTGTACATCACCAAATTTACGAGTACTGGGTGAAGTTCATTGCATGCTTTTGGTATTTATTAAAGGTTAATAATTATAGCAATGAATATTTAAAATAATACTAAAAAAAAAAAAATGAATAGTTATTACTCCAATATAACAGTTTGTTACTACATATGTAACAAAAGAAATTGGTGGTTCAGTATTCATCTGGGAGAAAAATGATGGGGAAAAAATTTACCAAAACAGTATCATAAAATTAAAAAAAAAATATTTATTAAAGAGCAAATAAAGTAAGAATTCATCCAAATGCAGAAAGCCTACAGCTTGACAAAGAGCATATTTGTATACAACAAAAAAATGAACATCTAGGGTAGGTAAGATTAGGCATTACTCCACAGTAATCTGATCTGAAGTCTTGCATGGTGCAGAATTCATAAGACTAAGTCAGGGATAAATAGAAAAAAAAAGAAGAAATTGGCAAGAAAAGGTTGAGAAAAATATTTATGAAAAAAGATAAAGGTTACTTGATTATAACAACTGATACAGTAACTAATCAGTAACTAAACATTATAATCAAGAGGTTATAATCAGGTAAGGTTAATCAGTAACTAAAGGTTACTGATTATAGAAAACAGTTGTAAAAACAATGAACTCTACCTCAATAAGGCAGATTCACAGATGCCATACGAAAACAAAGATATCTTTTAAGGACAGTTAAGAAAATGAAAGACTAACCAAAAAAAGTTGACAAATATCATAGAGACAAAACTAATGGCTCAAACACATCAAAGAAAATCTTAGAACTGCAGGTATAGAACATAAAGATACAGACAACAGAAACATATTCAGAAAAATGGTACCAGACTATGAAAGAATTAGTCCAGAAAGTAATTAGAGAGTCTAGTAATAAGAAATGTTCAGAAAAGAGAAATAAACAACGCAGCTTGAATGTGAAGGAGACTTTGAGGAATAGGAAAAGAAATTAACAATTAAACATAGTCCTACAGTTACCGGTGAATATCTTTAAAAAAAAATTAATTATGATCAGTCTAAACTAATACATAAAAATAATAATTACTAGTCTATAGAAAATATTCATGTACCTACCTACATGAAGGTAAAGAATTAATAAAATCAGAAGAACATAAAATAACAATTTTGAAGTATTTAATGAAAGATGTTTCTATAAGTATATATTAAAAAGTATTTAAAAAATCCATTTTTATTTAACTATAATCATTATTTAAAAGTTCATCCACACAGTAAAACATGAAATTCATAAAAGGCAATCTTTAAATTTATTTTTAAACTAATTAACTGAAATATCTACATTATAATTTATTAAAAAATGATAATGAAAGTCCTCTCTAATAGCCAGAAGAATTACACTGTGTAACAAGAAAAATGTTCTTTTGTCTAGTTTGAGAAAATTTTTTATAGTTATTTATTTGATTTGAGAAAATCGTAAGAAAATATAATAAGGTACTGATTACACTGATCAACAATGATTTTGTTAAATAAGAGTGAATAACTGATTCTTATAGTATTTTTCATGCTGATTTCGAACAATAAAATCAGAATTCTTCTATCTGGCTTAGTTTTTTTTGATAACTTTCTTATTTTCAGGTACTACCATGCATGAACTCCATAAGCATAGCATTTTGTGAACGTATTTTATTACTTTATTTGTCAAACATATTTATAGCTTTTGTTTATTTATTACAGTCCCTTAATTATTATCACATTGATCTGTTAGATATTTGTCTCCATTTTATTATTTACACACTAATTAAAATGAACAAGAATGTGACTCATTCTTCCTATTTTCATCTTACTATGAACATATCATCCACTCTATAGTTATTTCTGTTGTTATTATATTTACTTATACATAACTGTTGTGCAGACTAGAGAAATATTTTTAATTCTCATACAAGTGTGAGTTCTCACGTGTGTAACATTCAGTTTTGTAGCTGGCTTTTGTTCAGGTAAGTGTACGTTTATTAGCTGTTTATATAGTGTTTATTTTAAACAATATTAGTCATTATAATATATTAATAATGCCTCACAATCAAATTAATTGCATAAATCATCTAAACAATTTTTACTACATCTATGGTGAGGTAACGAAGTTTCAGAAAAAAAAAATATAGTCATTTGAACTATATTTTGAATGTAAATTAGGTGATCAGGAAAAATCTTCGGCTCCTCATATTTGCTGTGCTTCTTCTGTAACATTGTTGACTGGTTGGCTAAATGGATCTTGTCATATGCCATTTACAATTCCAATGGTTTGGAGAGAACCGAAGGATCACACCACAAATTATTTTTGTGTAATAAAGATATCTGGGATAACAGCTAAAACTAGACTTACTGTTAAATACCCTGATATTCCTTCTGCTATGCGACCAGTGCCACATTCTATTCCAGTACCATCAGAAACATGGTACTTAGATAAAATGTCGAATCTTGTGCTGACTTATCAGGCAATGAAGAAAGAGATCCAAACTTTTTAGAAAATACATATACTGAACGACATTTAATAAATCAGTCAGAATTAAGTGATTTGGTTCATGATCTACATTTATCAAAGAATCGAGCAGAAATACTGGCATCAAGACTAAAAAGATGGCGTCTTTTATAACCAAACACTAAAATCAGTGCCATGACAGACAGTCAGGATTTGCAATTCTTCTCTCAGTATGAAAACTTATACTGTAATGATGTGGACTTTACTGAAAGGTTTGGAACATATGCACCATCCTGACGAAGAGTTTTTATTGACTCGTCAAAGCTTAGTTTGAAAGCTGTTCTACTTCACACTGGAAATAAATACCATTAGGATATGCTATTCACATGAAGGAGTCTTATGAAAATGTGAAACTTGTACTGAGGAGGATTCAGTGTGAGAAATATTTATGGGATATTTGTGGCGATCTGAAAGTAATAGTGCTTTTACCTGGACTGTAACTTGGATACACTAAGTTCTGTGTTTTTTGAACAGCGATTGAAAAAACCATACGTAAAAGAGCAATGGCCAAAGAGAGAGATACTGGCTGACTGTAGGAGAGAAGAATGTTGTTAATCAGGTATTAACAAAACCAGAAAATTTATCTTTTGCCACTACACATTAAGCTAGGTTTATTCAAAAATGTTGTTAAAGCAATGGATTGTATGGTGCAGGTTTTCAGTTTCTAAAAAACAAATTCCCTAATATAAGCAATGCTAAAATAAAGGAAGGTATATTTGTAGGACCACAAATAAGAAAACTAATGAGTGATCTGGCGTTTGAAGAATGTTTGAATGACTTGGAGGTTGCTGCATGGAAATCATTTCAAAATGTAGTATACAACTTCCTTGGATGGCCAGTAACTACAGAGAACTTGTGAGTGAACTCCTTCAAAACTACAAAGAACTTGGCTCCATGTCACTCAAAATCCATTTCTTATAGGTCACATTTTGAATTTTTCCCTAACAATCTCACCACTATAAATGATAAACATGGAGTTGCTTTCAACAGGAGATATCTACAATGGTAACACGATACCAGGGAACATGGAACTCAAAAATGTCAGCTGACTACTGTTGGAATCTAAAGGGGGATCTACTACAGAAAATTACAACAGAAAATCCAAAAGAAATAGATTTTAGGTGAGTATAAAATGCATGTAATATATTGTCATATTACGTTCACCATACATTTTCTGTTTCTAAAGAAATTTCAGTTACAAAAAACTGAACCTGATAGAAAAAATTTACTAACATATATGAAATCAGCATAAAAAAATACTATAAGAATCATCCATTCATTCTCATTTAACAAACAAAAAATTTAATTTTGTTGATCAGTCTAACTGCTGACAATGGTGAATGAGTAAAGTTAATAAAAAGAAAGAGATTAAAAAACAACAATTGATAGGTTAATTAAAACTTAAATCACTCCAAATAAAATACTTATGTTATCAACTTAAAAGATAAGTCTTTTTTTTTGTAGATTCGTCAATCAATTTGCGATTAAATAAAATTAAGAAAAAATGTATTTTCTTTTCTCAAACAACTTAAAAAATGTAAGTATACTTAACTGAGAAATATAAATCTCACAAATACAAATAAGAAAAAATAATTTAAATGCATATACTTTTAATTATTAACAACATTGATACTAATAACATTAAATATTTTTAATAAATTACATTTGTCTGATCAGTCAAATAACTCATGGACCCTGCTCTACTTGAGAGAAAACTGTTTATTTACTTTATTCTTTTTTAGATGTTTAATTTTTATTTTTAATTCACCACATAAACTTATAGTTTGCAGGAATAAGAGATTTATACTCTAAGAAAAATACAAAACCTGATTAGGATTCAAAAGTTGTTTGAAGTTCTACCAAATTGGAACCTGATTCTTTGAATTCGAAAAGGTGATCATGAATTATGATTTTTGGTAAAAATAAAGCCTCCCATAAAGCCTCAGGACTCCATGAGGCAAAATTTTCAAAACTATATTGTCGTATTCACATCTTTTTTTTCTAAGAGTGTTTTAATTTTAGCTCTAAGCATTAAATTAAGTATTGTCAAAAGCATCCTTCTCCTTAGACTCTATGATTAAAAAAAGATAAATGATTAAAAATCCATAATAAAATAAAAGATAAGATTAAGAGAAGAAACACCATCTGAATAAAATCTCAGTAGTTTCAAAGGAGTTCAGACCCTGTTTATCCACAAAAAAGTCAAAATATTGTGATCAAACAATAGTTTTCTAAAATTTTCAAAAAGGCTACATCTGTGAGGATGAGTAAAAAAACTAAATGGTTTTAAAGGAATTTAATCCATCCATCAATTAAAGAAAATAAAAAAAACGAATATCCTGGTGATTCATAGTGTTATAACCTAAAGGACCACTCATTACCCAAATAAGGTCACAGTTTTCTTTGTCCCCAAATCAAGAAAGCTGTGCCAGATATTTTGAGGCTTCCAGAATTACCCATGAAAACAAAATAATCAACTAATAATAATAATAATAATAATAAAGGGTCCTGGGTAAGATGAGAACATGCCTTACAATTGATAATTTCATAATAATCAGTACAGCTCAAGTAGTACTTTAGAAATTGAAGTAAATAAAGTAAAGATAAAACATCAGTGGATGAAGTCATATTAATAAATCAATCCATGTATATGCTAAAAATTGTTCTGAGAAGTAGTTATGCTGCATGCTATTGACATTTATTACTAACAACCACAACAACTGATGCAAATTAAAAAAAAAAAATCATAATGTAATTGTTTGTTATGTGCATAACCAAGACGGTTGTAAGTGAACCAACATGAGAAACAAGTCACCCCTTCAATTGATGATGTTCTTTCTAAAGGTAGCAAACATCCCATGCAAAGCTTACTAAAGATATGAAAGTGAAGTACTTCCTATTCTCTTCTTTCTTAACCAAAGATGCTTTTTGTATATCAGCATATTAAGCACACTGAAATGCAGATGTCCAGCTCTACAAATAACATAGAGACTGACTCTACAATGAACATCATTACTCTAAAAAAAACAACTCTGACAAAATCGTTTGGTACTTAGCTTGTGTCATAGCATGTTAAAAACCGGGACAAACAATATAATTCAACGAAATCATACACCCATTTGTTTTTAAAACCATTGTTTTCTGTTAAAAAACAATCTTTATATAAAATACCTCTACTTAATAGGTAATTAAAATGAGTAAATAGATTATAAAATCATAAAAATTATTAACATAGATAAAAATGTAAATAAAATGTAAATAAAAATAAATAAAATTGTTTTATATGTTATTTTTTTTTTTATAAAACTAAAATCATAAAATTTTTCATAAAATCTTTTCCTAAATGTTTAATTTATATAGTAATACTGAGTGTTAATAAAGTTTGGAATCCTTAAATAACATTTCAGAAGTTAAATGTAGAAAAACTAAATTTAACAAGTTCCTAATTCAAAATGATCTAATTTTTTTTTCTTTTTATGAGACCACCACATTTCCAAACCCCTAGGGTGCCTCTATGAAGGGGATAATTCAAAAAAATTTTAATGAAAATTACAAGGTTATGACATCATTTTAAAGGTATTAAAAAATAACAAAATCGATGTAAAAAACTACAGGCTATGATAACCCTAACCAAAATTGCAGCCATTTAATATTTTTTTAAGCTATTTTCAAAAGCGGTCTAAATTACATTTCAAGTAGTAGTCTTACAGTGAAAAACAGACTGTTCTGAGGTAGAAGCATTTGCTAAATTAAATTCTTCTTTGTTTAATGGCTGAAAATTTATTTAAGGGTTCTCAAAGTTTATTAACATTCTGTTTATTGATGACAACGTATTAATAATGAACAAACAATATAATGGCCAGAAAAGAAAAAAGCAACATACTTTAAATACTGTAGAAAATGGTAAATGTAAACTTATAAAAAAAGCTATATCTATATCATAATTAATGAATAAAACTGATAATTAAAATATTATTTCTACAAATTATTTCTCATCAATACTGTTACATATTCTTTGTAATGAAAACATACAACAAAGACACAAGTACAAAATGGACATCTATATACAACAGTTTGTTGTACTAAAAGCAGGTTAATTTAATTTTTTTAAATTTTTTGTTAAAAACAAGTAATGCAGAATACATTGGAGACAGATGCTAATTAACTAAAAACGCAGCATCCACTGATGTGTGAAAAAATAGCCAGGCTAGTTGAATATGATTGCTACTGACTTGAATTTCATTTACTTAAATAATAATTTGTTTAATATTACCTATGGTTTTATTTATTTTTAAAATATACTTAAAAATAAAGAAATCAATACAGAATTGTTATATCACACTATTAATGTCTCTATACAATACAGAGATGTCATAAATATGTATATTTAAATAAATTAGTGGAAAATTCATTTTCAAACAACCTGTAACAATATATAATAATTAAATTAATATTTTGGAGCAGTAACAGGAGATCCAGTCTTTATCAGGCAGACACTTCAGCCTCCACTTAACTTTTTCTTGTAAACCCTCCCAACTGGTCAAAGATAGAAATCCCCTTAAAAAATGCCACAGGTAGAATGAATTATCATCCTGCTAAATATATAGCTGCTCAACTGTTTCTCAAATCATGTCGTGTGGTATTCCAGATGGAGCATTTTTAGCAACTAATACAATTTCCAAGGTACTTGTTAAGAGAAGAAGAGGCTGAGGATAAAAATCATGTAGTGGACTACAGAAACATGGAATAATCAATCCTCAAAGATATTGTAATGGAAAATAAATATAGGTTACTTACTAATATTCTTATAGTACACAGAGATAATGAAAAGATAATAAATACAGCTTACTTTTTATTGTCATCTGTACGCACAGACTTGGCATCGTCACCAGTATCATCATCAAAATCACTGCCCTCACTATAAAAAAAAATTAATTAATCAGGTGATGAATAAATAATATTTATTTACAGTATAAAAATATTCATATAAATGTAAATAATATCAGACTAAATATTATAAAACTATCAAACATTACAGTAATAGATTGAAAATTCTGTCTCAGAAGAGGAGGGCCAATTGAGATAAGAAATATGTAATAGCATTTCTTCAAGTAACTAAGCATAATTTAAATTCTAAAATAAAAAAATTTAAGTGCTGATTATGAATTACATGCAAAATTTTCTTTTATTAATTTTTTACTTATACAATAACATGCTGATGCTATACAATAGTTGCTGATGGATAATAATGCATTTTGTAGCACATGAAAAAAAACAATAACCAACTGGAACTCAAACCCTGAACTTCTGAATGAAAGGTCGGTGCACTAACACCAACCAATCTTAGCCAATCTTAGTCTTGCCAATCTTAGAGACCAGCATTTTGAATGTTATTATAAACTTTTATTATTCATTATTTTATTATTAGATTTTCTTTTTTATCTATATTAAAGTGAAGGTGTAGACAAATCTCCTTTCATAAATCTATTGACAACAATTAATTAACCCAAACATGCTGTAATGAACCATATTACTTTATCATAAAGAAAAATATGATAGAATTTGTTGAAAAAAATCTCCAGTGAACAATTATTATGAAAAATTTATGGTTATAAATTATAATTTAATATTATATTGTAACAAGATATATAATTTGTAATTACAAATTTTTAAAACTCTATTATATTATAAACAAATACTAAAATGTTTTTGATAAGATATTTTATACTTCATTACAATTTAAAAAAAAAAAATCACCCAATTATTATCACTAATGAGAAATTAATTTTTGTAGCATGTGAAAAATGCAAGCATTACTAGAATGGATCTACCAGATGAAAGACACAAACCCAACCACTTCATCACATAGTTTGATGGGGTGACAATGAAATATTTTATAAGTTAATAGGATAAGTACAATTACTGAGATTTTACTCAGTTTTGGCTGATGTATTTCATTTTAAAATATAAATTTGATTATTTTTATTTATCAACTGTTAGTTTATTATAACATACTTTTATAATATGTAATTTTTATTTAGGTTGAAACAGAATTAAATTAATTAGTAAAATATTTTTCATTTTATTGTAAGAACACCTTATCTTGACTTATCAGGACCCAAAACTGGATATGAGATTATCAAAACTTACGTTAACAATGTTAAAAAAAAAACAAAGAACTATGAATATATATCTAAAAATTAAATAATACAATTACTAAACAAATTAAACACTCCATCTAAAAAATACAAATCATAGGGTTATCTACTTAACATAAAAATATGTAACATAAGAATTTTTCATTTTATATTTTAAGAAAATTAACAACAATTTCATTAAATGTTGTTACATTTAGCTGACTGGACTGGTCTAGTGGTTAACTTGTCATCGCAAATCAGTTGTTTAACAGCTGATTTTCAAAGTCAAAAGTTCTGAAGTTCAAATCCTAGTAAAAGTTAGTTACTCTTATATGGATTTGAATACTAGACAGTGGATTCATTGTACTTTGGTAGTTAGGGTTCAATTAACCACATGTTTTAGGAATGGTCTGCCTGAGTCTGTACAAGACTACACCTCATTTACACATCATACATTATTCTCATCTCATTGGGCCATGGAGGGATTGTTTACTGTTTACTAGTTGGAACAGATTACAACATATGCATTAGGAAAATAATTTACTAAAGTAAATTATTTGAATACTAAAAATTTAGAAAATAACAATTACATAACCAAACAAAATTTGGGTTTTCAAAAGACCCCCAGCAGTTACATGAAATTGTTAAAACATTAAGAAAATTAATAAAAACTATGGGCTTTAATTTGAGATAAATTGTGAAAAAAAGTTACCACAATCTGTGTTTGTAAAAACAAACAACTTATATAAGTAATTTCATCATTCTATGAAACATCAGCAGCATCATCATCTGGTTGATGATGTTGCAACTCGGAGAAAGCTTTGTATGTAGTTCAAAGAAATCAACTTGGCATGTGTCATGTGAGACTGGCATTCCAGAAAAGGCTATTTGGTGTGTATTATGTAAACAAAAGCACTTGAAGCCATACAAACTAACCATGGTTCAACATACTACAAATGACAAAGAAGTCGCTTGGCTGCAGTTTTGTGTGAAAATGATGGATAGAACTGCAGACAATGATATGTATTTAGACAATGTAATTTTTAGTGATGAGTCAACGTTTCACATCAGTGGTAAAGTGAACACCCATAAATGCTGAATATGAGGTAGCAAAAACCCTCATGAAACTTTGCAGCATATTCATGATAGCCCTGAGATCAATGGTTTTTTGTGCCCTAAACAAACAAAGACTGTACACCCCATTTTTTTCCAGGAGATAACTGTAAATGGTATCGTTTATCTAGACATGCTTCAAAATTTTCTAATTCAACAGTTAGATGATGATGACCAAGATGGATACCATTACTACAAGCAAAACAGGACACCACCTTACTACCATCTAGAAATCCAACATTTTCCTGATACTCAATTCCCAGGTCAGTGGATTGGTCATGATGGTCCAATTGTGTGGACACCTCGCTAGATTTTCTCTTGTGAGGTTTCATTAAAGATTGGGTTTATGTATCACCTTTGGCTGCTGATCTTATTGAGCTAAGACTTCTAATTAGCACCCCAGCTGCAGAGGTAACGCCCAACTTGCTAGCTACAGTCTGGAATGAAACTGACAGGTTTAGGTGGGATATATGTCACATTACAAATGAAAGCCATATCGAAATAAAGTGAATGTTGGGTGACAAACTTAATGTGTTTTTCTATGAAATGAAACCTTAATTGAATTTGCAAGTTACTTCAATAAATTTTTATATGTTTTTTTAAGTTGTGAAGTCCTTTTTCAATCGCCTGGTATATGTATAATACACAAAGATTAGCAAGGAATTTTTTGTAAAATAAGTTTACATTATTTTTATATCTTGTTGTTTTTCTATTTAATTTTGCTACAGACCTATACCTATTTTAAATTTATTTTTGTAAATATTTAAATAAATACTTAAAAATAGCAGCAGGAATGTTAAAACATGTTTTATAAAAGATAAACACATGATCAAGAAATCTTCTTGGCTAAATTCATAGAAATGTCATCCATTTTTAGCAATCATGTACAAAAATCAACTATCTTTTTGCCCACCCATACTTAGATTGTTGTATGATAAGTGTGGGTCGCATTCAGGCACTGTGGAACTGCAGCACCCCTTATTTCCACTTGATATTATTGGTAGCATTTAATATAATGGGTCCTTATTTCTTTAATTCTCTCTTTTCAGTGTTTCAGTGGATACCCCAGTCATGTCAACATACGTGGAAATGAGGAGGCCAATAAACTGGCCAAGTTAGGAATGACTCTACCGCAACCTAGTTACACCGCGTCCTTGCGTTCATCCAGAGCACTGGTTGATGCAGCGGTCGACAGATGGAACAAACAGCCCTTCTCCGAGACGGCTGGTAGTAGGAGATGGGAGACTTTGATCACTGATGGTCCTATCAATCCTGGCCTACAGCGTGGGGTCAGGCCTTCCAACTAAAAACTGGCCACGACTATCTTGCTTGTCACCTTCACTGCATCCATGTGCTGCCATCTCCAAAGTGTCTGCTATGTGATTCCGGGATAATGGATGCTGATCACCTGAGAGATTGTCCCACCCAGCTGGATGAGAACCTGGAGTTCACAGAAGCCCGTCTTTATTGGTCAGTGCGATGCCAAATAGCTCCAACAGCCAAGAGTGGGTATTGGCTACTAACTAAGTAAGTATACTCTTGAATGTGATAAAGTGTAGAATTAGATTATTATCCTGTTTCCAGCTGCTCTATTTGATTCATTTTTTTTTTTCAGTTCTTTTATTTTACAGAAAACTTTAACCATGGCCTTGAAAGGACCCAGAAGAATTTTTTTGGAGCAGCACCCTCACTAATTTTAGCTATGAGCCGCCACTGATGATAACTTAAAAAGAAATTTACTCATTCTACCACCCACAATATCTTCAAATGATCTCCTATTAATCTAAAGCAAAATATTTTCCTTTCATTATTTTAATCCAAATTTATACTCTTATCTCCTTCCAAAATATTTAAAATCTCCTTCTAGTTAGATTTTACTGTTAGTATGGTCTTCAGAGTTAACAGAACCTTTTACAACTCTATTATGTCTACATTCCCTTGGAATACCATAGGGAATGAATATATGGTCTATAAGTTGAAAACTTCAGCTCATTGTATACTTATACAGTCATTAGTATACTAGATATAATAAGTAAAAAGAAATTTTTAAGTCATCCAATTACCACGATAATGTGCCTGCACACTGTATTAGCTTGTTGCTGCAAAACTCCATAACCTTTACTTTGACGTGCTTCCACAGTATTCAAACTGGTATTCACCAGGTTTGTCTCCCAGTGATTAATGTTTCTTCCTAAACCAGAAGAAATGCCTTGAGACCACTTATTTTGCAGACTTGAACAAATCACATTGTACTGTGCGTATTCAAAAGGTGGAAGGATCATTGGTCTAAATGTATCAAACAAATTCCAAGGCGACTATATAGAAAAAAGATTTCTGAAAAATCTTTTGTTTTTTTTTCAGGCCAAGAGCTCTCCAAACAGACTTTAAAAGAAGGGTGTACTTGTTGCTTTATACTGTCTCTTCCAGTTTTTCTTATGACTACGATGCATGTGAATCACCTAAGATACAAGAGGTACTAGTCAGAATTGATTTCTTTGAGAGTAATGTTGCTTATTATGCAATAATTGCTGTGGTAGGAGTGAAGGTGTCACTTGCAAGGTTGAATATCACATTTCTCTAAACTTAGCTTTCTGATACTAATGCATAGCTCAAAAAATTTCACTGTTTGGTCATACTTGCGCCATCTCTGTGTCCAGCTAAGAACTTTTCAAACAACCCTAGTATACTTAAGCAATGTTATGTAGACTAATTTGACTCAGTAGACTTCCTTCTTAATATCCATACTTGTACCCATCTAACTGAATGTAAACTAATTTCTAAAATTTTAAAATTTAAAACTTGTTACTATTGAAATAATTTTAAAACAGAATATAATACTAATCACTTATAATATCATCAGGAAAATGTACACAAGATTTAAAAATGAACTGACTGTATACAGTCAGTTCAGTACAGTATGTACTGTATATATATATATATATATATATATATAAAATAAAAATATCTGGTTGCACATGAATGAATAAAACACTGGCTGTGTTTGCCACAGCAAAAACCCTGATATACAAAATTTGAACCATTTAGCATACTTTTCATTGTATATTACACTATATAGCTATAAAGTATAATTATATAATCAGGAAAGTAAAAATATATATTCAAAATAAGCTAAAAAAAAAGCATTCTAGCACTAAAAATTTACCATCAAAACAGTCTTAAACAGTAATTATCATTAAAAAAGAAAATATGCTATGTTATCAAAATTACTTAATAATAGTAATTATTAGTAATATATAATAATATTATTGACTTTTACTCATTAGTTTAAAAAAATAATTTAAAGTGAACATATTATACAACTTAACAAGCTCAACCTTGACAGTTAAACAGATACTACTTTATTGTAATTACTCAGTGTCACCTGAAAAATCATAAAAATAAATTTAAAAATTGACAAATATTGTACTTATAACTAAAATAAAGATCAAACAATGTTAAGTAGAATAATCAACTTCAGTTGCCTATAAACTAAGCAAAATATAAATGGTAATAGATTTTAAATGATAATTTAAATATTCTAATTTGTTCACACTGGAAACAATTTTTTTACAAATAAATAAATGTTCAAGTTGTTTTCTAAACAAAACACTGTTTACAGATTTAAAAAAAAAAATATTCTTTCTATTAGGTGGATTCTTGTCCCCAACTAATCCACACAAATGTTTTTAGTATACAACTATATGTACAAAAGAGTAGTAGTGCTTTGAGATCAAATTTTAATAACCACAAGTGAAAAAATCTCAATCAAAGAATCAGAAATGATAAAAAATTCAAGTAATTTTTTTGTTTCTTAAGGTCTAACAGAACACCATTTAAAAAAAAGAAAAAAAAAGGGTTTCCATGCTGCCAAATTTAATACTAGATACAGATGGATGTTCATTCGTGAGAATGAAAGTTTAAAAAAAATTGACATTTTAAGTACAGGCCCCTTCAGCCTCCTCATATTTTGGGGCTTAAAAGTTTATTGAATTAATTATTAAATTCAGTTTATTGAACCAATTATTAAAGTTTATTGAATTTATTGAATTAATTATTAAATTCAATTGCCCAATTTGGTGCAGTTATTCAACAAGGCTAAAAATGTTACAGTTAAATATGGGTACTATGATGTCCCATGGTCCAACGAGGACAAAAATCATGCCAAAGCTGGAATATATATATATATATATAGATAGTATAGTATTTCGCATAATATCTATGGCAAATTTCAACTATTTTTGTCAATGAATTTTCAAGATATGTGCCAAAAACTGTTTAGAAATAATGTTAAATATTCTCCACTCTTAAATCCAAACTGCCTTAAAACTTTGGGATTTTTTTAACTTAATAAATACTTTCAACTTAATATTTACTTTTTTAAACTTAATAAGTAAAGTTACACCTTGGCATTTTTAATTCTGTCCAAATTTTAATGTCAGCAGTGCCCTACATAAAGAAATTTTTTAAGCCATTTGTAAAGAATTTATGTTGAACCAATCCAGAAATATTAATCAAAATACAGTCAATGTACATATATACATATATATTCTAGAAATTTTTATAATTTTTTTTAACTGAGGGTTTTAAAATGCTAAAATTTGCAAAAACTGAAAACCATAATTTTTGTAAATCACTACACTTTTCTTTTACAGCTGTGCTGCTGTGACAGTAACAAAGCTATTTGTCAGTAAAGTAAAAATGACTTTTCAATAAACATTGACTACTGTCAGCAGGAAATGAAGATATGTTCCAAAATTTATTACTGTAAACAAAAATAAACATAGAATTTTATAAAAAATAATACAAACCATTTTTGATTTAATTATGAAATTAAAAAAAAAGAATACTGCTTACCATGCAATAATTATAGACAGCGTTTCAAGTTTAGCAGTTTCTCTTTTTAGTGTGTTGAACAGCATGATGAAACATGATAACACTTTAAAATTATTAAAAATTATAAATGACTCACTTTCAAATCACATGAAAATTGTTCTTCCAAATCATCTTTCAGAGCACCTTCTTCAGTGTAGTAACCGTGCACATTCAATCACAGATACAAGGAACACATACAGCCACTACACACAACAATAGAATCAACTTTTGTAAATAACCTCATAGAAACAGGAAACATATATAAAGAAATTAACCACAGCAAGCAAATTTTACCCAAAACACAAAATTAACATCTCAACCCCTTAACACACTTGAACAGTACGTACTTAACGAACACACTTAATCTGACAAAAACTACATATTAAATGAATAAAAACAATATTAACTGAATATATCAATACTCCAGCTTCAGGGGTTTTCCTAGAATATTTAAAATGTACACTATTAACAACATTGCAACCATATACTCAACCAAAGAAGGTGCTTTTAATTATTATTTATTTATTTTTCCAAATAACAACATACTGTTGCCAGATTTGCGTATGACAGATGAAATCTATAATGTGTGAAAAATTCTTTCACACTCAGAAACTTTCACGTTAAAGACAGAGATGTTAGATGCGAGCACTGTATTCTAATGTAATAATAATAACAACAGATTTATTTAAAACAATTATATCTGAAAAGTTCACCAAAAGAAAAATTAATAAATAATTTGAAAATGAGTCACTGTTCAAAATAATTAATCATTTTTTTTTTTAGTTTTAATTTTAATATTTTGTTAAATTATTCATATTTAATTATTTTCTTTATAAATTCTAATATTTTTTCTTAACTTGCAGTTTAAACTTTCTACACTTCTTTCATTAATAGTACATGAAATTTTATGTTCACTCTCTTCTTTATTATGAATTGTGAATCTAATTGTCTTTAATTTTTTTTTAGATACTAAGAAAATATACAGACATATAAAGGAATATTAATAAAGATATTAATTAAAATATTACTTGAAAAAGATAAATTGCTTAAAATATTTGTTCAGAAAATACTTTATAACAATAAGACAGGCCCCATAATTACTGCTATTTAAAGTATATGGAAACAACAAATTAAATACAACAGTCCAATCTACTAAATACAGAAGTTACTACAAAGGAATTTTAAAACAATAATACACAAAGCTAATGAAGAAGCCTCACTTTGAAGTTTCACAGAATTTTGATAAAGAATGGGAACCATTAAACAGTTTTTCAACTATTAAACATTGAAAAATAAAATATAGCTAATGTTCCTACCTACAAATGATCTGTTGTTAAGTATGAGACCACAACACCTCGAAGCTCCCATAGGAGGCAACTCAATTCCTCCTATTTACATTTATAATTGTTGAGTTGTCCCCCCCTCCAAAGGAGCTTGGAGGTGTTATGGTTTCATATTGAACAATACAAGAGAAGGGATTGTGGTCTTAATATAGTAAAGGGCACTGAAAAACAAAAATTTTGAAGAAAAACTTTGATATATGAAAACCCTAATCAAAATGGCGGTCCTTCAATGTTTTTCATGCTTGTTTCAAAAGTGGCCTACAGTACACCCAATATAAGACATGTGACCCCTAGTGGACTCATACAAAGAAAATAAATCTTTTGAGGTAGAAGCATTTTTTCTAGATTTTATTTTTTTTAGTATTTACTGCTGAACAGTTATTTAAGAGATACTGCAGAAATTTTTAAAGTAGCTATGAAAAAACATTAAATGGATAACATTTTGGTTAGGGTGTTGTCAAAATTGTTTTACATCAATATTTTTATTTTTAAATGCTCTTTAAAATGATTTGTTACAACCCCTGTTCTTTCCATTTATAATCTTTGAGTTGCTACTCAAGGGGGCTTGGAGTGTTGTGGTTTCATATTGAAAACTATATCATTTATATCATTTTGAGATAGCAACATTTGCTACATTTCATTTTTTGAGGTTTAATTGTTGAAAAGTAATTTAAGGATTCCTACACTTAATTAATATCTTGTACATCAGGGAAAAGTCACACAAACTGGACTGAAGGCTCATTTCAAAGTTTATATTTGTTCTTAATTAATTAATCTGCAATAACCATAATAAAAACAAGTACACCAGTTTCCAGCTATTATAAAATAAAAAAGTACTCACATCTTCTAAAAATTTATGTATAATTTTTTTTTAATACTTGACAATCATTTATAGTAAAACTTGATAATGAAACAAAATTTTATCGATATTTTTTTTATTTCTTTATTAATTTAAGGACAAAAATGTCTTTTCTTTTTCCTGTTTAGCTCCCGGTAACTACCATTCAAATAATACTTCAGAAGATGAATGAGGATGATATGTGTGAGTGTAAATGAAGTGTAGTCTTGTACATTCTCAGTCCAACCATTCCTGAGATGTGTGGTTAATTGAAACCCAACCACCAAAGAACACCGGTATCCACGATCTAATATTCAAATCCGTGTAAAAATAACTGGCTTTACTAAGGACAAAAATGTCTGAACTACTTGACTATTTCCCATCGAAATAGAAATAAGTTTCAGATATTGTAAATTTCCTATATTTTTGTCCATAAAAGTTAGCGATGATATTTATTTAAAAATATAAATTTTTGGAATGACAAACAGTCAGATTTTAACAATTTATTTCAAAATGTTTTTAATCATTTTGCAACCAAGTAGGCCATGTACCTTTGCTCACTGAAGATGGTCATCATCCATAGTGAGGAACTGAAAATGGTTTCAAAAGCAGATGAAAATGATTTGAAAACATTATTAAAAATGTTTTATTATAAAATTTTATTTGTTGTTTCATAAGTTTACATAAGTAAACCATATTTACTCTTGAATCTTTTACTTAAAAATGGTGAAACTTTGCTAATGTACTAAAAATGTAGAAGAATATATATACTTGAAAAGAAATTTTTTATGTCATAACCTGCAAAACCACATAGTCAATAGTATTAACAATAAGTTAACTAGAAAGTTAATTTATGACAAAACCTTAATAAAAATTTACTCTAATTTATTGTTACTTTTTTCTTCATTAAACTGAAAAAGGAGGTGATTATTTTTTATTACACATATTGTAAATCGATTAATCAAAAACAAGAAAAAATCTTTATAATGAGTCATGAATTATATTTAATTTTGACTTTCCCAGCTATAGTGATACATACTACTTTAGCAGCTATAGGTATAATGGGAAAGTATAAAGATTGACTGAAAAAAATCTAAAAAGTTTTTTTTTTTAATTTTTGTGCTTAAGGAGGTTTTTTAAAAAAGATTTTAACAAAAAAAATAGATTTAAATAAACTGTAAATAATCTGCCAAAAAAAATTATTATTCAACAATCCCAAGCCCAAAAAATCCATTTTTGTCAGACGGACATATGTGCATATGAACAGTTGTATGTATGTTGGCCTGTATTTGATGTTACAATTCTGGACTTATTGACTGATTTTCTTCAAATTGGTAGACAGTAACTACCTCTGGGCGGGGAAAGAATATATTAAATTTTTGTAAATATTGAAAAAAGAAGTGGGGTGTTTTGACTGAAATAATATTTCAAATTTTTACTGGGGCACTTTACCAAAACATTTTTCATAAAAAAATGAAATTTTTATATCAAGGTCACAAATTACAAAAAAAATGTTTTTACATTCACCCCACCCTTTGTATATTCTATATATTCCATACGCGTTTTTCTTTTTGAGGTATATCTTGCTTCAAAAAAGGAATTAATGGTAGTTTTTTGCAGTTACATTTTCTACATCAATAGACTTCCAATAGTGTGTGTATTTATGTTCTGCTGCAACCTTGATCTTGACCCCGAGTAATTTGTGTTTTGGCAGTTGCACTGACCTTGAAGCAAAAGAACGAAACCACCCGCTTTATGGTGGGTGGTAAATTGTAACGAATATGCGTTTTGGTTTGAGTGACTGGTCGTTGAACTCAAATGTAAACAAGGCAATATTACACCGAAACAATGTAAACAACACGGGGTATTGCACCTTGCACCTTAGCAAAAATGAAGAAAGATCGCAAAGGAGCGCTGGGTGGTGCGACAGGCATAAAGGGTTGGAGTAACGTTAATACCATTTTGCATATATGTTTAGTTTAGAGCTAATAATAATAGTGCTATTTATAAACAGTGATGTTTCAATTTGTAACAGCTTATTTAACTTTACTGATTTGTTTATTAGTGTTTTAAATTCTGAAAAGCTTTTCTCTAAATCACCTACTGCTAAATCGTAAAACAGCCGCAAATTCCTTTGCATCGAAGGTATCTCGATTTTAAGAAGCTGATCTACACCGATATGTACAAGAATCGATTAATACCTTACTACATATGTTTAGTTCAGAGCTAATAGCAGTAGTCTATTAGTAGAGGATAATGGTATTGAAATAGATGAACATTCTTTTTGTATAATACGGATACAATAAATGAATGACATTACCAGGTCTTGTTTATATAGTCGACTATGAAAATGTATACGACGTATATTATTTGTTGTTTTTGATGAACGGTTACAAAACAGAAGACCATAACAGTTCTATGGTGATTACCTGGTCACGTTTGGCAATTTAGAGAACGATAATAATAAAATCAGACCAAAAACTTATCAAAGAAGCCATAACGCTGTTTCAAGAAACACATAAGTTGCCGATAGATGGCGAACTGAACAACAATACTCGGCAATTAATGAAGACGCCTCATTGCGGCAAACAATATTTTTCAAACAACTACAAGATCCACTCTATAATATGGAGAACGTTGAGACTCTTGGCATTATGCACTAGTAAAACAAAACCTTTTAGCATTTGAAACGTGGTCCAATCACTCAGGCCTGTCGTTTTATCATGTCAGAAATAATCCTGATACACTGATATCGAACAAAAGGCAGTCACAAAAATGAAAGGAAGAAACAATCATGTTGTCCGGTGAAATTCGACGGTGAAGGTTTAATACTAGCTCGTGACAAAATAATGGTTGTTGGACCAACCTCGGGTTGGCCCAACAATCTGCACCCTATGCAAGATCTACCTATGGTAATCCTCAATTCCACTGAAGCCCTCAAGGACTTCAGTGGGCATAAACATCTCCTTAGGCCACCATTGGATGACCAGACGGGGCAGGTTACCATCATCCACACTACATCATCCACACTACTATTAAGTGCCTGCCGCACATTCATACGAGGTCTAAGCGCCAATATGACACGAGTGTCCTCCGTCTGAGAGGCCACATCAGAGAAATAAAATTGGTCTGGGTAGCCTCTTCCACCACGTTCACAACCGTCACAGGCACTTGTTTAATTTCAACGGGCTATTCCTCTAAGACATCTCGGAACATTTCAACCATGCCTGCTAATTCATCCATATTCCATGAGCAATCCTTGATCTCCATCTTTGTGTTTGTATTTTTATGAACTAACTCATTCAGTTCTTTACCATGACTCAGAAGACAGGACACATTGAATGCAAGGCACTTCCTCCTCTTCACCCTCCTAGCCAGTGGATCCTCTTCTGCACTGAAGACCGTCTTTGTTGCCTCCTCCATCGGGACCGGTCCACTAGAATCCCGGCCAAGTCTCCCAACCACAGGAGAACTCACAGTTGCCACTCTAGGTTTCTTTTGCTCCCCACACTCAGGGGGGAGGAGAGCCAAAGCCTCCTTTTTTATGTTTTCCCCACCAGTAGACCCTCTAACTTCTCGATAGTAGAAACAGTCAGGAGAGGAGGAAAGTCAATCTCACACTCATTCAGGGCATCACCATCATCACTATATTGCACCGTTTTCCTTCTAGCAGCCTCTATGTGCCTAGCAACTGACTGCAGAAGAACTTCACGGTCAGTGCTAGCCACACTGTCAGTATCACTATCATCATGAGGGGAGGGGGCGTACTGTTGAACCATAGTTCAAAACAACAAAATAACAAATAACGTATACTATATAAAATAATTTAACTTGAAACTAATCAAGATAGTTTGACTTTAGAACTTCTATACCAAGAATGTAAACAACAAAATTAACACTAGAACAGCTATGTTCCTAAGGTAAATCACCCTAACAACCGTAGGCTAACTTATAATAAAAAAAATAAAAAAACACCATAATTAGCTTAAATAACAAAACATTAATAAACAAAACAGAACGTTAAATCAAATGAAATAACAACATATAAAATCATGGGTAACAAAAGTAGCCCGCAAGGCAAACTAACCTAAATGGAACTAACTTAAACGAAAAACACAAAAAACGCAAGAAAACTAAACAAAACAACAAATGAAACAATTACTACCAAAAATAAACAACATTAATAGTTGAAATGGCGGAAGATTTATTTTATGTGTGTGTACTCTGTGATAATGAAAGTGACTTTTCCAACAGAAAGAACTGAGTACATGATGCAAATTTAATAAGTTTTATGGTTATTAGTTATTAAAGACAAAAAAAAAAGTTGCACTTAATGTAAAAAAAAACAAAAAAAAACATAAGAAAATAATTAAATAATTTTTATTAACTAATATAATTTTAATAATAATTAAAATTTAAAATTTAAAAATTATTAATTAAAAAAGGCTTTATTAATAGCATATATTGTATTACCAAGAAATTGGTACAATTATTTATTATATTACTAGGTATTCTTCTGTTAAATGCACTGAATTAATATTTTTAGATCGAGTGTAAGATGCTTTTCAGTCTGTTTCATCACAAGCTTGTACGTATGTCTAGTGAATATTGTAAATATTTGAATCCAGGCAATTTTGTATGATCAGAGACATTAGGTTTGACTTCAAGGATCAGAGAATGTTAGGGTAATTTGAAGATCAATCCCATGTTCACTTATTATATATTGTATGCTGACATGATCACTTAACATCTTTGTATTTGTTGTAAGAAACATACATCATCCAGAATTCATTAATCAAAATAATTTAATCAATAATTACACATTTATAATCTCTTTAAGAAAATTAACAAAAATTTTCTAATCAAAAATTTTAATAAAGTAAACAATGTTGTTTCACAATTAAATTAGCTTTTTCATCATCCCTTTTCAACTCCTTAAAGGTTAAAAGGATAATTTATATTTAGTTTTAATATTAATATTTTTATAGTTTCTATGTTTATTACCGTTTACCTTTCTTAACTTATTATTGCACTGATTCGGATCAGTATAATAAGTTTTGAGAATGGAGTAGTTCCGAAATGCATCAACAAGAGATAAAAGAATGAAGCTAAGAAAGATAAGCAGTACTAAACAAAGAAACTATAGTGATCTTAGCAGAAAAGATAATATGAATTATTATCTTAAAAACAACAATATTTTTATAAATGAAAAATCAAATGGTTTACAGAATTTTTCAATTTTTCTTCAATTTTATTTTGCCATTATCATTACACAATTCTGGGTTTTTATATTATAATAATATTAATTTTCAAGAAAATTAGTTAAATACTTAAGACAAAAATAAATTTAACACAAATTCTGACATTACAGATAGATTTATCTCATATGCCTCACTCTGTAGTAGCTTTTTACATCTTTCCTTGACATTACATTTTTTCTTTATTTTTTCTGAAAACAATGCCAAATTAAGAATCAGTAAGCCAATATTAATGTTTTAAATTTCTCACCAATTTCATATAGTTGAAGTTTAAGTAAAAACTGAATTTTTTTTTAGTTTTATTATTAATTTTTTTATTAAAAAATCTATTCTAATAACTTTTTATCACTGTAAAATCATGTCATTGTCATCTAACAAAATTATACACTGGAATTAATTTATAAATTTAATTAATTTTATAATAGAAATTTCATTTTAACAAATATATTTTTTTACAAATTTTTAATAGTTTAAAATAGGATAAATGTATTTAATAATATTTTGACATAAAAAAATTAAAGGAAATAAATCATTTTCCAGATTAAACACAATATAAAAGATATATTTGTATATATATAAAGTAGAATATCAGTATATAACATAATTCAGTTCACTATCTACTAAGTTTAACAAATGCAGCCAATAAGATGCAGAACTTCAGTTTGCATGTGTGTGTCTGTGTGAATTTGTATACTATACTAATATGTTATATGGTATGGTCAGAATATGTAAGGCTTCTTCGTTAACTCGCAGCACACAGCCTTCCATCTCAATCTGAACTAAGTAACTGAGCAACAACATTCAACCTTGAATTAGGTTTAGATGTTGTGCCGGGTTTACTATTATTATTATTATTACTGCTACTACTATTATTATTACTACTACTACTACTACTACTATTACTACACTACTATTATTATAATTAATATTGTCTTATTACTGACTTGTCAAACAAACTTTGATAGAGTAACCAGACTTGGTTTGACTTCTAACAAGTCATAGGAATATTACTATTATTTGCTGTATTAATAAACTGTTTTCTGAATAAATTTAAACATAACTGACTTCACGGTTAAGTTCTTTTAAATTAAAGTTGAAAATATAAAGCAATTATTAATCTAATTAAGGATATAAACTTTAGTAATGCTGCACTTGAATTGATTCAGATTTACACACCTCCTCAATTTATCTTTTACACAAAACATATATTATATAATATTTACATATTATTTATACATGCACTCACAAAACCGCACCACACACACTCACATGCACATGCACACACATACAAGCAATCAGTCTTAATAAAATGTTAATTTTGTTATTATAATTAAATTATATTATGCTTCCAAACAGAAGTATAATATCATCTCTTTAGACTCCCTTAAAAAGTAAGTACTAGTTTTCAAAATATATAAGTGGGCTGTCAAATAATTGTTTGGCACCTTTATGAATCACGTAGACCAATACTTAAAAAATGAAAATGTTCACTAAATCCACTGTTTACATTTACGAATGTAGAATCTTTAATAAAAAGAAATTCAATTTCTTTTTAAAAATAATAATAATCTAGCACTATCAAACAAACAAGACAACACAACTGTTTTCAAGACAATTTTTTGGCTTATGAGAAGCAGCCTTATTAAACTTCTGTTCTATTTTTAATAAACTGCCAAATCATTTAAAAAATCTTCCCACCAATTTATTTAAAATATAATTATAGATTTTATTTTATAGAAATAACATTATTCTGTCTATCAATTTTTAAATAACACCAATTAAAAGATTTTAAAAAACCTGTACATTTTTTTCACACTATTCAATACGCACATAAACATATGCACAGATATAATTTTTATTAACAATTTCTGAATTGTTAATTATCATGTAATTACTTTTTATATCTATGAGAATTATCTTCATATATTCATTCACCATAACATTATTTAACTTGTTTATATTTGAAATAATTAATATGTAATTTAATTACATCTACTTTGTATTTTACATTTTATTGTCTTTTTTGTGATGCTGCTCTGATAAAGTTTTTACTATGGTTTTCGCCCTTGATCTACCAAGGCAAATAATGTTGGTATAGTTCCTTTTTTTCTACTTGTAGTAGCACATTTATCCATTCCTGATGTGACCTAAATAATTTATCATTAAAAAGTACTTTTGGAAAATTTATAAATCAATTCTATAACTGTGTTTTGCTGTTTATTTAATTTACAATTTTATATCAGCCAGCCCCCATGACACAAGTGGGAGCATCTCCACCTTTCACCTGGAGGTCCTGGGTTCGAATCCCGATCAGCCATGATATTTTTCATACACTACAAATTTCTACTCCGGCTAAATGATCATAACAGTCAAAGTTTGGACATCGCATAAATATATATATTATATAATTAACACAGCAGTTAATATGTTCTTAAAGTATTTGAATTTTCAAAAAATGATTGATTATATAGAAAATAAAATTACATTATTACAGAAGAAGAGAATGAATTTTATCCAAGAAATTAATTTACCGGCTTATAATAGAAAAAGGGATGTACTCTTAGGTGCAAAAAGAATGCACCTAAAAAAATGCTTTTAAAAAAAAATTACAAAAATTAACAAAGATGATAATGTTACTAAATTTAAGGATAAATCTTCTTTCCTTTAATTACTGAGATAATGTCTTACACTCTTAGTTTCATAAAAAATTTTTAGTGACTGCATGTATTTTTATATAAACTATATTTTTTACAGTAGACTTTTGTATCTTTTACTCTGTAGTTGAAAAGAATCGTGTAATATGTGGCTTTCTTTCCTATTATAGTAAAAATAATTATAAAGTAATTTTATATTTTTATTTTCAATATAAATTTTAAAAAATATTGTGTTAATGTATTCAATTGTATGTTACATTCATGAATTCTGTAATTTGTCATTTCATCACTCATATGACCCTAAAGATAATGAATTACATAGGTTCTACAGCATTAATAAAAAGGATTCAAATTTAAAGCTTTAAATTAATTTTTATAAATAAATTGAAAACTTTACCTATTTTAAATAAATTAAAAAATAAAAATATTTCTAATAAAGAGATGTCTGAAAAACTTTTCAGAGTGGTTTTTCAAGAATACTATGTGTTAAGATTTTTTTTATATTATGACTTCAAACATGATTTTGCATATATTTTAATGAAGAAGACTGATGAAATGGTAGGGGATGATAAATGGTAGATACTTGCTTAGAATCGAACCCAATATAAACTGATCAGCAAGCTAGCATTCTAACTATTACCATTTGTTTGGCATTTCTATACATACTACAAAGATTAAGATGAAAATATAAAAAAAAAACACGCTGAAATCATTTTTTAAGTTGAAATGATATTTATTTAGCAAGTAACACTTACAAACTTTTAAGACTTCAAAAAAGCACAAAAAGACTTTAAAAATATAAAACTAAAATACATAATTAAAATTTAACAATTATGTAAATTAGAATCAGTCAAATATGCGTGCGCGTGCGCGCGCGCATACACACACATCAATTTACATGATGTAATAATTAAATAATTTATTACATCAATAAGGTTTCATTCTTAAATATACTGCAATATAATATCATAAAATCTAAGTAGGTATGCATTAGTAAAATGCTATAAAGTTTATTGCCAATTAAAGAAAGCTATTTAATTTTCTTCTGCATTCTTTATATTTTAATATTTTTTTCATGTCTTTAACAAAGATGAATTATTTTCTTTTCTTTAACATTTAAATAAAATGAATCCTTATGAGTGCAACATTTTTCTAATTACTTTAAAAACTTTTATAATTTATTACTGAACATTTAAAAATAAAACACACTTTCTAATTTAATTAAAATGAAGTTACTTAAACTTTTCAGTTTCATATTTATTAGAAAGGTAACAATCACTGCCTTTGATTTTTATATGTTTTCTTTTAATAAAACTGAGATACGTTACAAAAACAATTACTTTTTCAAAGTTGGTAACACTATAAGGGTATCTTAATTATACTTTAAATTTAAAAATATTTTCAGACAACACACACACACACAAAATGGGAAGGTTAATAATTGAATTAATTGCACTAAGTAACTTCAATGAAATTTATTTAACAAAACCACAGTACAAAAAAAAAGATATAGCAGATATATTTTTTCTACTTTCAGAAAAGTTATGAAGTAACAAAATATACCACCCAGTTATTGAAAGGAACAAATCATGATTCAAAAAGGTATAATATCTGAACCACACCCATTTTTCATTTAATGAAGTTTGATTGATCTTAAATGGAATAATATTAAAACTGTTTGCTATCTTTAATTATTTTCTCAAGGTTGTTTTCAGATGAAATGGAAGGAATTTAGTGGTATTTTTATGGCCAGATACCATTTTTTTTTTTTCATTGAGGGTTAAATTATTGTATTCATATTTTCTTCTTTAATATTTACGAAAAACTTATAAGTGAGAGAGAGAGAGAGAGAGAGAGAGAGAGAGAGAGAGAGAGAGAGAGAGAGAGAGAGAGAGAGAGAGAGAGAGAGAGAGAGAGAGAGAGAGAGAGAGAGAGAGAGAGAGAGAGAGAGAGAGAGAGAGAGAGAGAGAGAGAGAGAGAGAGAGAGAGAGAGAGAGAGAGAGAGAGAGAGAGAGAGAGAGAGAGAGAGAGAGAGAGAGAGAGAGAGAGAGAGAGAGAGAGAGAGAGAGAGAGAGAGAGAGAGAGACAGACAGAGAGAGAGAGAGAGAGAGCACATGCTTTCATACACAAGTATGTAAAGCAAATGAAATAAAACATAAAGTTATTTAAAATAAATTACTAAAAAATTGTAATGGTTTTGTCTAGAATTTTATTTTCCTAGTTTAGTCTGAATTTTTTTTTACCATGCTAATACCTTTTTTTTTACAATTGACAAAACTTTATATTTGTTAACAAAATTATATTTGTTGAAAATTAACATTAAATTTATTTAAAATTTTTTTCATAGATACATTTTTGAGATTAATGAAAAGATTTATTTTTTGTAAGGTTCAAGAAAAATATGTTCAACTATGTTTCTAATCAAGCCTAAAACCATAGAACTTGACTAGATAGGAGAGTACCAATATCCCAATCAGTAGTTTTTAGTGTACCCTTCATGGAAAAAAGGAACTGTCCCTTTCTACCCCCTCAAAAGTTTCGTATTTCACAGAGCTTCAAATACCTCTTAAGACTAATCAAGAGTCCCCAACCAGTCAATGAGTGCAACATATCTTAACCAGCATTTAATCAATTGCTTTTTTTAATACATTGTATGTATTAATTATATAATAATTATTATGCTTTCTGCAATGAATAAAATCAGCTAATATAAACCAAAGGTATTATTAAAAGATGATTTTTATATTATTAAAAAAAAAAAAAAAAAAAAAAAAAAAAAAAAAAAAAAAAAAAAAAAACAGAAAAATCTAAAAAGCAATATTTATTTATTTAAATAAGTTATTAAAATATGGTTAACATACTTACTGGTATGAGGATGTTTTTCGTTTCTTTGGTGGGTGCTCTCTTGTATTCTCTATCTGGCCAAGTTCCATTGGTATGCCACTAGAAGCCGCCACCTGTCCGCTTCCGAGGTACATGGGCGTAGAACAAGAACTTCTGAAAAAACAACAAAAATCTGTAATTAATATTGCAAACATAATCTTTTGTTAATTACATAAATTTTAGACTTAACCTAATAAAAATAATAATAGAAATATTTATTTTCTAAACAAATACTGATGTACATAATTATTAAATACATTAATACTAGTAATATTACAACTAAGCACATTATCAGGATAAATACATTAAATAATTTAGATACACTGAACTTCATTAATTTAGCCACCTTAAAGAACCTAATGATATAGAAAGCAAATAAAACATATTAGAAAGAATAATCAAAAGATATTTTAAGTAGCTCTTGAGGAAAAAATTTGTTTTTGGGAATGATTATTTTAGGAAAATTACTTTGAAAAAAGTTTAATAAGTAATCAAAGGGACAACAGCGGCTACATTTATTTATTTTACTTTCTAATTATTGTCAAATAAAACTAACTTACTACATGGTTGCGTTCTCTTCAAGTCATAACTACCCATCAACAGCACATACTGTACAATTATATTACTCTACTATACAATTTTTTTTTACCAAATACTATTGCAAGAAAAATCTTAATTTAAAATAAACAAAATAAATATGTTCCTGTTTAGTGGCATAACACATTATTATTAAAGTAATTTTAATATGCAAATCAAAACATAATCTTCACACTCTTACTGAAACGGTTTTATGAATGTATTAACACTTTTGTAATTCTTCATATAGTTTGGTAAGCTGTTTAAATCTTTGTTAAGGTATGCAAAGTAAAATCTTCTATTACACTCCCTCCTCAGGTTAGGTAACATGAAGTTTCTTTTACTTCTTGATCCTTGCTCAGCTCTAGTATTAACCCTATCCCCACTCAGAAGATAGAAAATATGAAGCATTTTACAAAAATATAAATGGATCAAGGTAAACGCATTAAATTGCTTGATAAGTGAATATGAGTGGGTTTAAATGGCATTTGTATATAACTTGTATAAAAGATTTCTGATAGTTATGGACTGAATGATATATGTCCCACTTCCAACACCACATACCTGAATATTACTAAAGCAGTATAAAGAATTTTTAAAACACTGGTAGGAAAAACTAATTTCCTAAATAGTAAAATCTTCTCACATGTATATTTCATTTCATAAAATATTAAATGAGCTTATTCCAAAGTAATTTACAATCGATGTTCAAGCTTAGGTACTTGCTCATTAAAATCATAGGTGTATCCCATCTCAGAAAGGAGAATCTGTTATATCCGATCACCAAATTACTAATTACCTACTCCTCAGTTCAAAATTAATGTAATTCATCTTGGAAATAATTTCAATTATATACCATTTTTAATAAGGCACCATCTTCTTCAGTCATTTTATGAATTACATGAAAACTCTCTCTTTCGCAATAAGGGTATATCATCAGCAAATGATCTCATGACATGCTGGAATAAAAGCTGTTTATCAAAATTAAAAATAATAAAGAACTTAAGCCAGAGAGTGAGAAACCCCAAGCTTAATACACCTTCTTCACTTGACTTATTCTTAATCCTAATTAGTTAGAACTCTTCTCTCAAAGTAAGATCTAAACACTCAAAAGCACCTTCCAGTTTCTTTAACAGTATACTATGACCCAACATCAACTGCATTTTGGATGTCCAAACAAAAAATCTCATATCTTTACTCAATCATTAATATGTTTTTACCGACAGTGAGTAAAAAAATTTAATGGCTTTTTTTATTGTTAATTATTTCCTAAACTTGCATTTGTTTACTAAAAAATTTAATTTTATCAAAAAAATTAACTAATCTTTTCATAGAAGCTGCCTATGATATCTTAGAAAACCGTAATAAAAAGCATAATTAACATAATTTCTTTCTCCCTTTCTAAAAAAATTGGTTTGTTAATGTTTTTGAGAAAATTTACTAGTCTCCATGCTTAAATTAAACAAATAAGCAATTGTATGCAATATCATTTGCATACAATTGTATGCAATTGTATGCAAATTACAAGAATTTAACTCATCAAAATCAAATGATTTGTTAGATTTCATATATTTAATAATGTTTTTAATTTCCCAAGAATTTTTTGGTTTGAAAACATAGAGCTCCAAATATTATTCACAGGAAATCTATTAACAAACATCTGATCACATGACTTAAGATCTTCCTCAAGCCAGATTTCAACTGTTTAGTAGTAAATCATAATTATTAATTATTACATAAGCAATTTGTTTATACTCTCTAATTAGTGGAGTGAGATCATCAATCAAAATACTACTTACATCTAATGTTGGTACCTTTCTGCAAATCAATTGATTAACTATCCTCCATTTCCCCATTAACATTACTCCAAGAGACTGATAACATTAATCATTAAACCAAGAGATTATTAACATACAATTTCTTACCCTTCCTAATGTCACAGATAAGACTATTCTTGCATCAATTATAACATTTTTTTTAATTCTAGATTGTCGGTTGATTTTTTTAAATGATGCCTTTTTTTAATCCTATTAAATTATGTGTGATTCATGGATTAAACTTAAAATTACTTTTCTTTTTTATTCTGGAATTTTTACTTTTTATAAAACAAGATATTAATAAATTGCCATTCAATTTTAATGCAGTCTATATTTTTAATTTCTATTGTAACGTAAATAAATTTATAACTTACGACTAATATTAATTAAATTCTTAGAACTTTCTTCTTCTGTAAAATGTATTATACTATTCAAAATCAATATTAAAGAATAATCAGTTATCCCAGCACATAATATATCAGCATATGCATTAAAAGAAGAAATATAAGTTTTTTTTAAATTTCTAATTAGTATTTTGAAATTTATTGATAGAGAAATATTATTTATGTAAAAGAAGGTCTTTCAATTGTATTTTATATAAATTAGTGGGATTTTTAATTTATAAGTTTAGGCACAGTAATTTATTAAAAACAGCAACAGAAAGACAAAAAGGCCCACTGTTATAAATTGAATATTATGTTGAGTTATATGAAAACACTTCTCCTGTATGATATGATAGAGATGAATATATTATGACAATGACAACGAACATACTTCGGTGTATATGACAGTTCCATGAAAGATCATTTCTGACAGACCAACTAGTTTTTCCTATTAGATTTACTGGAATGAACTATATAGTTTGTTTTGAAGTTCTTGACTTTTTTCTTCATTTCATTTTTACAAAAATTTACTATGCGTCACACTATTTAAAAAAGTGGGATATAAATTAATTAATCCTTTTCTACAGAATCAATGCAATAAGTTTGTTATTTATATACAACAGAATAAACAAACATAAATAAAAACAATTAAAATAAACAATTAACTATTCGGAAATATTTTTAAAATGGTAAACCTTTCCTTCCCTCAGAGCTGAACATATTAATTTAAAAAGAACTGAGAGCTGAATACATGTACGTATCTCCAAATTTCATCTTAAATTAGGCATTAAGACTCATAGGTAACAAATTTATATGTGAAATAATTCCATTTTAATAATTCCAATTATATTTTATTAATTATATTTTCTCCATAACACTTAAAATAACAATTTTAAAAAGATTTTTTATTTTTTTAAATATGCAGAAAATTATTTAAAAAGGATTGAAGGATATTCTTATTTAATAATATATTATTAAATAAATATATCTTTAGAAGTATGTAGCAAACATCATGCTATATCTTAGACATAACCTCTAAATCAGACATTGTTAAAAAAAAGGTAATAAATTAAAAAAAATATTTAAAAAAAATTGCAATCTTCTATTTAATTCATTTTGTTTTGATGTATAAAATGTATAAAAAATGTATTATAATGCACAACAGACACACACACAACACAACACAACACAACACAACACAACACACACATACACACACACACACACACACACACACACACACACACACACACACACACACACACACACACACACACACACACAACATTCATAACACAACTGTGGTATTAAAATAAAAAAATGATTCTTACATAACCAACAAAAGGAATAAAAATAAAATAATACTAAAGAATAAAAGAAGAAATAAAAACCATGATAATGTATTCAATGTTATTTAAAATTCAAGTTCATAAAAAGTTTTTAAAAAATTACAATAAGTGATGTAATTTTACATGCAAAAAAAAAATACAAAGTATAATTAATTTGAATCGAATTACTTGAGAATGATCATAAAAACAAATGGAATGCATCAAATTATATATTTAAGTATACTTAGCATATAATAATAATTAAAAGTTGTAATAAAAATAGATTTTAAAATAGTTAATAAGAAATTATGCTTTAGAAAAAAATAATTAAAGTTAACAATAAGGTAGTAAGAAGTATAATAAAGATAAAGAATGGAAACAGTGATGCTGAAAATAAGTATCATTTGCATAGAGTTTAAAACTGAAACTTCTTTCTTTTGACCTACCTAATTTTTTTATTTATTTATTACTTACTTTCTTATCAAAAGAATAATAGTAATAAGTAAAACTATTGTAGGAGTTGTTAAATCAGTTAAAATTAAGAAACATTGAATAAATAAACTTCAAAGTTGAGATACTTTGTCTTTTGTATGTTAGGTATCATAATAAAAAAGTTTATTAATGACCTGATAATATACAAATCGCTCCTAAATCTGGCATAGCCATACCTGAATAACAGGCTCTATGAAGACTGGCTTCATAGTGAACATCATTATTCTCAGAAAAAGTTTCCACAGCTTTCATATGTACTAAAGACTGGGACAGATAGTATAGCAACATATTAATCTAATAAAAACAATTAATTATATTTTAAACAAGAATTAACTCTTTTTAAGGTTTTTAAATATAGAGATTGATATACTGACTTCCATCATGGAGCAGTAGCATCTCTATCTTTCATCCAAAGGTTCTAGGTTCAACCCTACATTAGAGTAAGAATTTTTTCTGTGCTACAGAGATTACTATTATCAGTATTAAAAAAAAAAAAAAAATCAGATGACTATAATTTAATTCAACCTGAACTTTCTAATATTGGTTAAATAAATAAATAAAACCTAGTTAAAAACAACTCAAATGTCAATATTTTAAACTAATTTAACAAAATCATTATAAAAAAGAAAACTAATTTTTCCTCTACCTTAATTATATAAATAAAAAAAATAATATTATTATCCTGGTAATGTCTCATTTAGAGAATAGATAACAATAAAAGCACCAAGTCAGTAAGTTAAAACGGTGCAAAGTTAGAAAAATTTATCCTTTTTTTGTAAGGTGGAGGACTATTACTACGTATCCTTAGACATGGTTTAGAAAATGTTCTTAACTTATCATCTTAATTATAATAAAATAATAGAAATTTGAAATATAATTTATATGGAAGAAGCCGTAACCAGTTAGTTTAGGTGACCTAACATGAGATGCTACTCACTCTTAAAAATGACATAACCATCTCAAGATTAACAATCATTCCATGTCAGACTTACTAAAAAAAGTTACCAGAATTCAGTCCTGGTACCTTCTTTAATGAACCAAATCTACAGTAGATACTGTTTTATGTGTTTATATCTGTTTTTACTCAATTCTGTTACTAAAATTGATAATGACTGTTAAAAAATTAAAATACACATTTAGTTTTGATTATTATTTTGTGCAAATAATTACAGAGTACAGTCTTATAAAATTTAATTTTCTTTATTGTATTCATACTGTCTATTAAGTGCCACACCAGACAGTTATATGCAAAATTACAAAAAACAAGTCACTATGACAAATGACATTTTCAGATACACTCCATACCAAGTTTCCTTAAAAATGTTATAAGCGAAGTAATTTCCCATTGTCTTCTTCACTTATCTAAAGTAAATTGTTGCTTACTGGCATGCTAACCCTACAAGAGGCACATCTATTTCATTCATAAAACATAGAGGAAAATAATGAACAAAGCGGCTTTAAAATCAACAACATTACTCTCAGAGAAAGAAACTGTCTAAATTTTATTTTAGATGCTTTACATGTATTATATCCATAAGAAGAACTAATATAAAAACATAACAAATTAATGTGCTCCTTTCCATGAGAAATAATGCATCATATACACTGCTTCGTTCATTAGGGAAAATTAATAGATTTGAACAACTGAAAGTTGGCAAGAAACAAAAATGAAATTTTTGAATTATAAAAGATTAAAACAATTTTTTTTCAAAACCTAAATATTAATGTTATTTCAAATGATATTTTTGATGATAATAATTTTTAATTAAATAAAAATTTGCTAGAGTATAATTTTTATGAAATCTAACCACCTTTGGAAATAGCAAGCACACTTTTAATATCTTCCCAACCCTCATTCAGTTAGAAGAAAATATATATATAAAATCAATCTCATTCGATGATTAGGCCGTTCCTTAAATATAAAATCAGAGCGAAACTAGCACACATACATAGTAACATTTTTTATCTTCAGTCATTTGACTGGTTTGATGCAGCTCTCCAAGCATTCCTATCTAGGATTAGTCATTTCATTTCAGTATACCCCCTACATCATACATCCCTAACAATTTGTTTTCCATTTTCCAAACGTTGCCATTTTTTTATTTTTAACCTCCAGGTCCATCATTAGGTATTGCTTCAGAGTATGAGATGAATCATTTGTAGCATGTGTGAAAATGCAATGCCTGACTGGAATTCTAACCCGGGACCTCCGAATGAAAGGTTGAGACGCTACCACTCATACCACAGAGGCCGGCTTCCAAACATTGCCTGTCTGCACAATTTTTCCCATCTTCCTATCCTTCCAATATCAAAGTGCCTATTCCAGGATGCCATAAGATGTGGCCTGTAAGTCTGTCTCTTCTTCAAATGCTTTTTTCTTCATCAATCTGCCACAACACCTCTTCATTTGTCACTTTATTCACTCATCTTATTTTTTAAATTTTCCTATAGCACCACATTTCTAAAGCTTCTAATCTTTTCTTCTCAGGTACTCTGATCATCTAAGTTTCACTTCCATATAAAGCTATGCTCCAAACATATACTTTCAAAAAGTTTTCCTGACGTTTAAATTAATTTTTGGTGCAAGCAAATTATATTTCTAACTGAAAGCTCATTTTGCCTGTGCTATTTAGCATTTTATATCATTCTTGCTTTGTCCATCTTTAGTAATTCTACTTTCCAGATAAAAGAATTCTTCAACCTCCATAGTTTTTTCTCTCCTATTTTTATATTCAGTGGTCCATCTATTTTATTTCTACAACATTTCATTACTTTTATTTTGCTCTTGTTTATTCTCATGCAGCAGTTCTTGCATAGGACTTCATCAATGCCATTCATTGTTTCTTCTAATACTTTTTTACTCTCAGCCAGAATTACTATGTCATCAGCAAATCATAGCATCTTCAACTTTTCACCTTGCACTGTCATTACAGATTTAAATTGTTTTTTAATCTCATTAACTGCTAGTTCTATGTAAAGATTAAAAACTAACAGGGATAGGGAACATCCTTGTCCGACTCCTTTTTTTATTACTGTTTTTTTCTTATGATCTTCGCTTATTAATGTTGCAGTTTGGTTTCTGTAAGTGTTAGCAATTGTTCTTCAATCTTTATAATTGAACCCTAAAATGCTGAACATTTTATTCCAGTTTACGTCATCAAATGCCTTTTCTAAGTCTATAAATGCCATGTATGTTGGTTGTTTTTTTTAATCTTCCTTCTACTATTAATCTCGGTGCTAAAATTGTTTCCTTAACCCCTATACTTTTCCTGAAACCAAATCGGTCTTCTCCTAACACTTCCTCCATTCTTCTCTCAATTAGCTACATAAATAAATAAAAATAAATGCCTTTATACTGAATTTGATAGTACAGACATTACGTAACTTTCTGAAGTAACTCTTCTTTTGGTGTCATCTCCTCAGCGAAGGTTGGAAATCATCCTCTGGTAACCCTTTCTATTCTGAGCTAGCCTCATAAGGGATCCATCCAGCATCATGAATATTAAATTACTGTCAACCTTTCTTCAACTTTCCCTTCAATTTTCAACTACATTAGACTATTTTTGGATTTCGTGGACCTCCAAACATTGCAAATTATAATCTGTGCATGGGAAAATCCAAAAGTATTCTGTGACTTTCTTGCCATGATCATTATTTAATAATTATAAAAAATCAAGAAATCATAATTTATTTTAAACACTTATTTTATAATACTAAATTTGGAAGCGAGCTAAACAGTTTATATCATAACTTTAGCAGTTATAGTTGCAGTATATCATAAATTTATATAAACTTAAAAAATAAAAATTTTTATGTTTTATTGTTATGTTTTACGCACTCCATTACGAAAAATGTTAAGTGGTAACTTCTCAGTCTTTCATCAGAGGACCCGGGTTTGAATTCCGGTCAAGCACGGCATTTTTCAAATGCTGCAAAATTCCATTTTCATATTTCCATTTTCAAGTTTCCCAAGGTTCTGTGATGAATTAATTTATCAGACCAAAAAAAAAATGTTACAATTTTTTCTTTTTAAATTAGACTTTACTGAAGTAAACACTAAATTAAACCTAATTCCGGTCAGGCATAGCATTTTCACACTATACAAAAATTGTAATTCATGTCATCCTCTTAAGTAATATCTAACGGTGGTCCTGGAAATCAAAAAAGAAAAAAACACTAAATTAAAAAATAATTAGCCCACAAATGTAATAACCATTAATGAAATCAAAAATTATTTTACATTTTTTTTAAGTGGTTTTTATTTATATTTAGTATTGGTTTTATTTCAAATAAGAATAAACCTATAAAAAAAAGAAAAAAATTATTCGCAACAAACACCAAACACGAGAGACGTGCGTGGATAAGATAAAAAAAAGGAATGGAGAAAAACTATCCAGAGAGAGAGAGATAAGGACTTCCTAGAATCTGAATATATGTATTATGTTTTATTAAAATTTTTCTACATAATTTCCCTGAAATTTCGCGCGAAAATTCTCTGAATACAGACTACACATTATTTTTATAACAGCAAACGAAGCAAAGGTTCACACACACGCGCGCGCGCGCGCGATCAAAAAAACTATTTGAGCGCTTCTTTGTAAACTGCAGCGGTTTTCCCTTCCGGTGCGAGGATGACCAAAGAATTACGAAAGCTCACTTTGGAGCAGATCTCGTAAAACTGTCCAAACTGACAATCTGCCCGTAGATCAATTCCCACCGACTTCAAATTCTACACCTGGGATTTGTTTATAATCACGGAAAAGCAAAGCTTTAATGAAACTGAAGTCTTTTGAATTCAAAAAGATACTCTGATGGTTTAATAGTATTTACGGAATAAAGACACATTCCCCTTGGCCGTAGTTCTCTTGGTTAACAATGCAACCTCGATTAAGTTTCTGTGGAGGGCTTTTACTCGCATTTGGTGCCTTCCTAGAATACAATCATTATTCATTACTTATTGTTGAGATTTAAAATTTTCATACATTATTTTGGTCCGCCCCCTGCGGACCAGTTTTATAGGACCATAACCAGTAATGTACTAAAAAATTATTGCACCCTTGTAGGAGCGACTTCAAACCTTTAAGAAAGGTAAAGGTTGACCAGTTGGCTTCTAGAATGTAAGGTTATGTGTACATTAAAAAATAAAATGTTTTGATAAAGTTTTGTTTACAATTATTTTTTTAGGGTGCCCTTATATTTTTCTAACGCATTTTATATCAATGTATCGTATAAAAAATTCAAATGTTTTATCTTTCATTTATTCTATAATTAAAATCGGAAAAGTAAAAAAAAAAATAATTTAATAAATTGCGTAATTAATTTAAAAAAATCTCTAGTATCTATTATGAAATAAATAACTACTACAACAAAATAATAATAAATTAACTCTATTAAATAAATATGATTTCCTTTTTTTTTTAGATTTATATATATTTTTAAATATATTACTTCTTCAAACGAACGAAGAAAATTTATGTAATATAACTAAGGAAAACGAATGAACTAAGAAAAACTCACCCAGTAGCTAAATAAAATTAAATAAATAAGAAAAAATTAGGTGCATAAGAGGACGTGGCGGGAAAACCTTGAAAAACTTGTCAACCTTGAAACTATGACTAGCGTAAAGATAGCACCTATACACTGACAAACTACTCGTACACAAACGTTAAAAATAATACGCGGATACGAAATTCATGCGCAAATACAGTCCATGATAGGTTAGCATATAAACGAAATCGAAAATGTACTAGTATAAGATTCAATAATAAAAGTTTACGCCTAAATTTAGTAAAAAGCTGAAATATTAAATTATAATTCGTATTTTAAAAATACATATATATTAAATATAAGTGTAATTCAAAAGAAATTACAAACCCGTGAATATAATTAAATAACTAAAAAAAACACAGGTTATCCGAATCTTTTTTAAACGAATTCTAAATAAACCGGAATTCTACATCAATTATTTTTTTTTATTATTATTTTTTTTTTTAATAATATTTGGATAACATAAATAGACTCTACTGAGTAATAAAAACAGTGTATTAATGTTTTTCACAATGAAAGAGATAAATTAATTTTCATTAATGGAACGGGAAATACATAGAGATCTATGGAACACACATAAGTATCTATAAACCAGGTAAAAGGATGTATTATATATTGACGAATTATTAAAAATAAACTTTATATATTTGAACTTATTTTAATAATAATTATTTATTTTTTTTTATTTTTATGAGATTATTCAAATAAGTATTATTACGTGTTACTGTTTTTTGCCAAACTAATGAATATATTGGTGATCTAATGCAAAGAAATAACTAACGCTTTAAAATTATGTAGCCACGGTTAAGAACAATGTGTATCGCATACCATAATTACTAAGAAAAGGAAGTGGTTTTCCCTAGCCTTTTTCATTTTTATTTTGATTACTATATAATAATACGATAGATCATGTCAGGAAGAGATAGATATGTTTTATCATTTGGCTTAGCATACGTCTAGATGGATAAGGGAAAGCATAAAAAAAACTTCAAATATAAAATTAATTATAAAATAAAAGAATACAATTAATTAATTCCATATTAATTATTTAAAAAAAAAAAAAAAGATGAAATACTCTATACTATTATATAAAAACGAAAAAGGTTTTTGCTTGTTCGGAATAAACAAAAGAACTAATCGATCAATCGCAACCAAATTTTTACTCATGTTTATAGGATAACTGAGAAGGTTTGTACGAATATTTCATCTCGAAAAAGAAATATATTGTAACAAGTTCGGTATAGCAAGCCTGAGTAACGGATTCCTACCAATTATTATGAAAGTAATAATTAATATAATAATTGGAAGAATCCAGAAAGGGAAAAAATGAGAACCGTTATTGTAAAAAATAGGTCCGTTTTACAATTGATTTTGTTATACTGCCCGCTAACACACAATAAACACCTGTTGTACGTTGAGAAGAGACCAGGTTTGGAATTCACGGGAACAAAACCTCGGTCGACTGTTCTCACGGATCGATTTGGGTCCGGTCCGATAGGTAAAGAACTAGAAGTATAAACAGCCTAGTAAGACCGGCCAAAAGAGAGTTCTATTACATGCAGTCTGCGAGGCGTTACGGTGTCGATCCCGCAAGGGCAATTTTGTGAGGAGTTCAGCGAGGATAGGCTGCGAGTTGTGTGGATCCGACGGAGTTCTGCGATCCAGTCCAACGACAAGTTACGACGACGGTCCAGCGAAGAGAGTCACAGGTGTGAGTCTGTAAGACCAGATTGCGAGACGTCAGTCCAGCGAGGACAGTCCTGAATCCAGTTTGATAAGAGTAAGATGACGCCACGAGTAAATACGAAAAATACTACGGGTGAGTTATAATAAAACTATAAGTGTATAAGTGAAAGAAATAATCCAATAGACTTCAATCTTAAACTTTTAGGGTAGATAGCAAAGGTATTTGCAAGTGAACACTATACGATTGTTTGTTAATAAAAGACTAGCGGTTAGAAAGGGTTAAGACTAGCGGTTTTTTTTGTTAATGGGTCTAGTTTTATATTTATGTATAAATTTTAATGTTTCAAATTCCCAACGATTATTTATTTTAAACTCTGTCTTGTGTGTAATTTGTATTTACTTATTTACTACTTACTATCTACTACCTCGTATCACTATTTGATGTGTAATATTTTTATTGTTATTTTTTGTTGATTACGTTATATATTTTGCTCTGTTTTTATGTCGTGCTTACTGTTTTGATTATGTTATTTTATACGTCGTGTAATTATCGTTTACTACTATTATCCTGACTTAATTGTTTTATTATTATTATTATTATTATTATTATTATTATTATTATTATTATTATTATTATTATTATTATTATTATCATTATTGTATTTATCACCATTACTATTATTATTAATTTGCCTGTTCGTAATTTGAACATTTTAATTCAATAAACTGTAATTATATAAACATTCTAAATTGTCAACAACCTTTCAATATCCTGATCAAGCCGCAGAACACGGACAATATGTAGTAGTGGAAATCTGCCGATTGAAGCATAAACTTTAATGAATTGTAACTGTGAGCCTCTACCAATAAGCGAGCTGAACTTAACTGAGTGGGTTTAAACTGAATTATTCAAATTAATCGAATGAATAATATTACAAAAATAATAGAATCAAATTTACGTTAAATAAAATATTACATAAAGAAGAAGAGAGTTTTTGTTTGTATGGGGTAAAAAAACTATTCCATAAACGCAACCGAATTTTTACCCATGTTTCTTGGCATAACTGATAAGGGTTTTAGATATATTTCATCTCGAAAAATCTCGAAGAACCAACCGATCGATTGGATTCAAATTTTCAGGATACATTCCTATTATACTATGGAAGGTTTTAAGCCACATACTGAGGCCTCTAGCTTCCTTTTAAGTTTAAAATATTAAAAATATTCATTATATTTCCACCCCCAAGGAGGGTGAACTTGTAAATTAAAGACATTCAGTAAAGAAAAAAAAAGAATTCTTTTACTTCATTATTATATTTCTACCACCATGATAAAGAAATAATTTACGAATATTTCATCGTCAAAGGTGGTTTAATTACCATTATTATTCTGTCTTTTTTAATTTAGATTCTTTTTCAGGTTTCTATAAAACATGAATACTTTCAATTGTTATTTATCAATATTATTCTCACAATAATGAGGATAACGAACAATGCGGAGGACCAGGGAGGACACAGCCCTCTGGGTAGACGACAATGGGGACCGAAGCGAGCTGTACCGGTGTCCACGCCCCCTGCAACATGTGAATGGCAAGGGAGGCGAGCTCTGAGAACCTGTGGTAGGCCCCGTGACCACGGGATGACCCGAGGAGCCCCTGAGTTGTTTCCGGGGTTGCCTGGGCCCTGAAGATCCAGATTCCGGCTAGACGGGCCACCTAGTATTAAGATAAATATAAAAAATACTAAATAAATAAAATAACTACAAAATAGATCACAATTCAGAAGGCGTTAATGAAGATTATTTGAGTGCATATTTACATTAACTTTTAACGGAGATGCACAAAATTCATCAGTTTTTAAAAACATTTTTAATTGGTATTATTTAAAAATTCATCGACAGAATAATAATGTTTCTTTAAAAGAAAATATTTTAATTTTATTCTTAATAGAATGGTGGAAAATTTGTTACATTATTCAGTAATTTATTAAAAAATGGTAATGGAAATGAATATAATAAAGGCCCTTCTCATAAGCTTAAGTAATACTTTGATAAAAGTAAGATTACTACCTTACTAAGTAAGGTTACTATTAAGATTACTATCTTAAGTAACACTTTGTAGAAGTGGATACCGTTATTTTTTTAAGAATAAGTAACTATATCAGCATAAAATATTTTATTTATTTATTGAGCAAAATGTGCAATTAGATAACAATAAATCAAGCTTATCAAAATCCAAATGATATTCAGAACTCAACGTGACAACATTGTGTTCATCACAGAATTTATACGAATCAATAAACAATTTTCCTGTAGGTTTTGCCTAGACGACCCAGTATTAGATTTACTGCAAGAATTTGACAGCTTGTGTAACGTAAATTCGATGTTAATGGGAGATACTCTCATTATGAAACTTCTACTGCTCTGAAGCAAGGATTAAACTAAAAATGGTGTTTAGGAATGAACAACTGGTTAGCATTAGCCTTCATGAGTGGAAGCTGATGATTCGAGACCCGGTCAAATCAGTTATATTTCAACGTTAATTGGCTTTTAGACAATTAACGAATAAGAGACGCGACTACCTATACGAACTACGAATTAAGAAAGCTGCATTAAGTATCAAGGAATATTTTAAAATATATAAAAGAACATTTAAGTTCCTAAAGCAGTTATATGCTTTATGGATATCCACCTATAGAAACTCCCGTTGAATGGATAAGTGTTAATTAAATCATTTAAAATCTGATGAATTCCATAAAAAAGCAGACAACACAGTTGTAGGACCTTGCTCGCAGTTGAGAGTGACCTTGCTCTATAGTCTCACCCACTTGACGTTTTAAGTTGAAAATTTAATGCATAAATGCCACCTTTTACACAAGTATTCTGACCAAGTTTGGTCAAAATCAGTCGAGCAGTTCTGGAAATATAAGACCTTAAATAGGCGAAATCTTGAGATACTGAGGATGACCTTGCTCTACAGTCTCACCCCCTTGACGTTTTAAGTTGAAAATTTATTGGCATCAATGCCCCATATACAGAAGTAATCTGACCAAGTTTGGTCAAAATCGGTCTAGTAGTTCTGGAGATATAAGGTTTGAGACACTGAACCACATACTCATACATACGAACATCCGGAAAATTTCCATCCGGTTTTAGTGGTGAAACCACGTATGCCCAAATTGGACCGATTGCAATACTTTCCCTTTTACAGCTATAGCGCTAGACGGGAATGTAAAAGGATTAATGTTAATTTTTCAACAAATAAAAGACAATACAAATTTATACATCTTTATTTCATTAAATTTATTTTAAAAATTCAAATGTTAACGTTTATATTTAACGTATATTTAATTACACTACTTTAAATTTCTTTAATCTATAAAATAAGCACGAAGAATTTTTTTTTGTTATTTTTATTTTGTTATTTATAAAGATAATCATTATTATTATTATGTAGCTTTTATTATTTAACATTTTTATTTAAACGCAAGCTACAATTCGAGTAATGAGATAACATTAGCGAAGCAGACGCTGCACAGTTTATTTATTTGAGGTCGACATAAATTTCTTATCAACAAATTAAAGTTGACATTATATAACATTATATCACACTTCGTAATAACAAAAACAATAATAATACAATAAACCCGCAGATAAAATAAATACAAATATAGATATACGTAAACAACCGACATAATTCAATAAATTAGTTTTTGTTGTATTTTAATGAATAATGATTTTTATTATATTTTTTGTATTATATTAAATTGCTTATACATAGAATTTATAAGCGGTTTTAGTCGAGCTCCAAATTTTCTATTCATTCTATCCAGTTAAAAATCTCAAAAAAATAGAAATATTTGATTTGGTAGTGACGTACAACTGATAATCAAATCTGTACTATACGCAGAAACATGAATAAGGCTTCACTAACTCACTTATTACTAATTCTTCTACAGGCTGAAAAAAAATAATTCGATATAGTTATTTTTAAAAATATATACATGGTACGCAAATATTATTTTGATTTACGGTTTCTAAAAGTTAACAAATAGGATCACTAAAGCTTAAAACATATTATTATTATTATTTCCACAAATGAAGAAAAGGGCTAATGTAAAACTAATTAGCAAAGAAATAAACTTTATTTATATTATAAAAACGTTTAGAGTAATCAAATTTTACAGTTTTCTGATTTAAAACCAATTTTTCAGTGGTTTTCTTACGTTCGAATTCCTATACAGGTCAAATTTAGTAATTGAAAGTTTACACACAACTTTGCTTCTGATGACAAAATAATATAACATATGTAATATCGTTCTAAAACCAATCTAGCAGACATTATTTAATATCGTTGTAAATCCAATATGGTGAGCATTGTGAAAACATATTTCTTTGTTTACATACGGATAAAAAATTCATATGTTTCGGTAACTTACGGTTTGTTGTAGCAGCGAAACAAACTTGTAGAAGCTTGTTTCGCTTAGCACCTTAGCTTCTACAGTTGTAGAGGCTAAGGTGCTAAGCTACGGGACACACACACACACACACACACACAGACCCACATACAAATGCCCTTTAGTAAGATAGGATATTTTATGAGCGCACAATGGTTTTCTTTTTACAAAGTTGAAAATTATTTTGACTATCTTAAATCACTGAAAAATCATTTTCTACTTTTTAAAGCAATTTCGTTTTAAAATAAAACCATTGTTTTAGATTTTTTTTTAAATTTATTAATTTAATTATAATAATTCATAATTTCGATAATTCGAATGTACAGTAATCGATATTTCACGAATCTATGCAAAATAAGATGGCAACTTTTAAATACAATGGTTTTCAGGCTAAACTGTCTATAATTTCATCATAAAGTAATAAAATTTACTTAACACACAGCTACGTTCAACAAATTTACTACAGAAACATTTGCCAGTGTACAGAAAAGAATTTAAAAAAAAAGTATTAAAACGGTTAAAAAACAACTTTATTTTGAAATAACAGACGAAAATATTGGATTAATATTGCATAATTCCTTCCATAAATCAAGAAGATAAAAGAATATCTTTAAAAATTATAACGTTAACATTATCGTGGTTACGTCTAAAAAAAATTGACCACTGCTGTCGGAAATGTTTAAGATTAAACTAAACCTGTCGAAATAATAAATATTTTATAAATTTATGTCTTAGGTAAATGACTCCAGTTTTGAATATTAGGACAAAAAAATCTGATGTGGACACTACATGACTTCCTTGTACGCCTATTAAATTGTATGTACACACTTTTTTTAAATGAAAAGTACATTAAATATTATTTCATTAAAAACTTCTGATATTTTTTCATATTTTTTTTTTTTGTTGTTCTTATTGAATTATTATTTAACGTAAAACAATTTTACAATCAGAGGTTAATAATTATTAACAAATCAATACATTTAAATTAAAAAAAAGAAAAAAGTTAAAAAAAGGGGAGAGGAAGTCTGATTCAAACTGATGTGCCGTCCCCTATTAAGATCCAAATATTTCCTTAATTAAAAACTTTATTTAGCTATAATTTTGGAACCAATGAAAATAAGTATGATATACATCGTTGTAAATTTCACAATGAGAGCTTATTAATGCAGTTAAGAAAACGTTCAAAATCCAATTTTTTTTTTTTGATTTTGGCTTTTATGGACACTATTGGTTCAGTCGATCGCAATCAAAAGGAGAAGTGCACAACTAGATGTTATAAGTTTTAAATCCAAAATTTCAAAATTCTACGGCTAATCGTTTTTGAGTTATGCGAGATATACACGTACAGACATCACGCCTAAACTAGTCAAAATGAACTCATGGATGCTCAAAATGGATATTTCCGTTGAAATCTGAAAAATTTCAGATTTATACTGACACCCCATAGACCCCACAGCTATACCGACACCCCAGTGCTCGCATGTAGAAGTAAAGGCTCCGATATCCTTACCCATGGGATAATCCCTACCAAGGTCCGAAGTGACTGACACGTTAAGCGGCGCAAGACTTCGGCAGAGCAAGCTCACATCAGCTCACCCTCAACTCGGTCTCCAACAAGGGAGGAGGGATAAGCAATCCCCGTTCACATTTCCGGCCTAACATCGCCGAATACAAGATCACATGCTGCAAAACCGAGAAGCACAACTGCGACCAGCTTGGGACCATCAATCCCGTTCTCCACAGGGGAGTTTCTAAGTAATACCATTTCCCCGTTGGCTAACGTAAATGAAAGTACAGATGTAACATGTCGTTATCCGCCCCAGACCGTGTGCGCAGATGTAATTGCACAGACGTGGAGAATTGGATTATGTCCGGGACTAAACATATATTGAACTACATAGAGTTATAATAATCTGCAATAGGTATATAGTAAACTACCAAACTACCAATTCTTAAATTAACACATAAGATAAACCAAGAAATATGTTTTAAAAAAAACAAAGATATATATATATATATATCTTTGTATTTTCCACGCACGTAGCCAGCGGGGGGCTAAGGGAGCTATAGACCCCGCCGAAATAATTGAAAATTATTAGACTTTACCATTCAGGGGTTAAATCTAGTAAGTTCGGTCCAAAAAATCCAATTTTACATTTTCGTAATGTATAACAACTCAAAAGTATTTTCACAAAATTTGAGATCGGTACATAATCATCTCCCTAGTCATTAATCCCCTCCATGTATCTTAACTCGCCGTTACTCAACCCTGCAAGAGTAACCCCGTTATTCGACGTGTGAGCGCTGCTCTCACTCTGACGTAATATTAATATTAATAATTGATTACTGGGGATTTACCGCAATTCAGAAATGCAAAACTTGCTTATCGCATTCCGAACAAACACGTAGGCAGCTAGACTGTGTGCCAAGAATCTTCAAAAAGTTTTCAAGTTCTTTTGCCAGGTTCAGCTAGTCCTGGAAAAGTGGATGAGCTAAAAATCTTAGTGATGTATTACGATAATAAATGTTCTGAATCTGTCTTCAAGGCGGAGTGTCTTATTTGATGAGAGGATATAAACTCGTTAAATTTAAAGTGCGATCAAGAATTGATCGAAGTATTGAATCGCTGCAATAAAGAATATTTGTCGAAGATCTATTATCTCTTGCAAGTTTTAGCGACTTTTCCGGTAACAATACGTATTAATGAACGCTCGTTCTCCACAACGAAGAGTCAAAACGATTGCATTTAACAAGTCGGGGGATGGAAGATTAAGTTCATTAGTTTCTTTGTCAGTGCATAGAGATTTACAGTTAATCCGGATGAGGTTTTACATGTTATGGCGAGAAAGAAAAATCGACAATTAGCTTTCTAATAATTCATAACTTTTATAGTAGTGTAAATGTGTGAGTGTGAATGATAAATGTGGATTATGAAAAAAGTTATATATAACATTATCATCTTTATTTGCGTAGTAAATGATGCATTAAATCTAAGAATATGTTTTGGATTTTTCAATAATTTTGCAATAAAGTATAAAAAACCGTTTCAATATAAAATGATTTTCATTATTATTATTATTATTTTATCATCATCAGCCCCCTTAGCTCCCCCCCGAAAAAAAACCTAGCCACGTACCTGTAATCTATTTTTATATATATAAAAGGATATTTTTCATATATAAAGGATTTATCATTTAAAAGGATTTAATTATCTGCTTTAGTAGACCATTTAAAAAGCCGCTGTTTCTTAGAATAGACAAGTAGGAAACGAAAAAATATTATTAATAATTATATCAAGAATACAACGATTCAAAAATTTCATTGCAAAGACAAATTTTTATATAACATGCTGAATTTTCAGGTTATGAGTTATTATTTCTTATAATTGATCTAAAGTTTTTACATGGTTAAAAAACAATTCTATAAAGAAAATAAATATAAGAAAAGTCTCTTCCCAACTTCTTATATATTAAAACAGTTATAGTCACTATAAAACTTCTAAATGACGGGATATTGTTAAAAAAAAGACTCGACTAGTTTTGCATAGATATAAAATATATATGCGTAATAGAAATGGCGACTGATACAGAGAATAATGTGTATAATAATGCATAATAATATCGTACATTTATATAAAATAATAATAATTATTATTATACATAAATACATACACATATTAAAAAAATAAAACTAATTTATTTCTGTTCATGTTACGTATTTAACTATTTTAACGACTTTTAGCCTATAACTAAGGTATAATAAGTAAGCAATAGAAAAGCCTTGGGGATTGTGGTAAGGCCTGTTGCTACCGAGGTAACTTAGTTTAAGCTTATTTAATGAAAAATCGAAGCAAGTACGGTATTACGGAAGTGAATTCCTTCTATTTTCAACTATAATAAATTGAATATAAAATAAAAATAAACTCCTAAATTTACTGTTCAATGTATTTCATAACACTCGTTACGCATGTATGAAAAGATTAGAAAATTTTAATAAGAAAAAATATTTTTAAATAATTTAATCATTAAATATAATAATATAAAATGTTTAATACTTATATATATATAAATAATAATTGTAAAAAACAAAGACAATACACAGCAGTAGAAAGAAATCGAATAAACTACCAACAGTTAACTTTCGCGGAATCCCACATCATTAGCTGGTACATAATTCTATAATTATACTTAGAAATAAAAACTTAAATGAAGATGTAGTGTAGCTATCATAAGATTAGAATAACATAATATCACTATCAGCTGGAATTATGTAAATTTAAAAATGTTTGTAAATATTGTTTCCAACTGCTACAACTCGATGTGTCTTTTTAATTAGTGTCACTTAAAAAAAAAAAAAAATATCAGTTGATTAATCATTTTATGTTTTTCCTTAAATTTATAAATGTAATATTTTTCAAGTACATTTTTATAATTAGTGATACTATGTTTATACTGTAGCAGGTGGTCAGCCATATTAGATACACCTCTTCTTGTTTTTGTAGGAATTATATGATCCGTGTATCTTTTTTTTAAAGGATCAGTTAGTTTTACTAATATAAATTTTATTACATTCATTACAGTTAATTCTGTATATTCCACAGTATATATCATCTTCTGTATGTTCTTATATATTAAATTAGATTAGATAAGATTATTTAAGTGGAATACCACTTATTATTTTTGAGATTAATTGGCACAGTGGTAAATATAACGAAATATTTGAATTTTCAGAAAAAAATCCCTTTCGGCACGCCGGTAAGCGGAGGTAGATTTCACCGGTACTAAGTAGGGAATAAAAAAGATTTCCACATTAAAGTTAAGAAAAACTTCAAATTTACTCAATATGACAATGGTTGCACGTGAAAAAAGTTTAACATGCGACAAGCCCCATCTTCTAACAATTTTACAATTCCAGCAACATTTTGGTCATCCCTTGGCGTAAGGGTTGGTCATATCAAAATTTTTTTCACACAAAAGTTTTACGTAATGTTTAGAGGACTAACGACCACTTTAAACCGATTCGATACTGTGCCTATTAAGGGAGGTATGATTTTTTAGTTTTCAAAACCCAATTTTTCCATGCCTTGGACCAATGGTTGGTGATATCAAAAAACTTTACTTAGATAAGTTTTAGGGCCTTATCCAAAGAATAGTAAGAACTTTAAACGAATTCGATATTTTACTTAGGAAAGTTACAGCGATATTTAGTTTTTTGAACCCCCCACCCCATTTCCACCCCCATGGTCCGATTTTGCCCATTAACAAACTCGACCGAGATTTTGGGTCGTAATATTTTATGTATCAATTTGAAAGTGATTGGCGCAAAATTACGGTAGTTATCTTGTCCACAAGAAAGTGACAACTATATATATATATATATATATTAATCTAATCCTCGAAAAAATAATAAGGGAATGGCGGAAGAAGAAAGAGGAAAACGGATTAAAAGAAATACGACTAGGAGCTGGTAAAAACCAAATAAAATTGGATTGTTTGGCCTTTGCAGATGATACAGCAATAATTACAAAAAATGTTGAAGAGGCTAGAGAATCGATAGAGTTACTACAGGAAATAGCCATAAGGACAGGACTACAGATATCTTACTAGAAGACGGAATACATGGAATACCGACATCACAAGGAGAAAGAAATAAATACAAAAGAAGGGAATATCAGGAGAGTCGATCGTTTCAAATATCTTGGAGAAATTATTCAAGCTAATGGACTCGATGAGGCAGCTAACACGGAAAGGACCAGGAAATTAGAAAGAGCATACGGGATAACAAAGAGTATCTACAACAAAAAGAGTATATCATACGGATAAAAAATAAGACACTACACTACCGTGCTCAAACCACAGGCACTCTACGCATCAGAATGTTTGATACTCAGGAAGAGGAATGAACTGAAGGAGATGGAAATACGTGAAAGAAGAATCTTGAGGAAAATATTGGACCAAGAAAACTAGAAGACGGATCTTACAGACTAAGAAGTAACGAAGAACTTTATAAAGGGAACAAAGAACCGCTGACGTTGACGATGAGAAAACGAAGGGTGAAGTTCTACGGTCATATACTCAGGATGACGGATGATAGGTTAACGAAGCGCGTCTTTAGTTTTTTAACAGATATGAAAGCGACTACGGATTGCGTCGTCGAAGTTAAGAAGGATCTCAGCGAACTACAACTAAACGAGGGCGATGAGTGTAACAGAACTGAGTTTAGAGAAAAAATTAATAAACACATTTTCCGGAAACTTACAGATAGGACAAGAACTGGGAGGCAGTGGACTGATGAACAAAAACAAGTTAAACGAGATGAAATGAAATTGTACTGGGAAAACAGACGGAAGACATCTGTTGTGCAAAAAGTTCAATGCGGTCCAAAGAGACCATAACGAAAAAAAAATATATATATATATATATGTATAAACTTTTGAACTGGCGGTGGTTTTGAGGTCTAGCGGATGTGAAACGCAAAGATATGTCGAAATTTCCGTGAAGTCGAATCATGGTATCCGTTATAATAGGTAACTAACTCTTATGCAAACTACATAATATATATACTCGTATATACTCAGGTGCCGTTTATCCATGTACATTTCCAACACTTCTTGACCAACTCTAAATTCTAAAGAAGTTCCCACGTTGAATTAGGCTGAAGGATTTATATTTATATTTAAATTAATTAACTAACTACTGAAAAGTTAGATAAAGGTTCCCAAACTTTATTAATAATTTTCATATATGAGATGAGAATATGATGAATCTTGTATAAGACTCAGACCACCCATTCTTGAGACGTATGGTTAATTGAACTGCAACACCAAAGTACATCCTGACCCCCGTAGGAGAAGACACCCTACGTTCCCCGTCCGTTTCTAGCCCTTATGAGCTTTACCGGAGGTCATCTTCGTAATCTCGGGGTATTTCTTAATGAGAAACTGCAACTGAAGAAGAACCTTCAATACGTCGCGGAAAGGGCCTGCAATATCTTCTTCGGTATTTGACGTGTGATCAATCCTGATTGAAGTCTTAAGTTTAAGACGATGATCATCCTGTGTAAAGGCGTGTGCGAGGCCTTATTATGCTATACGCGGCGCCTGTTTGGGCGGTTAGACTGAAATATAGAAGTTTCGGGACATATTATTAACGGTAACGGGTGGTTACCGTACCATTTCACGGGAGGCAGTCTTGGTGTTTACAGGCGTGAAACCGATATACATGATTGCGTCTGAGAAGCAACAGTCGTATGTTGTTAAGAAGTCCGGTGGGTTGACTTCGGATAAAGTTCGAGAAATTGAACAACATGGAAATGCCTTGTGACAGGCCAGATGGGATGAGACAGAGGGTGGGCGTTATACGCATGTTGCAAATGTTATTGGTTTGTGGACGCCTCTTGGATGCACCGTAATAAATATGTGACGCAATTTCTTTCCGGCCATGTTGCTTTTAGGGACAGACTGCTGAAATTCGACCTGGTAGATATACAACAAAACAGAGTAAAAATGTAGAAATATTTGTTTCACCCCCGGTTATGTAATTCAAAGGGAATTTAAACCACACACCAAACTAACCTAGATAGCCTGTCAGGCTATCTACGCAAATAAATATCAAATAAGACTAATAAAATACTCAAGAAACCCTAAAAAAGTATAAAACAATAAAACAAATCATAGTGAACTCAATCAACTAACAAACTAAAATATAACGGTAAAGTTACACCAAATAAATATCTAAAAAGCGGAGCCTACACACAAACTCAACCTTTCCTACTCGTGTGGCGTGTTGAACTCCACACCAAAGTACACTGGTATCCACTGTCTAGTATTTAAATCCGTATAAAAGCAACCTTTACTTGGATCTGAACCTCGACTTCGAAAATCAGCTTTTAAAAAACTGATTTGCGACAAGTTAATCCACTAGACTAAGGTGGGCTATGTATGTAGCGCTTCATTGTTAATTTGAATATTATAACAGCTCAAATAAAAGTGTCTATTTCCTTTCTAATGTTATTTAAGACTCGCTGGAATGGATTAATGCCGTGAATTATTTTCATCTTATTTATCTGTTTAATTTTTTTTCAAATATCAAATGATATTAGTTTAAATATTATTTTGCTATAATTACCTAATAAGACGACAAATAAATAAAAAGCTATGTTAAATTATCATTTTAGGCAGCGTAATTTTTCGTTAAAAAATGTTTTTATTTCCAAATAAATTGTATGAAAACAATCTTACTATTGGACTTCTACAGGTATTTTTTCTACGATATAAAAATAAATTCGTATATATCAAGTTATTTACTTTAGACTAAAGATTAGACATAACAAACAGGAAATCAATTACATGTGATTCGAATTACGAATCTTCTATAACATCAGTTAAAAATTTCAATTAATAAATCATCTACTCTGTATCTTTAATCAAAAAACTATAATTTAAACTGTTTATAAATGAGAAATGTTAAAATTTAACAAATAAACGCCTTTTAACTTAATAATTAAAGGATTTTTTTTTAACAAATTAACACCCTAATAGATTATATATTTGAAATCCCGATTTTTTTCACAATTACATTTTATTTGTGGATATTCTGTTAATCCAATGATTAAATACCCAACGACATCGAAGAAAATTTACGAGATCACAAAAAAAATTGTTTTTCTCTGGTAGTAATAGTCGCAGATTAAATACTGTTGATGAGAAATTAAGTGAAATCTTAAGTTATAAAAACTACAACATACAATGAAATTGTTACGTAAGAAACCAAATAAATATTTATAAATATTTTATGTTATCACAAGGGATAACATAAAATGGAAGGGAGAATTCTGCAGCATATGTTTTTTTTTAATATTTAACATAAGCATGCATGTATGAATTGAGCTTAATGTAAAATAAGGTTATATTTGCAAAACTTTGAGAAAAATGACCCCACCACACTTCCCACTCAACGAAGATATTGATCCCAAAATTTTACCAACAAATTGCTTCATATACTACTAGTCTTTATAAAATTTCATCAAAATTGGTTTATCCAATTAAAAGTTATTAATTCAATCATACCAAAGGAAGAATCGTAGAATAACATTTTTTCCCAAAAAACTGTAATAAAAAAATACAAAATCCGGCAAAGAGTTGGATAACTTTTCCGGCATCACTAGGAACATTAAAATGTGCAAGTGTGCAAGTAAAAAATTATGTCAAAAAATAATTTTACTCAGAGTAAAATTCTGAGATACGAAATCCATGGGGTCCATACCTTCCCGCCCTTTGACCAATTGTATTGTATTAGCATTGTTTTTTTTTTATTTCTGGGGTCCCTGGATCATGAAACGTCGAAAAATGAAAAAAAAAAAACACATAACCATTTTTTGACTAATAACTAAATTTTTTCTTGCAGCATAGCTTTAGAACTATGATGCTAGGAAAGTAAAGAATATACATATTAGCGTAAACACTCATGTACCTAAAAACACACATACAAGTACGCACACGCGCGTGTGTTTGTGTGTTCACGCCCCCGATGGATGATTAATAAACAAAAAGAAGAATATTAAGGTTCAATCAGAAGTTCACTAATTTTTACTCGCTACCAACAATAAAAATAATAACAACAAAAATAATAGTAAAATAATATTATAAGTTTAGACTTACTGTGATAGTTCATAGTATAAAGGTGTCTGCTGCTGCCTTGGTTTTAATTCTTCTAAAGACAACAATTGCTGTTGTTGTTCTTGTAATAAAGTTGCATATGACACAGTATGATTATGAACATGACCATCTTGGGATGGATTCGGCTCACTTCTTGCAACCATTGTTTTGGTTTTTCTTTTTTTTTATATCATCACATAAACACCATTATTAAAATAAATGCAGAATCACTTTTCATAACATAACACACTCTTTTTTTTAATCTCATTTATTTTAATAATAATTATATTTTTTCTTATAACATATTTTAATAACTAAAAACAGACGATACATCGCAATATTAAATTATATTGTACGTTAAGCTAAATGTAGCACTAAGATTTTTTGTTATTAAGTCACATTTTCATTAACATTCAATCGCTTCCTGTTAATTTGTAGAAATACATAACAGTATATTAGTAAAATTTAAATCACTTAATACGTTTAATACTTACAATAATAAGCAAATGCTTTTTTTTACAGATTTTACTGTTTTGTTTACGATAATATATAAGTGTGTGATAACTGATTCCCTGCAGTAAACACGTTTTTTACGTTCTCTCTCTATCCCTTTCCATCGCTATTTCTTTCTGGTTTGTTTTATTTTTTCAATAAATAAAATTTATTCGTAAGAAATAAAATAATTTCAAAATTATGTAATATGCATTTGAGATAATGATCGAAAAATTATCTATTGACAGACGTCGCCAACAATTTACTAACCCTAACTTTTTCGAAAATACTGACCAAATTTAAACACAGATTATATATAAAAATTTATTAACTTTATTTTTTTTAGTTTTATACTTATTTAACTCATTGGTAGCCCTAAAAAATTATACTGCTCGAACAAAAACGTTCTCAATAAACTTGTCTTTATAAAAAGGACAAAATTATAACAAAATCGATGTAAATACTATTTTTGATAGTAACTAAGGCAGTCTGAAACGCCTAAATATTTTTAATATGTTAATTTAAATTCGTAATAAATTATTTTGAATATCAGAATTATTTCAGGCTGTATATCATAGCAATTATAATAATAAATAAAAAAATATGAAAAATAAATTCTGAAAAAAGTCTATGTAGATTTTTTTTAATCTTATAATTAAGATATTTTGAAAATCTTACAGCAGGACTATCAAGAGTAACTTTATAAAATAAAAAAAATCTGATCTGAACACCACATGACACCTTTGTACGCATATTAAATTACACATACATAACGTTTCATAAAAAGTACATAAAGTTTTATTTCATTAATATCTTCTGATATTTTTACTTTTTTTATTGTTATTATTGAAATATTATTTATTGTAATTTTTTTTTTACAAATAGAGGTTAATAATTAACTATTAATAAATCAATATAATTAAATTAAAAAATAAAGTTTATTAAAATTATTTAAGTTTATTTAAATTAAAAAAAGTAGTAAGTGAAGTCGGATTCGAACCGATGGCTCTTCCCCTTATATGATCCAAATATTTCATTAATTAAAATTTTATTTGGCTACAACTCTGGAACCAATGAAATAAGTACCACTTATGATACATCGTCGAATAGCTCTCAATGAGGGCTGATTAATGCAGTTAAGAAAAGGTATAAAATAAAAAAAAAGATCCCACGCCGTTGTTAAAGGCATTGATTGGTTAAATCAAATTTAACCGTTGTTAACGGCATATCAACTTCATAAAAGTGACTTTTGTGCTCGCGCTAAAAGCTCCTGCCTGTAGTACTTGTGATCTTGTCTTTTTTTCTTTTTCCGTTTACCTTCCTGCACCACCGTAAGATATTACTTCAGAAGATGAATAAGGAAGTGAGGAAGTGAATAAGGATACTTCAGAAGATGTATGAATGTAAATGAAGTGTAATCTTGTGGTCTTAAGTCGATTATACCTGAGATGGGTGGTTAATTGAAACCCAACCACCAAAGGTCACCCGTATCCATGATCTGGAATTCAAATCCGTATAAAAGTAACCGCCTTTACTAGGATGTGAACCTTAAAAATATCGACCTTAGAACCCACAAACTTGCAACGGGAAATACTTACGGATTCATTTATGGACGAAAACTTCAAATTTTACTGTACAAAGAATGCACGCTAAGAATTTCGTTAAGCTTCGTACATTTGGTTCGGTTATGTAGAATGAAATAAAGTAATACCATGAGCTTATTAAGTAGTAAAAAACAAGTAAAAAAAAAAAAAAAAAAAAAAAACAGCAATCGCTACAGCATTTTCAGTCAAATCCGTATAAAAGTAACTGCCTTTACTAGGATTTGAAACTTAAATCTCCCGACTTCGAAATCAGCTGATTTGCGATGATGAATTTCCCACTAGACCAAGCCGGTGGTGGGTTTGGCGAGGGATCTGGAGTAACAGAAGTGTCATGGATCTTCGGAACCTCGATCTTTCCCTTGGCCTCTCTCAGAGTCCTGAAAGATCGACAGTCCTGGAACGTCACCACGGGGGAGAGAGCCTGATCTTTGTCGTTCGTGATTATTCCACATGGAATAACCACGTGTGAGCTGTAGGATACAACATTAACTTTAAACCGGTTTATGAAAATGACATCCCGATGTGTCTACGAAAGTGGAATTGATAACACTGATGTAGGTTATTGGTTATTCGTTGTAGCCGCCACGGTTTTTTTTATCTATTCCGCTCTGTCCTTTTTTTGTGTCGACTTGTCTAAATGTGTTTCTATGTTTTCATTTCAATCCTTTATACTGCGAGAAATATTCTTCTGATCTTTATTTATATATAACTATATTTTTCTAATATATCATAGTTTTTTTTTTTAATTTACAAATTATATTCTAATCAGAATCAAAATCATTTCATTTCAAAACTTATAAAATAATTTAGTAATTTTTGTTTCTTTCAAGTAATTCACACAAATAACAATCTAAAGGAATTAAAGTAAATTTTTTCCTTTTAAATTTAAAGGCGTTAGTTATTAAACTCAGTAGTATATATAATATCACCACAGTCGAATAATAAACAAAACTGCGCCAAATAAGACTAAATAAATAAAAAATAATAATGGAATCGTGTAAAATATAATACTAAAATATCCAAATAGCGTAAAAGCATTTACGCACTCCTTAATCTACAAATGTTGAAGATGAATTATACAATAGGTGATGATTAATGCTCCTGCTGTTTCATGTATATCAGCAAAATATCGATTTTTGTTATAGATTTTAAATACAGAGTGTCCCATATAAAACGAAACCCATCAATTACTCATCCATGAAATTTCAAAAGTCAAGCTTACTCCCCTACTCGTTACTGAAATGGACTCGTCCAGCATCTGAACATCGCGGCGCCGCAGTAGAACACTACCGATAGTAACAACAATGCAATCATAACGTTCAGTGTATTGCTAGAGACAAAATGTTGTTTTCGCTAGTTGAACGTGTTTTCATTGTGGAGTCGTACTTCAGTACGAAATCAGTGGTTGCAGTGCAAGATTTGTTTCGCCATAAGTACCCAGATAAACCAGCTCCTAACAAAACATCAGTATTAAGGTTAGTCGCAAAATTTAGAGAGACCGGTTCTGTTAATAAGAAGGAACACAAAAGATCTGCGTCAGTGTTGAATACAGATATACAGTCACTGAAATCAAAGACCGATTACTCACCTAGCCAAATAAATCGATCAGACGTTTGTCTGCCGAAATTAATTTGTCTAAATCAACTGTTCATCGGGCGACCAAACGATTACAATTACGACCTTATCGCATTCAAACGGTTCATCGACTTCTTGAGCCCGACAAAGAAAAACGGCTACAATATTGTCAACGATTCCGTCGATTTCTGCGTGAGGGAGAATTAATGTTATGGATTCGTTATTTTTCACATATGAAGCACGGTTTCATTTGGACGGCTACGTAAACAGCCAAAACAGTAGAATTTGGAGTACTGAAAATCCCCACGTTTATCACGAAAAACAATTACATCCGCAGAAGTCGGGCGTGTGGTGCGCGATATCGCGGAAGAAAATAATCGGTCCTATATTTTTCGAGTACACCATTAATGCAGAACGATATCAGGATATTTTATTTCAGTTCATCGCACTCTTGGAAGAGGAAGACAGACACTGCTGGCTACAACATGACGGTGCGACATCGCACTACGCAGGTTTACTTCTCATTTCGTCGAGGAATTCTTTGGTAATCGTGTTATCGGTCGAGGCTTGTGGCCACCAAGATCTCCAGATTTGACTGCGGCGGATTTTTTTCTATGGGGTTACCTCAAAGAAAAAGCCTACAGCAACAAACCACGAACACTTGAACAATTGAAAGTTAATATTGAACAAGCTGTATTAAATATCCAGCCACAAACTTCGAAAAAAGTTGCAAGAAACGCTGTAAAATGAATCGAAGCTTGTATTCAATAAGATGGCGGCCACATCCAACATTTACTCTAAATGTAAGGTAATGGATGGTAATAATAAAAATTACATTTACCTTTACACATGCCTTTTTATTATTTCAATACCTACCAATATAAGGTTGGATTGCATTTTATATGGGAAACCCTGTATAATATGCATTAATTAAACGTAAATTGCAATATTCAAATAAAACAACTGATACGGTCTTAAAAGATGTAATTTTTCATTAATTTAGTTATTTTTGTTCCAAGATGTAATTAAATAACATCGAAATTTAATAGAGATAGTCCTATGTGTTTATTAGTAACACAATTTAATTTTATCATCAAATGGAAAAAAAATTAAATTAAACCTTTTTGTCTATAATCCAATAAAGCAAAATATAATGCCTAATTTTCCATTCTGTCCATTCGGAGATGCAAATATAAAATTATGAACGCTTTCTCATCTTCCCATTTCTCCAGGTAAATCCAGCTTAATTTAGCTGGAGAATACGGGTTGGATATATGGTACAAGGGTTCTTCCTCGGTGCAGGTATATAATGATGATTATTTTACGTTTTCGATTGAAATCTATAAGAACCTTCAAATGTTTTCAGACAATAAAACTTTGCCCCAATAAAATCTTTCTTAGAAATAATCTTATAAAATCCAACGCATAAATTTTATCAGACAGAAAACAGATAAGTTTAAATTCAGGATTAATATCATTTTTACTTCCTTGCATGAAATAAAGGAATTCCTGTGATCGCGAAAAATTTCGGTTTTCAGATTTCAACAAAAATATTTATTTTGACCATTCCTGAATCCATTTTGACTAGTTTCAGCGTGACGTCTGTACTACGTATGTATTTCACATAATTAAAAAGTGATTGGCCGTAGGATATTGAAATTTTGGATTTAGGAGTGTTGCAACATCTAGTTGTGCACCTCCCCTTTTGATTGTAATCGACTGGACCAAATGTGTCCAAAAAAGCCCAAAATCAAAAAATAAATTGGATTTTAAATGCAGTAATAAGCCTTCATTGAAAGCTTTTCAACGTTATATCATAAGTGGTAGTTATTTTAGTTGGTTCCAGAGTGATAACCAAATAAAATATTAATTAATGAATATCTGGAACTTACAAAGGAAAGGCACATCAGTTTAAATCCGACTTCATCTCCTTTCTTTTTTAACTTTTTTTTAAATTTATATATATTGATTTATTAATAATTATTAAACTCTGATTGTGATAAAATTATACAATAAATAATAATTCAATAATAACAATAAAAAAAGATATGAATAAAAAAATCGGATCTTATTAGTAAAATAAAATTTTATGTAGTTTTCATTAAAAAAAAATAATGTGTATATATAATTTAATAGGCGTACAAAGTTATATGGTGTTTACATCATATTTTTTATTTTTCCTGTTAATCAAATTAATTATTTATTATCTCTTTGGGAATAATAACAAAAATCTCAATCAGAAAGGTAATAAAATAAATAATTTTTTCAAGGTTTCATCCCTTTCCAATCCCTTAAAGATTAATAATAAAAAAAAATTATTATACCTAATCTTTCTATTAAGTTTTTTATACATAACTGGGCCAAATTTCATCTTATTAGATATTCAAAAAGTTGTAAAATTACTGATAAATGAATGAATGAACAAGGGCTTCTTTATATTTTACGTATACAGATACCTAAATAGTTATTAACTTCCATTAGGAAGTGGAGTATTCTAGAACTGTTATTAAAATGAATAAAGTTGATCTCATGTTATCTGGAATTAATAGTATTTTTTTACATTACATAAAAAACAAACATATAAAAAATCGTGAATGGTGATGGTAACCCATACCACCTATATAAACATACGTGCACTTGCGATATTATAAACGATATTACTGAACACATAGTACAATCTATGTGGCGTTGACTAAATAACAAACGAACAACCTTCTACTGTATTTAAAACCTAAATATAAATATATTTTTTGGCAATGAAATATTTTTTATTACATAGAACATAGATATATGATATTAGCCTGGATAGTAAATCGAGTAAATATTTATATATATATATATATATATATATATATATATATATATATATATATATATATTATATTTACGTATAAATAGAAACAGATACGTAAGCACTGTTGCTTAATGTTTGCAAACAGTTGCTAAAAGCACTGTCGCGTCATTTTCCAAAACCTATACCAGGTACATCAAAAAGAGGTATGGATCAACGAGGATGCCATGTTTGTAAACAGACCACAAAATAGTTTTATTTTCTAAAACAGAAATGTGTTTTATTTTTGTAGTTGTTAATGTACTTTGCTAGGTTAGGAATTTATGATTGTATTATGTGTCTTTGCTCATATTGTTGTTGTTGGAATATGCTATGCCGGATATACCGATGGACATGAGTGGGGGATGGACGATGGACATTCTGTGCGGTGCTCTACCGCTGACGCCGAGGGAGACATGGCGCAACAAGTAATGAGGGGTCATGGGAATGCGTGGGGAATCGAGGACAGGTACAAGTACATCTTGATGCGTGTAGGGGCTAGGGAGTCAGCCTTTATGCCTAGGGTGTTCGGGAATACTCATGCGCAAGAGTGGGTGGATCGGAGCTCCCCGATGATGGCATGGGGGACCCTCGAGGTGTGCATGCGGGGACGCGTAACTGTGAAGAGCAAGCGTATGTATGGATGGATCAGGTATTTTAGGGACGGGAAGGGTAGCTCTCCTGCGGAGAAACATTCTGATCACCGGAAGAGGTGATTAGTATGTTTACGAGGAGGCACGGGAGACCCCGATGGGATGTCCAAGTTCGGACGAGCTAGGGAAGGCAGACTGCGCTGCCATGAAACCCTGAGGCGACTGTGTTAAGCTTTTTAGTGTGGGCTGGTCATCTTAGGGGAGTTTAAAAAAAAAGACAAAAAAAGTTACGTCAAATATTTGCGAAGAACACAACATGCAGTAGCGGCTCGCGTATAAGCACTGTGGAACTGCAGCACCCCCTACTTCAACTTGATATTATCGATAACATTTAATATAATGAGTCCTTTTCTCTTTAGTTCTTTCTTTATACTTGTACAATATATAATCCTTAAGCTTAATGTCAGTAGCCATCTTCCAGTTTGTGAAAGAGATTCAAAAATCTTTGAATGGAACTGTGCGCTTCACATTTCCAGCCGCGTGGTATTTGGCTGTTCTGTGCATGCGCACACAGGAAGCTGCACGCGAGGCTGCGAGGGAGAGAGAGCACTGTCGCTTCCGCAGTGCCGACTCAGGCGTGGTGGGTGGTGGAAGGTAGTTTTATTTTACTCCGAATGTGTATAGAACGTTCCTTGTTCGTTCCCATTTCTAGTTTAGTCGGTGGAAGGAATATGAAAGCGATTTAGTTGTTTTTTCAGTAGTGATCAGAAGATGACGGAAAGCAAGGGCTCTTTGATCGCCAAATCTATCCAAAAACACGCTGGAAGGGCGAAAGAGAATGTAATTAGTAAAAACTAATTACGTATTTGTTTCTGTGTAGGTAGAAATTTAAATTAAGTACCACTGGATTATAGTGTTTAAGCGGACATTTTATTAAGTTATTATCTGATAATACTAGAAAGTATTATCTGTATTAAGATTTTTGTTGTTTATTCGGTTAAACCGAATACAGTTTTTAAGCACGTTGTGCTTAAAAACCCTGTACCATATTCTTGCATGTGATAAAGTGCAAAATTAGATTATTAACCTGCTTTCTGCTATTATATTTGATTCATTTTTTTCAGTTTTTTATTTTGCAGAAAAACTTCAACCATGGCCTTAATTTTGTTAATATTACCAGAGTTATGCGATCGAAAACCGGGAAATACTGAGTCAATGCAAAGAAACGTTTGCTTCAACCTAAAAATTATAAAATCAGAGAATTTTTCTTTTCTGGATATTAAGTGCAGAATAATATAAGGATATGTATATACATATCCTTATCAAAATACTGTGTACTAGCTTTATTCGATGTTTTAAATTCCCGAAATTCAAAGTATAATTATGTTATTTTGTACGGTGATGCTTGTATGTGAGATGTTAAACTTTTATGTTATTTGAAAAACGTTAAACGTTTTCCATTTACTCCATGTTATGGTAAAAACAATGTAAGCAAAATTTTATCAAACCAAGTTGGCAGTCAATTTTTCATTTTATTAACGTACTTTTCTTGTTATCTACTTTCGTAACGTAATTTTCTTTTATGTTTTTTTTTTTTTTGTGTTTTGGTTATAATGGGATATTTTTAAACATCGATTAAGTTTGATTAGGAAATATTAAAAAAAAAAAATACTTTTACGTGCATTTAATTGAATTTAAATTTTAAATAATAAAAAATAAAGAATAAAAAAAGTAATTTACAGTATATTTTCCATTAACATTATGTAAAAATTATGAAGTTGAAAATAAATATTACGTAAGAAAAATTTTAAGAAAAACGATTAAAACAATTATTTGAGATAATTATAATATCACGTCGTTATTTAAATAATGCATACACTCTACTCATAATTCCATTATAAATTAGTTAAAATATATGGATGTTCAAGGTTTTTTAGGTTAACTTACATTAACTAAAGAAAAAAACACAATCGACTACGTGTTTTTGATAAAATATAATTCGCCATGTAATCTACAAAATAATTATGTAACTTTTTCATTTCTTTTATTTTGCAATAATTTAAATCCAATTATTACGTTAATAAGTAACATTATCTCAAATTTTCAGCAAGTATAATAATAAAAAGTAGTTTTTTTTATAACAAGTTTACTAGAACTCTTTTATAGTATTTTATTTATTTATTATTATTTTTTTATTAACAAATCAGCAAATTTGGAGAACCTTGATATATTTACATCACTGATTTAAAAAACCAATAAGTAATAAATTTTAAATTATTAATGTTAATGACCATTAATAATTTATGGCCTATTTATAAATAAATATAAACTACATTAATAAACTAAATATTTATGTTTTGAATAACAAATTTCTTTTAATATTTTAATCTTAATAATTGATTTAAAAAAGTAAATCTGTTATTATCTAGCTATCATTCCAGTATTACATTATAATATTCCAGGTTCGACTCCTAAAATGAATGAAAAACTTTTTACTATTTATTTTAAAAAAAGCTGATTTGGACACCATATGACTTCCTTGTAGGCCTGTTAAATTACATACACACATTTTTAAAAGTACATACAATTTTATTTCATCTTCTGATGAAATAAATATCTTCTGATATTATTTCATTTTTCTTTTTATTGTTATAGAAGAATTATTATTTATGGTAAGAATTTTTTTTATAATGAGAAGTTAATTATTAATAAATCATATATTTAAATTAAAAAAAAGGAGATGAAGTCTGATTCAAATCGATGTCTCTTTTCCCTTGTAACATCAAATATTTCATTAATTAAGATTTTATTTAGCTATAACTTTGGAACCAATGAAAAGTACCACTTATGATACATCGTTAAAAAGTTCTCAATAAAGGCTTATTACTGCAGTTAAGAAAAAGTCCAAAATCCAATTTTTATTTTATTTTGCCTTTTTTGGACACTTTTGGTTCACTCGATTGAAATCAAAGGGGAGGTGTGCACAACTAGATGTTACAGCAGTCCTAAATTCAAAATTTCAACATTCTACGGCTAATCTTTTATCACAGCCTAGTTTAGGCACCCCGAGAACAGTATGCCAAGCGGCTCTCTCATGACAGGCAGCAGCAGATGATAGAAAATATCCGGGTCAAGTTGGTCAATCCCCGGTGCCTTTCTCAGTGCCATTCGAGAAACCACTCGGTCTATATCTACGGGTTCCACAGCCCGTACGCCAGGGAATGGTATCTCATCCACCCTAACACCGACTTCTGCTTCACCCCCTGGAGCAAATGGAAACAGAGCATCCAGGAACGCCTGGTAAGTCGCCACTGATGTTAAAGTACGGTCAAGACCATCAAACACGTATCGAACACTGGACAGCACGTACAATGGCTTTGGCCGGTAACATGAATTCGCGAGCTGCCAGGGACTGCGCTGCAACTCACGCATGGAGTCTTGCCAAAACTTGAGTTTCGCTTCCTTGATGGCATAAATGTACTCATTACGGGCGCGCCGGTAGATCCGTAGACCCTCAGCGCGTACGTGATCAACGATAATCCCCGTTAGGGGGCGACGCTTGTATCTTCTCCTAACGGATCTTGCGCGCAGCTAGCTAAGGTCAGAGGACCACCACTTTTTCCCGGATTTCCGAAGGAGAAGGCATATCGGTTCGAATCAGACTTCATCTCCTTTTTTTCAAATTTTTTTTTAATTTAAATATATTGATTTATTAATCTCTGACTGCAAAAAAGTTTTTACGATAAATAATAATTCAATAATAACAATAAAAAATAAAAAATGAAAAGATATCCGAAGTTATTAATGAAATAAAATTTTATGTACTTTTCATTTTAAAAAAAATGTGTATATGAAATTTAATAGGCGTACAAGGAAGTCATGTGGTGTCCAAATCAGATTTTTTTATTCGGTGGTTGCACATTAAGCATAACAAGCCGAAGTTCTTATCTAACAAAGCCGGTTCTCAAAATTTTTACTAAAATACAAATGCAAATGTAAAACGTAGTTTAGCGAACGACGGCGATCATAAACTTTACCTCAAGTTAAAAAAAAAGACATAAACGGATTAACAAATTATAATAAATTGTATTAAGACATTAGCCAGTATTCCAAAATGCAGGTTTTTAAGAAAAAAATAATAATCACTGGAAGAAAAAGGAAACAAGAAGGAAGAGAAAAGCAGTCGAAAATAAAATAAGTGTGTCATAAAGAAAACTGAATATAAACCAAGTTGATTTACAGTACCTTTTTAAATGTTCATTTGAAAATTAAAAAAAAAGACATGATACGGCATTATATTTATATATAAAAATTTTTTCTTGTCTAGATGTATCGAAAAAATGTAGGAAGGGATATGAATACAAAGAAATATATATATTTGTTTACTCTAACAGGAGTAACATTTAAGAAGATATGATAGAAATGCTACGAATAATCGTATAGTATGTGGTACATACAGTATCAGTAATATAAAATTTGCGTTTAAAAATTATTGTAATATTAAAAATATGAAGAGGGTCCGGTTTTCAACACCATTTATTAGTTTATTTTGTAATCGTTAAATAAATGACACGATTCAAATATTGTACGGTATAATTAAATTGCATTATTACCTTTTATTTGTTCATTTCCATTTTTAAACAGATATTTTAATAAGTAAACAATGGGGGATGTCGGTTTGTATATTGCAATGTAATTGATTTTGCGTGCCGTTAAATTCTGAACAGTAATTTTAGTGGTGTCGCTACCAATGTATATTTTTAATTGTATAGCAGGTATTAAAATACAAATAGGCTTGTAAATATGAACGGTTGAGTTTTGTTACACGTGCTGTCTATTTAACAATAATAATAATAATAGTGATAGTACTATTATTATTATATTGGTAATAAATTGCATCTCTTATGATTGTGAAAAACTAACCAATTTGTTAACAAACATATATAAGCGTACTTTTTATTTATAACATAAATGGTCTATAAAAAGAAAAAAGAAAATCACGTAACGTGAAATTTATGCAAAATTATTTCCACGGTTGATGGTTGTTTCTTACAATTATAATTAATTTTTATTTTATTTTAAAATTAATATTTTTCCAATATTAATTATTTGAGTAAAAATTTGTATAAGAAAGTTTGTTATTAGCTAAAATATTCTTTCTTAACACGGAAAAATTCTGAAATTTAAAACTAAAATCCTTTTTTTTTAAATCTTTAAGAATTGTAAATTAAACATTTGCTCGTTTTTTTAAATACCCTTTATAAAAACGTACCTTATATAACTCTACAACGTTCTATCAATTTAGGAAATGGAAAAGTTATTGATAAACGATTTAGTATGGACTTAGCCATCACGGATAAATATATATATATATATGCAGGTGAGCAACATAAAACCGAACCCATAAAGAAACCGCTGCCCAAAACTATTTATGAAAGACTCTCTCACAATTAGCGCGACTAGTGGATGTATATGTTACTACTGATTTTGTTGCTGCCGTTTGTTAGGTGGTTACGTGTCAGTGCAGTATACATTTTTTTGCAGCAGTATTGTGAATACAGTTGCGTTTGTGAAAAATTCCTTACTCAGTCCAGAAGAGGATTGCTATAGTTGAAACCTATATTCGTTCTTGATCGTTTGAAGAATCACGTCAAGTATTTGTAGAAAAATTTCCGAGTGTCTGTATCCCTGCGAAGAGTAGCATACACGATTTAGTTAAAAAATAGGGTATAATAGGTTCGATTTTAAATGTAAAACGAAATAGGTGACCTTCCGTTAGGACTCCAAAGGCCTATGCCGAACTTTTATCAATAGAGTTTTTACATCACACAATAACACAACATTTAAAGTTAAGTGATGTAAAAAATCTATTGAGAGAAATTGTTAATAAAATAGATGCAATTGCTTGAAAAAATTGTATTCAACATGCAATTAAAGAAGGAAAAAATGTATAGCGGATAAATTTGTGTGAAAATATTTTTGAAGATATGTAATAAATATGGGAAACGATGAAAATAGTTTGAGTTAGCAGCTTATAGTATATTGTACAAATTCATTGAGGGAACTAATTTTTTTCTGTTTTACTTTGTTATGTTAATATAGCGATATAATACTTTCTTAAATTTTTATTTTAAGATGAATGTATAGTTTTATCATCACGATTTTCTAATTTTTATTACATTTTTTTTTTCATTTTTACTTTCCCCTCTAGATAGCAGAGCTACAGCTCTACAAGGGAAAGTATTGGAATCGGTCCAATTTGGGCAAATGCGGTTTTCACCGGAGCTTGACGTTGTGACACCTAAGGAACCCAAAAAAAACAAAGAAAAAACGGAATGGTAATTTTCCGGATGTTAATGGTACGTGTGTATGTTTGGTATTGGCCCCACCTTATATCTCCAAAACTAATGAACCGATTTTAACGAAACTTGGTCAGATACTTTTACATATGAGCCATTGATGCCAATAAATTTTCAATTTAAGAGGATAAGGGGGTGAGGCTGTAGAGCAAGGTCACCCTCAGTATCTCGATATTTCGCCTAATTAAGGTCATATTTTTCTTAAATACATTTCTTAAAAATTAAAAAGTAATAATATTTGCAAAAAAATTTTAGAAAAATCGCACACCTACCCCAAAAAATGGTGTCGTAGTCGCCTGTTATGTTGTGACGTCACAGATGAGCGGTGTAATTAAATAAATGAATAATATTTTAAGTGTAAAAAAATAACTTGGTATGGCTAGGTCTCGAACTCAATCGCCCGGTCGACTCCGTACCTGGAGCGTTAAGTCTTTCGGCTACACCAGTCTGCCGACCGTAAAAGCGAAATTTGTTCTATGTATGTTGTAAACTTATATTAGTTTAGTTAGTGCCGACCGCCGCCATTAGTAATGCCAGACCCGCGCGAATTATTTTCGGTATGCGCGCGCGCTTTAGTTAAATATCATTCTATTTAAATATTTTTTAATTTATTTAATTCAATAATTCTAACTAAAGCACGCGCGCATACCGTATTTAATTCGCGTGGGTATGGCGGTACTAGAGGCCACTTAAATACTTTTTACACTTTTAAATATTATTAATTTTCTTAATTCTACCGCTCACCTGTGACTTTCAACATAGAAGAAGATTACAACACCTGTATATCAGTGCTATACTAGCGCTCTTTGAGGGGAGATGGGACACTATTGAGGCAGTATATCCACTTAGCTGCTAGCTTAATTAGATCATTTTTCGGCATGGGAGTGCGATTTTGTAAAAGGTTTTTTTTTTGCAAAAATTATTATTTTTTAATCGTTAACAAATGTGCTTAAGAAAATAAGACTTTAATTAGGCGAAATCTCGAAATACTATAGGACCTTGCTCTACAGCCTCACCCCCTTGAACTTTTAAGTTGAAAATTTGATGACATCAATGCCTCATACATAGAAGTAATCTGACCAAGTTTGGTAAACATCGGTCGAGTAGTTCTGGAAATATAAGGACTTTAGATTGCGACACTGAACACACACGTACATACGAACAATTTCGAACATTCGAAAAATTTCTATCCGGTTTTTGGTTTTTTGGGGTTTCTTATGTGTCAAAACGTCAAGTTCCGATGAAAATCGGATATACCCAAATTAGACCGATTACAATACTTTCTCCCTTCTGCAGCTACACCCACAAACAGGAAAGTAAAAATAATATGTATTTTTGTATTTTCTTTCTGAATAATAGTTATTTAACATAATTCCTCTGGTTCCCTTAAGTTTTATCAATAAATAGGTTTCATGACTTGATTTTTTAAGCTACTTTGTTTTTAAGAAAAGGTACCTTGGTTTTTTTTGGCTTGCAATACTTTAAACTGATTTAAAATTAAAATAAACTGATTAAAAATGAATATAAAAACTTGAAAAAAAAAATTCTATTCATTTTAAATTTAAATTTTTACTTCTTGAAATCGGCTTAAATATAAAGGAATAATAAGTTTAAAAGTTGTTTATTTTTAATTTTTTACATACTCGAAAATATTAAATTAAGTGTGAAACAAAAGTATTAATTTTTAGTGCGGATTGTTAAAATTGCGATTTTTTTTTTATTTCGATTAGGACGATAAAGGACTACCTATTGTAATATTTCTTGTTTAGATATTTGATTTTATGCCAATATTGCATTATTCTTTTGAAATATTCTTTTTTATATTATTCTGTCAATGTTTTACTTGGTTTTGTTTTGGAGTTTTCTTGGAATTTTACATTAGTATTATATGTTTTTAGTTTTGTTCCAGACTATTTTTTCTTCAATTTTTATTTATTTTTCATTTCAAATCCTATTTTGTTATTTTAAACCACAAAGATAATGTTTTCTTTTCTATGTTGTGGTTAAAAACATTTTCTTAGCCTGTTGCAAATTCTAAAAATATGACCAAAGAAAATAATTTTTTTTTTCTTATTGTGTCTGATTATTTCTAAATGATAAAAAACCATTTCTTATTATATTTAAAAAGTTGTTTTTTTAAAAAAAACAAATATTTCTTCTCCCTCTTCATAAGAGAAGTAAAAAAAATGAGATAAACGTGAATGAATATATAATATATATATATATATATATATATCCTCCTATATGAATCATGAGACCTTGCCGTTGGTGAGGGGGCTTGAGTGCTCAGGGATACAGAGTAGCTGGACCGAAGGTGCATTATATCGGAGAGGTATCTGTTGAGAGCCAGACTAAGGAATGATTCCTGAAAGAGGGCAGCAGCTCTTTCAGTAGTTGTTAGGGGCGTAAGTCACAATGACTTAAACGGCCATATCAACATCACTCAGTCCTCTGAGTACTGCGCAGCTGAAAGCAATGGAAAACTACAGCTGTTTTTTTTTCCAAGAAAATGTGGCTCTGCATTTTCAAAAGTAATAATGGAGGCGCCTTCCTTGGTAAAATATTCCGGAGGTAAAATAGTCCCCCGTTCGGATCTCCGGGTGGGGACTACTAAGGAAGGGGTCACCAGAAAAGTAAAAAATAACATTCTACGAGTCGGAGCGTGGAATGTTAGAAGCTTAAAAAAGGTTGGTAGGCTAGAGAATTTAAAAAGGGAAATGGATAGGGTAAACGTGGATATAGTAGGAATTAGTGAGGTTCGGTGGGAAGAGGAAGGCGACTTTTGGTCGGGTGACTTTAGAGTAATTAACTCAGCGTCAAATAATGGGCAGGCAGGAGTAGGTTTCGTGATGAACAAGAAAATAGGGAGGAGAGTGGAGTATTTCAAGACGCATAGCGATAGAGTCATTGTAATAAGGATAAATTCAAAACCTAAACCGACAACGATTGTTAACGTCTATATGCCTACAAGCGCCCATGATGATGATGAGGTAGAATGTGTATACGAAGAGATTGATGAAGCAATTAAACACGTAAAAGGAGATGAAAATTTAATAATAGTTGGAGATTGGAATGCAAGCATTGGAAAAGGCAAGGAAGGAAATATAGTGGGTGAATACGGGCTGGGCAAAAGGAATGAAAGAGGGGACCGACTTATAGAGTTTTGCGCGAAGTATAATTTAGTAATTGCCAACACCCAATTTAAAAATCATAATAGAAGAATATACACTTGGAAAAAGCCAGGCGATACTGCAAGGTATCAGATAGATTATATCATGGTTAAGCAAAGATTTAGAAATCAACTCGTGGACTGCAAAACTTACCCTGGAGCAGACATTGATAGCGACCATAATTTGGTGATAATGAAATGTAGATTGGGGTTTAAAAACCTGAAGAAAAGGTGTCAGATGAATCCGTGGAATTTAGAGAAGCTTGAGGAAGAGGAGGTAAAGAAGATTTTTGAGGAGGACATCGCAAGAGGTCTGAGTAAAAAAGATAAGATAGAAAATGTAGAAGAAGAATGGGAGAATATTAAAAAGGAAATTCTTAAATCAGCAGAAGCAAACTTAGGCGGAATAAAGAGAACTGGTAGAAAACCTTGGGTTTCAGACGATATATTGCAGCTGATGGATGAACGTAGAAAATATAAGAATGCTAGTGATGAAGAAAGTAAAAGGAACTATCGGCAATTAAGAAATGCTATAAACAGGAAGTGTAAACTGGCGAAAGAAGAGTGGATTAAAGAAAAGTGTTCAGAAGTGGAAAGAGAAATGAACATTGGTAAAATAGACGGAGCATACAGGAAAGTTAAGGAAAATTTTGGGGTACATAAATTAAAATGTAATAATGTGTTAAACAAAGATGGTACACCTATATATAATACGAAAGGTAAAGTCGATAGATGGGTGGAATATATTGAAGAGTTATACGGAGGAAATGAATTAGAAAATGGTTTTATAGAGGAAGAAGAGGAAGTTGAGGAGGATGAAATGGGAGAAACAATACTGAGATCTGAATTTAAGAGAGCATTAAAAGATTTAAATGGCAGAAAGGCTCCTGGAATAGACGGAATACCTGTAGAATTACTGCGCAGTGCAGGGGAGGAGGCGATTGATAGATTATACAAACTGGTATGTAATTTTTATGAAAAAGGGGAATTTCCGTCAGACTTCAAAAAAAGTGTTATAGTAATGATACCAAAGAAATCAGGGGCAGATAAATGTGAAGAATACAGAACAATTAGTTTAACTAGTCATGCATCAAAAATCTTAACTAGAATTCTATACAGAAGAATTGAGAGGAGAGTGGAGGAAGTGTTAGGAGAAGACCAATTTGGTTTCAGGAAAAGTATAGGGACAAGGGAAGCAATCTTATGCCTCAGATTAATAGTAGAAGGAAGATTAAAGAAAAACAAACCAACATACTTGGCGTTTATAGACCTAGAAAAGGCATTCGATAACGTAGACTGGAATAAAATGTTCAGCATTTTAAAAAAATTAGGGTTCAAATACAGAGATAGAAGAACAATTGCTAACATGTACAGGAACCAAACAGCAACAGTAGCAATTGAAGAACATAAGAAAGAAGCCATAATAAGAAAGGGAGTCCGACAAGGATGTTCTCTATCTCCGTTACTTTTTAATCTTTACATGGAACTAGCAGTTAATGATGTTAAAGAACAATTTAGATTCGGAGTAACAGTACAAGGTGAAAAGATAAAGATGCTACGATTTGCTGATGATATAGTAATTCTAGCCGAGAACAAAAAGGATTTAGAAGAAACAATGAACGGCATAGATGAAGTCCTACGCAAGAACTATCGCATGAAAATAAACAAGAACAAAACAAAAGTAATGAAATGTAGGAGAAATAACAAAGATGGACCACTGAATGTGAAAATAGGAGGAGAAAAGATTATGGAGGTAGAAGAATTTTGTTATTTGGGAAGTAGAATTACTAAAGATGGACGAAGCAGGAGCGATATAAAATGCCGAATAGCACAAGCTAAACGAGCCTTCAGTAAGAAATATAAGTTGTTTACATCAAAAATTAATTTAAATGTCAGGAAAAGATTTTTGAAAGTGTATGTTTGGAGTGTCGCTTTATATGGAAGTGAAACTTGGACAATCGGAGTATCTGAGAAGAAAAGGTTAGAAGCTTTTGAAATGTGGTGCTATAGGAGAATGTTAAAAATCAGATGGGTGGATAAAGTGACAAATGAGGAGGTATTGCGGCAAATAGATGAAGAAAGAAGCATTTGGAAAAATATAGTTAAAAGAAGAGACAGACTTATAGGCCACATACTAAGGCATCCTGGAATAGTCGCTTTAATTTTGGAAGGACAGGTAGAAGGGAAAAATTGTGTAGGCAGGCCACGTTTGGAATATGTAAAACAAATTGTTAGGGATGTAGGATGTAGAGGGTATACTGAAATGAAACGACTAGCACTAGATAGGGAATCTTGGAGAGCTGCATCAAACCAGTCAAATGACTGAAGACAAAAAAAAATATATATATATATATATATAATGAATACAATTGTATAATAAAAGTACATCTATCGGCAGAAATCAGCAAAAAATAGGTTTAGACATGTCCATTTGAAAACAAAATTATAACTAATTATAAGAACTGTGTAGAAGAAATAAAGTTTAAAAAGGGACGAAAAATACATGAAGTAGGCAGATGTAATTATCCTGGGGAAATAACAACACTAACTGTACTCGAAAAAGAAGGGATTAATAGGATAGTGCGTTCGGAAAGTTGCTGTGCAATATTTTTTAGAATTAAGTAGTGCATTCTGTTCTTTCGGCGTTAGGTTGGTCGTCCTGTGGGTTCATTGGAAGTTGCTCTGTAAAAAAACCAAGACGTCAGTTGTTGAGTTGTGATTGAACGTGCTTCGTTTCATTTCGTGTAGTTAAACACGTCTTTCGTGAAGGTGATAATTAAACTGATTTAGTGAAGCACAAGTTTTCTGAAAAGTTTCCAAATACTCTTGTTCGTCACTGCAATGCAGTTCGAACTCTTATCGAAAAATTTCGGGCAGCAGGCTCTGTTGAAGACGTTGATCGAAATGGAAGATCACCTAAACTAAATTAACAGAAGCTGCTTGATATTTCGCATGCCATGGCCGAGAGTCCATCGAAATCAACGCGTAAGTTGGCACGGGCAGCAATGTATCGGACTTCATACTGCTTAAAACTTCAAACTTGAAACTTTTCTCAATTTTCTTTGAAAATACAGTTAATAGTGATCGTTATTGTACTGTTTTAACAAACTTCAGGTAACAGAAGTGTAAATCAATCACGGTTGAATCCACAAGATGGCGCCACAGCGCATACAAGTAACGGGTCAGTGACCTTTTTATGAAATGTCTTTGGTGAACGAACCATTTCGAGGGGTTTGTGGTTTGCATAATCGCCCAATCTGACTCCCCCAGATTACCTTCTATGGGGGGCAGCGAAACAAGTAGTGTATTCAACAGACCATGCACGAATGAGGAACTAAAAACCGCAATAACGTCATACGTACGAAACATTCCAGTACATCAACCGTGTTAAATGTTTGAAAACAAATTGAAACGTGTAGTGTTGTATTGTTAGAGGTCATTTTCAACACCTTTTTATAAACTATTCCAGTTACTGTAATATCCATTTCTATAAAATACTAAAATAAAAATACAAATTAATAATAAAGAAAGTTTCATCATTATACTTCCATAATTCCAGTGCATAGTAATTTTACAAACGCACTGTAGGATTCGTAAAATAAAAAATCCGTTTCGGCACGCCGGAAGGCGGAGGTTTATTTAACCGTTACTAAGTAGGGGATGAAAAAGATTTCCAACTTAAAGTTAAGAAAAACTTCAAATTTACTCAATACGACAATGGTTGCATGTGAAAAAAGTTTAACATGTTTAGCATACATTTAGCATATGTTTAGCCCCATCTTCTTACAATTCCAGCAAATGTTTGAACATCTCTTTCCGTAAGGGTTGGTCATATCAAAAATTGTTTCAGCAGAAGTTTTAGATAATGTTTAGAAGACTAACGACCACCTTAAACCAATTCGATACTGTGCCTATTAATGGAGTTGTTTTTGTCTTCGAAACCCCATTTTTTCCACCCCCTGGGCCTATTGTTGGTGATAAAAAAAAGCTTTACTTAGATAAGTTTTAGGCCTTTACCCAAAGAATAGTACGAACTTGAAATGAATTTCATATTTTAGTTAATAAGAAATTTATAACGACATTTTATTTTTCAAAAAAGCCCCCCCATATTCCACCCCGAAGGTTCGATTTTGCTCATTAACGAACTCGACCGAGATTTTGGGTCGTTATATTTTATGTATCAATTTGAAAGTGATTGGCGCAAAATTACAACAGTTATCCTGTCCACAAGAAAATTAAATACATATAAATGTATATATAAACTTTTAAACTGACGATGATTTTGGGATCTGGGGGATGTGAAACGCGAAGATATGTCGAAATTTTCCTGAAGTCGAATCATGGTATCCATTACAATAGGTAGCTTTCTTATGAAATCTAAACAGTTTATAGAGCGACAGCGAATTTTTACAATAAGAAATTATAAGAAACTTGTAATTTATAAGAAACTACAAAACAATAATTATCTAAAAAGACTTGCATGCTAGCAACTGTTTAGGAAAGTTTAATATAAGAATTTTTTTAAAAAAAGAAAGAAGAATCTTAAGGAAGATTTTGGACCGAATGGGCATTGCTTCTCAAACTTTGTCACCCACCGCCCACATTGAAAAACAAATATTTTCTGGCGCCCCCCAAAATTTTTAAAATTAACATCTGTTAAAAATAATAATTGCAATTGCTATTTTTAAGATGCGCTCTTAAAAATACCAATTGAAGGGTTTTGATCTAGCTTTACTGACAAAATGTGAGGTCTTCAGTGTAGCGTTGCAGTCTTCAATGCGTTGCATTTTGTGCCGAGATATTGAAATCTTTAATGACTGAGATTGTAACATGATCTTGGGTTAAGCTGAGAGCGGGTGATACATGTTGCAGTCTCAATTTTTAAAGATTTCAATATCTCGGCACAAAATGAACAACAGCCAAATACTGCAACGCTACATTAAAGACCACATAATTTTTCATTAAAGCTAGATCAGCTAGATTAAAACCTTTTAATTAACATATTTATTTGTATCAACACGTTGCTTAGATCGGGAGATATGCAGCATTAAAGACAAAAGTGCCCTTTTCTCTTTAAAGTGGAATATTTCGGTTCAGAGAAATCATAGAAAGACATCCAAAAAAAGAAATTAAAGCTAATAATCTTAAGCTTTTAAACTTTTTTAATCCTGTTTACTGAAAAAGTTTCGTTTCCCGCATGCGCTCGATCAAACGCGAAGAAAATCTTTCAAATTTAAAAAAAATTTCTTCTCACTGACTTTTTTTTTAATTTGATGATTTTTCAAATCTCAGTATACTGTCAAAAAGTAAAGTATTCAAGCTTTAATTTTTTTTTTTATTCATCTATCTAAGCCTCTTGGTTGCAAAGTTAAAGTAGTTTGAATATAATAATTTTTTATCGTAAAATATAATTGTCCCTTTAATTTTATATACTAGTGTAGTAGGTATTTAATTTTAGTTTAAATATCAGGAAAATATAATTTTTTCCTTTTTTGTTTTTTAACCACTGCCATCGCCTTCCTAGATCGCCTAAACGCCCCCAATTTTTTGTGGGCCTTCTACCGCCCCCATAAGGCCTCCAGCGCCCACTATGAGAACCAATAGAATAGATGAAGGTTAGGCTAAAATTTAACAAAGAATTTATCCATAAAATACATTTTTTCGAAACGGGAATGCGGAAAAGAAGAATGAAGTTTTTTGACCACATTTATAGAATTAGTGACAATAAACTTTTTTCTTTTATTTTTTTAACTTCCGGGACCACCGTTAGGTATTGCTTTAGAAGATGAGATGAATGACAAATGTAGCGTGTGAAAATGCTATGCCTGACCAGGATTCGAACCCGGGACCTCCGGATAAAAGTGATAATAGACTTACAAAATGATTATTTAACTTTTTACAAAGAAAGAAAAAAAAATAGGGTGGCACCGGGAAGTAAACCAAGAACTACAAAAACTAAATAAAAAATGAAAAAAAAAATGATAAGATAGAACAGTTTCGAAAAAACTTGAGGATTTCAAACTAGATGAAAAGGAAAAGCCAAAGAGGAGCTCCAGAAAATTTACAGAAAAGAACAAAAAGCACTCTTGGAAAGAACGAAAAAGTACTGGAAAGAAGAAGAAAAGAAGAAAGAAATTGAAACGAGATCTAAAAATGTCTAATCGAAAGATGAAGAAGAAAACTATATACTATTAATAAGATTTCAATTCAAAATTGTCACAAAACTTTACTTGATTTGAAAAATAGTCCTTACTTCAATTAAATATATATATAAATTTTTAATAAATGTTTAAAAAGAAAAAAATATATTTGTTTGAAAATTTGCTGAAAATTTGAATATTTTGTTTGAAACCGTTTTCCGATGAGCTGTACGATTGTTGATTTAAGTGTAAGTTCATTTATTAAAGTTATCAACATAATTTAAATTAAAAATATTTGAACAGTAAATAACTCTACAACAAATACACCACCTTATCTTTTATCTTTTAGTATCCGCTTGAATATTCTAGCGCCATTAGTTTGGTAATCACTAACTAGAATGAATTCCTATCAATTTTTTTCATTAACAGTTAACCAAAGCAATAATTTATACAAAAAAAAAATTTTATGAAATTTCAGTTGTAAAATTAATCACATCCTAAACAAACAAATAAACTGAAAAACAGATATGGTTTGATATTAAAAAAATCTACAAATTAAAACTTTTAGTTTTTTCGATGGTTTTATCCGTAAACCTTTTAATAAATGTATACTAAACAATTATTAAATATATTATTTTATTTGGTCCAGTGTCCAAATTCTAGTCAGGCTTGACTTTTTTCATACACCACAAAAATATTAGAGGCTGAAGAAAATAAAGGTTTTTTAATCATTTTTTACTACCATTGGCTACTTAATTTAATGTTAATAATAATAATAATAGAAAAATACATCAAAACAGTATAGCAATAGAACAGAATTTACTTCCTTAACTGGATTGCGATACGCATAGATCGGTTACGTGTGTAGCTCTCTTTTTTCTATTTAGCCTACGGAACCACCGTAAGGTATTACTTCAAAGGATGATATGTATGAATGTGAATGAAATGTAGTCTTGTACAGTCTCAGATCAACCGTCCTAACCCACCGGGTTGGTCTAGTGGTGAACGCGTCTTCCCAGAAATGCTGATTTGGAAGCCGAGAGTTCCAGCGTTCAAGTCCTAGTAAAGCCAGTTATTTTTACACGGATTTGAATACTACATCGTGGATTACCGGTGTTCTTTGATGGTTGGGTTTCAATTATAACCACACATCTCAGGAATGGTCGAACTGAGAATGTACAAAGACTACACTTTTTACAATCATACATATCATCCTCATTCATCCTCTGAAGAATTATCTAAACGGTAGTTACCGGAGGCTAAACAGGAAAAAGAAAGGTCAACCGTTCCTGAGATGTGTGGTTAATTGAAACCCAACCACCAAAAAACATCGGTAACTAAACTATCTGAGTTTATCTATAAAATTAGTTAAGAGTTGCACCGATTTATATATAACAGGTATTAAACAATTTGACTCAACCCATACAATAACCCTCGATCGGTTAAAAGCTGCTATTCATCAATAAATCAATGCATTACTAATAGAAATGATTAGAAAAGTAATGCGGTATTACAGGGAGAAGTTAAAGACTTGTATAGATAGTGAATGTCGGTATAGAACCACATAAGCTTTTTTAAAAATAATAAAAGTTATATGAAAATAAATGGCAAACACTGTTCTTTCACTACATATTTCAGAATATATTTAATTTTGTTGTAATGACTATTTTATTTACATTTCAAATCAGGAAATTATTTCTGCCGCACCCTGTAAATCTTTTTTATAAAGAAATGGTGGTGCTTCATGGATTAAAAAACAACTATCCCAATTTTTAGCCGGATGTTTCAAGAGAAAATGCAGTAAAACATTGATCACTGTAGCATTAAAAAACACCTAACTGATTATAAAACAAAAAATGGATAAAAAATAAGTCCATATTAATTATTTCAAAGACATATAAAAATATGAAATAAGATTAAGTAAATACATGAAGATACTAAAGATAAGAAATAAATAAAAAGTAAATAACATTTCAGTATGCATAACAGGATGCAAAAAATTCAGGGTTGTAACATTATTTAAAAATTAATATTATTTAAAAAACATCATCGGCAGAGTAATATTTCTACGGTCGTGTCTAGATAGCGGTAAAGCAGAGCAACAGCTCTGGAAGGGAAAGTACTGTAATCGACCCAATGTGGACATATGCGTTTTTCACCGGACTTTGACCTTTTGACACCTAAGGAACCCAAAAAACCGGATGGAAATTTTCTGGATATTAATGTTCGTATATAAGTGTTCGGTATTGGCCTCTAAATCACCTTACATCTCCACAACTATTGAAGCGATTTTGACCAAATTTGGTCAGATTACTTTTATACATGGGGCATTCATGCCATTAAATTTTCTAATTAAAAGGTCAAGGAAGTGATGCTGTAGAGCTAGGTCATCCTCAATAATTCGAGATTTCGCCTAATTAAGGTCATATTTTTCTTAGATACATTTGTTTACAGTTAAAAAATAACAATATTTGCAAAAACAAATCTTTGTAAAATTACACATCCATCCTAAAATATACTCTAAATAAACTAGTGGCTAAGTGGATATACTGTGTGATTACATTACATAGAACAAATTTCGCTTCTGCAGTCGAAAGACACACTGCTCTAAGCAGTGAGGCTTAACGCACCAGGAGGTGCGTTGACGCAGGTCCGTTGAAGCGTCTACCGGTGGGCGGAATAGACGCTTAATCAATGAGGTTAAGCCGTGGGTCCTGACGGGATTTGGTGAGCTCGGTTACGAGCTCACACAGTTCCTGACGGGCCATGGCTGTTTCCGCTAAAATCTCCACAAGTTCAAGAAAGTGGATGATAACGCGTGTCCATATTGCGAAGACCTGGATGACGTTTCTGATCTATTGGTTACGTTGGTAACCCTTGCGGCATAATTACAGACATCTGGATCCTATCACACCAGAGAATATAATAGAGAAGATGCTTTACAATAAGGAATCATGGGATTTCATTTCTTATATGGTTACCCGTATTATCCGGAGTAAGGAGTCAGATGCGAGAATAGCCTGAGAAAGTCATAAGTATTTCAGCTGCTAGTTGAAGAATTGGACCGGGGAGCAAGGGGAAGACGGACAGACTCCTGCGGAGCCGTAGTTCGTTCGCGCTTCCGTGGATGGACTGCAGTGATGATGCACGAGGACTCTCGAACCGCTGAGTCTGAAGGCAACCCCCGGGGATGAGAGTCCTTCATTGTGGTCCGGTCCCGGTGGGGTGAAGTAGTGAGATAGGAGTTTTAGTCGGTAGGGTGCAGGTGTATATATGCTCTTAACAACATCTAGCGGAACCTGTGCGAGTCCGACACTGCCCCATTTATAGAGCATGCGTAAATGGTATTTCTTTGACACATCAATAAAAAAAAAAATAATAAATAAATAAATGCCCCATATAGAAGTAATCTGATTAAGTTTGGTCAAAATCGGTGCAGCAATTATGGAGATGTAAGGTGATTTAGAGGCCACACACTTACATACGAACATTAACATCCGGAAAATTTACATTCGGCTTTTTGGGTTCCTTAGGTGTCAAAACGTCAAGATTCGATAAAAACCGCATTTGCCAGAATTTGACGGATTACAATACTTTCCTTTCTCGAGCTATATCTATACGGAAAATTAAAATTGTAACTGAAGCATAATAGGGCTTCGGCCCTCCTCTTAGGCCAAAATATTGAATAAAGTATAACATTTATCTTCTAATATTATCTACAAATAAATCTGGGTACATACAAATCTGAAAAAAAAATCTAAAACGTAATTATTAATACTTGTAAAGCTCGAACCCTAAAATCATTTCCTTGGAAAAATAACGTCATCAGAAAACTTACGGTTTTTTAATATAATAATAGATATTTGTTTGATAGAAACACTGTTTTTAACAATGAACGAAAGCAGTATGCATGACATTGTTTTTGCTAATTTCTAAAAAAATGTTTGTTATACAAAATAAGCAAGAAAAATACACTTTTCGAAGCTTTTTTCACTTTTCATCTTCAATTCTAATTATTTATTTACACGTCACTAAACTCTTACTGGTATGTCAATTAAAATTATGATAAGATAAAAAATTAACGAGACTCTTTAAATATATCATATATATATATATATATATATATATATATATATCAACATTTAAATTACTCTTATAATACTTTATGTAGAATATACAACATTGATACAGTTCAGAGGTATTATATAAATTTATTATTACAGATAGCTAAATTCATATATATATATATATATATATATATATAACTATTCAATATCTCAGTCAGTGTGATTAAATAATAAATCAAATTTTATAAGCATTAAAATTAAATATAGTAAACAAAAAATTAATCTTAATGTCTAGTTAAGTAATAATAATAAGAACACTCCTCATTAGTAAAGTGTAAAGTTCTTACATGTGATGTGTAACGATTAAATCATAATAAACACTCTTGGAATGATAATTTTAAAAAAATTTAATATCAGTGCCTGGTTATCATAAATTGATGAGACTAGTTTATTAAGGAATGATAATCTCTCGTATATCAATACATAATTCTTTAATGGGATCATCATTTTAAGAATATTCAGAATAAATGTTTAAGGTAAAAAGAAATTCTATTGGATTTATGGTAGGAATAGACAATATGAAGCACGTAGACAATCCCTTAAATACCTAATTAATAATGCTTCTTTTTTTTTTTTTAATTACCAATCATAAGGTCATTCAATCGCTTGGATTGTACTTAGGAAATAAAATGAACGTAAGAGTTAAAATTTACCTTATTTTTTAACAATACACAAAAGACTCAAAGATAATTTATAGATAGAAAAAATTATTTATTATTATTATAATAGACGTGTATTACGTATTAGTATTTTCAACTACTTTAGATATATATATATATATATATATATATATGTCGCAAGGAGATGATAAAAACGGAGATTTGATCAAATCCCTAAGGTAGATGATGATCAATTCACGTAAGATGTTAATAACTCTGTAGGGTGATTTTCCTAAAGAAAGTAAATGATTTGATCAAATCCCTAAGGTAGATGATGATCAATTCACGTAAGATGTTAATAACTCTGTAGGGTGATTTTCCTAAAGAAAGTAAATGATTTGATCAAATCCCTTAACTGTTTTAGTAAAAAGATGAAATAAACAAGTCAGGACTCGCATAGCTCATTAACCGAGGAAGGTTGCGCACATTTTTATTATTGTTTTCTATATTTCGACCTTTATCAAGTACCCACCGTAGAAAAACGGGTTCAGATATAGAAAAAATCAAAATTAATTACAAAAATAACTAAATATAAATAACATTAACTTTAGACAAACTAACTTAAAACTAAACTTAACTTAAACTAAATTTTAAACTTTAAAAAAATTAACTTTTATAAACTTAATTATATTTTATCATCTTTTCACTAAAACAGTTAAGGGATTTGATCAAATCACTTACTTTCTTTAGGGAAATCACCCCACATAGTTGTAACTTTAATATCTTCCGTGAATTGATCATCTACTTTAGGGATTTGATAAAATCTCCGTTTTCATCATTTCCGTGCGATATATATATTATACTCATATGAAATAATAAAAATAATGTGAAAAAATCGGTACAGGATTGCTTAATTTTCCTAGCTTTACCCGCAACAGATTTTTTATTTCAAATAAGCCACTGAGTATTGTAATATTATTACAAGTGCGAAAAAGATCGAAATGATCAGTAAAAAATTTGGATCTGATTTTATCCTTTTGATCAAATGACATTTTTACATTAAAAATTACGAAATATTAAAGTTGTAATTAAGAAAAGAATTAAATCTCTTAATACAAAATTTTGGATCAAAGTTAATGTTTTTATTATCAAAATATTATCCTAGTTTGAGTATAATTATTAAAAAAGAATTTTAGTTAAAATATTTGCGCTCTATTTGACTCTTTTGATCGTCAGGCTACCTCGTATAAAATTTTTAATAACAAACAGAAGCTTAATAAATTGATGGATCAGAAATTATAAAAATATTTTTTTTTAATTTTTAATCCGAGTGGCCGTTTAAACCCTCTTAAAAAATCCTATTTCGTCCACATCAACAGACACAGTTGAATTTTTAATCTTGAAAATTATTCTTAAAAAAAAATCATACTTTAAGTACAGTTTCCATTCTGGCCCCTTATTTTTTGTGGTATAAAAGAATATTTATGAGGATAATTATTTACTTCAATAAGTCGAACCAATTTGATGAAATGTTATTTAACGATGCTAAAAATAAATTATAGTTTACTGAAAAAAAATAAAAATAACATGTACCGTGATTCCCCCTTGTCTGATGAAGTTACAAATCAGGCCAAGACTTACATACTCGCACGCGCGCGCGCGAACATGTGTATATTCATAAATGCTGTATATTTGCGCAAACAGCCGAATACTAATGCAAAATTTCAATTTTATGATCAACGATTTTCGAGGTATGAGGTTTTCACCTCATGAAATAACAACATATCCCACCTTTAGAAATAACTTTAAAATGAAATTCATATTTTTACCCCTACCCCTAAATCCGATTGTCTTAAAACTTTGGAGATTAAAATAACTTAATAAGGACTTTCTTCACAGTAAAACTTAATTTTCTGAAACCACTACTTATAGAAAAATTCAAAATGGTGAAAAACATCGTTCCCCTTTTTTAATTTTTTTTCAAAATTTGATGCCGTCAATGCCCCATATATAAAAATCTGTTGAACCGTTTTCGAAAAATCTCTGTAGAACTGATCTGGAGATAATAATCAAAATACACACGACACATTCATCCTCCAGAAATCTTTATAACGTTTTTGTGTTTTTTGATCTAAGGGAAACACCGACGTATGCAAAAATCCGATATCCATCATTCGGCCAATCGTTATATTTTCCGTTTGCAGCTTACTTAAACAGCAGCAATAATGTTAGAAAAAATAATATAAAAAGACGAAACATTCCAAACATTATGAAAAAAAGTTTTTATAAAAAAAATGTTTTAATAATAATAGTAAAAAATACAAATAACTCTTGCTGATTTTTTATGCAAACTCAATCATAAACGTAATTTTTGTTTAAAAAATCTGATGTGGACATCACATAGCTACCTTATACGCTTATAAATTATATATACACATTTTTAAAAAAATGAAAAGTACATAACATTTTATTTCATTAATAACTTCTGATGTTTTTACATATTTTTTTATTGTTATTATTGAATTATTATTAATCGTAATTTTTTTTTACAATGATAGGTAAATAATTATTAATAAATCAATATATTTAATTTTATTTTCATAGGAGGAGGAAAAAGTTCTGCCAGCCGCCGTCAGGCCCGCACTAATGGCAGTGCGGGACTCTCACCCGCTAAAAAACCTCCCCCTCTATCATGCAGGGGCCGGATCTAAACCGTATGGTATGTACACAGCCCTTTCATGATGACCCTTGATCACACGTCATCGAACACCATGTCTCTATTAATCCGCATCTCCTCAGCCTGTAGTCGGCTGTTCTCATTGGCCTTCTCTCCTGTCATTGTTGCGATCGTAGTCGATACACATTACATTCTCATTTGTCGCTATTGCTGACCATCACCTCGATTATATTGTTGGCCCCCTCCACACCTTGTTCCACATGATCACATGCTGTGCTGTATCCAGCCCGCCGCAATCATGTCAGCGACTTCTGTCTGCCCATCTTGTACAGATATTCCCGGAAATATCCATATTCTGATAGAAAATGGGTGAATCGTAGCTTGTGTTACCTAGAAAGGATGTTAGTCTACTGGGTAGATGCTTTCACTCCACCCAGTTCCTGACATCGCTTATTTCAGTAGGTCCACCTTCCTTTGTCCGAATCTCGCCATCTGTCACGCCAAGCCATCTAGAGACCGTCAGTTGCTTCCTTTCTGTCCCGTCCGGCCACTATTGAAGCTCTCATTTGCGCTTGTAAGTCTATCGGTTGCACCCCAGGTTCAACCGATGCCGCCTCGGCGCTGATCGTACGATACCTGGCGATGATACGTATATTTACCCAACGTTGTTGCATAACCAAACGCTTCACAATATATTTAATTAAAAGAAAAAAAAAGGAGATGAAGTCTGATTCGAACCGATGTGCCTTCGCCTTATACGATCCAAATATTTCATTAATTATAATTTTATTTGGCTATAACTCTGGAACCAATGAAAATAAGTACTAATTATGATATATCGTTAAGAAGCTCTAAATGAGGGCTTATTACTGCAGTTAAGAAAAAGTAAAAAATCCACATTTTTGGGGATTTTGGGCTTTTTTGGACACTTTTGGTTCAGTCGATTGCAATCAAAATCAAAAGGGGAGGTGCACAACTAGATGTTACAACAGTCTTAAATCCAAAATTTCAACATCCTACGGCTAATCGCTTTTGAATTGTGCAAGATACATACGTACAGACGTCACGCCAAAATTAGTCAAAATTAATATTTCCGTTGAAATCTAAAAACTGAAACTTTTCGCGATCACAATAATTTTTTTTTACTTCGTACAAGGAAGTAAAAATTAAATCCAATGAAAACTCCTACTCGGATTTCCCATCATGACCTCTTACATAAATTGGTTATGATATAAAATACCTCAAGAAAGCAGATATAGCGTGAATCATTAATCAATGAAACACATATCCTATTCCACGAACAAAATTTTAAAGGACGGGTTAACCGTTATGTTCTTATGATTAGAAACTTTCACATAATGGTTTTTAATGTGTAAAAAGGAATTTTTAATATGTATATAAAGGAGTTTTTAATATGTATATGTATTTAAAGGGTACTGGATATTGGTCCCTATCAATGTTCGTTAGTATAACGAAGTTTATGCATAATTGTGGTTAACTCCCAACTATGTTATTCATGTTCATTACAAAATGTTTTAAAACTTGTATTTTTTATACAGTAATTTTGTGACCAGTTTTTATATAATGTTTGGTTTCATCCAGTTTCTTTGGATTTAATCGAGAATTTCTTTTTGTTAATTTTTTTTTTCATTTTGAAATTTTGTATTTTGTAACTATAAAAATCCAAATTTTCATTTACATTAGTCTCAATCTCTCTTTTAGTTTGCCCTACGAATCATACTTATTATCTTAACAAATCAATTTGTTTCAACGGGCTGAAATTTATTTTTAGTGTTTTTTGTACAGTTTTTTGTACAGGAATCAATTTCTCAGACGTAGCAATGGTAAACTTAAAAATATGATTTAAAAAAAAAACATGTATTCAATTTCCTCTTTTATGGAAGCCAATAGGCAATTTTTGTCAAAGATTTTTTCCTGCTTCTCTAGAAAAATATTATAATTTCTACTTTCTAGCGCTATAGCAGTGCTTTACCTCTAAAAAGGAAAGTATTGTACTCGGTCCAATTTGGGCAAATGCGGTTTTCACCGAATCTCGACATTCTGACACCTGAGGAACCCAAAAAAATGGATGGAAATTTTCCGAATATTAATATTCGTATCTACGCGCGCGCGCACGTGTGTATACGGTGTTGGCCTCTAAATCATCTTATATCTCCAGACCTAGTTTCCGATTTTGACCAAACTTAGTGAGATTACTTATTTATTTGGAGCATTGATACCATTAAATTTTCAACTTAAAAGGTCAAAGGAGTGTGGCTGTAGAGCAAGGTCACCCTCAGTATCTCGAGTTCGATTAATTAAGGTCATATTTTTCTTAAGCACATTTGTTAACGATTAAAAAATTTCAAAAAAAATTTGCAAAATCGTACCCCCATACGATTGGTGGTACCAATCGTTTAGAGCCAAAAAATGCTCTAAACTACTGATATATTGTGACGTCACAGTTGAGCAGTAGGATTAAATAAATGAATAATATATAATTATAAAAAACTAACTCAGCCTGGCTGGGTCTTCAACTCGATCGGCCGGTTCACTCGGTACCCGGTGCGTTAAGTCTCGTTACACCGGTCTGCCGATCCTACAAGCGAAATTTGTTCTACGTAAGTTGTGAAATTAGATTAGTTTAGTTAGTGCCACTAATACCGCTATACCCGCTCGAATTAAGTACGGTATGCGTGCCCACTTTAGTTAGAATCATTGTATTAAATAAACGTAAAAAATATTATATTTTATTAAGATGATAAATATTTTAAATTAAGTTGTGTGTGTAAGCCGTGCATCAGAAACAACCCACAGTGACGGAAAATTTTTACAATTGTGTTATCAGCTTTTATTACCATAAATAAGAGATTAAAAAATAAGATTACGTTAAAAAAACCGTTTATAAAAAAATAATGTACTTAAAATTTGAACCTAGAAGGCCGTTATAGCTGTTAAACAAATATTATCAGTAGACAATAAAGAAAGCCTTTGTTTATTCCATAGTACAAGCTAGAAATACTTGTTTTACAATGATTTTTAAGTATGTTTAGTTTAATTATTATTAATTTTTTTTTTATTAGCATATTCGTTTCATATATATGTTCTTCCCATAAGGGCTTGTGATTTTTTAACAATCAAAATAATCATTCAGGTTTTAGATTTAAGTAAAAGTTTTTGTAACCGAGTTTTGCCCTTAATCTTATTTTCCTGTTTACTGCCATAACTACTTAACATAACTCTAATTATATATAATTATACATAAATATATGAGGTGTACATTAGGAATTAGAGAAGAATTTGAGTTGGAGATTTCAATGGTTTACATGTTTTAACCTAAATTTACTCTTTTTTTGTGATCGGCAAACATAATAACAGCTGCTTACATGTTTTACTTTTATTCAAAAAACTCAGTTAAAAATAATTGCTTTAGAACGTTTCGAAAATTTTTTTCCAATTAATATTCTTTTTTAATTTTTTTTCTTCATTTATTAACTTGTATACGTTACAGTAAAGTTGATTAATCCGGTCATTATGGATAATTAACGGTTCATTTGATTAATCACCTCCAATATACGAGAATTTAATAAATATATAGGAATTTATTAAATATACCGATAATTTTACATATTCTCCACATTAACATATTTTAAATATTAAAATACCTCGACTAATATTACTGAATTTATTATTTAAATAATCAAAACATTATTATTAATTAGTCGAGGTGAGCGAGCAAAGCGAGCGTAGGTTATGTTTGGTTAGATTATGTTGATTCCATGTACTGACGAATCGTACCTATATCAACATAACCTACGCTCGCTTCGCTCGCTAACCTCGTCTAATTAAGGTTAAATATACACACTTTTTAACGACTGAATAAATCTTTGTTTCCCTTGTAAAAAAAAAAAATTACTATAGTCTATATAATTAGAAAACATAGGATAACCTGTGCGCAGTCATGAGCTACTTTATATAATATTTCTGAAAAGGGAATTTAAAAATTAAAACAATTTTTTTTAAATTAAAGTTCTTACAAATATTTAATTGTTAAAGACTGAGATCAATTAAAATTTAAACTTACTATCTTAGAAAAACGACGAAAGAATAAAAAAAATTTGAATATAATAACAGTATAACAAATGAACACCCGTACCCGTGCATTAGAATTCTAGATCCAGTAATACCAAGAAGATACAAGAATATGAAGAAGATGTAAATTATATTTATATTGTAGTACAATTTTATGCTTCTTATCTAATGAATATTAGTTACGTGAAAAGGAATATTTTTGCAAAAACTATACCCTCTAGGTGGGGCCGGTGTCGAGATACACACATACGAACATGCCTTTTATATATATAGAATAAAAAAGTTTGTTTGTATATTTGTTTGTTTGTTTCGTAAATATCTCGACACCGGCCCCACTTAGCGAGTGAATTAATATTCATATTCTGAGTATGAACCAAATCGGTCCATAAATATAATTTTTCTAAATATCTCAACCCCAACGCCATCTAGCGGATTCATTTTTTGCAGAGATAATTTTTTCCATGTAAGTAACATGTATTCTGAATATGAGGCAAATCGGACCATAAATACAATTTTTCGAAATATCTCGACGCCATGCGCCACCTAACGGGTCCAAACTAATTCAGAAACCTTCCCTGGCGTAAGTCCAACCGTTTCCCAAAGTTTCATCGCTATCGGATGAACAGTTTAGGAAGGCATAAGAGACATACAGATAGACAAACATTCATTTATATATATATAGATTATGCTTTTGACGTAGAACCGTCTCATTGTTAACACGTTAAATTCCAGGAATAGGTCAGTTGTATGATAAAATCTTGGCCTATTTAAGGTTAAATTATATATGTTGAGAGATTAATCAAATTAACCGGTAATTATGCATAATCACTGGATTAATCAAATTTACCAAAACATACATACATAGTTTATTGATGATTGTTTAACAACCAAAATGACCATCTAGTGTTAGATTTTAAGTAAATTTTCTGTAAACGGTTCCCGGTGGTTTCTTGTTACAGATTGCCCAGTATAATGTATTTTTTGGGTGTAAGTATGTTTGTTCCACCGAAGCAGCTCAACGGCTGAACCGATTTATATGTATGACTCCGCGTTTGAATCCTTACGTTATCGAGAGTGTCATAGGCTATATAAATATAAATATATATGTTTAAATAAATTTAAAACATCTGAAAAAGAATTATACTAAATATAAATTATCACTAGCACGCTCTTAAATTATCGTATATTAAAGAGTAATGTTTTTTTTATGATAGTCGTATTTTTTTAATATTTAATATTTATCCCTTGTTTTCAAATTTACATATGTTTCTTTACTATTCTCAAAATATTACTCTTACTGTATTTTTAATTTTTTGTTTATTTTTCCCGTAAACGAATGGTCTTTTACTTTCATCTATAAGAATTACCGTTAATTATTTAATATTTAAATTGAAAATTTATAATTACATATTATATATATATATATATATATATACAGGTGTCCTTTAAAGGTGAGGCCAAACTCTAGGAATTGATTCTACTTAACATACTGAAGGAAAAATGTCCAGTCAACATAGGGACCATAGGTCCGAAAACGCATATTTTTCTGTCTGCCCGTCACTTGATGTTTTTTAAGAAAAATATATTTCTCAAGAACGGGTGGAGATTTTTTAACAGGAAAAAAATAACAATACTCTTCGTTGACAAATTTAAAAATAGCGGTCTTTCAATTTTTCAATCTTAAATATCTAAGGAATTTTTAAGATTAATCAAATTATGTTGTATGATAAAAATTACTAAGCATTTTTCCGACTACAAAGCAACAGAATTATTGCAAAACGTAGACTTAAAAGGATATGGCGGCCATCATTTTTTTTTTATTACCGTTACTCACCTGATAACTAAATCAAATTTATTAGCAATTTTAATCAGAAACCACAATAATACAAAAAACAATATGGCTGCCATGTTGGTTTAAGTATATTTTTTGCAATAACTCTGTTGTTTGTCGTCGGAGTTTTACGTCTAAGGTATTGTTTTGTTCACAAAGAAATTCTTCATATTTTTTTTTATAATACAACACAGTTTCATACATATAATAATTCCTAAGATAATTAAGATTGAAAGGTTTAAATGACCGTCATTTTGAAATTTGTCAACGAAGAGTATCGTTATTTTTTCCTGTTAAAAAAAGTTAATTTAAAATAAAGTACAAAATTTTAATGCGTTATCTCCAACCGTTCTTGAGAAATAATCTTTTTTTTTAAAACATAAAATGGCGGACAGACAGAAAAGTATGCGTTTTCGGATCTATGGACCTATGTTCACTGGACATTTCTTCTTCAGTATGTTAAGTAGAATCACTTCCTAGAACTTGGCCTCACCTTTAAAGGACACTGTATGTATGTATGTATGTATATTTATATATACAGAGTGTCCCATATAAAACGCAACCCATCAATCACTCATCCATGAAATTTCAAAATTCAAGCTTACTCCCCTACTCGTTACTGAAATGGACTCGTCCAACATATGAACATCGCGGCGCCGCAGTAGAACACTACCGATAGTAACAACAATGCAATCATAACGTTCAGTGTATTGCTAGAGACAAAATGTTGTTTTCGCTAGATGAACGTGTTTTCATTGTGGAGTCGTTTCATTGAAGGAGTACTTCAGTACGAAATCAGTGGTTGCAGTGCAAGATTTGTTTCGCCATAAGTACCCAGATAAACCAGCTCCTAACAAAACATAAGTATTTAGGTTAGTCGCAAAATTTAGTGAGACTGGAAGGAACACAAAATCTGCGTCAGTGTTGAATACAGATACAGTCACTGAAATCAAAGACCGATTACTCGCCTCACCAAATAAATCGATCAGACGTTTGTCTGCTGAAATTAATTTGTCTAAATCAACTGTTCATCGGGCGACCAAACGATTACAATTACGACCTTATCGCATTCAAACGGTTCATCGACTTCTTGAGCCCGACAAAGGAAAATGGCTACAATATTGTCAACGGTTCCGTCGATTTCTGCGTGAGGGAATTAACGTTATGGATTCGTTATTTTTCACAGATGAAGCGTGGTTTCATTTGGATGGCTACGTAAACAGCGAAAACAGTAGAATTTGGAGTGCTGAAAATCCCCACGTTCATCACGAAAAAAAATTACACCCGCAGAAGTCGGGCGTGTGGTGCGCGATATCGGGGAAGAAAATAATCGGTCCTTTTTTTTTTCGAGTACATCATTAATGCAGAACGCTATCAGCATATTTTATTTCAGTTCATCGCACTCTTGGAAGAGGAAGACAGACACTGCTGGCTACAACATGACGGTGCGACATCGCACTACGCAGGTTCAACTTCTGATTTCGTCGAGAAATTCTTTGGTAATCGTGTTAACGGTCGAGGCTTGTGACCACCAAGATCTCCACATTTGAATGCGGCGGATTTCTTTCTATGAGGTTACCTCAAAGAAAAAGCCTACAGCAACAAACCACGAACACTTGAACAATTGAAAGTCAATATTGAACAAGCTGTGTTAAATATCCAGCCACAACTTTGAAAAAAGTTGCAAGAAACGCTGTACAAAGAATTGAAGCTTGTATTCAAGAAGATGGCGGCCACTTCCAACATTTACTCTAAATGTAAGGTAATGGATGGTAATAATAAAAATTACATTTACATTTACGCATGTCTTTTTATTATTTCAATACCTACCAATATAAGGTTGGGTTGCGTTTTAAATGGGACACTCTGTTTATAAATGTATAGATAGATAAGAGAGCGTGTTTCAGGACGTATTCGCCGAACTTCAGAAACTAATTCAGGACAACAAAATGAGCAAAAACTTACATATTAACATAAGTTCTATTTTACTTTGGTTTCCTTCTGGAGTTTCCATTTTGTGATTTTCAACAAAAAAATTATGTCTCTGGAACGAGTAAACCTACTTTAATTAAATTTGGAAATCCGTTGACAAACAATCGAGTTATTACAGACTATTAACCCGGCAGAACGCTTTCGCACCGTAATGCAAGCTGATAATTGTTTGCATGTTTTTATTTCCTCCACTAAATGTAATAAAAATTATTAACAATAAATAATAATAGTAAATTAATAAAAATTATCATTTGCATTACGGTGCACAAGAGTACTCCCGGATTAGTTTCTTTTTTTTTTTTTTTTAACCTCCGGAACCAACGTTAGGTATTGCTTCAGAGGATGAAATGAATGATTTGCAGCGTGTGTGAAAATGCCATGCCTGATCGAGATTCGAACCCGGGACCTCCGGATGAAAGACCGAGACGCTACCACTCACGCCACGGAGGCTGGCCGAATTAATTATATGCCAATAACTCGAGTGTTTTTCAACGGATTTTTACAAATGAGGTGCCATTTTTTTTCAAAATAAAATGTCAATAAATTTTGTAATAAGTAAAAATTTGATCGAACAAATAATTACAAAGATATTGAAGATTAAAAAAATAAAATAGCCGCCATTTTGAAATTTTTGAAGTGAGGTTTTCAAAATTTTTTATTCTATAGAATAAGACACTAGTCTTAGATCTACCAAATTTAATTAAACTGGATTCACCCGTTCCTCAAAAATAATCTTTTTCTTGAAAATAACTATACGGCGTCCAGAAGGAAAGAAAGCAAAATAGGATTAACGTCGATATGAATTCTTTGCTCATTTTGGTCCTGAATCAGTTCCTTAAGTTCGATTAATACGTCCTGGAACACTCTGCATATAAATATATATATATATATATATATATATACATTAATTTAACTTAATATATATTACAGATATTGTTCTATCAACAATACTAACAAAGAGAGAATTAATAAAATAAAAGTATACGAAGTTATACATAATACGTCTCTAAAATCTGTTACGTATTATGTAATATAATATTTACATTTTTTAATAAAATACTAAGCGAATGTAATACATAGTAAGCTTTATACATAACATTAAACGTCTATAACTTAAAATAACAGATTTTATATCCAGCTGACATATGTCTTTATCGTAAATACAGTATTAAAATATGCAGTTAATTAATGAAAACTGTTTAAATTTCTTTGTTATAACTTCAAAAAAAATTCTCGTTGATTAGAAAATTGTTACTAAATAAATATAAACTCAATCGATGGGGTTAGAAACTGTCAGAAAGCTAAAGATATTAGGTTAATGTAATTTTCGGGTTTTTAGTTTTGAGAGATTGTTAAAGTGATAGTATTTTCTTCAAATCAAAATGAGGTAATCCACCTCAAGCTCTTGATTGAAACTAGTTCATTTTAGAAAAGGGGACAAAAGTTTATAGGTAAAAAATTAGTAATTCAGTTGTTAAACGATACCCGGCGAACCCAGAAAAGTTATAATTCTGGTTACCAAGGGCGGTTTCGTCCTCGGCAGACTGCTTCTTAAGAACCAATTCGGTGAGTTGGTCTAGTGGTGAACTCGTCATCGCAAGTCAGCTGATTTCGAAGTCAAGAGTTCTAAGGCTCAAATCCTCGTAAAAACGATTACACGGATTTGAATGCTAGATCGCGAATACCGGTATTCTTTGGTGGTTGAATATCAATTAACCACACATCTCAGGAATGGTGGACCTGAGACTGTACAGGACTACACTTCATTTACATTCATTCGTACATATCATTCTCATTCAACTTGTTAGATAACACCTTACGGTGGTTTCGGAGGCTAAAACATAAAACAGAAACTACTTCTTAGGAAGAAAATCATTAATTAGCACTTAGCTTATATAACTTCATAAATTCGCTTTGGCATATACTTACAATTAATTTTATTATGTGGTTTTGCTTATAAAATCCCCCTTGAGTAATTGCAACTAAAATTAAATGGCATTAATGATCCTATTCATAAGCTATCGAATAAAATTTTATAAAATTCATTTTAATCCAATTAAAAAATATTAATTAAAACGTTAGCCAACGAAAAAATTCAGCTTTATCATCACACAAACTGATTAACTCTGAATGAAATTTCCTAATTGTGTAACCAAAATGACATAATAATGTCATGGAATGATCTAATTATAACAATAATTCAACCTTGAATTCAGAAACGAACAAAAAGAATTTTTTTTTTGCCTGTAGGCCTTTGTAAAAGGCCAAACACTGTCAGAAGACATCTTAGATATCTAATTGGCATTAAATAATGTGAAAAAATTTACCTACGCTTTAAGTAAAATTTTGAGGTACGGACCCATGAAATTTATGTAACTATGAAATTCATTTAACTATGTAGTTGGAAAAATAATTTTTTTTATTGTTTTTTGTTAGTAATTGGGAAAACTTTTGTCTTTCAACCCACTCAGTATTATGATTATTATAATGAATAAAAACTTTTCATACAAAGTTTTATATACCACTTCTTGATGTTTTAAGGTCCTCTTAGACTCAAAATATTCCAAAGAACTGAAAAACAAACAGCACTTGATGTATGTTTATAAGTGTTGATGGGCGTGAATCAAGAAGTTCATTAGAACTTCGCCGGTAAGATTCCGCAGAACTGGACGGTACGGCGAAGTTAACGCAAACTATCTAAAAACGACCTAAGCTAAAAGTGAAATGAAAATCGGAAAAAAATTAAAAAATAAGCATGAAAACATTATATTTCACTTCAATTAGATTTATAATAAAGAATACTTTTAAAAAAATACTTCGAATATTGTTAGACAATGTTTTTTCAGCCATTTGATGAACCATGGAACGCAAATACGTCACCTTTTTTTTTTAAGGTGACTTTACGAATCGCGCCGCTAGGTAGCAGTACTTCATAGTACTAGATAGCGTACAAAAAGTTGATAATGTAGTTGAAATAATAAAATTTAAAAGAAAATGTATTACAGCTTGTTTTAATAGTAAATACTCTTATGTAAACGAAAGTACTGAAGATGAAATAATTGTTTAATTCCCATCACTTCATTAAAAAAAATAAAATAAAAGTATTAGTTTACAAGAGATTATAGCTGCTAATGAAACACAAAAAAACACGAACAGTAGGAAAGTGCTGCAAATGTGGCAACCGATTTGTTACATAAAACAGAAATAAATTCGGTCGGTAAAATATTTATTCTAAAATTAAAACTATTTGAATAATCGATGAAGAAATAAAAAAAAGTTCATTTAATAATAACATTAAAAAAATGTCCACGGATACAATCCGAGGGTTACACTTACAAAGTAATAAGTGCAATATTACATCACGGATCCTCCATTTGTGAAAGTCATACTAGTTTTATTAAAAAAGGAAAAAAACTGGTATGAAGTGAATGATATGACTATCAACAAAAAAAAATTGGCCGTGAAATTCAAAAAATGTATATTTGTTTGTTCTAGAAAGGCAATAAATTTTAATAATGAATCCATAAAATAACAATCAGTAATTCATAAAATAATAAAATAAAATAATGTAACAAAACGCAGTGACATACAAAAAAATTACAATTAAATTGTAAACCGTACGGTAAGAGCCTCGCAGATATCACTTCTCCTCTGATTTGGAAGTCGAAAGTTCCAGCGTTCAAGTCCTAGTAAAGTCAGTTATTTTTACACGGATTTAAATACTAAATCGTGGATACCAGTGTTCTTTGGTGTTTGGATTTCAATTAACCACACATCTCAGGAATAGTAAAACTGAGACTGTACACGACTACACTTCATTTACACTCATACATATCATCCTCATTCATCTTCTAAAGTCTTATCTGAACGCTAATTACCGGAGACTAAACAGCAAAAAGAAAGAAAGATATCATTTCTCCGCTCAAAAAACAAAAATGTCTGTAATACAAATAAACCTGTTTTTAACAAAACGATACTGATATCAGAAAAGATAAGAAAATACATTTCTATTACTAAAATCTGTTATCAATTAGAATTTTGTTTAAAAAAAATATTTGTTAAATATATGTATTAGACAATAGATATACAATAATAGATAAACAATGTTTAAGCCTTCCATTTAATAGGAAAAAAACAGAAAAATTGTTACAAAACTCTTTCCGGCCCGATTTCATTTATTAAACAATGAATAATCATAAGAACTGTATAATTTCTGTAAATATAATATGTGTTACATATAAATAAAATCGGGCCAGTAATAGTTTTGTAACAAATTTTTCTATTTTTTGCTTATTAAATGGAACGATTAAACATTTTTTATTACCTATTATTGTATATCTATTGTCTATTACGTATTATTTAACAAGTTTTTTTTTGTAAACAAAATTCTAAATTAATCACAAATTTTGATAAAAGAAATTTAATGTCTTATATTTTTTGATATTACTCTAATTTTTTTAAAAACAGTTTTATTTATATTACAGATTTTTGTTTTTTTGAGCAGAAGAAATGATATCTGCGAGTCTTACCGTACGATTTGCAATGTCATTGTAATATTTTTAATATTTGAGGAACGAGTAAGCAACATAAAATCAAGTATGATAAATCGTGTATTTAAGGGGGGTTACTGACGTAAAAATTTGATGAAAATCAGTAACGGTGTAAGGTAATTCGTCTTTGACCCCTAGAAGAAATAAATACGTCCTGGAAAATATTTTAAACATCATTAATAACTTTTTTATAATATTGATAATTACATAATGATGACTATAATATGTGTTATTTTGTTTATGGTTGTATCTTTATTACGTTTATATTTACATATTAAATCATCAAAATAGTAAACAGGTTATTAAATGTTATAGGGAAAATTAATCGAAACATGATTTGAAAGAATAATTAATGAAAAATGCGCAGTTTAATAAATACGAATAACAATTATAATGATAAAAAAAAACCCAAAAATATTACATTACATTTTTTTAATTCAATTTTTGTCTTAAATAGGACAGTTAATTATTAATTAATGCTATCCAAAGAATAAAGGTTATATTTACTAAAAGCTTCAAAACTACATGAATTCATGTAAACAGATTTTTAAACAGAGATAAAATCACAAAAATAATAAAGGTTTTCGAACAATAAGACAGAGATAAAGTGATATTATTGTTTAATGTTGAACTAATTTTTTTCCATACAAATCACGAATCGTAAATCGAATTAAAAATAATTAAATATTTACTTAAATTTAAAATATTGTAATAATTATCAAAAAAAAGAAAAGCTTTAATAAAAAAAAAAATTGTATACATATCTTTTTTAACCTTACTTTCTAAAAAGTTCACATAATAGTAACACGTTTCGGAACATATGTTATCACAAATATCGTAATACCACTAAGATTATATCAAGGCATAATAACGCAGTTCTAACATATCTAAAGATGAAACTACCTTCCGAAACGTAAACTAAAAATTATCTCTCATCAAAAGTCATAGGGTGGGTAAAAAAAGGTACATACATTTTTAAAAAATTTATTTCTAAATGAGGTTTAAGTTAAAAATCACGTAAATAAAAAAAAATTTAAATTGCCTTTGAAGAATCACAAAGTCCACTAAATAGAAATTTTATACATACAAGTTTGTAGCTAATTATTTTCTACGCTATTTTTTAATATTTTTTTTTTTTTTTTAGTTAGAATTTATATGAACAGAAATAACTATAAAATATACGTAAGACGAACGAACCTCTTTTCTTATTTGTTTTCCCGATAATTAAATTTAAACGTTCCATAACTTTGTTAATATACACAATGTAAAAACAACTTTATGGAAGAATGTTTCATTCTTTTGTTCAATTCTCAGGTTTAACTAAGGAAAATTGAGGAAAAATGGATTACTCAATGCAGCAGAGAATATTCATTCTCCGAATACATTAGATATGCCCAGACCCAGAATGCCTTCACAGAAAAGTACGTTGTGGATGCACAAGTCCTCAATCAAGCGGCTGTACAAGTTCCCAGAAACAACTAATGTGGCAGATGCAGCCAAAAGTGGTCGATCGAAGGCGCTAACACTAGAAATGTTGATCGACGTGCAAGCTGTTAGTCCCAAGAATATTCTGCCCATAGTCCAAGAATATTCTGTTAGTCCCAAGAAGTCCTATCCGGCCGGTCTGGTCTTTCCGTCGTAAGAGCTCGTACAGCACCGCACAAGTATTTAAAAATTCATCCGTACAAAATTCGTCTTGTTTACGAGTTGTTACCTCAACTCTTGTTTCGGTCTGAACAAGGCACAGTTCCACCTTGAAAGATACGTAAATACGTATCTAACTAGCGAACTCTGCCTCTCTGGGCACCACTGAGTTCATTTAACTTTTAAATGCGAGAATAATAATAATAAATAAAAATTAAGGCTTATTCAATTTATAAAAATTATCACTTTATTGTAATTTCTCAGAGCAACAGTTTGGTCAATAACATAACATAGATTACCATCAGTGTTACTAAATCTCGTGAAGATTGATTCAATAGCGGTCGCATAAAACGAAAAAATGTAAAAAAAATTTACTTTATTACCCCTCCCTCATAAATATTAAAATTCAAAAAGATATTTATCTTAAGATATTTATCTGAAGATTATCTGCAAGCCCATCGAAATCGAGCGAATATATCTCGTTTAATCGAAAATGTGGAAAATTTGTAATTTTCTTGCATTTCTTCACTCCTTTCAAGATCGATTTTCAAAAAAATCTAAAAATTGGTTTTAGATATTCACATGAAGATTATACACACCAATAAGTAAGTTAACTTTATTTTTTACCGAGAAATTAAAAAAAATAATAATAAAATTTAATTATTTTACCACATATTTTTTCTCGGAATTTCTAAAAATCTAGAAATTGGTTTATAGATATTTACATTAAGATTACATACACCAAAAATCAAATATCTTCATTTGTTAAGAGAAAAAAATAAAAAATAAAAAAATAGTAATAATTTTGCTGCTCCATTTTAATCCTTTAAACTCAGAATTACATATAATTCTTTGTCTGCGTCCGCTTATACCGTAAGAAAAACAAGTATATAAATTTTCATCAATTTATCTTCAGTAATTTCTTACTGGGCGTTGACTATTAGTCAATCAGTACATGTTATTTTATATAAATATAGAATATGTAAATAGCCTCTAAATTTAGATAAAATTAAAATTCTTATTTAGTTTGCTTAAAATATAATACTTGCGCATAAAAAGCAAGGAAAGAAAGACCGATTTTTAACGAAATTTACAGGTTGATTTATTGTAAACAGTTCATCCGATTGTTAATAACTACTGACAATCAAGATATGTTTAAATTAAAAAGGTAATGAAAGATTGAAGCTCTATTCTTATAAAAATTAGAGCCCCCTCAAAAAAGAAAAAAATTAATGATTGTAAAATCCACAAAAAAGATCGAAATTTTTTTTTTCATATTTTGGCCGAGGGATACGTTTTTTTTTTAATTTCATTCCTGTATACTGAAGCATAAAAATACCGCAGGACGTATTTCTAACAAAATCATTACTGGGTCACTTTTCGTAGAAAAAGGTTTTTGTTATAATAATCAGGAGGAAGAATTCGTCTTTTGGTATTAGGGACAACTCTGATAAACGAAGAAACGAAACTATGATGAATTAGTAAAATAATTCTAATATTCAAAATGTTCTATCAAAAAAAAAAAAATAATTTTGTCGTTTTCAAACAAAACTAAAAATAATACTTCACACAATAAAAAATTTGATAATAAATTTTCGGTTGTTAATTTCATTATTAGATAATTTACCTTAGTTTTTTAATATTATAAAATAATAAATCCGATTTTAAAAACCATAGATAAACATAAAAAATAACACTATTAAATTTTTCAAATTTCAACTTTTTGAAGTAAAAATTAACAATAAACAAATTATAAACCCTTTATTTGATAAAACCCTTCAAAAAATTTAAATTAAGAGAAGAAATCGAATATAGCTTTTTTTTACTTACTGGTATTTTTAAGTTCCTCTCTACATTACTATTTATTTAATTCTGTTTTATTTTTATTTAAAATACGGGTAGAGAGCTAAATAAAAACCTTAACAAACCTTGAAAAAATCTTATTAAAAAACCAACTAAAATTAAGAAACCATCCAAACCTAACTTTTAATAAGAGAATTCACTGAATTAATATCGAGTGTACTAAGGGTATCTATATTTTACCTTAAGTTTTTATTTTTTTAAGGTTTGATCTGAAAATGATTTGAATATACGGGTTGAATAAAATAAAAGAAAAAAGTAAAGATCAATTAAAAATCCCGTCTTTCTTATCTCAAGTCATTTAAAGAAAGCAACACATATTAATTCTATATAATTTTAGGTAAGTAGCAGCTGAATATACTGTATACTTTAAAAAAAATTATATACGTATATATATATATATATATATATATATATATACCCCGCACCCAAAAAAGGTCAAATTAACCGATTTTTTTTTTAGCGACGGTAATAAATAATATTTTAAGTATAGATATTTAGATATCACATAATGACTGAAACCAATATTTGAACAATTCTTTTTGAAATATAAATATTTTATAAACAGATTGTTTATAAAATAATGTTTAATTTTATAACAAATTAAATCTGTTTATACATTGTTTAAACAGATTTAAACAAATTAAATCTGTTTAAACATTGTTTAAACAGATTTAATTTTTTCAAACTACTACACACGAAAATATTTAATTATATACAAAACAATTAACTGTTTTCATTCATATTAACGAACTTTGCTCAATTATTAAAAGATGTTATAAAAATAACTAACTAACTATTAAAAACTATTTAAACTAACTATTTAAAACTATTTTAATAACGTGAATAAATTTTAATTTTTTCAAAATTATTTTTTTATTTTTAAGTAGACTTTTTTCATTTAAATATTTTTAATGTCTTTTCCAGGATTAATCAATTATAAATTCCACTTTCTTTATGTGATAATAAAAAACCAAAAGTGTAAGAATATTCAAACGAAACCATTTTTTTGTCTCTAACTTCGGTTCCTGTGAATCGATTCGCTTGAAAATTAATAGGTCTCTATTCTCAATAGATTTACATCTCTCTACCAGTTATCGTCAAAATCGGTTAGGATCTGCGTCGGGTAAAGCGGACGAAAAAATTTTATAAACATTGCAGAATCGTGTTCAGGAGACTCCAAAACGTAAAGAAAAGTTAGACTCCCTCCAAACAACAACCCTTCATAAAATCTGACGCCGCAGTAGCGATTTCTACAAATTCTTTAGAAATCCGTTAAAAAAAAACAAACAAATATTTATTGCATTATTGTTTAAGTATTTAAGTTTCTCGGTTAGGATATCAAAAATTAATAAAAAAAAAAAAAATTTCTAGGGCATGATTAAATATTTAATTTAATATGTAATTTATTTAAATATTACATATGAAAGTATAAATAAAAGTATTTTGTATGCTTTACCAGTGGCTTTCTATAAAACAGTTAATTACCATCAAACCAAAATTATCTATCAAAATTCTTAAGAAAATAAAAGAAAATGTAAAAAAATTGTGTCCAATAGAACAAAAAAAAAAACAGAAAGTGTACCCAAAAATTACGTTTTTTTTTGTTCTTACTACAGTTCCTGCGAACCGATTCGCTTGAAAATCAATATGACTCTATTCTCAATAATTTTACATGACCCGTCTCGTCAAAATATGTTAAGATTTGCGTCCAGCATAGCGGACGAAAAATTTTATACATACTTATGTGTATGTAAATATGACCGAGCGCAATAGCAATTTCGAATGAATTTGGAAATCGCTACTGCGCCCGGTCGTGCGAGTTTATACTTTTATTTAAAAAAAATATATAACTCAAAATAATGTTAAAATGTAACTGTATATTATTAATATTTAAAGGAAAAAATTGAATATAGCATAATTTATTTTCGGTACTTACGTATTAACGCCACCGCAGCTACAGCTTTATTTAAAAACAAAGTAGTCAATCCGATTTCGGTGGAATATGGCCCGAAACAGATTCTAAACAGAATATAAATGGTTATTTATATTTATTTATTTTATAAATATAATTTAACCAAACATAACCTACGCTCGCTTCGCTCGCTAACCTTGACTAATTAACACCGAATTTTTTGAGTATTTATTTAATAAATTCAGTAATTATTGCAATTTGATTATTTAAATAATAAATAATTGTAATTACTGAATTTATTAAATAAATACTCAAAAAATGACGGTGTTAATTAGTCAAGGTTAGCGAGCGAAGCGAGCGTTGGTTAAGTTTGGTTAAATTATATTTATAAATCAAATATTTATTTAGTTACGTTAATCTCTATATCGGCCCATTTTCCACCGAAATCCGATACTTTGTTTTTAAATAAAGCTGTAGCTGCGGTGGCGTTACTACGTAAGTACTTTATTTTCCTTTTGCAATTCATAAATTTAATAGCTAGGATAAGTAGAATATCCTGAATTTGTTTTTCCAATTTTTATCGGTATTTACTTAATGATTGTAATAAATAAATAAAATTCATAAAATGCCTAAGACTAAATAATTTAAAATACGAACGTAAAGTATCTAATTGTTAAAAAAAACATTATTTATGGTATTTCCCGATAATATAAAGAAAAATATAAATTTATTAAATAATAAAATAATTCGAAATTTAATATTTAATTTATTAATGATTAATAGTAAATAAATATAAACGCAATAAAAATTTAAATTAAAAAAGAAAGAAAGAAAGAAAATCATACTTAAACGGAAAGAAAAAGGAAGATATATATATATATATATATATATAAGCATTGATTGTTTGCCCGTTCTGTGACAGAATAGAAAAATTTCTGTCTCATTCGGAAGGTTCTAAATTCGAATCTCGTTCACAGTGTCGGGTTTTACAAGTTATATCTTATATATATAGCTTTCTAAAGTAAATTAAAAAATTAAAACCGAACTAAATGAAAGCTTATTTGAATAAATCAAATAACACATAAAAATTATTTTTTTTTAATAAAAAAATATAACGTTTAAATTATTAAAAAAATAATCACTTATTCAAACATCTAAATAAATTATTAATTTTATTCGATAAAAACAAAAATAGCCGAAATATTTATATATATAAAAAATACATATATGAATAAAAAAAAAACTGTCTGCTAATTATATTATATCAGTAAAAAATAATTCTTGACGACATATTATCAATCTGCTTTTCTCTTTGATATAATTTTCGTTAACTTACGACCACAATTACTGTTAGAAATGCATACTTTACTGGTGTGTGTGTGTGTGTGTTATATTTATGTTTGTAAAATAAATATTTCATAATATCTTAACCGATTAAAAAAAAAAGAATACCATTAATAAATTAAATATATTTCTGTATTAAGTGATTTAAATGTAACTAGTATATAAATTAAATACAATATACATTAATAATAAATAAAATAACATGTATTTAAAAAAAAATCATGTTATTCTTGTTCAAGTCCTTTAAAAATTAAAAACCAACCGCATATCAGCGCGCGTTTTAAGCCATGCCGGGGTTATTTAAACTTGGACTGGTAGCGCTGCCACACACTATTACACACAACACAACACCATTATTTATCTTAGCGCAAAAACAAGTAGTAATAACGAGTGACTAAATGTAACTGACATAACAATCGACTGAGAAGTAAATACCGACACGACTGGTAGAGTGAGTTGAGTTGCCTGCGTTATGACGCGAGACTCTACAAGTGATCGGTGAACAAAGTGGAGGGGATGTATTAAACTGATACAATATACTTGTATAACGTACTGGTATCAACTCCTCCGTAAAACAAAATATTTTTTTATTATTATTAATTCATCGAAATGCAATTAGCTTAAAATCGTTCATTTAAAATTATAAACATATCAAGACGTCTCATTAAAATTTATGATCGCTTAACAAACGGTTCCGTGTTCGAAAATTTACTCACGTATACATTTCAAATATAGTAATAGAAGCTAAATAAACCGGTGGTTTTTTCGAGGTATGGCTTCCTATTTTATATTCCTTTAAGAAAACCCTCGATAAAAATCTTGAAATAAGGTAATAAAGAGTATTATTTTTAAGATTCTATACTCTTTTATTTTTTATCAATAACAACCTTTTTTACATAAAAATACAACTTAACCAAATAAAATTTTACAAAAAAAAATGTTCGATAACAGCAAACGGGCAGTAATATATTAAAAAAAATGTTCCTCGTAAAAGTTTTTTTTTTTTACGAACCAATTCTATTTGTTTAAATTTTACCCTTTAAAACTTCTCTTTACAATGCGTCAATATTGAACAATTTATTACAAAAAAGGAGGTTTTAGGATGAAATCCTTTTTTTCCAATTCAAATAATAAATTAGTATTAAAATATTATTTTCTTACATTTTCTATCATAAAATCTATTTTAATTAAAAAACAAAATAATTCTATAAAAATTGCAGAAATTTTTCCGACGTCAATTTAATACTTATATTTGAAAATTTTTCAAGAAACATCCCCATAAATGATGAACAGAGAAATTGGTTCTTTTGGAACAAGATTGGAACTATTAAAAACTTTTTTTAAAATGTTTTGATGTGCTTTATTTCGTTTACAAGGCTTTAATTTTTATTTTAGTTTATTTCTTTTCTTTTTGGAAAGTTCTTCTTTTTTTGTCAATAGAAGGTAGGGCAATTATTACATTTATAAAGTTACGTCATTATTATGACGTAACTTAATTGACGACTTAATGAATATTAAGCCAAGTTCGTATAGAATATGCTTGATTCGGCCATTCATGCATAATATCTGAATAAAATTACAATTAAAACATTTTTCCGATCTCCTTGACGAAGGGGTACTATACCGTCGTTTTTCATGTATAAGGTTCTGTGTTCGAATCCCGGTCTGGCTTAAAATTTTTCACGTAATAAATAATTTATATTTTATTTGCATAAATAAGCTTATGTGGTAAATTAATCATCCTAAAAATCATAAAAATAACGAATTCTTACCAATTTTCAAAAAATAAAAAAAATTGTTATTATATATAGATACGGATAGCCATGAAAATTATGTGCATAGTAACTAAAAAAAAAGTGAACATTTAATTTCTATTAAATTACTGATATATCCTGAACAGATATCCTGGATTTAATAAATGGGGTCAATATTCTTTTAAATAAGAGATAAATATTAAAAATTAAAAAACGCAACTGAAAAAAAAAAATCTGATGTACACCACATGACTTCATTGTACGCCTATTAAATTACATATATACATTTTTAAAAGTAAATAAAAATTTATTTTGCATAAATTTTGATTTTTAAAAAAATATTTTTCTTTTTTTATTGTTATTATTGAATTAATATTTTTGCCATTTTTTTTTTTACAAACACAGATTAATAATTAAATCAATATATATTAAATAAATAAAAAATTTAAAAAAAGGAAATGAAGTTGAATTCGAACCGATGTGCCTTCCCCTTGTAAAATATAAATATTTCATTAATTAAAGTTTTATTTGGCTATAACTCTGGTACCAATGAAAATAAATACCACTTATGAATATCGTTGAAAAGCTCTCAATGAGGGCTTATTACTGCAGTTAAGAAAAAGTCCGAAATCCACATTTTGTTGGATTCTGGGCTTTTTTGGACTTTTTGGTCAAGTCGATTGCAATCAAAAAAGGAGGTGCACAACTAGATGTTACAACAGTCCTAAATCCAAAATTTCAACATCCTACAGCTAATCTTTTTGGGTTATGCGATATACGTACGTACGTACAGACATCACGCCGAAACTAGTCGTAATGGATTCAGGGAAGGTCAAAATGGATATTTCCGTTGACATCTGAAAACCGAAATTTTTCGCGATCACAATACTTCTTTTACTTCGTTCAAGGAAGTAAAAATATTGCTGACAAAGATTGCTCTTTAATATAGGATAATTGCTAATGTAGTATAATTAATTTAGAGCGCGCGGGTGAATTTTGTATTTAGTATAACTTTTTTTTTTTAATTTATTTAAACATATATATATTTATGTAGCCGATGACATTACCTTTCTTTAATGTAGAATAAGTGGGCCTTTAATGCAGTCGGGAGGAGCCTATTCAGAGCCCCCCGACTGCATTTAAAAATTTTCATCAAAGAAAAAAATTTTCTTATCGATGTAAGAGCAGGTGAAAACTTAATCATTAGTCAACTTTTAATGTCTGCTATTTTTACAACATGAAAAATTTATTTAAACAGATTAAAACTGTCCGAAAGTTAATTAGTCACCCATTATTTTATTTAATTAAATACTACATAACGTTGTTTTGTCCTTCATTTGTGTAGCTTGTTTTCATCTTTTTAGTTCGATTTATTGTCGCTTTTTTAGTTCTATTTTTTTTTTATATTAGTCCTTTTTTATTTTTTTTTGGCGGTCGTCTTTAATAATTGTTTTTTATCAACGAGAAAAATTCACGATTCGAAAACTTATGAACATAACGTATTTATAATACCGAGCCAAATGAAGAATCTGTAATCATTCCAATTTATTAATTTAATTCGCATATACCAAGAAAGAACATACTTAAATGTTCAAACATACTAGTGTCATGATTTTTTAAAAATATACATAGATCCATATTTATATAGAGCCAATGACACTGCTGATAACGTAAGGATTTCAACGCGGGGTCATAAATCGACATCATTAATGTTATTTAGGTAATGTTACAGTCTATCTATTTATTCACTCAGTATAAATCTTAACAAAACAAAAATTAAACAAATAATCTTTGTAGATTTAATCAACTACATTTAAATACCTGGGAAGTAATATGTTATCGAATGGTAGAATCTTAATACATGTTAAAAGTAGAATAATGCAAGCTACAGAAGCATTATACAGAAATAGAAGTTTTTCTGAAGTCAATGAGTATTGATCTCATAACAAGGAAAAGCATCTGGTAAAAAGTTTAATCTGGAGAATCTGTAAATATGCCTCCAAGAAATGGATCCAAAGAAAAACAGAAAAGAATAAACTTGATTCTTTCGAGAAATGGTGATGGAGAAGAATTTTGATGAAGGTTTCTTGGACAGGTAAAATGGAAAGTGAGGAGGTACTAACAAAAATGGGTGAAAAAAGAACAAACTGTCAATAATGAAATAAGTGAGATTGCATGTCAATAAATGAAAAAAAGGAAAATTATGATGATCAATTTCTTCATCATTCCAGCTGGTTTACTACATTGATAGAGGGTTTAAATGAGGAAAGTAAGCTTAGAGGAAGATCTAGACAAGGGTTCATGGAAGAGGTGAAGGAAGGAAATTTAAGAGACAGGCTTTATTCACAATACTGCAATGCCCACCAACCTTTGGGTTTTGGAAGAAACACAAACTCACTGGCATAATATACAGAATCCCATGAAGAGGTATACGCTTTAGATTTAGTATCACACGCCCGTTCCCACACTAATTCTATTCGAATTTTACAGACCTTTAAAAATGTTCTGTTGAAAATTTCAACCTCCTATGATTTATCGAAAAAAAATAGCGGCTCTCAAAAAAAAAAAAATAAATAAATAAAAAATTCAGATTAACCCCATTTGATTCATTACAAAATAAATTGTAAAAATGAGGAAAACAGATGATGTATTGTTAAACAGCTGTTCAAATTGAAAAAAAAAAACAAGTTTATAATTATTCATAACCATTAATAATTATCTAACTGTTTATAATTTATCTAGTTCTAATTATTATTATTTTTAATCATTTTTATCAGTTATTTTGTAACAAATAAAAAATCTGATTTGGACACCACATGACTTCCTTGTACGCCTATTAAATTACATATACACATTTTTTTTAAATGAAAAGTACATAAAATTTTATTTCATTAATAACTTCTGATACTTTTCATTTTTTTATTTTATTGTTATGAAATTATTATTTATCATAAAGCACTTTTACAGTCAGAGGTTAATAATTATTAATAAATCAATATATTTAAATTAAAAAAAAGGAGATGAAGTCTGATTCGAATCTACGTACGAACCTATTAGTGTTGCTTTACCTTTAATTAATGAAGTATTTGGATCGAAGATCCTTTAATTAATGAAGTATTTGGATCTGGCTATAACTCTGTACCAATGAGAATAAGTACCACTTATGATATATTGTTGAAAAGCTCTCAACGATGGCTGATTACTGTAGATAAGAAAAAGTCCAATATCCAAATTGTTTTGAATTTTGGACTTTTTTGAACACTTTTGGTTCAGTCGATTGCAATCAAAAGGGGATGTGCACAACTAAATGTTACAACAGTCCTAAATCCAAAATTTCCTACTGCTAATCGTTTTTGAGTTACATACGTACGTACAGATGGCACGCCGAAACTAGTCAAAATGAATTCAGGGTTGGTTAAAATGGATATTTCCATTATAAGGAAGTATTGTAATGGCGAAAAATCTCGGTTTTCAAATTTCAACGGAAATATCCATTTTGACTAGTTTCGGCGTGAAGACTATACGTACGTATCTCGCATAACCCAAAAACCATTAGCCGTAAAATGTTGAAATTTTGGATTTGGGACTGTTGTAGCATTTAGTTGTACACCTCTCCCTTTGATTGTAATCGACTGAACCAAAATTGTTCAAAAAAGCCCAAAATCCAAAAAAAATTGGATCTTGAAATTTTTCTTAACTGCAGTGATAAGCCCTCATTGAGAGTTTTCAACAATATATCATAACTGGTACTTATTTTCATTGCTTCCAGAGTTATAGCCAAATAAAATTTTAATTAATGAAATATTTGGGTCTTACAAGGAGAAGGCACATAGGTTCAAATCCGACTTTATCTCCTTTTTTAACTTAAATTTATTGATTTATTAATAATTATTAACCTCTGATTCCAAAAAAAGTTACGATAAATAATTCAATTATAGTAATAAAAAATATATGTAAAAAAATCAGAAATTATTAATGAAATAAAATTTTGTATACGTTCCATTTGAAAAAAAAATGGGTGTATATACTTTTATAGGCTACAAAGGAAGTCATGTAGTGTCCACATCAGATTTTTTTAAATATATATTTCTTATCAAACACAAAGTACTTTGTCATCTTTTCTTTTTGAAAAAAAAATATTTATGAAACATTTATAACACAAAACTTTAATCTTTTTTTTTGTATATTCAAATTTTATTGGAAAATAATTTTAATAAAAAGACGAAATTTAACTTTTAATAAATAAATCATATAACTTTAAACTGTTGATTAATTTCTAGATATTTATTAACTGATTAAAATTACTTTAATTAAAATAAATTATCTAACCTTTCGGCACTTAATGCTGGTGTGATACAATTTAAAATAATTTTTTAATGAAAATTTACAACAGTAATAATTAAAAATTTAAAAAGCTGTTCATAAATAATAATTTATCATTTTTTTAAGAATAAGAATACAATTAAAAGGAAATTTACAGGTTTACTCGTTTTAAATATTTATTATTATACTTCCTACAAATCCAACAATTTAAACAACAAAAAATTAATTTGACAAAATTAATGTTTGTTCGAATAAGAAAACAAAGAGAACGATAAATAAAAATAATAATCAAATTAAACAAATAAAAATTATTAAATACAGATTTTTAATTTAATTACCTAACTTAAACAATGACGAAGCGATCGAATCGTCTCACGTCAGTTAAACTCTGAGAATAACAGGGAATTTTTGGTGATAAGAAATTCATGCGTTTGTAAAATATATCTAAACATTAACGGCCGAGGATTATTTCTTGACAATATTTATGTACGGCAGTAGGACACTCATGTGATGTTATACAATAAGAAAAATTTCATTCTTAATAATAAATAAAAAATTTAATAAAATTAAGCAATTTTGGCCCTGTAACTATTTAAAAAACCAAAATATAAGGTTACCTAAACAAAATTATATTTATAGAATTACTAATTAATATACATCTTACATAACTAAAATGTTTTACTTATGACACTACAAAACGACTTCTTTTGATATTTCAACCGACCCATTCGATTGATAGATATTTTTAACAGATTTAAAAAATAAACGAGGTTTTCAATATGACCCATATGTTTTTTTTTTTTTTTTTTTTGTATGTTTAAGTCTTATTCATCACCAAACGACGTGATTCCAATGTCTATATTTTATTTTGAAACTAAAGACGTTTCTACAGTGGTACCACTGATATGTTTTTCTACTTATATAACAGTAAGACTTTTATATATCTTACATATTAACCAATTTCCGTAGCAGAGTTGTAGCGTCTTTCTACCTTTCATCCAGAGATTCTGGATTCGAGTCCTGGTCAGGTACGTGCCAGCCACAATAAATGAAATACAAAAAAGGTAAATTGCTGTTGGGCTTTCTTTACTTTAAGTCAATTATAGTTAAGTTATTGTTCCGCAGGAATAATTTGTAGGCATTTAATTAGGAAAAATAAATACAAAAATCTGTACACCTAATTTGAAGATATTTTTCATTCTCAATTTTCTTCATTGCTGCATACTATTAGCTAGTAATAGTACAATGATATACAACTGTATGTTATTTATGAGATTTAAGGTATTTTTTTTGGAATAATCTCAGTAATTGGTGATAGAAATTTTTAGATAAAAAATAACAAACATTTTATATTCCAAACACCCTTAACTTAAACACCAAAGAAATTCTTTACAATGTTTCTTTATGTTTCACCTCTTATTTTCATCAAGTCTCACGTTTTAGGTAGATTTCATAAGAAAGTTATCTACTGTAATGGGTACCACCATGATTCGACTTCCAGAAAATTTCGACGTATCTTCGCGTTTCACATCCCCAAACTCCAAAACCATATACTTAACCAAGTATAAACATTTTGTGCGAATCACTTTAAAATTGATGCATAAAATATAACGAAAAAATCTCAATCGAGTTCGTTAATGGGCAAAATCGAAACATGGGGGTGGAAATGGTTTTTTTCGAAAAAACAAATATTCCTATAACTTTCTTATTAATTAAAATATCGAATTCGTTTAAAGTTCCTACTATTTTTTGGATAAGGGCCTAAAACTTATCAAAGTAAAGTTTTCTGATATCACCAACCATTGGCCCGACGGATGGAAAAAATAGGGTTTTGAAGACAAAAAAAAAGATACCTCCCTTTATAGGCACAGTATCGAATAAGTTTAAAGTGGTCGTTAGTCGTCTAAACATTACCTAAAACTTTTGTCTATAACAATTATTGATATGACCAACCTTTACGGCAAGGGATGATCAAAACAGAAAAAAACAAACTATCACTGTAACTTTCTTATTAAATAAAATACTGAATTCGATTAAAGTACCTACTATTCTTTGGATAAGGGCTGTGACCAACCCTTACGGCAAGGGATGACGAAAATGTTGCTGGAATTGTAAGAAGATGGGAGCTTGTCTATGCTAAACATGTGAAACTTTATTCACGTGCACCCATTGTCGTATTGAGTAAATTTGAAGTTTTTTTTAACTTTAAGGTGGAAATCTTTTTTATTCCCTATTCAGCACCGGTGAAATCTACCTCCGCCTTCCCGCGTGTCGAAAGGTATGTTTTTTCGTTAATCAGGCAAAATCCAAATTTTAAATACAATAAAACAAAAAGATGCAAGTAAATTAGAAAAAAAAAAGTAATAATAATCAGAAAACAAAGTTAAAAATTCACGAAAAATTACTTTTGTGTAATTAAGTTTCGTTAACCTTCCACACTTAAAATCAAAGTCAACTTAAGAGTTAATAACTTTTTAAAAAGATTAATTGTTTTATTAATTTGGCACAAACATTTTACAAATTAAATTTAAGAATATTATTTTTCAAATAAATTTTTTTGATGTTTGTTTCATTATTATTATTATTATTATTATTATTATTATTATTATTATTGTTATTATTATCATTATTTATTTGGTTTATAAGTCATGTTTCTCTCTCTTTCTTTCTCTATTACGGAACCACCCTCTCTCCGGAACCTCTCCAGAGGCTCTCCGGAGAGCCTCCGGAACCACCGTAAGGTATTACTTTAAAGGATGAATGAGAATGATATGCATGAATGTAAATGAAGTGCAGACTTGTACAGTCTCAGGTCAATCATTCCTGAGACGTGTGGTTAATTGAAACCCAACCACCAAAGAACACCAGTATCCACGATCTAGTATTCAAATCCGCATAAAAGTAACTGTCTTTAGTAGAATTTGAACCTTAGAACTCTCGACTTCAAAATCAGCTGATTTACGATGACGAGTTAACCACTAGAGCAGCCCGTTGGGACTGATCATGCTTTCTGCTTTAGAATTTCATTCCCGATGAGCTTATTTTAGTAAACCTTCACCAACAAAATAAAAAACTGAAGACATGCCGTTTTCTAGTCCCTTCACATATCCCTTTTCTATGATATGTGCGTAATCACTAGCAACAAACTTTCATTTGGATACACAAAGCAAAAGCCTCTCAAGTAATATTTGTCAAAGTTATAGCAGTGCCATGTTTAAGATATCCTTATATATATATATATGTGTGTGTGTGTGTGCGCGCACACACACACACACACACATGTGTATAAATGAGTGAGTGTGTGTACAGAAGAGTACGTATACAGAGGATTAAAGTATAGCAACTCAAATCTTCAGCCCCCTCCCATAAAGTACTAATTCAAAAATGTTTAATTTAAAGAGTAGGATTATGAGACATTATTTTAAAGGATTCTTTTGAATAACAAAAATTTGACTTAAAAAACTTGGGGCTACGACAAGCATAACCAAAGTGACCCCCATTTAATAACTTTTTAATACCTAGTTTTAAAATTGACCTACACTACGAGTCTATCCCGAATAATGATCTCATACAGAAAAATGCATCGTTCTGAGATAGGAGCATTTGAAAATTTTATTTTTTGACCATTTCACTACTGAACAGTTATTTAAGCACTTCTATAACTTGTTGTGTAAATGGTGCCAATTTTAGTTACCCTGAAGTGGTTTACGTCAAAAGTTTTATTTATTAGTTCCTTTGAAAAAATTTTTCCCAGATATATAACATTTTTTAGTTGTCTTTCCCCCTGAGTGTTTGGAGTATGACGATCTCGTACTAAAAAATAGATAATCTCGAGGACTAGCATTTTCTAAACTTAATTTTTCTATTCAGCATATACCCCATATATATATTCTTAATTTATTTTAAAATACGAAATTATTAAATCAAGGTCATATTTAATAAAAAACTAAATATGCAATTTAAAAATCTTATCTCATAGTAAATTTGATAGATTTATATTTATATATGTGTGTATAATCTTATTTTTTTTTAATTTTCAATATATTTAAAAAAGAATGCTAATCTCTAAAACAACATAATACAGATTATAGGCATTTCATTATGATAATTATATATTAATAACAAAACCTTTTTTTAATAAATCTTTTGTTTTGCATTTAAAGTTATAAATTTTTATATACAAAAAAAAAGAAAGAAAATAATAATCATGTAACGTACAAAAATAGGTAGAAAGAGATAGAATAATGAGGGATGACGCGAAATGTAGGAATGAGAATTAAAGGAAACAAAAGAGGACATATTAGGGTGGTCAAGTTGGCAACCAATAGCGTGGTTCATGATTGGATTATATATATATATATAATGTGTATATTCTCATTTCACTTACACATTCGGTTTACTATACCCACTCTTTATCATATAATGTGTGTGTGTGTGTGTGTGTGTGTGTGTGTGTGTGTGTGTGTGTGTGTGTGTGTGTGTGTGTAACGCCATTACCTATGCATGTTATGTAATACGTTGTAACAGTATTTACCCACATATCAGTATTTACGTAAATTCTTTAAGCTTACTTTTTTATTAAACAACAAATTAAAAGACGTAAAATATTCTTAGCTGGAATTTCCACTAAAAAAGAAAATAAAGTAAAAAAAAAAAACTGTCGTTCAAATTACGTAAATACATATTATAAGAATACGAGAATAATTGCATAAACATACAGAAACAATGTTTAAAATTTCGGTATCCAAAAATAAAGCAAAATAGAATTACATAAAATTATAAATGCTATTTTTTTTTTTTTTTTAATATGTTTTAAATAGGAATATAATCTAATTGATGTAAGCAATCTTTCATCAGTCATAAGTCACTACTGAAGCCAGTAGAGCCGTTTTAAAGAATAATAAGCATCTCAAGGGCAGCCTTACCAGGAAAAGTATTTAATTAGTTACCATAATTATTATTATTCTATCTTTTGTAATTTAGTTTCCTGAATACTGCAATTATTATTTATCAGTATTATTCTCACAACCATGAGGATAACGTTCAATGCGGGGGTCCAGGGGATAGAGCTCTCTAGGTAGATAGGAATGGCGACCGAAGTAACTCTGCGGGTCTTCAGGACGCCGGTGCCCCTGGCAAATTGATGATGGGGGTCATGGGGTAGGCTCCTTGGCCCAGGGAAGCTCCAAGGAGCCACTGAGTTGACTCCGGGATTCACCTAGGCTGACTTGAGTCCCGAGGATTCAGATTCTGGCTAGATGGGTCGGCTAGTATCGATCTATATAATTCATACTTTTGGGTACGAAACAATGACTTGACAGCTAATTTTCGTATCTAAAAATCTAATTCTAACTTTCTGAGGATGTCCCAAGAGATAATATTATACTTCACATGGAAATATATTATGCATGTATAATAATGTATATAACGACCAACATAATGTTTTATAAAAGCGCTTCAGAGTAAAACAGAACGGTTTGATTTTGTTACAAATGAAATCAATTTGATCATCCCAGGTTAATTTTTGATCTAATAATAACATACAGAAATTTAGTTCTATAGATATTAGAAATATTATCATATTTTCATTAACATAAAAAAAAATAGCCTTCACCAGTTAATTTTTTTAATATAAACAACTTTTATTTGTTTTTTATACATATTTTTATGTTAGTAAAGCTACGAAACAGTTTAAAGTGTTCGTGTAATACAATGAATTCAAAATTATCTTTTGCATTGAACAATATCATCCGTAACGAAAAATGCTCATATTTTTGGAGTCATAACTTGCGATCGCGTGATAGATTAACTTGTAGAGAATACCAACCATCGGAATAGAAGCTTCTTTAAATTTTATATTATATATTCAAACCGACCGTTGGTAAAGTTTTTATTAATATTTAACCATCAGTTAGACATCTGCTCTTAATTAATAATAAGACATTTTTTATCATTTGAACAAACTCATTTGTGTAACAACGTTGTTTAAGTTACGTAATAAATTTTCAAAGAAATTTCAATAATAGTTTTGTAATATGAAACAGGAAATAAATATCAAAAACAAAATTGTCATTCTATTTCCACAACAGGTCAAAAAGAAATGTAATGTATTCAGAGTGTTTGTTTGTATGTTTCTTTCACCGTAAGAGCTCAACGTCTGAACCGATTTAGATGTATGACCTCGCGTTGGAATCCTTACGTTACGGGGAGTATTGTAGGCAATATAAATATGTATGTTTATATATATATATATGTATATATAAATATATGTGTAGCAGTGAAGATTTGCTTGTTGAAGCACAAACTTTAATGAATTGAATTACTAAACTGTGAACTGTGAGCCTCTATCACTGTGCTAGTTAGATTTGAACTGAATGATTCGATTCAATCGAATGAATAATATTACAAAATTAAGAAATTAAATTTACGTGTTAAATAAAATAAAATAATACTGATTGAATTTAAAAAAGTTTATAAATATTTCTCCTTAATAATAATTGACTTTCCGTGGAGGACTACGTGTGAGGCTAATGGTGAGGTAATGCGAGTACTTCGTGCGAGGCTAGACCAATCATCACCATCAACTGGTAACAAACGGGGTGCCCCTGGTGTGCTGTTTTGGGAAGTGCAATGGGGTGCTCATATCTTCGCAACCAATCTTCCGGTTATCAAAATTCAAACGGTGGTTTGCTAGTATAATACAATATCACGGAACAAAAAAAGCAATATTTATCAACAATGTTTTTTTTCGGCAGTCGTGATTTTAATTTTTAATATTTATTTTTCTATCTAGTCAAAATTTGTAATATTATTCTAAACGTTATTTCAACTTTCCATTATTCTAAATTAATTTTGGTTTTCTTTTATTTTAAATTTACAGTATTTAAAATATATTCAAATGTTAAATCCGTAATTATCTCAAACATTTATAGATACTAAAAAAGTTGAAAAAAAAAAACTGTTTTGGAATTTGAGAAAAACATGAAATATTTATCGCTGCTATTAGGAGCTATAACTGTAAAGAGAAAGTATAGTCTTCGGTTAAAAATTTCGATGTTGGGTGTTTTGTGAATTTTAACGTTTCACGACCCCGTGAGTCCAAAAAAGGTAAAAAAAAAAACAAACCGTGTAACCTTCTGGAAGATATATATACGTACGTACAGATGCGGGGCTGCAGTTTGATTAATATTTTCGGACTAGTTAAATATAAATTCTCCGAAAACGTCTCAAAAAGTTTCTGTATAAGGCGTATTGGATATTTAAATTTTAGAAAAATATTAAACAAGGAGGAGGTGTCCCATCCATTTTTAATCCTTTTAATTTTTGTACAGTGGTAATAAAAAATTGAGCTTCAGAATGATGAAAGTAATAGATTAAAAAATTAAGTTATTAAAATTCCAAAGTATTAAGTCGATTGGAATTACAAGCGAGAGGATATTTAACACTATTTATAAACAGTTTTCACTTTATATCTGGAAAACCTGGTAACTAAAAAAGTTGAAAGTTATCACAAATACAGGGTGTCCCATATAAAACGAAACCCATCAATCACTCATCCATGAAATTTCAAAAGTCAAGCTTACTCCCCTACTCGTTACTGAAATGGACTCGTCCAACAAATGAACATCGCGGCGACGCAGTAGAACACTACCGATAGTAACAACAATGAAATCATAACGTTCAGTGTATTGCTAAAGACAAGATGGTGTTTTCGCTGGATGAATGTGTTTTCATTGTTGAGTCGTATTTCAGTACGAAATCAGTGGTTGCAGTGCAAGATTTGTTTCGCCATAAGTACCCAGATAAACCAGCTCCTAAAAAAACATCAGTATTTAGGTTAGTCGCAAAATTTAGAGAGACGGGTTCTGTTAATAACAAGCAACACAAAAGATCTGCGTCAGTGTTGAACACAGATACAGTCACTGAAATCAAAGACCGATTACTCGCCTCGCCAAATAAATCGATCAGACGTTTGTCTGCTGAAATTAATTTGTCCAAATCAACTGTTCATCCGGCGACCAAACGATTACAATTACGACCTTATCGCATTCAAACGGTTCATCGACTTCTTGAGCCCGACAAAGGAAAACGGCTACAATATTGTCAACGGTTCCGTCGATTTCTGCGTGAGGGAATTGACGTTATGGATTCGTTATTTTTCACAGATGAAGCGTGGTTTCATTTGGATGGCTACGTAAACAGCCAAAACAGTAGAATTTGGAGTGCGGAAAATCCCCACGTTCATCACGAAAAAAAATTACACCCGGAGAAGTCGGGCGTGTGGTGCGCGATATCGGGGAAGAAAATAATCGGTCCTTTTTTTTTTCGGGTACATCATTAATGCAGAACGCTATAAGCATATTTTATTTCAGTTCATCGCACTCTTGGAAGAGGAAGACAGACACTGCTGGCTACAACATGACGGTGCGACATCGCACTACGCAGGTTCAACTTCTGATTTCGTCGAGCAATTCTTTGGTAATCGTGTTAACGGCTTGTGACCACCAAGATCTCCACATTTGACTGCGGCGGATTTCTTTCTATGAGGTTACCTCAAAGAAAAAGCCTACAGCAACAAACCACGAACACTTGAACAATTGAAAGTCAATATTGAACAACCTTTATTAAATATCCAGCCACAAACTTTGAAAAAAGTTGCAAGAAACGCTGTAAAAAAGAATTGAAGCTTGTATTCAAGAAGAGGGCGGCCACTTCCAACATTTACTCTAGATGTAAGGTAATGGATGGTAATAATAAAAATTACATTTACATTTACACATGCCTTTTTATTATTTCAATACCTACCAATATAAGGTTGGGTTGCGTTTTATATGGGACACCCTGTATGTGTGTGTGTGTATATATATATATATATATATATATATATATATATATATATATATATATATATATATTTATTTATTTTGGAACCCAAAGCTTTTATTTTTTTTTTAATTCTTTCCCCCGACAGCATGTTCTGGAGGTGTTGACCAAGTTTAAAGGATTGATAGATAAATGCTCTAGTTTCCTTTATTTTCCTCGGTTTGCAATTTTGTGTTTTTACATAAAAATGTATATCTTAAGAAAGAATTGAGATATTTTGTTGAAATTTGGTTTACATGTACCCAACAACATGTTCTATATAATAAATAAGCCTGAAAATTCCGAAATCGAAGCTATTTAAATTTTTTAATCATTAGTGTATCCGTAAATATTGGCTTTACCGAATAGTGTTTTATTAGATAAATTGATTAGCTTTCTACTCGAAAAAAATCGATTTTATTCAAATCGACTGATGAGACTTCTGCGATATGACTGAAATTATTAAACTGGAACCCAAAATTCATGCATCAAAACAGGCATGAAATTGGATTGCATTATTTCCAATCTGCGCGCATAAATTCAAGAGGATATGATGGAACCAGTCTTCTCATTTATTAGTTTTCTTCTAAAGGGATTATATATTAAACCAGGAAATTTCATTAAAAAATTTTTTTTTAAGGAAAATATACAAATATACAGCAGATTATTAACTTATACAAGAGGAAATTGCTACACATATGGTATCAACTATTGAAATATCGGCAGAATCTCTAGTAATACTGTAGAACCGATTTCTAAAACTGTTTACTAAAATCTATTTCCAAAATTGCTATAAATCCCATTTGTATTTCATAAATCGTTTGATATATTTTAAACAGAAAGTCCACGTTTAAAATCCAGTGATGTATTTGAAATAAAGGTCTATCAAGGGAGAAGCGGGAAATTTATGTCATCCTTTGCCTGATTTTAATTTTTGTTTTCAGGATGACTAAAACAAAATCAAATTAAGCTATTTGGCCATCTCTAAACGAAGTTATTTTAATGTGACGAAATTATCAGAAATAAACAGAGAATTATACAATATGCAATATTATTTTATTTTTTACTAAGTATATGATGAATTGTTTTAAATTTTATTTATTAGATAAAGCACAATAACTTCAAGTTCTACTGCATCTTTCACACCCAGCGAAACGGTCAATATTCGTGATTAAAACAGTTTTTTTTTTTTTTTTGGCCGTGTCAATGAATTAATTGGTGAGTCTAGTTATATAATTTTTCTAACAGTAGAGTGTTAAACAATATCCGAGGCCTGTTTGAATACTGAGAAACGTAAAAATGAATTTTTATTGACAATATTTGGATCATCTGTTTTTAACTCCCTTATTTTTACGTAAAGTATTCTATTAATATAATTATTTCCTTATTTGTAAACACTGTTTTTAAATAATAACTAATAGCTTTACATAAAATATTTAAAAAAATAAATAAATATATAATTCTTGTATCTTTACTTTATAATTTGTTATAATACATGCAAAAAACGTTCTCCACCCGAATTTTTGTATTTTTCAAGGCTTTAAGCTTTTCTGAGTTCAATAAAATAAACATTAAAAGGTAAAGGTTTTACTTTTAAAAAACTTTAAAAAGTTACTTTCAAGAAAATTAAAGAAAAATTCTATAAAAATACGCAAACGTATAGAAAATTTATTTTCACCATGCGACCGAAAGTAATATGTCATTTTCTTCGAAAAGCCGGTAAAAATTACTTTTATTCAAGAACACCTACGATTCAGATACTTATTAAAATTCATCTAATTAGCATTTTCTAAAGGCGACCTATCAAAAATAAACAAAATTTCATCTGTCAGTAAAAGTAGGAAGTTTTTTTCCATTCTATTTATGGGTTTTACCAATATAAATTATACTCGCACATATTTTCATAATGTCAGTTAACGAGATAGAAAAAACGGTTTTCAAGGAAAGAAAAATTTGCATTAAAACTATTACCAATCTCTTCCGTCTGTGTGAAGATGTTACAGTCACTTCAGACATAGTACAGACCTTGTACTTAACCTGTAAGAGTTGTTTAAAAGCGAAGCGCTGTTTCTTTCGTGACGTAAACAAATTAATTTTACTTCTCGAAATAAATCGTGTAAATAAATGCTAATGATTTAGTAGTCACGTATTATAAAATATAACTTTATAGAAAAAGAATTTATTAATAAGTTTTATATATACACCATTACTAAAGTTATCCGCCTAGAGGTAGATAGATGTAAATCCCTTACCACGTAGTCTATCTAAATCTTGCTCTTATTCGAATTAAACTTTTGATTTCCTTTGATTTAATGGTTCTCACTTCTCCGTTTAGGTATTCATATATATATATATATATATATATATGTATATGTATAATTGCGCACTAAAATGTAAAAAAAATAATTTTAGGACGTTATCTCAGAACGGATTTGACAAGCTTTGATGGTGAGATACAAAATTATGTGAAAGTCATATCTTCAAATTAAAAATTGGCAAAAACATCAAATTTTTAATTTGAAGCTATGACTTTCACATAATTTTACATATCACCATCAAAGCTGGTTGTCAAATTCGTTGTGACATACCGTCCTAAAATTGTATTTTACATTTTAGCGCGTTTATTTTAAGAATGGTGTTTTAAACGTTTTTTACATATTTTTTATCTTCTACTTTTTAGTCTTCATAAGTTTATACTTTAAAGCTGCACTAGCGCACAGGTTTGACCGCTTTAAAATAATACTTGCCTATAATGAAGCGTACTTAGCGAAAGATGGGATCGGTACGTTTTACGATGGGTGAGTGCCATCAAAACATAGTGCTAAACGATTTAATTTCCGGATAACCAAGATCCGGTCGATCAAGAGTGTACCCGATGCGTTAAACAGTTAGCGCTCGGCCTGCTAATATATACGCCGTTTGTATCGTGAAAATCAGACGAGCGATTGCGGAGATATTACGGTGGCACCCCTTCGCCAATTTCCAAACGGCGCCTCGAGGGTACTTGAAAATATTGTCATCGGATGGGTACCACTGGAAGCGTATAGAGTTGTCGTCGAAGGGAGTCGAAACATAATTTCAGATCGCTAGGACCTACCGTTTACGAGATATTTGCGATTTTCGTCCGAAAATTCGGAACCGGTTAATTTTTTTTTTTTTTGGAGGGTTTTACGTATGATGACAAAAAAATCTGCTCGCAGGTACCACAACGTCCCCGTATGTGCGGGCGCGTTTTGGTAATATCGGGCGCATTGTGTGTAATATCGGGTTCCAGCCATACCTACCAAAAAAAAGTACTAAATTTTCCCAAAACTTCTATATATATATTAATGGATATATATCGATATTTACATATGGTATATCGATATATAATGATATAACAATGTACACCTGATCACCACGAGACATGTACTAACGAATCGCGATTTTCCGTTACTGATCGGTACATTCCAGTGCTAAGTTAAGGGACACACACACGCACATACAAATTCCGTTTTGTAGGGTAGGATATATATATATACATATAAATACTCCAAAAAACCAAGTTTAATATAAATTTAAAACCTTAATTTACAAAACAACGTTTTTCGAATTCATGCAATCATCATCAATTATAAATAAAATACTGTATTACCGATGAGGTAATAAAGACAACTATCAGGTTTCACATGTCTAGTAATGATGCTAATATATTATCTGATATTGTAGCAGTCTATATCTGATAAAGAATCCATGGATTTGAAAAGTTTTTTCGTGAATTATTAATTTTATCTTAAGCAAACTAATTTAGGAATTAACAGGTGATTATTATTATTTATTACAATATACTAGTAATGTACAACAATGAAATACACCGGGTGACATTTAAGAATGGATAACGCTACTGCATATCTGAAAAGTATTTGAGGCAGGAAAAAATGGTATGCTACGCAGTTGAAAAAATCTACAATATGCTGGTTTTTAATCTTTTTCCACCATATTGAATCAAACTTAATTTTTTTTTAAATAGAAAGTTGGACATATGACAGACACATAATTTTGATTAAAAATTTTACAAGAAACGCAATGGTGAAAACCGTTTTTCTGTTAATAACTCTGTTATCGAGTTATAAACATTCAAAATTGCAATGACGGAAAAATCGTTTTAACAATAAAACGAGGTAAAACATGCTGCATGAACAATTTCATTGCATTTTACATTCATAATGCATGCAATAAGGAACTTTAAACAGTTCAGAAATATTGATAATAATAAAAAAACAAAAATTAACAACACAACAACAAATTAAACGGCTACAGCAATTGATGTTATTTTCCAAATAAAAATTAACTTCCAGTGTTAATATCAGCTGATATTTGTTACTTATCTGCTATTAATTTACAACAGTACAGTTTGTAGTATATTACATTGAAGCAATGCAACTTATTGCAACTTAACTCACCATAATGCATTTTTTTTTAAACTACGTAAAACACCATTTCTTTCTGCCTCCAAATACCTCTCAGATATTCAGTATAAAGCTGTTTCCATACTTAAAATACCACCCGGTATAAACAAATACTTTTTTCTTTTGAATACCTAAAAATTACAACTCAGTATTTAATATTTATAACAACAATAAAAAACTGTAATCTTGTCTTAAATAGCCTTATAATTTAGTTTGAATTCTGAGTACGAAACGTATATATGTATTGGCATATAATCGATGATTGGGTGGATCAAAACCTTTCACAGGCTTCATCATTTTTTATATATGTGGAAAATGATGCTGTTGAATTTTTAGTCTATGGGTCTCAAAGGGAAGGATGTTTTCTTAAAACGTTTTTCCCAAATTAAAAAAAAAAAAAATTATCTGAAACTTTAAACTTCGTGCAGAGCTTTATTTTTTGTTTAAATTTATTACACTTATATTTATCGGGAAAGTTTATCAGAACCGTGGCAATTTTTTTATTTTATTTTTTTTTTAAATTTAAATTTCACAAGACATGTGCACTTATGACGAAAAAGTATATACAGATTAGAAGTATCTGGATTTACGACTACATAAATAATTGTATCGATTTATAATGATTTGAATGCGCTCCAGTCACCTCTACAAATGTGTACGCGCGACCGCATATATCAGTCTGTCTCCTGACCAGTGTTATGTCCGTAACTTATTTGAGTTACAGTTGTATTTTAATACAAAATAAATTGAATTATAGTATCACTTCTTCGAAATTTCTATTCAATAACATCTCTTTGAACCAGCGAATGTTTTTTTAACGTAATATTTTGAATAAAGTAAAAACTAACAAATATATGTTGCTGAATTTTTCAAGAATTTCATAAAGTTTAATATTTAATTATTTAGACCTTAATTTATTTTTTTACCAAAAGTATTAAAATTGATAGCAATTTATTTTCGAAGTTATATTATATCTATATGACTTATTAAATCAGTTTTACGATCATAATTAACGTAATTAATAATAGGTCGAATTACAAAATTTTGGATAGTTGCAAACAAAAAAATAGCTTTTAAAGTTTCCTTACAAAAAAACCGAAAGTTTGTCTATTTCTTTGTATGTTCTCGCACCACGGGAGAAGAAACCGAAGGATTGTTTTCAAATTTGCAGGATACATTCGCGTTATCCCAGGGAAGGTTTAAATCCATAGACCGAAGCCTTAGCTTCCTTTGGGGGGGGGGGAGGAAATTATGAATTAAAAATATCCATTAAAGAAAAAAAAACTAACCCTTTTACTTCATTAATATATTTCTGTCACCACGGTAACAGAAATAAATTGTGAATTTTTGATCGTCAAAGGTATGTGTACTTTAGTTATCATAATTACTACTATTCTAACCCACCGGGCTGCTCTAATGGTGAACGTGTCTTCCCATCAGCTGATTTGGAAGTCTAGAGTTTCAGCGTTCAAGTCCTAGTAAAGGCAGTTACTTTAATACGGATTTGAGTACTACATCGTGGATACCGGTGTTCTTTGGTGGTTGGGTTTCAATTAACCATACATCTCGGGAACGGTCGAACTGAGACTGTACAAGACTGCACTTATACATATCATCCTCATTCATCCTCTGAAGTAACACCTAAACGGTAATTCCCGGAGGCTAAACAGGAAAAAAGGAAGAAAGGCGTACATAGAAGTTATTACTATTCTGTCTTCCGTAATTTACTTTATTTTTCAGTTTTTTATAAAGCCTGAATGTTTGAATTGTTATTTATCAGCATTATTCTCATAATTATGAGGGTAACGAACACTGCGAGGGGTTACAGGGGTCGGAGCCCTCTGGCTAAACATGAATGACGAGCGAAGTGAGATCTGCGGCCCTGGGAAAGGCCCCGCAGCTCCGGAGAACCCTGGGCCGACTGGGAGTCCAGAGGTTCTCAAAGAATGATCCGATAGTTCATTTTTACTTTCCCGTCAAAATAGCGCTGTAGCTTTAGAAGGAAAAGTATTGTATCGGTCCAATTTGTGCATATGCGGTTTTCACCGAATCTTCTACTTTTGACACCTAAGAACCTAAAAAACCTGATAGAAATTTTACCAGTGCTGACCACTAAATCACCTTATATTGCAGAACTACTGAGCCGATTTTGATCAAACTTGGTCAGATTACTTCTATATATATACAGAGTGTCCCATATAAAACGCAACCCATCAATCGCTCATCCATGAAATTTCAAAAGTCAAGCTTACTCCCCTACTCGTTACTGAAATGGATTCGTCCAACATATGAACATCGCGGCGACGCAGTAGAACACTACCGATAGTAACAACAATGCAATCATAACGTTCAGTGTATTGCTAGAGACAAGATGGTGTTTTCGTTAAATGAACGTGTTTTCATTGTTCAGTCATACTTCAGTACGAAATCAGCGGTTGCAGTGCAAGATTTGTTTCGCCATAAGTACCCAGATAAACCAGCTCTTAACAAAACATCAGTATTAAGGTTAGTCGTAAAATTTAGAGAGACGGGTTCTGTTAATAACAAGCAACACAAAAGATCTGCGTCAGTGTTGAACACAGATACAGTCACTGAAATCAAAGACCGATTACTCGCCTCGCCAAATAAATCGATCAGACGTTTGTCTACTGAAATTAATTTGTCCAAATCAACTGTTCATCCGGCGACCAAACGATTACAATTACGACCTTATCGCATTCAAACGGTTCATCGACTTCTTGAGCCCGACAAAGGATAACGGCTACAATATTGTCAACGGTTCCGTCGATTTCTGCGTGAGGGAAGTAATGTTATGGATTCGTTATTTTTCACAGATGAAGCGTTGTTTTATTTGGATGGCTACGTAAACGGCCAAAACAGTAGAATTTGGAGTGCTGAAAATCCCCACGTTTATCACGAAGAACAATTACACCCACAGAAGTCGAGCGTGTGGTGCGCGATATCGGGGAAGAAAATAATCGGCCCTATTTTTTTCCAGTACATCATTAATGCAGAACGCTATCAGCATATTTTATTTCAGTTCATCGCACTCTTGGAAGAGGAAGACACACACTGCTGGCTACAACATAACGGTGCGACATCGCACTACGCAGGTTCAACTTCTGAGGAATTTTTTTGGTAATCGTGTTATCGGTCGAGGCAGATTTTTTCTACGGGGTTACCTCAAAGAAAAAGCCTACAGCAACAAACTACGAACACTTTCGAACAATCGAAAGTCAATATTGAACAACCTTTATTAAATATCCAGCCACAAACTTTGAAAAAAGTTGCAAGAAATGCTGTAAAAAGAATTGAAGCTTGTATTCAAGAAGATGGCGGCCACTTCCAACATTTACTCTAAATGTAAGGTAATGATGGTAAATGATGGTAATAATAAAAATTACATTTACATTTACACATTCCTTTTTATTATTTCAATACCTACCAATATAAGGTTGGGTTGCGTTTTATATGGGACACCCTGTATTTAAGAATTTGCAATTTTTGCTAAAAAAATAGTCACTTATTCCAAAATAATAACAATATTCACCTTTGTCAAACCAAACAAGGGACCTCTTTTTGTATAACTCAATAGATACTCCGACTTATAAGAAAGTGCTATAAGCTCCTTTCTTCCGTCGCCAATTTGAATAATTGACCAAATCATTAGGTAAATATTTCCATCAATTTATTTAAAATATTAAAAGATTTAATATGAAGATTTACTCGTAATATAAAGATTTTCTTTTAAGGAAACAATATTATTCTGTCAATGAATTTAAAACAAAAAAAGTAAAAAAAAAAACGCTATTTATCAGCATCTGTTGAAGGTGTACGTAAACACGTGAACAAATAGGATCTCTATAGCGGTTTTTGAATTGTGAATTATTTTGCAGGTACGTTTGATCGCGAAAAATTCGGTTTTCAGATTTGAACGGAAATATCCATTTTGACCATCTCTGTAAACATTTTGACTAGTTTCGGCGTGACGTCTGTACGTACGTGTACATATGTATCTCGCATAACTCAAAAACTATTAACCGCAGGAAACTAAAATTTTGAATTTAGGACTGTTGTAACATTTAGTTGTGCACCTTCCTTTTTGATTGCTATCGACTGGACTACAAGTATCCAACTTTGTACTTTTTCTTATCTGCAGTAATAAGGTCTCACTAATAGCTTTCCAACAATATATCAGATTATATAATAATATATCACGGTATTTATTTTCAATGGTTTCAGAGTTGTAGGCAAATAAAATTTTAATTAATGAAATATTTGGATCTTAGGGTAAGGCACATCGGTTCGAATCAGACTTCATCTCGTTTTTTTTAACTTTTTTTTTTATTTTAAATATATTGATTTATTAATAATTATTAACCTTTCATTGTTAAAAAATTTTTACGATCAAGAATTCAATAAAACAAAAAAAAAGAAAAAGAAAAAATATCAGGAATTTTAAATGAAATAAAATTTTATGAACTTATTAAAAAAAAAAAAAAAAAATGTTTAATGTAATTTAATAGGCGTACAAGGAAGTTATGTGAGGTCCACATCAGATTTTTATATTTAATATAATTACCTTAACATTAATTCATGTATTTATATTTTAAATAATTAACATGAACTTAAATAAAATATTTTTTTTATCTTATAATTTATTTTTATATTTATAATTTATCTTATAAAGACGTGATCTATATAATTTATTAAATACCGATCAGAATAAAAATCAATTTATTTAAAAATAAAATCACCACGGCAACATGTGCGTTATTATGGATATCGTTTAAAGATTTAAAGGTTATTGGTTTCCAACAAGATTCGAAAGTTAAACATTTATTCATAATTCAACGATCAATATCGTTTTAATTTTAATACTATTAGAGGTTTTTTCTATCCAAATCCTTACATATTTTCAAATGAAGAATAAAGTACGATAAATCACTGTAACCACGTATTCAGATATTGTATTTTAATTCTTCTGTCCTAGCAGGTCGATTAATTTCCTTTTAAGGTGACCCTAGATGAAGAAATCGGATACTAACAAATCAGGAGAACTGGGAGGCCATGGAACGTTACCATTTCTCGAAATTATACAAACAATTAGAGTACTTCGATATTCGTTCAGTGCGAGGTTTACCTTGTTGCTATATATCGGTCGCCAGTGTAGCTGTATAAGATTTCCTTGTACCAAAATCATTATTTTGTTTATTAAAAAATCCGATACAGTGGAAATAGGCTTCGTCCGACATCCATAGTTTGTTAACAAAGTCATTCTCCTCGTTTATTTTTACATTCGTTCGTTCACAAAATTATGTCGCATTATGTGACGGTTTGGTTTCCGTTCCCGACCGATATGCAACTTGTACGGATGGTAAAGTAAGTCCTCTACTTTAGCACGGTATACGGATAGTAAAGCCAATACGAACACTTGAACTATGCGAATATAAAGACACTCCATGACGAATTGAACGTGTGGGTTTCTTATGACAATAATTTGAAGAGTTTCGATATCGTCTGGTGTACGAAAGATCCGCATTCTGTTTGGAGGTTTCTTTTTCATCGCTAAACCTGTTTTCTCAGAATTACTAATCCATGTGTTAATTGCATGTGCTGACGGTACAAGATCATGACGTCCTAGATTAAACTTTCTTTCTTTTTCCTGCTTAGCCTCCAGGAATTACTTCAGAGGATGAATGATGATTACATGTATGAGTGTAAATGAAGTGCAGTCTTGTATAGTCTCAGTTCGACCGTTCCTGAGATATGTGGTTAATTGAAACCTAATTACCAAAGAACACCGGTATCCACGATCTAGTATTCAAATCCGTATAAAATTAACTTTGATCTCGTTTCATTTCGAATAAATCTTTTGTCCTCGATTAAACTGGTGGCGAAATTCTCTACGCTGTCACCAGACACTTCCACATTGTCATTATTTTAAGAAAAAGGCTTTCATGGTAAAAGTACGAGTAAGTTGTACACCACTTGTACAAGTATCTATGAGAACTAAATGGTAAGAAGGCATGAGCTGGCTTCTGTAAGTAACACAAATTTCAAAATTTCCCGTTTCCCTGAATCACTCTGTATATCAATCCCGGAATATATTACTACAGATTTAACATTTAAAAAAATATATTTTTATAAACTATTTAAACTGATACATAATATATGCAGAGTTTATATAATAAAAATATGAACGTATTTAAACTTATTTTCAATACTTGTAAATTATTATTATAAGGAACAAGCATATTATATAATCATATACTAGTACAAACAATAATTGCACCATGATTATTAGATGAAAACCGATAACTTAATAAATAATGAATTTAAAAATAATATCATCATCAATACAAGATAAAACAAGTTAGCCGTGAAACAAACAGGATTGACTTCATAAAATAAAAGATAACCTACTATTTTATTGTAGTTCACATACACCAACTCGTGCGCGCACGCGAACACACACACACACAAACACACACACCACACACATATTTGATTTTGACAATAACCGTACTATAGCAATGATTTTTTAATATTTACCTTTCAAAACATTTTTAATACAGATATATCGTAAATTCCTTTTATCTTATTATTACTATATATATATATATATATATATATATATATACACACACATATACACGATTATACACACCCAAACTTCCAAAATGAGAAAACTTTTATACTTTTGTAGTTATTGAATTTCCTTATTTTACTTTGTTAAACTACTTGAAATAAATATATGTGAAAGAGATTTACCATAGTATGGTCCAGATATATTTTTGCATATACAGTTAACAAAAGAAAAAAAAAGTAATGTTGCCAAAGTTAAATTTATAAAAAAATTATAATTTAAACTAACTTACACATAATCGATGAAAAAATATTTTTTATTAATTTAAAAAAAATCACAAACATTTTTCTATGAAAATTTATCCTTAAATACGTATTACTACAAAATGTTTTTCAATCATACCTAATGAAAGTAATTTAGGATACTTTAATTAAAATACAGGATTATCATAAAATAATGGTGCGGTTTTGAACATGGTTTAAATTAAAACAGAATTAGTTGCAGTTTATGATTTTTATTTTTCAAATTTGTCGTCACACATTTTTTTACATAATTAATAAATTTCAATATGTGCGCCCTTAGTCGCTCGACAAATGTCCAAACGATACTCAACTTCTCTCCAAACATTAGTTAACATTTCTTCGTTAATGGTTGTCATTGCTTCATTAATCCTGTTTTTTAAGCGGTTTAGGTCGCGAATGTTTTGTGTATAAACAACGCTTTTGTGTCTCCCACAAGAAAAAATCGCAAGGTGTCAGGTCTGGACTCCTTGGAGGCCAAAGTACGGGTCCTTGCCGGCCTATCCATCGATCTCCAAATTTTTCGTTCAAAGCGTCCGTGACCGATGCATTGAAATGCGGGGGAGCACCGTCTTGTTGGAAATGAAGCCGATGAATGTTTTCGAGTTCGTCCGGCTGAGGAAAGCAATAATCGGTTAACATGTCAAGATACGCGACTCCATTAATTGTTTTTTTCAGCAAAGAAGAAAAGCCCTATTACACGATTTTTCATCACACCACACCAAACATTAACTTTAGACGAATCGCGTTGTTTCTCAATAGTTGCGTGTGGGTTTTCAGAGCCCCATATTCGTGAATTGTGTCTGTTAACCCATCCATTCACGTGGAATTTAGCTTCGTCTGTAAAAATTATATCATCTAAAAATGATTCGTTTTCACTTATTCCGTCTAACATTTCAACAGCGAAATTGTAACGTTTTATACCATCATCGGGTTTCAATTCCTGCAGTATCTGGATTTTATAAGCGTGTAATTTCAGTTTTTTATGTAAAACTTTGTGAACTGTTGATTTTGTAATACCTAATTCGACGCTTCGACCGGGGATGGACTTCACAGGACTTCTAATTGCCGATTGTCTAATTAGTTCAATCGTTTCATCTGGTACACTTGGTCTGCCGGTCGATTTCTGTTTCTTAACCGATCCGGTTTCTTCGAATCGTTTGAACCAACGTGTTATGTTATTTTTGTGTGGTGGATCTCTTCCGAAGTCACGTGGAAACGCACGTTGAACTAAAATAACGGATTTTAATTCGGCCATCAATAAAACACACTTTGCTTTGTCTTTATCCGAGAACATAGTAACTCACAAAACAACAATACAAGAACTGACGTTGTGGTTACAACTGCTGATAAACAAACTTTTGGGTTGGAGGCTTTCAGGGATACCGATATAACATCTAGAAATTTCCCTACAATTTTCTTATGAATTACTGAAACCGCACCATTCTTTTATGATAACCCTGTATATATTTCGATTTATTTTTTATTACTACGATAGAAATTAGAAACTAATTATAACCTGAAAATGCCTAGTTTAGAATGAAATTATTTTTAAAAAACATTTTATATCAATAAGTTAAAACAAATTTTACAAATAAGAATGCGTCTTTAATATTATTCTTATTTTTTAAATTATTTTTGTTTTATTATTTTTTCTAAGAAAAAAAAACCGGGAACATAAGTGAACTTAATAAATCTCTGCATTAAATCTAATCCCATTCCAAAAATAACAGTCCCAGTATAATTATATATAAAATTATTTTTTTAAAAACTAAATTAAATCGATTGAATTAATAACAAATTATCATACCATATTTTACAATTATAGGTAAAAAATTAATTTTTTGTTATAAAGCTAATCCGAAAAAGTACCCAAGGAAAAATTTATTTATGCCTAAATATACTAGGAGGAGGTGCAGTAGAAAAACACGTCGTCGTAAATCAGCTGATTTCGAAGTTGAGAGATCACTCGTTTCAATCCCAATAAATGTAATTACTTTTATTCGCATCTGAATACTATATCGTGGATATCGGTTCTTTGGTTATTGGTTCAATTAATTACACGTCTCAGGTATGATCGGCCTTTCTTTCTTTTTCCTGTTTAGCCTCCGGTAATTACCGTTCAGATAATACTTCAGAGGATGAATGAGGATGATATGTATGAGTGTAAATGAAGTGTAGTATTTTACAGTCTCAGTTCGACTGTTCCTGAGATGTGCGGTTAATTGAAACCCAGCCGCTAAATAACACCAGTATCCAGGATCTAATATTCAAATCCGTATAAAAATAACTGACTTTACTAGGACTTGAACGCTGGAACTGTCGACTTCCAAAAGGTACGGTCGGCCTGGTGTCTGTACAAGATTACACCTCACTCACATGTCACGAACAAGGGACGCGGCTGCTTACGGGTCCCGAATCCAGAAAAGCTGCGTAGGATATCTGGAGATTTCCGGAATGTATTCGTAAATAAATAAAATTTTCTGATTTACCGTGATTTTATCAACGTAATTGTTTGGTTAATTTTATCTAAGATCACCGCATTCTCGTCAGCTGTCCCCTTAATAAGACTAAAACCCCCTTTATATTCTGCTAAAATTTGTCATGAGTTGTAGAAAAAGACAGTGCTATTCATCAAATGACATTCCTATTTCTCTTGCTGCTAATTAGACAGAGCAAATTAATCTTCTCCGATTCAAGTAGAGCTCGTGCTCTACTTGCGGTATCGTTGCCGTAAGTAATGGATTTTATCGGGGCGGACTAGTACGTTAATAAAACTAAGTATGAATAATCTTACTCTAGTAAAGTTATCCACATTCGATTTGAGTTACCACAAAAAGTAGAATTATTTTAACAATGAGCAATTATCAATAACGAGGATTAAAACCATTTTTACAGCAATCGATAGAAATCAGTACCACGGGTTCTTAGAATGAGCGAATTAAGGATCTAATAACTTTACAATACTAAAAGGATTGTTAGTACAGATCAGATGATTTTAGATATCAATTCAAAATCCACAGATCACAGAATACTCCTCAGAATAAAGAAGAATCAAATTAAAGGACACGATTTCTGAGAAAGAAAACAATCTATCCTTAAAGGAGTCCTGAAGTGAATGGAAGAAATCTATTTAAAGGAATGTTCCAAAATTCTTATACGTAATGAATTTCCATTTCATCAAAATCATTAGCTAGGGATATCGGAGAATTTTTTAAAGATGAAATCAGCACATTACCGATCAACAATTCAGTTAAAATACGTACTGTAAAAATTTATTTTTTATCCAAATATTAAAAAGGTACCTGAGAACAAAGCTCTTGTTGAAAAATTGTTGTTTGTAGAAGTATTAAAAAAAAAAGAAACTAAAAAGAATTCAGCCAGAATCAAAGTTTAAAAGTACGTACATATATTAGTTAAAAGTATTTAAATTTTAAATAACTCTACAAGATAAAAAATTGGTACACGACTTGAATTTCACAGAAATTCAAACACGTTTATTTACTGTGGAACGCTATTAAATTTTAATGTTGAAATTATAAAATTTCCGTCAAAATTGTTAATTCAGATGAAAATAATTTTAAGCTAAAAGAGTTGGTCAACAACAAAAAAAAATTTCCGGTTTTGAAACATGGAAAACCTAATGAAATTTATTCAAGGCCACTCCGGTCTAACAAGGTAAAAATCAGTTTGGTATTAGGTGACATCTAAATCACAGGATCGTATAACTTTAAAAGTGGTCCATTAACAATTAACAGAGTATCCAGTAAAAAGATATTTAGTATCCGAATTGTATAGGATAGGCTTTACAAAAGATATGAATCCAACAGTATTGTGCTATAATCTAAAGTCAAACTATTATATCAACTAGCCAGAAATCCTGCATGGCTTTAAGCTAAACATTAGAACTGAGGTAGCCGCTTAACCACAAAAACTTATATTGTAATAGAAAATGCCGTGAAAGAACTTGAAACTGTCAACGTTCTAACCATGGTGACATGCGTGATTTTACCTTTGAATATTGATTAAAAAAAACTTACAATCAATAAATAAATTACGAGTATTATTTAACGTTTATAGTTTTAATTTTTATTACTTAAAAGTTTATATTAAAAAAATCCGGCAAAGAGTTGCAAAAACATTTAACCGGAAAATTTATACATTTCCAGCTACGGTGGGTTTTGTTCTCAACAGACTACTTTTAAATTAAAATATTTACTGTAATTATGGAAGTAAAGAATTATACTGGGTGAAACAGAAACAACAAGACAGTGTAAAAGTCGCGCCCCACAACATCTGTGTAGATGTTGGGAAAAAACCTATAGCTGAGTAAAGAAAATTAAATTTTTATAATACAAAATTGGTCGTTCACAAGAGGCGCATTCCTACTAAGCTGGAAAGTGTTAGCATGAAAGGACTTCAACAGACGAACTGACGCGGATCACGCCGGGAGAAGGAAGCACATATTTGGCTAGTTTCACAAAGTAAGCCCGAGTAAATTTTTTCAGTCTGATCTAAAGGATCGGAACACGTTATAAAACTCCGTCTATAAATTAAAATATAACCGTCAAATAAACAATTATCCACCCGATAAAAGAATGATACAGCAGCAAGGGAGTTTGTCCAGGCTATGCAATTAATAATGAGAAACATAAATCTACCACTATCCTTGCATTCCGTCCCGTACCAGCTTTGTTTTCGCCCCGTTCGTGCTTTTTTAGGAGAAGTATTCTGCAAACATAACGGTTCCGCTATTATAACGCAACGAGTTTTTCGACGAAATTTTGACATTCGAAGGAACGGAAAGATTCCCACACGCCAAACAATATTGAACTACATCAGACAATTCAGGTGTAATGCATCCCTTGTCAACAAAATGCCGCCTGATCGCTCTCAAACTGTGTGAATCCCCAAAAAATTACGGAGAGTGGCAGGAAGCATTTCAAAGTAATCTTCAGCAGTCCGTTCGTCACCATTCAACTGCCTTATACATAACCCGTAGAACCGTTGGACGCATCTTAAATGAGGATTTAATGTTCCATCCTTATAAAATGAAAGGAGTGCAACAACTCCATCCGCGTGATTTGAATAATCGGAGTGACTTCTGCAGGTAATTCTTGCAACTAATCGAAGAAACGTCACAAATGTTCGATCACCTTTTAATATTCGATGAAGCAGATTTTCATCTAAACCGATATGATAACAAGCAGAACTTCAGATAGGCCGCAAAGAACCAACACATGTAGCATAAGAGTGAAAAAATAACATTGTGGTGAAAAAACTCTCCACTGCAGAGTGAAAAAATTACAGTTAGTGCATTTGGAGTGAGTGAACGTATTTTTTACTTCCTTGAACGAAGTAAAGGAATTATTGTGATCAAAATTTCGTTTCTATATTTCAACGAAAATATCCATTTTGACTAGTTTCGTCGGGACGTCTGTACGTACATATATATGTATGTAAATACCTCGCATAACTCAAAAACGATTAGCCGTAGGATGTTGAAATTTTGGATTTAGGGCTGTTGTAACATCTAGTGTGCACCTTCCCTTTTGATTGCAATCGACTAGAACAAAAGTGTCCAATTTTGTACTTTTTCTTATCTGCAGTAATAAGCCTTCATTGAGAGCTTTTCAACAATATATCATAAGTGGTAATTATTTTCATTGGTTCCAGAGTTATAGCGAAATAAAATTTTAATTAATGAAATATTTGGATCTTACAAGGGGAAGGGACATCGGTTCAATCTCCTTTTTTCTTTCATTTTTTTTTTTTAAATTTAAATATATTGAGTTATTAATAATTATCAACTTGTGATTGTAAAAAAAATTTGCAATAAATAATAATTCAATAATAGCAATAAAAAAAAAAAATATGAAAAATATCTGAAGTTATGAGTGATATAAAATTTTATCTACTTTTAAAAATGTGTATATGTAATTTAATAGGTATGATTACATATCTGTATATGTAATAGATTTGGTGAAACATCTGATTACTTAATATTAATTGAAAATTATAATTTATAATCGTATTATTTTTATTTATGCATTTGTTTCACTCTACTTGATAATAAATATCGCTATAAAATTTAGTAACCTTTTCCTGTTTCGTTTTTGTTTTCATTTTGATGGTTACATCATAATAATTTTAAAAAAAGATAGTATTAGATACATATAAGAGTTACATTTGTTTAAAGAGTAATCAACGACTTTTAAGTTATTTTTATTTTATTTCAGGAAAGATTGTTAAATTACTAATTGTATAAATATTTGATAATATTTTAACAATTGTGTAACTGTCCAATTTCTTAAAGAATTGGAGGATTGTATCTCACTTTCAAATGAAATAAGTTTAAATGAAGTGCAGAAAAAATGTGTATAAGTAATTTATTTAATAGGCGTTTAAGGAAGTCATGTGATATCCACATCAGATTTTATTGAGATTGTAATGGTCAATCTATTACAGTCACATCATATCGATATGTGTGGTACTGTTACGAACGTTTGTTCCGTAACGAACTTCGTCGGCGTCGTGTCAACACGCGCTTGGTGTGATTCCAACAGGAAAGTGCTACAGCCTATACATCAAGAAATTCTACTGTAGTCATACGAAAAATTATTTCCAACATGTGTAATTTCTCGTTTCGGAAATGTCGCATGGCCCCCTAGCTCGCCTTATTTATCAGCATGCGATTATTTCCTTTGGGGCCATTTGAAAGAGAAGGTTTACGTCAAAAGACCTCACACTACACAAAATTTCATCCGAGCAGAAATTCATGTAATACCAGTGGATCGGCTGAGGAAACTTATGGACGATGTGCAAAGGTGTGCCTTACAGCTAATGGTGGTAACCTGCGTGTTGTTATCTTCAAAATGGGAGTTGTAAACTAAGTATTTGTACTTGCTCTTTACAATGGTGTACCAAGTTAGTACTTCGTTTGTAATTAAAGCGTTCATTTTCAAATTGTAAATCTTCTGCTTGTTTCTGCTCCATCCAGCATAAAAATATTAATCCACTTTTAAATAAAATTTTAAGATACAGAAACTATAGGGACCATATCTCCCCACTCTCTAGATCAATCCTAACCAAAATTAAATGTAAATTCAAAAATTTCATAAAAATCGGTAAATTCGATTTTAAATAAAACTATAACGAACAAAAAAAGCCAAAAAAAAAAATATATATGTACCTACAAAGCAACTTGTCTTGACTGACTGATTCATCAACGTCCATCAAAACCTACTGAAGAAAAATTCATGAAAATTTGTATTTATGTTCTTCTACGGTACAAGTGGACACTAAGAAAGAATTTTTTGACGGAAAACGCAAGTAACGATATAGCACGGGTGAAGCCACGACGGGAGTGCTCTATTTTTTTGGGCTTGCAAATATTCTTCAGATATAAATTTAAAAACCATTTTCGAGTTTTTGTGAATTTCGAATTTTTAAGAGTGTGATGATGTACGGCACGGCGGCTTAACCGACACAGCAACACGACTGGCTGCACCTGCCTCCGATTACTTCATTAAAAAAACATAAAGAAAAAAAGTTGACCGCGACGGGAAACGCAAGTAACCACTTCGCGAAGTTAACACGTGGGGATGCTAATATAACAGGATTATTGTCTGCCATCCCTGAATGAAATTCTCCAAATTCATACTTATGTATAAAATTATCTAATTAGTACAGGAATATGATTTTGAATCCAGAACTAAACTGAATTTATTACTTTCTCACGATAGCAACACCGTCCAGTTTTGGAATCTATTTAAATATACCATTAATCAAATATTACGTCTTTTTCTTTTTTAAGTCCAGCTGCTATCAGGTTTTCTCATGTACGGTTGACTATTTTATTCTATAAGTAAAATGTTTTAATAAATTTAAAAAATAGAAAGACGACTTTTCACATTATAAATAAAATTACAATAATTTATTATCTAGTACAAAAATATTGATTAATAATAAAACTTCGTTTCATAAAAATTAAAGTTATAAACGTTTACAGTTAATCGGCAATAAAATAAAGCTATTTCTTGTAATAATTTTTAATTTTAATAAAGTTTATGAAGGACTGCAGCGAATAAAACCTCAGTCAAAACACTGGAAGTGACTAGTTAATGTCTATATTGTAAGTTAAGTAAGCTAAGCTAAGCGAAGGCCAAAGCTAAGTAACTAGTTTTATTTTAGTTTATGTATATTAAATAGCATAATATTACACATACACACACACCCACACACACACACACATATATATATATATATATATATATATATATATATATAGATAAAACACAATAATTTTTTTTCACATTTTTTCTAAATTTTTCTCCCAAAATCTCTAAACCAGCAAAAACCCGTAACCACTTTTAATGGGCTTTGAGCCATTAAAAAATGATTGAAGAATGCCTATTAAGCATCATTATACTGATATTTAAGTCACTCGTAGAATTCCATGTTGATAAAAACTATATTTTTAAATAACTCGGCAGTGTCGGCTCGTGGCTAAAATTAGTGGAGATGCTGCTCCAGAAAATATTTTTCTGGGCCTTTTCAAGGCTATAGTTAAAGTTTTCTGTAAAATAAGAGAACCTAAAAAAAAAAAATGAATCAAAAAGAATAGCTGGAATCAGGATAATATCTGATTCTACACTTTATCACATTCAAGAATATGGTACACGGTTTTTAAGCATATTGTACTTGAAAACCGTGCTCGGTTTAACCAAATAAATAATAAAATGTCAATACAGATAATATTTTTTAGTATTATTAGATAAATTAATAAAATTTTCGCGTTAAAACACTATAGTCCAATGGTGCTTAATTTAAAATTCTAAGCACACAGAAACAAACACATAATTAGCTTTTACCAATTACATTCTCTTTTGCCCTTTCAGCGTGCTTATGGATAGATATGGCAATCAAAGAGCTCTTGCTTTCCTCCATCTTCTGATCACTACCGAAAAAACAACTAAACCGCTTTCATATTCCTTCCGCCGATTAAACTAGAAAAGGGAACGAACAAAGAATGTTCCATATACAGACGAAATAAAAAAAAACTACCTTCCACTAACACGCCAGGGTCGGCACTGCGAGAGCAGCAGTGCTCTCTCCCTCGCAGCCTTGCGTGCAGCTTCCTATGTGCGCATGCGCACAACAGCCAAACACCACGCCGCTAGAACTGTGAAGCGCACAGTTCCATAAAAAGATTTTTGTATCTTTTTCATAAACTTGGGGATAGCTGTTGACATTAAGCTTAAGAATTATATGTTGTACAAATATAAAGAAAGAATTAAAGAAAAAGGGATTCATTATATTAAATGTTATCGATAATATCAAGTGGAGATAGGAGGTTCTGCAGTTCCACAGTGTCTATACGCGAGCCACTATTGTAAACTCGGTCTATCTATCAGCATCTAAACTAATCATTACCAATTTGAAAAGCAATTTCAGTACAGCTCTTGGCACCTTGAAAAAGAGCGTGAAGTTAGTTGCGTAACATTAATACTTTTATAATTAAATCCATTTTTTATTTTTTTCTGAGAATATTTTATCAAAGACAACGAAATATAATATCTTTGAGTTGTTTCAGCTAATAATTGATTTGGCAAGAAAAGCTCCATTTTTCGTTGTTACAAAACCCTGCGGTATTTATTCTGCGAGCATCATAAAAGTGTGTTTTATAGAAATTTTACCAAACAAGAGATTCGGTAAAATAATTAGATGATGTTGGAGGTGACAACAGTTAGTAAAAAAAATTATATTTTGAAATCGACTTAAATTAAAAATACTTTTAATTTTTTTCCTTTGGAGAGAGATATTCATTAGGGATTTAAATGGATCTGTAAATGGTAAATTTACTGGTTTTAAAATGTTAATTTACTGGTTTTAAAATGTTAAAATAAATTTAAAAGAAAAATGTTTAGCTCCACACTTCAATTAATATCAGAATACTCAAAAGGTAAATGTTTTACTTTATTTCTTCAAGTTCTGCAGAATATCGAATTTATTAGTACCATCATTTTTAGCTAATTATAACAACGCTTTTTCCAGATTTTCTTTGGCATAATTTGAAGAAAAAATTTTAATAAATAATCCGAAACAGGCAAATTTAAACCGTTTTCTACATGGACTTTGTCTTTGGCAATAACTAATATTTTCAATATCTGTTAAAAGTATGTTATTTAATGTGTTATAACAGAAAAATGATTCTGTAAATTTTTCTTTTGGAAAAGAACAGAATATTTGTTATCCAGAATATTAATCAAATCACAACTCGTAATTATTCTGAATAAAATCCATTCGTCTAATCTTTTAATAATTTATTTTTTCAAAAAACATTATTTTTAATATTATGGTTATTTTTCTAGTTACTTTCAGTTTCGACTCCTATTTATTATATGGAAAGAATATATATAAGAATATGGAATATATATATATATATAAGAATATTATATGGTAAAAACAGTTAATATCTTATTTGTTGAAGATATTTCTCCCTATTTATATCTTATTCTATATTCTACACTCTCTTCAAAGGAGAAAGATCTATCCAGAAATATTTTTAATTATAAATCAGTTCTCTACAAACTAAAAAATTATTCTACAAACGATTTTCAACTTTGACATTAACTAATTGCTATAAAATCTTCGAAAATTTACAAATTAAGTTTAAATTTTCTTTTTTACTTGCTTGTCTAGATAGCGTTATGAAGAAGGGAAATTATTGTAATCGGTCCAGTTTGGGCAAATGCCGTTTTCACCGGATCTTGACATTTTGACACCTAAGGAACCCAACAAACCAGATGGGAATATTAATGTTCGTATGTACGTTTGTGTTCAGTTTTAGCCTCTAAATAACCTTATATTTCCAGAACTATTCAGCCGATTTTGACCAAACTTCGTCAGATTACTTCTATATATGGATCATTGATACCATTAAAATTTCAGCTTAAAATGTCAAGCAGGTGAGGCTATAAAATAACGTTACCCTCAGTATCTCGAGAATTGGCTTAATTAAAGTCATATTTTTTTCTTAGGCACATTTTTTAGCGTTTAAAAAATAACAATATTTACAAAAAAAGTTTTTGAAATCGCACTCCCGCCCGAAAAAATGTTTTAATCGTCTTCTATGTTGTGACGTCACAGGTGAGCGGTAAAATTAAATAAATTAATAATATTTAAGTGTAGAAAAGTAACCCGGTCTAGCCTGAACTCGATCGCCCGGTGGCGATCCTTATTCTACCTAACGCGTTAAGTCTCGCGGCTACACCGTTCTGCCGAGTGAAATTTGTTGCATTTAAGTCGAGAAATTAAATTAGTTAGTGCCGACCCTCGCCGTTAGTACTACCACATCAGCGTGAATTAAATACGGTATGCGCGCGCGCTTTAGTTACAATCATTGAATTAAAAAACGAAAAAATAATGTATTTAAATAAAATGATAAATATTTTAAATTAAGTTGTGTGTGTATGAGCGTGTAAGCCGAGTATCATAAACAAACCACAGTTATAGGTCTTTCCCGGAAAGCGGCTTGTCAGCGTTTTTTTTTTTAAATTATTTACGCAGATACTCTTTTTTCATTATTTTGATCTAATCTTTTGTATGGTTAAATTTCATTGAAAATTTCCTTTCGCAAAACTCACAGAAGAATTAGTTCAAAGTTTTGTGACATTGGAAATAAAGTATTTTTGTACCACATCAACCAGCAGCTGAAGCAACCCAAGTAATTCTTGCGATTTTTTCTTATATAATAAAGTTTCAATTTAATTAAAATTATTAATGTTACAGTTTACTTCAAGGTGTTTGTTCGAGGTGATACGAACAGTATTGAAATGATTTTCCAATCTGGTAATAATAAACGTATTTTAAATATTGACAGATAGACTCGGTTATTTAAAAATATAGAAAACACAGAATTCTATTAAAGATTTAAATATTAGTAAAATTATGGTTAAAAAGTACTCATCAACTATCTTTTAATGGGCCAAAGCCCATTTAAAAGTTGTTGCGGGTTTTCTTATTAAAAGATTTTAAAAAAAGGAAATCGAAAAAACTATAAATTATTTTGATAAAATGAAATCAATGTACCATTGTATTATCACTAATACACCTATACACTAACATAATGAATAAAAACAAAAACCACAAATAAATATGTCAAAAGGAAATAATAGTTTTTAATTATAAAATAAAAAAATAATACATATAGGAAAACCAGCAAAAATTTAAAAATGCAGAAAAAACAATAAAAAGATAATCCCTGATAAATCTATAGGGTACAGAAATTTATATAAATACAAGTATCTACATTACAAGTGCCTTAGGGTTTATGAAAAAGAGACGTAACCCGTATCAAATTATCTGTTAGTTTATAATTTCCAATCAAAACAGATATCTTCTAGATGACCGATACTGGATACTTTAATACCTTCACACATATTCATTTTCAATCAAGATATCTATTTTCAATTAATTTATCTTCTTTATTTAACTATTTATATTTTATGAAACTAACGAGTTAACTATTTTTTATTTATTTATGGATAATATTTTTCCTGGAGGATATGCTTCACTCAAAATATAGCCTTCCCAAAATAAAAAGCCAAAACGTGAAAGTTTTCCTATTCAAGCTTCTGCTGTTTTCTATCAAAGGGATGATAAAGATAAATAAGAATTAAAATAAATCAGTAATAAATACATATATCCTTTATTTAATTCTGAAATATATGGTACATAGTTGTATTAATGTAAAGTGGAGAGGGAATGATATCTATACAATGACACTTAGCATGATCTAGTATTTTAATCTTAAACCCGCTGTTTTTTTTTTTGTTTCTTTTTTATAGCTGTGTAAATTGCTAATTACTAGTAATAAATGATTAATTAAAAATTTCAATGCTTAAATTTCTTTAACATTTTTTAAAAAATTGTGTTCTATGCAAATAAATTATTAAAATAGAAGAAAAGAAAAACAGTTTTTCTAGAGACAGTAGAACTCTCCATTCTTTTCTATTCAAATGGAAATAAAAAATAATTATAATTTTAAATATATTATTAGAAAAAAGGCGGGCCTACGGCCTGCCGCGAAAATGTTACGGTTTATATTTCATTACATGATTTTCTTAAATGTTTTTGGCAATTGTAACTAAATAAAATTCATGAATTTGGCGTACTAACAACGAAAAACTTCAAAATCATTTAAATTTTTAACCGTTTTTTGAGTTATGATTTTTTAACACTGTTCTAACCACAAATATCATTTTAGATAAATCGTTCGTATAAAGAAGAATGAATCGTTCGAGTAGAATAGATTGTTTGACAAATTAATCATTCGTGCGCTGCGCGCAGCTTCACGGCGCAACCCGTAGTCCGCTCTGCGCCAATAGCAATTAAACAAAAATGTGAGCACGTACATCAAACAAACAAATCTACGCACCATCCTTTTTTTATGGGAAAGAAGATTATCCACAGAAATTTTTTATTCAATGTTTTACACTAATTATTATTATCTTAGAATTTCATAAAAATCTAACACAGAAAACCATTATCTTAATGTGTCCCTACTATTTTTCTCTGTGTAAGCATTCAAACGGAATCACGCTTTTAATAAATCTTACAGAATTAATTTATTTTAACTGTTATTTAATCTAGTGTGACCATATCTTAAGTTAAAAATTTAATTTAAGTTTGATTAAATTAAGATTTATTAAAAAAGTTAAATTATTAAATTAATCTTTATTAAACATTTAATAAATAATGGCTCCTTGCTGCTCCGCAGCGTTATTATTACAATATAATTTCATATATTTAAAAAATAATCGACTAAATCTATACCACTTACACAAAACGACTCACTCCAAACCCACTTATTTTTCTTTTTTCTTCCTACCATAGGTGAAATGCGTGGTCAAAAATTATTTCCAATCAATCCAAACGTTCTACTGGACCGATCTAGCTGATTTTTTTTTTATTCTTCTCGGAGTGGTCCGTAGATAAGTCATCAAGCATCTAAGGATCTTCAAAGTGATTTTCCTGTGAGTAATAACCTGTGAGAAAGTTTCTCAATTAAGTAATAAATGAGGATTTTTTTTGAGTATTTCTTGAAGGAGATTCAATTTTGGGATCCGATGACGCTTGATGTATCTGTGAATCTTTCCAATCAAAATATAATAAAAATAAATCAGCTCGATCCATCCAGTAGAATTCCCAGACGGACTGGAAGTTGGTTTGCAACCCAAATTTTTAATATATAAAATATCCTGAAAGATGTAATAATAATTAAAAAAACCGTTGTTTCTGTTAAAATTGATATTTTTACCTTCTGAACGTCTCGATATCTTTCGCTTTGCACATTCTATGAGAGTTCAATACGAAAAATATTTCCAAAAGAAGGGGATCATAACCTCCAATTAAAAAATAATAACCATAACTCTCCATAAAAATGATGGGCGTTGGTTTCTTTGTTTGATGTTTGTACTCACAATTTTATTTTAGTTGCTGTTGCTACTCTTCTTTCTTATTCCTGTTTAGTCCCCGGTAATTACCGTTTAAATAATACTTCAGAGGATGATATGTATGAGTGTAGATGAAGTGTAGTCTAGTACATTCTCAGTTCGACCATTCCTGAGATGTGTGGTTAATTGAAACCCAACCACCAACGAACACCGGTACCCAAGATCTAATATTCAAATCCGTGTAAAAATAACTTACTACTAGGACTTGAACGCTGGAACTCTCGACTTCCAAATCCGCTGATTTGGGAAGACGCGTTCACCACTAGACCAACCCGGTGGGTGCTGTTGCTACTCAGCGGATCACGTGGTGTGCCGGGTAACTGGGTAACTGCGCCCAGCATACAAACGATTCATTCATTCGAATGATTTATACTTCTCGAACGATTCATTCTTCTTTATACAACGATTTACCTAAAACTATATGTATGCTTTCGAGATAAAAAAGGAAAACATTGGGATTAAGTTGTGTTAAAAAATCACAACTCATAAAAGGGCTAAACATTTTCAATATTTTGAAGCTTTTCGTTATAAACGTTTTTTGTTGTTAGTACGCTAAATTCATGAACTTTATTTAATTACAACTGGAAAAAACTTTTAACAAAATCATGTGAAATGAAACATAAACCACGTAACATTTTCGCGATGGGCCATAGGCCCGCCTTTTTTTCTAGTCTGTATAAAAAAGGATGGTGCGTGGGTTTGATTGTTTGTTTGCTGTATTCGCTCATATTTTTCTTTTAGCCGCTGTTGGCGCAGAGCGGACCAATGGTGGTGCGCCGGGTGGCTGCGCACGACGACTCTCTCTGACTCTTTCTCGACTTTCTCTGACTCTTTCTCAGCCGACTCTCTCTCGCCAAAAATCATTTTCTAGTTATTTGTCCGTTTGTACTTACTTGTCCGTATTTGTCCGTTGTCAAGTTATTTACGAATTTTTTAATTTAATCTTCAAGCGTAGAATATTTTTATTTATATATGTAAAATTATTTACTTATTATTATTTATTAATTCTATTTATCAAATTTTATTAATAAAAGAAAGGGACTAATAGTTAATATTTAGCAGTAAAAAAAAGGATTCTTTATCAAGCAGGAGAAACTCGTTGGCGCGCATCCGACCGACCCTCACGTGGACCGCTCTGCGCCAATAGTAGCAGCTGGACTAGCAACTAACACAACCTGACATGAACATATACACAAGACTAAACGAAGAAGACGGCGTCTCCAAGCCAACTCTCTGTTATCAATATGGCTAGAGCGTTAAACATTAAATTTATATTAAAAACTATTAAATTCTATATCTACACACTTCTTAAGTCTATTTTAAATATAAAAAACCAAAATTTCAGAAAAATATTCTCTACACGCTAATATTTCTTTTCTTAATATATTTCTGTAAAATACTTAATATTCTCACAAAAATGAGGATACGAACGCGTCAAAAGTACTGGGAGTAGAGCCCCCTGGCTAGACGATCGGGCGAGCGAAGCGAGCCCTGACCGGCTAGTAATAATAAATAAACTATTGAAAATCTTACCGATTTTAACTTTTGTTCCAGTATATTATTGTCTGACTCAATAAAGATTAAAACATTCTTTTTCCTAAATATAGGAGGGGTGGCCCCCTACTCTAGGTAAATTAATTTAACTTAACTTAATTACTAATTATTAATTTCATTTAATTAACTTAATTTAAATTTCAACTTAACACATGACATACACACTGGATTAAACAACAGTAGAAAAAAAAAATGAATTTGCAACATTTGTTAAAAGCATATCTCGTTTGAATACCTATACAGAGAAAAATAAGCACACATTGAGATAATGGTTTTTTGTTTTAAATCTTAATTTTAAGATAATATGAAAGTATACCAAAGAATGTGTAAACAAGATTGTAAATTTTAAATCATATAGAAGAAGATTCGCTACGTTTATTGTAAATACCAGTGTATTTGAAATAAAATTTCATCGTACATTTTTTTATCAAAAAAAGTCGTACGAAAAAATATTCTATCAAATAATCGATATTGTCAAACGAGTGTGATAATCTCAGGAGGAAAAGTTACATAAAATGAAAAGCCGAGGTTACGAGGAAACTCTATTTGTTCAGAAGGAATGTGTATGTGTATACGTAAATGTTTGGAACGGTTTTTTAATGTTGTCAAAAATTTGACAAGACATTCACTGTTTTACTTACTATACACTGTCTATTCATGTCTTCACTACTATTACTTGCTTCTATTAACTATATTCACTGTCTTACTTCTTACTAATTATATAAACTTTTCTTGGTTTGATTGTAATAAACTTTTATAATATTTATGTTACAAGAATATTACTCTTTTGTTTATTAATAAATTAAAAAAATTAATTTAATAAATTACATGTTTCCTTTTATTATAAAAATTTAATGCACTATAAGTCCTGGGTTTGATAATAACATTGCGATTGGTATTTTTCATTTGTCACTATTTTTTATGGCAATTAAGATTTATTAATTATTTGTCACAGTATAATTGTTTTTTATTTATAAATACAGTTAGAAGCATATCCTATTATGTTACCTGAAGATGGAAGAACATTCGGCGTGAAGTTGCGCCTCCTGCTACTGACGTCATCGCCTCAACCTCCGGCTTGGCTTCTGAAATACGATAATTAAATATAAGGACTTAGACAATACTTTCACATCCGTCCGTACGGTAAGAAAATTTATTTATGTATTATTTAATACGTAACATTGTATTTAATATATATTTATAAAATGCAAACATTCATTAAAAATAAACAATTTGAAAATAAAAGTATGTGGGTTTTCACAATGTCAATTGGTATACCCGTTCTACATAGTAAATGAAAATAATGAATGTTTTTACCTTAGAAATCTTCATTTTAATCAGTTAGGGGTTGTTAATAAAATGCATTTTTTTTTATAAAACCTTTTTTTGGAATAACCGCCAAATATACTTTCTCAGGTGAGCAAATTTAGTTACGGATGAAAGAGTGAAGTCATATCTATGTAGTATATCGAAAGCTCGCCAGAAAAGCTACTACCAAATTAAATATTTTCAGCTTTTTCGGAATGTATTCTTGAAGCCATTCCAGGATAACTGCTCCGTGGCAGGTCCCTTGCAACATATCCATCTCCACTTCCTACTATTTCTGGCTAAAATTTCGAACGACTGACAGCTATTGTTTCTTTTTAGTTCGTCTATCATTTTTATATTATTCTGAACTGCCTTCTTTATCCTTCTTCAAATCTTTACAGCACTATTTTAATCAATCCTCTTATGATACGTTCAAGCCGTTTAGAATTCCTATTATGAATTGTTTTATTTATTTATACTTAAAGCAACAAAAGGGTTACGCTCACCTTAAAATTGCTCTACGGTAGATGAATTTTGTAGCGTATAAATACGCTAAGCCTAACCGGGATTCGAATCCAGAACCTTCCAGATGAAAGGTAAAAACACTATTACTCCACCACGGAGGTCGACAGTAGTGAAGTGCTTCTATTCTGTTTACTTTTCTAATATGTTTCTTTCCTCATTGAATCTTCTCACTACTTCATTTTTCACTCTTTTCTATCATTAATTCTTCTTCAATCTCTTCCGTACCCACATTTTAAGTGTCTCCAGTCTTTCTTTATCCCCCTTTTACTAGTATCCTTGTTTATTTATTTATAACAAAGTACGGTTTTTCAAATCTAATTCCATCTTATCTTTCCTTTGTTTCTTTTAATAACAAATCCTTTCTACACAACACACTGTATTAGCCCAAATCCTTCTTTAGTTTTTATTAGAAACTTAAATAACTTATTAACTTGAAACGTGGAAATCCCTTTTTCCCAATTTCATTCTCTAAAGAATAATTCTGAAAAATTTCAAAATATTTTTATACATCTTATTATTAATTTTTTCACTCTTTTAGGAATGGTTTAAAAATAATTTTTCTAAAGGTTTTTTTAGTTATTTTTGAAGCAACTCTTAGAGTCGAATTCCAGCTTCTATCAGATATATTGCATCACAAAAAAAATAGAAATTATGAAAATCAATCCAGCTTACCCTTTTATAAAAAGTTTAAAAAGAAAGTAAAAGATATATTTTTGCAGATTTTTGATAATTATTATCAGAGAAAAATCTAAAGTTTTTATCACAAGTTCAGAAGATATATGGAGATTGAGGAATGATACTACATCCCGTTTACCTGTCATAAGGATTTAAAGAAAGATACTGCAGAATTATTAGGTATACTTCAAGTAATATTGGATAATAAATTACTGGAAAGGCTAAAAAAGTTTGGTAGGTTTTGCCTTTAAAGGACCTTTATTTCAAATACACCACTGGATTTTAAAATATTAATGACTATTAATTTTACTTAAAATCGATCAAGTGTAAATATATAATACATATAGGAAACCATTTTGGAAGTCGATCTCAGATAACAGATTTAGTAAGCAATTTTAGACGTCGATTTCTATAGAGTGTTCCTAAAGGTTCTGGCGTTATTTCACTAGTTGGTACCTAATATGTTACCTCATATAAAAATTAATAAGCCGTTGTATATTTTTGTTATAATTTTAATTATATATATATATATATATATATATATATATATCATATAAAATCTGTTCAATAATATTAGAAGAAAACTAATATATGTGAAATCGGCTACAACCTTATCCGCTTTTCTACAAGGGATGTAGAGCTTGGAAATTATGCGTTCTGACAATTTTACGTCTGTTTTCAAACATATTTTTTTTGGGTTCTACTTTGATCTACATTCTGTCGTTTTGTCTACAACAAAAGGCTTAAATCCTACCCTACTAAACGGCATTTGTATGTGTGGTTGTGGGCGAGTCCCCCTTAGCTTAGCACCGGAAAGTTCCGATCACTAGCGGAAAGTCCCGATTCGTTAGTACATGTCTCGTAGTGGTCAGGTGTATACTTGTTATATTATTATAACAAGTTATATAACTTGTTCCCTTCCTCGACGAAAACCCGATCCGCTTCCAGTGGTACTCGTTGGATGATATTTTCTAGGGCGCCATTCGGAAATTAGGGAAGGGGTGCGATGGGGTGCCGCCGTAATATCTCGGCAACCGCTCGTCCAATATTCACGATTCAAACGGCATATGTATCAGCAGGTCGAGCGCTAACTGTTTATTACATCAGGTACACTCTCTTGATCGATCGGAGTTTGGTTATCGGGAAATTAAATCATTTAGCCTTACGTAACGATCCGATCTTTCGCTAAATACGCTCAAACCTGTGCTCTAGCCCAGCTGTAAAGTATAAACTTATGAAAACAAAAAAGTAAAAAATATATAAAAAAAACTTTTTAAAAAGTACTCTTATATTAAATGCACTAAAAAGAAGAAAATTATAAATATGTAAAAAAAAAATAATAAAAAAAAGAAACGTTTAAAGACCAATCAAACGCAATAAAAGGTAAAAAATAATTTTAGACAGTATCTCAGAACGGATTTGACAACAAACTTTGATGATATGAAAATTATGAGAAAGCAATTTATTTATTTATTTTTTTTTTTAAATTTTTTTATTAATTTATTTATTTTGAAGCCATAGCTTCAAATTTAATTTGAAGCAAATTAAAACACTTTTTTAGGCCCATTCATCACACATATGAAAAAAAATGGCAAAAACATCAAATTTTTAATTTGAACCTTACATATCACCATCAAAGTTTGTTGTCAAATCCATTCTGAGATAACGCCCTAAATTTATTTTTTATCTTTTTACAGAGTTTAATATAAGAGTGGCGTTTTAAATTTTTTTTTGCATATCTTTTATTTATTTATGATTGTTTTTCTTCATAAAATAATGAAGTATAACCAAAACGTAGACACCGGAATGTACCGATCACTAGCGGAAAATCCCGATTCGTTAGTATCAATTTCTAGAGTTAAATTTCTAATTTAACTTTCGTTATATCAATTTTCATCATTCAAAAAACAATATTTATACACAAATCAAATTTGGACACCTAATAATCCCACTGAGACGCCGCCCGGAGGGCCTAGCTGCGGGGGCGTGCCGTAGGCACGCCCTGCAGCTAGTTTAATTAACAAAACACTATTCAATTAATATAATATTTAGGGAGGTATTAATGATTAAAAAAATTAAATGGTCGCTATTTTGAAGTTTGAAGTTTTATTATTTTGAAGTTTTCAAAAGTAAAATTTTGAATTTTTTTTATTTTGTACAATGTGCTGTTGGGTCCCTACACATACGAAATTTCATTAAAATATCTAGTGGGATAAAATAAAAGTAAAATAAAGCGAGAAAGAGAATTTATCTAAATGAGTTTCTTGTTTATTTTAATGTTCTAAATGAGTCCTTTAGTTTAACAGACACGCGTGAGAGTCCTGGTGATTTTGCATGTTTAACAGAACCACCTGTCTCAACAAAAGTGTGGTGCCAAGAGTAAATGATATGCCTAATAGATGGCTTCCAACCTTAATCTCAAAACCAAAATTACGTTGAACTGCAGTAACTGACAGCAAATCGTGCAACAAAAACACACAGCGAGCACGTTCCGCACCAGTAAACGTAACCATTTTTAACAACAATGGTGACAGCGCTGGTGACCAAATTCGGTACTAATGAACTACGCGAGTCAAAAGTTGATGTTTTTTGCTATGAAATGAGACCTCAACCGAATCTGTAAGGTAGCTAACTAAATTTTTATTTGCTTATAAATTTGTGAAATCACCGAGTACAATACCATCCCAAATTTCTAATAATCGACGCAATTTTTCCTGCGCAACCACACAATATAACGAATGAATGCAAATGATTTTCTTTTATTTCAAAGCGATCTACTAGAGACCAAACCAATATCATTTCAGTTTTGCTTATTTTCTTCTTTTCCATATTCCCTTCATTTTCTCGGAATGCCCATTCTTCTTCGTCTAGTGCTGTTTCTTCCTTTATTCATAAAAACCTTTTCATTATAAATCCCTTCTCCAATCTTCATTCTTTACAGTTTTTTCTTTTATGCTTAAGGTTTTGAAGACCTCTTTCAACTGATTTTTTATTCTAAATAGTTTTATTCAATTTATTTAGTCTTTTTGGATTTATTTTTATCATACGAGATCTTAAGATTCTTTTTTTACTTGTGGTTTTCAAATCTTCTTGAGTGTTTAAATTTCTTTATTCTAATTCAGAACCTATCTTCGGTTTATTTGGACCGTAAATTCTCCTTAAGATTTTTGTTTCGATTTTGAGGAAATTTTCTAAGCCAATCAGATTAATTGTTTCAATTCCGTATAAGATAGTTGGACTAACTACAGTGTTGTAATGCCTCAATTCTGCGTAAGTAGAAATATTATTTTCTGTTGTAATTTTTTTTTAGGAAATACCAAAGCTTTATCCCTAATTAATGATCTCAATTTTATAGGAAACAATAATAATAGTAGTGAATAAATTTTCCTGCTACGTAAATTAAATAGTTCCCTATATTTTGTTTTTCTATAACAAAGAACAATTCTGTTTGAATAATAATAATAATACAATGTATTTAACAAAACATAACACTGAATAATGAGTAATTATTATAATATTAATTACAATACATTGAACATCAATAGTAATATAAAAAAGGGTTGCTAAGTAACGCAAAAATATTATCACGGAAATATGAACAAAAAAAAAAAATAGGAATCGGTTTGCTGCAAACAACAAAGTGACAAAATTAAACGGGCAATGACAATCCGACAACATCGGATTCATTTTAATCGATAAATTATTGTTATTATTATTACTATTAATATTAATTAATAACAAAATAATAATGAATAAGATGATATTTATTAATTAAGAAAAATATTGTTACATAACATAACAAGCCAGAGCTTGAATTGTAATCTATAGACACGGCAATCGGATTACAAACTGACAACGCTTAATACGTAATACGTAACTTATCAGCCAATGATGAATCAGTAACTTGATTTAAAATTTTCCCTACCAAAAGCACATTATTATTATTATTATTTTTAAAAAGCTACAAAATTATCCAATGTTCCTATCACGTAGCAGTTATCAGTTTTGTTTATTATTACAAAAGTAAAAACCAGTCTCAAAATATAAATAATTTCCTATAAAAAAAAAAAACTAATTAAGATTACGCGCAGTAAAATTTTATTTTTAAATTGTTTTGATAAAATTCTTCACTAACGAGCATAAAAAATAAAATTCACCGGAAAAATAATTTAAAACTAAACAATTCAAGTACTTTTATTTATTAAAATTATATATTTAATTTTTTATTTAAAATGCATTCTATCCTTCTATTTATTTATTTATTCTAATCCGGTAACTGCATATTTACGCCCATTATCACTAATGTTTTTTTTTTTTCAAATAAAACTGCCGATATCAGTAGCAAAGTGGTAACGTCTCAGCCTTTCAACCGGGGTTCCGGGTTCGAATCCTGTTCTGGCGTGGCATTTTTCCTACGCTACAAAATTCCATTTTAGTACAGTAAATCAGGCGTTAAAAAAAAAGGCTAACCGTGCATTTTGAGTCGGCAACATTTTTTTTTCATCATGTAAAAGGATCAAACCCAAATTTAAATTTGAGTTTTAGAGGTGATGGGCACTAAAATTCGTGCGTCATTTTTAAAATCAGTTTTTCGTTTATTTTGAAAAGATATAACTCCATAAAAATTTTGTGAGAGCTCTTTTGTAGATAATAACACTATCTATAACTTTTATTACTAAACCCTTTTATTGTAAATTTTATAATAAAAAAAAATTATAAGTAAAAATAAATCTAAAATTGATTAATACTTTTAAAGCTTAGTATGATTTTTCTATTTATCTTAAAAAGTTTTCATCAGAGATTTTTTTAGAATTTTTTATCTTTACGAATAATTTGACTTGCTAATGTTTAAAATGTTTTAAATATTTTTTTGAGGTGTTTTAGCACCTTAAAGCGAAGCAACTGAAGGATCAATGAATTACATAAGTGTATAAATATTTTATTAACATTTATTTTGCAATATTCTTTCCTTTTATGTTTTTATTTTCTTATGTTATAGGAACTTATTTATTTATATATCTAATTGCAAACACTACTTTAATGTATATCGATTTATAAGTTGTTGTAACTAATAACAGTTTAAATTATAATATTATTTACAATATATATATATATATATATTTAGTCTATTTAGACGTTACACTAAATATATTGTGATATTTTTATTGAACTAATTTCCAGACAACCCTTGAGATAGAGTCTTTTTTTAAGAGGTGGAGGAACTCCATTTACGGGGGTCTGGACAGTGTCGGACTCGCTAACAGGTTCCGCAAGATATTATTAAATACGTGTATGTTCCTGCGCACTACCGACTAAACCTACCGTTATAAAGTCTTAGGCGGGATTTTTTATGGGTTATCCCCTGTAGGCATAATCCGCAAATCGTGTCTCAATCAATTATTGTAGCCTGGTCTTTTGCAAGGTCCACATTCCGTGCGAAAATCGTCGAAAATATTGTATCTCTATCAGTATCAGATTCAATATCTTCTTTACGTGAAAAGGCATTAATATTTTCTGGTAATAATGAAGACGAATCATCGGCTACTTCTTCATCTAATAAAACAAAATCTCTACAAAATTTTCACAAATTTCTGAAAACTGGCAGGTCACCTGCCAGTCAGATGACTGAGAACTTCGATCCTGCTTTTCGGCATCGATAGGCTGCACAACACTTTATTTTGCAACTGCAAAACATTTACTTCAACAGCTCTGGAGATGCAGGTGCCTTGGCGCACTGTATTAGTAGAAAAATCCGAGAGATTTTCTTCCAACCCCACAATTCAGGGTACTTCAATAGTCAGATCCAAGTTTGAAACTGATGATAAACTCTATGTGAATGTAGATTAATCGCATCATTTGTTGGAAGAAGCAAAGATAAATTGAATTTGGATTTAATAACTGATTTTGTGACCTGTTTATAACAAAGCGCATTGATTGAAAGTTCCGATTTATCTCCACTATATACAGCGATGAAAACCGTTCAAGAAATAGAGAACAATAGGCTAGGTAAATTTGCATCGACTTCTCAATTTCTGACCGGCCATGGGAGGTTTAGAGCCTATTTATATAGGTGTGGGCTCGATTACTCCAACGCTTGACCGGTGCGTCAGGAAGAGGAGACCGCTCTCCACGTGTTTTTTAGATGCCCCATATACGATGCAGACAGAGAACAAATACTGGACACCCTGCATAGGGAAGAAATGTTTGCACCGGAAGACCTGCAAGAGATTCTCTTGGAGTCTATTATATATTTATTTTAATAAATAAATTTATTCATTGGAAAATTGAAAGGCTGTCGACGTATATATCAAACTGGTGATGGAGAACCTCAGACTGTGAGAGGAGTTCCGCTCGCGTGCAAGGCCTCGGAAGGCGCGTGGGCGGACAAGCCCGCAGGTGAGCGCCTAAAGGGCCCCCGTACGTGTGGGGATCGCCTGGACGCGATGAGCCCGTGGATATTCCGTCAGTGTGACTGATGGTGACCTAAGTGGTGAGTATGACTTTGTTGTGAGTTTCTGACGGGCCGTGATATGTGCTGTGCGATGTGGTGGATGTGATTGAGTTGATGGGATGTGATGTGATGTGATGCACGTATGGTGTGATGTAGGCAGTTTTAGGTGTGATGCTGTGAAGATGTGAATCAGGTATGGTGTGACGTACGTGGCCATCCGTGATGTTATTTGTTTATGGTGTTGACTACTGTCCGAGTATAAAGAGTGTGACTGTGTGTGAGGACGTATTACCCCTTTCCTGACGAAATGCCTCATTAGCGGTACCAGGAAGGACGAGTAAACAGGGGTAGAGGTTTAGTCGGTAGTGCGCAGGTATATATACGCTCTTAATAACATCCTACGGAACATGTTAGCGACCCCGACACTGCTTTTGCGACTGTAAAATGGATTCCTCCACCTCTTCATTATCATTATTCATTCAAATATTAAAGGATCATATCTAATTAATGTCTACATTTATTTATTATTTGTACCAGCGGTAAATACATAGAATAATTACCCTAACCAAGGCGGAAATTATCTTGACAGGACCAAGAGAAACAATGGTAATACTTTTATCAGAGCACTATCACAAAATACAAAATTAATAATAAAATAACAGATTATTTTGAATAAAGTCTATAATTATTATCTAAATTATAAGCAAATGAAATAGAATTAAGGTAAATATATGAAGATATTTAACGTAATAAACAACTACATAAGTTAAGCGGCCGTACCATGATAATTACCGTTCTCGAATTCCGATAGCAATTTCGTTAATCTAAACCTACTACAAATGGCTCCTTTTTTATAAATAAATAAATATGATCGGTACATAATAATATATTACATAGAACTCGTCATGAATGAGCAGATATTCTATTCTACGGATAAAAAAAGATCTGCCCTGCATAAGCCTGGATAAATCAAGGGAAATCGCTGTAAATCCGTAACAGCATATATAAAAAAACATTTAATAATAAAAAAAATAGACGTGATTTAATTCTATATTAATTTTTTAAAACATGAACACATGAAATAATTTTAAAATAAATGCGAAATAAATATTAATAAACAAAAACTACTAAATATTTCACTATATAGATGGCGTTAAAGAAAAATATTTCGGTACATATTTACGTTTAATCACCGGGTTTGGTCTACTGGTGAACTCGTCATCGTAAATCAGTTGATTTCGAAGTCGGGAGTTCTAAGGTTCAAATCCTAGTCAAGGCAGTTACTTTTATACGGATCTGAATATTAGATCGTAGATACCGGTCTTTTTTGGTGGTTGGGTTTCAATTTATCATACATCTCAGGAATGGTCGACCTGAGATTGTGCTAGACTACACTTCATTTATATTCATATATATCATTCTCAATCAACCTCTGAAGTAATATCTTGCAGTCGTTACGGAGGCTAAAGAGAAAAAGACTACATATTTACGTATACGTTGAATTGGAAGCAGAAAATTCAAAAACTATTTTTTTTTTTTTTAACTTTTTAATTATTTACAAATTAATCAATAAAACAATACTGTTTCTGAATAAAAAAAATATATCTTTAATTATATTTTAAACAAATGGCGAAAAATATTTTAAAAGTTTCCGCAACCTCATAAAAATGACAAGCTAAGTATAATAAAATCCTTTCTTATAAGCCGAAATATTATGTCGAGTAAGACGAAAATAATTCTGATTGGTTGTTATTTTTTTTTAAAGAATAAGTGATTATTCCTTTTAGCAATGATTGTGGATTCGTAAATATAAAGAAATGGATAAGTTAACATGTTTAATTTTCTAAATATCGACCGACACATGATTTATACTTAACGGTGCCAAACAAAAATTTGTTAATTTAGTAAACAACCTTTGTTAATTTGGTTAGTTAATTTATTAAAAGTGGTAACCGAAAAATGATAAACAGTGTTAACGTTTATTTTTTTTAGAAACAATAATACCCTGAAAATGTGAAAATTGAAGTACTTAGGAATGGATTTTATTTTTATAAAAAAGGGTTATAAATTCGTAAATGTAAATGTTATATCTGAATTTATTAAATATCGATTCATGCTTTCAGTTCTCAAAGAATGATCCGATAGTTCATTTTTACTTTCCCGTCAAAATAGCGCTGTAGCTCTAGAAGGAAAAGTATTGTATCGGTCCAATTTGGGCATATGCGGTTTTCACCGAATCTTCTACTTTTGACACCTAAGAACCTAAAAAACCTGATGGAAATTTTACCAGTGCTAACCACTAAATCACCTTATATTTCAGAAGTACTGGGCCGATTTTGATCAAACTTGGTCAGATTACTTCTATATATATATATATATATATATATATATACAGAGTCTCCCATATAAAACGCAACCCATCAATCACTTATCCATGAAATTTCAAAAGTCAAGCTTACTCCCCTACTCGTTACTGAAATGGACTCGTCCAACATCTGAATATCGCGGAGACGCAATAGAACACTACCGACAGTAACAACAATGCAATCATAACGTTCAGTGTATTGCTAGAGACAGAATGGTGTTTTCGATAGATGAACGTGTTTTCATTGTCGAGTCGTACATCGGTACGAAATCAGCGGTTGCAGTGCAAGATTTGTTTCGCCATAAGTACCCGGAGCTTCTAACAAAACATCAGTATTAAGGTTAGTCGCAAAATTTAGAAAGACCGGTTCTGTGAATAACAAGGAACACAAAAGATCTGCGTCAGTGTTGAATACAGATACAGTCACTGAAATCAAAGACCGATTACTCGCCTCGCCAAATAAATCGATCAGACGTTTGTCTGCTGAAATTAATTTGTCTAAATCGACTGTTCATCGGGCGACCAAACGATTACAATTAAGACCTTATCGCATTCAAACGGTTCATCGACTTATTGAGCCCGACAAAGAAAAACGGCTACAATATTGGCAACGGTTCCGTCGATTACTGCGTGAGGGAATTAATGTTAAGGATTCGTTATTTTTCACAGATGATGCACGGTTGGTTTCATTGGGATGTACGTAGCCGTCCCAACAGCCAAAACAGTAGAATTTGGAGCGCTGAAAATCCCCACGTTTATAACGAAAAACAATTACACTCGCAGAAGTTGGGCGGGTGGTGCGCGATATCGCGGAAGAAAATAATCGGTCCTATTTTTTTCGAGTACACCATTAATGCAGAACGATATCAGGATATTTTATTTCAGTTCATCGCACTCTTGGAAGAGGAAGACAGACACTGCTGGCTACAACATGACGGTGCGACATCGCACTACGCAGGTTCAACTTCTGATTTCGTCGAGCAATTCCTTGGTAATCGTGTTATCGGTCGAGACTTGTGGCCACCAAGATCTCCAGATTTGACTGCGGCGGATTTTTTTCTACGGGGTTACCTCAAAGAAAAAGTCTACAGCAACAAACCACGAACACTTGAACAATTGAAAGTCAATATTGAACAAGCTGTATTAAATATTCAGCCACAAACTTTGAAAAAAGTTGCAAGAAACGCTGTACAAAGAATTGAAGCTTGTAATCAAGAAGATGGCGGCCACTTCCAACATTTACTCTAAATGTAAGGTAATAATAAAAATTACATTTACATTTACACATGCCTTTTTATTATTTCAATACCTACCAATATAAGGTTGGGTTGCGTTTTATATGGGACACTGTATATATTGATGCCATTAAATTTTCAACTTAAAAGGTTAAAGGAGTGAGGCTGTACACCAAGGTCATCCTCAGTACCTCGAGATTTCGCCTGATAAGGTAATATTTTTGTTAGACACATTTGTTAACAATTAAAAAATAACTACAGTATTTGCAAAAAAAATTTGAAAAATCGCAAAACCATAAAAAATGCTTTGAACTACTGCAATGTTATGACGTCACAGATGAGAGGTAGAATTAAATAAATGAATAATATTTAAAGTGTGAAAAAATAACTCAGGCTGGGACTCGAACTCGATTTCGGTTGACTGGGTACCTGGTGCGTTAAACCTCGCGGCTACACCAGTTTTCCGACCGTACAGGCGAAATGTTTTGTATGTGAGATTTGAAATTACATTAGTTTAGTTAGTACCGACGTCGCCGCTAATACCGTTACACCCACGCGAATTATATACGGTTTGTGCGCACGCGCTTTAGTTAGAATCATTTAATTAATTATATATACCAAAAAATATTATATTTAAATAAAATGATAAATTGTTTAGATTAAATTGTGTATAAGCCGTGCATCAGAAACAACTGTATTGTCAAGTCGACCTCCGTGGCGCGAGTGGTAGCGTCTCGGCCTCTTATCCGGAGGTCCCTGGTTCGAATCCCGGTCACGCATGGCATTTTTACACACGCTACAAATCATTCCTCTCATCCTCTGAAGCAATACCTAACGGTGGTCCCGAAGGTGAAAAAAAAAACTGTATTATCAGCTTTTTTTATTTGAAAACTTGTGATTTTCAATGTAACCCAGAAATATGTTACTGTATTTTAGATGAAATACTTATTGTATGTAGACAAATAATAAAAATAAAATTTTTATAAAGAAATCTTATAAAAATTATACTTTAAAATAAATTGTATAATTCATTTCGGTTTTTTCGAAAAAATCGTACGCAGAATAATGTATAACAAGAAAAAGCAGAGCAATTTTTTTTTGACCAGAAGATAGAACAGTTGTTATATAATAATTTAAGAGATGATATAATTTAAGGAGAGGGCTATCATCATTATACGCAATCTGTCTTCATCCTTGTTATTTGCATCACTCCGTCTTTTTCTTTGTCTATATATCTCGCGCTCTCTTTCATTCTCCCTCTCCTATAATTCTCTTTTATTTAAAAAATCAATTACATTATTAGCTTAACCGGCATAAAAAAATTCACAGTCGAAGACACACAAGCAGAAAATAACACTGCTGAAGTCTCAGGGTCAACTTCTTCCTCGTTAATATCACAACAGTTCCGGTTATTTATTTTTTTTAACATAAAATACGAGTATGTGCCTATAGAAATAGTGTAAAAAGATATATTTTATAATAATTAATATATCTAATTATCATTTTAATAACGTTAATAAAGCGGTAAACAGTAAATGAATTAAAACAATAGCGGGACTAAAAAGAAGTCTGCAGTGGAAAATATTAAAATTTTCAACCAAAATTTCCAGGAATGATTATTTTAAATAGCATCATCAGATCGGTACATCAACTCATCACAGTTCATTTTACAATAATAATTTATCTAAAACTAAATTCAATAATCAAAAATATCATAAATTATGTAATTGTAAAAATAATTTAAAAAAATAATAATAATAAATAATATAATTTAAAAAATAATTTGCCTAATATACAGCAGTAAGTAACTGATATCTATGATTTAAAATAAAAGTATAGTATTTTTAAAAACAATGTTGATAATTCGAAACTTGATAGTTAGACAGTCAAGGTTATAATTAATTTTGTTTTTTAACATAATACCCAAATATTTTTTTCATAAATATCAAATTGAAATAAACAACAACGAATTTTTTATCTCTTCAGATTACTTAACCACCAATATATTTTATAAGAGCTTAAATCGGAGCACCTTTTAAATGAAATTTTATTAACCAAATTTCACCATGAGGCACACCATATATATGTGTTAATAGTTATAAAAATACATGAAAAAAATCCTTATATTACATTAATTTTTTTTTTTAAATTTATAACCGATATTTCAGCAAGTAATTGATAAAAATAATTACCATTATAGCCATTTTTCTAGGAGTTTAAAGAATAATTCAAATTTTTGTACCGGTAATACAGGCAGATCATTTTTTTAAAAATATTTTTCGCCCCCGTTGGAGCACTTAAATCGTTCCATGTCCATTAAGTTTTCGAAGAACGAGCTACGGAGTTAGCTTGCTGCTTTCTATTCCGTTCCCACATCAATTTTATATTTTTCGATGTGGCGACCCTTATTTTTCCTGTTGTGATTACTTTTGGTTGTTTTCTTTTATTGAAGAGGAGTTGAGTTAACTTATTTTCTTTTAAGACCTTTTCTTCTCGTTTTTTTTTATCATTTCTACAGTTACAGTTAAACTCTTCATATTGAATTTTATTTCCTGAATCCATTTATTTTGGGTCTTGTTCTTGAGTTGATAGTTTAGGAACTGTTTAGCGAGTCTTGTGTCTGTAGAGGTGGCTGAAAAACGGGACTCTCCTTTTTGTCATTGTGTCTATCATCGACTCGTTTTCCCTGTAGACTATTCTGTTAGGGATTATCCACCATTATGACCTTGACCTTGAGGGATTATGATCTTGGTGTTTGAGGTTAATGTCTATTCTGAATATTCTTCTGTCTATTTTTTGAAGTTTTTCGGTTGTTGATTGGTGTTTAGTTTGAGGAGGATTTCACAGGCGTATGTAGTTTCTGGTTTGATTACTGAATTATAATGTCGTATTTAGCAACGATTGAAAGGGACTTCTTTTCTTATAGGTAGGCCAAGTGATTTGGTGAGCTTGTTTAAGTTTAGTTGCTCGGTTTTCAATTGATGGATTGTCATTGAGATTTCATGTCATTATTTCACCGAAATATTTAAATATTTGAAAAGTTTTATTTTGTTTCCGTTGCTCAACTGAAGGATATGGAGTTCTTATTTAAAGGTTGGCATTATTTTTGTTTTCTTCATTGATATTTTGAGTGCAATCTTTGCTGGTACTTCTTAGTTTGCGTTATTTGGTAAGTGATTTCTTCTAAATTATTCGATAATAGTGCTAGGTCATCTGCGAAGTCGAAGCAATGTTAAGACTCAAGGTTATTTAAATGAGGTTATTTAATTTTTAAACGAAGGTTGGCATCTCTACCAAATTCTCACTTTTTTTGTTACTCAAATTATATCAAAACAAATTATATTTCTGACTGAAGGCTCGTTTCGCCTGTGCTATTCGGCATTTTATATCGCTCCTGCTTCGTCAATCTTTAGTAATTCTACTTCCCAAATAACAAAATTCTTCTAACTCCATAATCTTTTCTCTTCCTACTTTCACATTCAGTGGTCCATCCTCATTATTTCTACTACATTTCATTACTTTCGTTTTGTTCTTGCTTATTTTCATGCGGTAGTTCTTGCGTAGGACTTCATCCATCCCGTTGATTGTTTCTTCTAAATCCATTTTACTTCCGGCTAGAATTACTATCATCAGCAAATCGTAGCATCTTTATCTTTTCACCTTGTACTGTTACTCCGGATTTAAATTGTTCTTTAACATCATTAACTGCTAGTTCCATGTAAAGATTAAAAAGTAACGGGGATAGGGAACATCCTTGTTGGACGCCCTTTCTTATTACGGCTTCTTTCTTATAATCTTCAATTATTACTGTTGCCGTTTGGTCCCTGTAAATGTTGGCAATCGTTCTTCGTCTCTGTATTTGAACCCTATTTTTTTTTTTTAAATGCTGAACATTTTATTCCAGTCTACGTTATCGAATGCTTTTTCTAAGTCTATAAATGCTAAGTATGTTGGGTTTTTTCTTTAATCTTCCTTCTGCTATTAATCTGCTAAAATTGCTCCCTTGTCCCAATACTTTTTCTGAAACCAAATTGATCTTCTCCTATCACTTCTTCCACTCTCCTCTCAATTCTTCTGTACAGAATTCTAGATACAGATATAATTGTAATTTTTTAGAAAGGAATTTTAATAAAAATACTTTCAAATATGATTAAATATGCGTTTTAATTGCTCTAATTTAAAATGTAAGTTTCAATTAGAAACAGAATATGCCCCGTTTAAAAACAATAATTGTAATTGTTATTTTTAAGAGTGCGTCTTAAAAACGGCAACTGTAATTATTATTTTTAACAGATAAGTTTAAAAATATTAGGGGGTGCTAGAAAAGTTTTCATTCTCAATGTAAGCGACGGCGAATAAGTTTGAGAATCAATGGTTTAAATCACTGTTTTTATCTTTTTTTTAAGATTTTTATCTGTAACTTTTATTTAATATTTTATAATTTATTTATTTTTTACCATGTTTTGTTGAAGCCATAAAACATAATGTTTCGGAACAGCGAGGGATACTTAATTTCTTACATTGCAGTACTTAAAGTTCCAGTCTTTTTTGTCACTGTGGCACATACAGAATGTCCCATGGAAATACTAGGAAATTCTAGAATATGTATAATGAAAAAAGTACATACAAAAATAGGTCTGGAAAAGCTTTGTTTTCGAGTTACGGTTAGCGAAAGATTTAACCCGGATTACAACCTTCTAATAAAAAGAATCCACTATAATTTTTGGGACCCAAATTATAAGGTTTGAAGTTGAAGACTTTTATGTAATTTGAGCTGGGAAATAGGATAAAATAGATCCCAGAACTGTAACTTCAGTAGTTTTTAAGATATTCGACGTAAAACACAAAATTCGGAATCGAAAAAAAGTTTTTTTTTTAACTTTGTAGTAGAATAGCTTTGTTAAATGAGTTATTAATTTGAAAAATTTAATAACAAAACTTGTACAGAATTTAATTCTGAGAAAATTAATAAATACAGTCAATAAAAAGTAAATAAATACTTTTAAAAATAAGTATTTATTGAAGCAAACACACAAAATTATAGACAGAAAATCGTGTTGTTCTTTTTGTACCTAATAAAATATGATTTTTAAATAGCAAAACAAAAATACATGAAATGATAAACTGTAACAGAGTAACAAACCTCCATTATAATAATTGTTCGAAATTCCTTCCTTCACAATGTACACAGCACTTTGCCCGACGTAAAATATTTCCGGTGGCTTTCCGTATCATCTCAGGATCGTTTCGTATAAATTCAATAGCATTTTGTATTTTAATGAGTAACTTCTTTAACATTAACCTTCTGTCGGTACACTGTTGTTTTCATATGGCTACAAATGAAGTAATCTAGTGGGATCAATTCAGGTGATTATAATGGGCAACCGATTACACTGATCCACCACGTCCAATCCAATTTAAAAAATTAGCATTCAAGTTATTTCTAGGTAATATAGAAAAATGTGGTGTTGCACTATCGTGCTGTTAAAGGTTATTTTTGTAAAGGTACATCCTCCAAAAGGGTTCGCAAATTATTTTTCATGATCCCCCTTAAGATTTTGATTGAAATCGAATGGTTCCGGAATTTTGTCATAAATAATACCACACCAAAAATTAATGGGAAATCTATGTTATCTTCGCTCCATAAATGAATATTTTAAAAATTGAATACTCCGTTTCTGGTTTCATCAGTAAATAAAATTGAATTTACCTTATCAGCGTTATCTTGAATTTAACGACAGAAATTTAACCGCAAGTATAATCTGCGGGCCGCAAATTTTGAACCTTCTGCAGGCGGAAAGGATAATGATTTTCTTACCGTAGTATGTGCCACACACTATTTTTTTTGTCAAAGCAGTGCGACATGAAATTCGCCTTATACAGTGCCTGGGATACGCTGAATCATACGATGATCATAATTAACACGCTGATTTACGTGGCGTTCAACAGAAAACGAACACGTTGAAAATGACCTTTCGTTGGTAAACGCTGATACACAGAAAAATGTTTAAAAAGAATACTTAAAAGAATCTTTATTAGATGCATCCCAACCCCGTAAGGGAAGACGTCCACCATCAGATGTCCCTCCCCGTTCCTAGCCCTGATGGGCTTTAACGGGAGTCGTCTTTCGTCGTCTAACATTTTACAACTCATAGTAATAAGCTAAACCTCGTTGGGATGCCACCAATGTAAATGCCTCGGTAGACATTTGCATCGGTGATTTATAAACTCAGCTTTTACCTTCGTTGCAGACCTCATCCGGACATCTTGAATGTCCTACATCGTTGTCCTCTGAACTAGCTAACCGAGTACGCGGAAGCACGAACCCCGCGCCTAGTTCTACATTTGCAGAGCCAATTTCGTAAATATCTCATAATAATCGAGGCAATAGATTAATAACATACACCAAAAATGTTATTCGCAACAAAGAAATTTATTCCTAGTTCCCTTAGTGAACTCAACTTCAGTTCATACCCATGACTTGGTTAATTTTATGGACTCCGGTCTGGTCTATAAAAGGCGGACAGACCTCCTACTCCCACTCAGCTCCATCACAGAGTCCCAAAGTTTATTAGGTACAGAAAGAATAATACGATTTCCTGATTTTTAAAAGTCTTTATTTACTTTTCATTGATTACGTTGTCATTTAACAAAGCTATTGTACTACAAACCTAAAAAAAACAACTCGTTTTTCGACAAAGAATATCCTGTTTTACGTCGGATATCTTAAAATATACTCAAGTTACAGTTCTGGGATCTATTTTGTCCTATTTTCCAGCTGAAGTTACATAAGAAAACACCAACACTACTACTCAATTCCGGCCATAAAAATGACATTAAGACATCTTTTTATTATAAGAGTTGAAATCAGGGCGAAATCATTCGCTAGTCGTAACTCGAAAGTAAAGCGTTCCCAGATCTATGTAATTTTCATTATTTTTACCCAAAAAAATGTCCCCAGAGTTTTCCGTTTCTTCCTGGGACACACTGTATAAAAGCTGTGAGATTCAAAAGGTATAATTCTGAAAATAATAATACGTAGTATTCAGTACAGAACCAATCCCGGTAGTGAATAGCAGGAAGGTATCGTTTTTAAAGCCTTTATTTCTGGAGGCTTGGTTTTTTGATAAGTAATCACATATTTTGTTCAGTGAATACAAAAACGGAAAATCACTTCACTTCTCATTCTTTTAGTAATTCTTAAATTAATACTAATTATTCTTAAGAATGGTGATGCCGTATTGAAAGTGACTTGTGACTCATGTCACGTCACCTATAAGCATTACAAATTGATTATTGCACTTAAAAAATATATGCAAAACTCTAAAAAGGTTGATAAATATAAGAACATTTCTTGTTATATTTTATTATGTAACAGTATTTTATTTTCATGTAACGTTTTTTTATAACCAAATTTAAATTTAAGAAAAAATGCTAAAGGCAGAACTTTGGGGACAAAAGCAGGTAAAATTTTCTAAAAAAAAAAATCATTAAAACATAATATTTGTAAAATTTGTATAACCTATTGTATTTATTAAATATTTATCATAAAGTTATAATACTGTTATCAAATATAGCTTACAAGATAACACAATAGTATTACGCAACTCGTGGAGTTACATAAGTGATCGCTTTAAGTATGGTTAAATATATATTTCGATGGCAGAAAGGTTAAAAGTTTAAAACAACATTGAACTGTAATCTATTATCACAGACCATAACAGTTTAAAATGACATTAGCTACGACAAAAACTCAAGACTCTACAACGATATGAACTAACTGTATTAGAATTAAAATAAATAAACAATAATTATTTTAACGGAAGTCAAATGACTGCAGTTTCTGTTAGTATTTAGTTGAATTAGAATTATAAAATTAATAAGTGCGCGTGATAAAATCAATAATGAATTAAAATTAATGAATTAATGAATTAAAAATAATAAATTTATATAAAAAAATGCAATATATAAAAATACAGTTTCGTAATAATTTTTACAAAAACATATTCAAACTTCTATAACTCGAAATATTCTAGCAATATAATAAATAACGTGTATTTAAATTTTATCATTACATTCCGCCAATAAGTCAGGTTTTCACACAGCATCTGTCCTTGCTTCTTTGTCCTTTACTATCCTCTTCAGTCTTCCATTTTTTCCTCAACCATTATAATAATCGCAAACTGAAATCTTTTACTTTCTCTCCATATTCAACTCGTTCTTATAAGGTTATTTTTCAAAGTGCATTCCTTTATTATTCGTCATCCTTTACCGTTCTTCTAGACAATTTTCTTCATCAATTTCACAATACTCTTTTTCAATCAAATATAATATTTTTTTATATTCTCTTTCATCGATTTATTTTAAAAGCTTCTAATTATTTAATTTTTTGTCGTTGAATAACGCTGCCCGTGACAATAATAAATGTTATATTAAATATTTTTATGATTACGTATCTCAACTTTTTGTACGTAGATCCACATAACAACCTTTATTTTCTTGTTAGGTATATTTCATAAGAAAGGTGTAATGAGTACCCTGATTCGACTTTGGAAAATTTCGACATATCTTCGCATTTCACATCCTCCAGACCACAAAACCCTCATCAGTTCAAACGTTTTATATGTATACAGGCTCATTCACGGGAACCGGATGTTTTTAAAATAATCATAAAAAATTGAATATTTACTTCAAAAAAAAGTTTTATTGGTACTGAAACACTTGTTAAATCAAAGTATTTATTACTTACTCATGAACGAAAAAATATGTCCGGCAAGTGATGTCCATTTTGGGCAATACATTGTTGTAGCCTTTCACGGCAATTGGCCTCAATTCATTGCAGCATGTCTACATCAATCTGGGTGACGTGATGACGAATTGCGATCTTTAGTTCCTCAAATGTACGCGGTTTATTGCCATACACATGCGATTTCAGAAACCCCCACAGAAAAAAATCACAACTACTCAAGTCGGGGAACCGAAGGGCCAAGGAATGTCGCCGAATCTGGAAACGATCCAGATTCCAAAATCGCGGTCAGTTCGTTATTGGGCAAAATCCTCCCAATGGGGGTGAAAATGGCAGGGCTTTTTCAAAAAAACAAAATATTGTTACAACTTTTCTATTAAGTAAAATACCGAATTTGTTTAAAGTTCCTACTATTCTTTGAATAAGGGCCTAAAACTTATCTAAATAAAAGTTTTTTAATATCACAAACCACTGGCCCAGGAGGTGGAAAAAATGGGGTTTCTATGATAAAAAATCATACCTCCCTTAATAGGCACAGTAACGAATCGGTTTAAAGTCCTCTAAACATTACCTAAAACTTTTGTCTGAAACAATTTTTGATATGACCAACTCTCACCGCAAGGGATGATCAAAATATTGCTGGAATTGTAAGAAGATTGTCGTATGGTAAATATGTGAAACTTTTTTCACATGCAACCATTGTCGTATTGAGTAAATTTGAAGTTTTTCTTGACTTTAAGGTGGAAATCTTTTTTATCTCCTACTCAGCACCGGTGAAATCTACCTCCGCCTTCCAGCGTGCCGAAAGGGATTTTTTAAATTTATTTTTTAATTAATTCCTTTTAAGAATGAACAAATAGGAAAATATTAACATTCGCAAAAAAACTTATATAAAAAAAGTCGGCAAAAAATTATAAAATTTTCCCAACTTCACCAGAAAGATTACCTCTTAGAAAAAAAATTAAGTGTAACTGTATAAGTAAGCAAATAAAAAGTTATTTTTCTGTTTGAAGTCAAATTTTGAGGTACGTTGACTGTATCTCTCAACTCTTTTGACTAATTATAAACAAACTGGCTCACTTCACAGCTTCGCCCGCGCTATATTGTACATACCTTTCCCGGCACGGTCAATTTTTTTTTGTTTTATGTTCTTTAGTCAAGTACCCGCAGACAGGTGCAGCCAGTCGCGTCACATAGACAGTAACGGTGGCTGTAGCTCTGTTGGTTGAGCCCACCGTCTCACCGTCGTATAGCGTATAGTAAGCCCGAGTATACCGTCTCACACCTTAAAAAAAACGAAATTTGAAAAAATTCGATAATGGTTTTTAGATATTCTTTTAAAGAGTATTTGCAAGCCCAAATCAACTGAATATCTTGTTTAGTATAGTCGGAATTAGAAAAATTTCCAATCATTGTTCAAAATCTTTTTTTTGCCTTTCTTCACCCCCTTCAAATTTCAATAATCTAGAAATTGGTTTATTCACACGAAGATTACCCTCACAAAAAATAAAGTTGATATCAACATTTTTTTACCGAGAAATTAAAAAAAAAATAGCCGAGTTTCAAAAAAATTAAAAAATCCAGTTTAATCCTTTAAACTTAGAATTTCAAAAACTAGAAAAACGTTTTTAGATATTCAGATGAAGATTAGACATATCAAAAAATCAATCTGATATCTTCATTTGTTAACAAATAAATTTAAAAAAAATAATAGATTTTACTGTTATAACTTTTTATCACTTTAAATACAGAATTTAAAAAATTCTTTCCTAGTGCGCATTTACAATGTAAGAAGAACATATATACAAATTTTCATCAATTAATTTCAATAGTTTTTGCTTGGCGTTGATTATAAATCACTCACGATATGTCATCTTCAATTGCAATAAGACCTCTATTGAAAAATATCTTGGGAGCGGCTCGACATAAGAAAGAAGTATGAGAAATTAGCGGCTCGCCTTCTATCGGCTTGAATGAGAAGTACAGCATCGTAAGTAGAAGTACAGCATCGATTATTTATTATTTATTTATAAGTGTTAATAAATAATTCTCCACCTTAATATAATCTATTACACTCCGGATTACATAATGAAGCTACTTTTAAAATTTGGTAGCAATTAGTTTAGCCATTCTTCAGAGATGTCACAATAATATTAAATACTACGGTTATGATTTACAAAGTACTCCCATACCTCATCAATCTAGCCTCAAACGCAGTCCCCAAGGGAAGCCCAAAATTGTTAAACAGAGATTTTTTACATTTATCCAACCCTACTAAAGGGCATTTGTATGTGCGTCTTTGTGTGTGTGTCCGTCTCTCTTAGCTTAGCACCGGAAAGTTCCGATCGCTAGCGGAAATCCCGATTCATTAGTACATATCTCCTAGTGGTCAGGAATATACTTATTATATTAATATAAATCGATATATCGATATATATGCAAAATATATATTGATAATATATTTTTTTATTTATGTGATTTAAAATTAAAATTAAAATTTCGTTATACCAATTTTCATCATTCATAAAAAATATTTTTACAAAAGAGGTAATCAATTTTGGACACGTAATAATACCATTCCGGAACGCCGCCCGCAAGGGTAACCCGTCCGGATGGCCTACCTGCGGAGGAAGTACCTACGCCTTTGCAGCTATTATAATATTATTTTATTTAACATAAATTTAATTTATTATTTTTTTTGTACAATTTTCATTTGATTAATTTGAATCATTCAGTTCAATCCCAGCTAAAACAGCGACAGAGACTCATAGTTCATTAACTTAATTCATTAAAGTTTGTGCTTCAACCGGAAAATCTCCACTACTACATATATTTTTTTTTTCAAAAATTTCCGAGATGAAATATATCTAAAACCCATCTCAGTTATGCCAAGAAACCTGGGTAAAAATTTAGTTGCAATTGATCGAGTAGTTTCTACTTCCTTGTACGAAGTAAAGGAAATATTGTGGTAGTAAAAAATTTCGATTATCGGGTTTCAACGGAAATATCCATTTTGACCATCCCTGAATTAATTTTGATTAGTTTCTGCGTGACTTCTGTACGTATGTATCTCGGATAACTCAAAAACTATTACCCGTAGGATGTTGAAATTTTGGATTTAGAATTGTTGTAACATCTAGTTGTGCACCTCCTCTTCTGATTGCAATCAATTGGACCAAAAGTGTACAAAAAAGTCCAAAAATAAAAAAAAAACAATTGGATTTTGAACTTTTTCTTAACTGCAGTAATAAGCCCTCGTTGGGAGCTTTTAAATTATATATCATGCGGTACTTATTTTGCTCGGTTTCAGAGTTATAGCCAAATAACATTTTAATTAATAAATATTTGGATTTACAAGGGGAAGGCACATCGGTTCGAATCAGACTTCATCTTTTTTTTTTTAATTTAAATATACTGATTTATTAATAATTATTAACCTCTGATCGCAACGAAAATTTGTACAATAAATAGTAATTCAATAATAACAATAAATATATATATAAATATCAGAGGTTATTAATTAAATAAAATATTATGTACTTTCCATTTTAAAAAGCTCCTACAGATAGAAGTTTACAAATTAAAAATAGTAAATCTAACACATAGTTTATGCAATTTTATACATAAAACTTATAAACTCAACACGAACAATAGAAAATAAAAAAATATAAGTCAGACAAATACAATTCACTTAATTACATACAATGTAAACAATATATAAATAATTGAGATGCAGCTGGTTTATGAAAATAGAAAAACAACAATGTGTTAATAAAAAACCCGGAAAAAAACGATAAGATTAGATTAAATAATCTATCACTCAAACTACTCGAGAAAAATTAAATTTTTTTACCTCACGTAATTAGATATAAAAGTAGAATTAAAAGAGGTGATATTTAAAATAAGTCTACAATAATGCACGTACATTAATTAAAATAAATCAAGCTGTGAACTGCAAAAGCTTCTTCATCTTGAATTACGAAAAAAACTCAAATCAAACAAATAAACAATTTCTGACACGAGTTGAATACCTTTTAAAAAATGTAAACAATTTATTTATTTCAATGACGTATAAAATACATCGATTCTGATCTACTAACGTGGAGTTTCAACGCAATACCAAATAAAGTACACAAACGTATTCTTGTTTGAAATAATGAGGATGATGTATCAAAACGATTAAGAAAGAAGAGGAACCTGATGAAGATGATAAATAAGAGGAAAGATGTCTGACGGCCATGTACTATTATAGAAACTGCCTAAAGCGAAACAATAATGGAAGTAAAAAGGAGCTACCCACAAACAAAAAACCACACATGCCATAAAACCTTTTAGCACGATATTATCACTCTATAAAATGGGATGGTGCATGGGTTTATTTGTTGTATGTGCTCACATTTTTATTTTAGCTGCAATTGGCGCAGAGCGGACCAATGGCTGGTGAGCCGGGGCTGCGGGCAGAGCACGAACGATTTATTCTTTCGAAGGATTTATACTTCTTGATACGAACGATTTATGAAAAATTATATTTGTGTCTTAGATTATAAGATTAGATTTCTTTTTTATAATATAAAAAAAGAAAACAATGGGGTTAGAGCTGCATTAAAATATCACAACTCAAGAAACACCTAAAAATGTCCAGGACTTTCAAGCTTTCGTTGTAAAAGTTTTTATTGTTGTTAGTACGCTAAATTCATGAACGTTATTTAGTTACGACTGGCAAAAGCATTTAACAAAATCATGTGTAATGAAACATAAATCATATAACATTTCTGCAACGGGTCTTAGGCCCGCCTTTTTTGTAGTACATACTAAGATATAAAGTACGCTACATAGTAAAATATAAAGTATAATAAATACTGTACTATACTGGACAAACTGAACGCTCATTTGTCCACCGACATAAAAAATAAACTCAAGTACAGTACACAAAATTTGTAAATCATTTTAGACAACGCAAATATTAGAAGAATATTAATTAAAAGAAGTAAATTTTATACATATTTTATGCAATTTTATACGTAAAACTTATAAATTCAAACGAAAAGAAATACTAATCACATAAACACAACTCAGTTAATTACATATAAAACAGGTTTCGTAGCCAGTTTAAGAAAAGAGCTTTTATAAATGTGTCGTCCACAACAGAATTAATTACGAAAAAAATATTTCGAAGTTCTTAAAAATCTTTTGAAAGGATATTTTAAATATTTAGAAAAGAAATAGTGATTTTTAGGAGTTTATTAAAAAAAAAAACAAGAAAAATTGTTGCATAACTTTACCGGGAAACAGACAAGTTTTTATTACAAAAAAATAAATACATCATAAATCGTTTTAATATGAAATTTTTCGAATACAATTATGAAATAAAGATCAAAATTTTCGTGGCTTTTTGGTAGACATATATTGTATCCGTGATAAGGCTGAGAAAATCTGTTTAAATTATTGAGTCCTTAATAATGTATAATGTATTGGGAACAGTTCTGCGTAGGGATTAATAATAATAATATTAATAATATGATTATATTAATAATTAATTGGATTAATATTAATAATATGGGTAACATCCTGCCCCCGTAGGGGAAAACACCTGCCATGTGACGATTCCGGTCGCCACGCCATCCCCTTCATATCTAGCCGTGATGAGCTTTACCGGAGGTCATCTTCAAAAATCTCAGGCAAAAGACATCTCTCAGCCTTATTCTTGCCTCAGTCAGGATGCCACCGATGTAAATGCTAATTGTGACATTTCCATCGGTGTACTACTAATCATCATTCGATGTTATCCGTACAAAAAGAAACCTATCAGTAAGTATTAAACAAGACTGCACCAACTGAGCTGATAAAAAAACCAACTATATTCTAATGGGAAAGGTTGGGTTCAACACACAACACCAGCACGAATAAAGTAAAACAAAACATAAAAGAGAACAAAGAGAAACATAAAGAACAAAAACACTTATACCGTAACAAGAAAATAAAACAACAAATGGAAAACCCTACCGTACACACCTTCAGAAATCCATTCTTTTACAAGAAACCCCATATTATTTTTCAATAATAGTCCATTAGGCCTGATTTTTCCAATTTTCACGAAGGTACAATGTCGAGCCGACAAATCACCACCGTAAGCTTCATATCACACCGCAAACATTCGTAGTGAATATGAAAGGCATGGTCCAGCACTCCACATTGCGGACATAATCCGGAATCAATCAGGCCGAGAGCCAATCTGCCTCTAAAGGCGCAATGCCCCGAAAGAAACTACGTCACATATTTCTTTGGTCGTGCCCAAAAGGCGCCCGCAAATCAGCAACATCAGGAAACAGGTCATGCGTATAACGCCCATCAACTGTCTCATCCCGTCCTTCCTGCCATAAAGCGTAGCCCTGTTGCTCAGTATCCCGAACTTTTCCTGAAGTCAACTCTCCTGACTTCTTAGCAACATATCGCTATTACCTCTCTGACGCAGGCAAAGAAATCGGTTTCACTCCGGTTATCATCAAGATTGCCTCACATGAAATCGTACGGTTGCCTCCGGTCAATGTTAACAGAAAGAGGTGTTGGACCCTCAATAATATATTCCGATAACTTTTAAATTTCATCCTATCCACCCAAACAGGTGCTGCGTATAACATAATTGCTCCCCACACGCCCTTATACAGGATATTAATGGTATTAAAATTAAGACCCCGATCAGGATTAACCACACGTCGAATACCAAAGAAGGCCTGTAGTGCCTTCTTTGCGACGTATTGGAAGTGCTCCTTGAATCGAAAATTCTCACCCGAAAATACTGTTGAACCCGAGGTACTTTTGAACCTGAACATATTTGATTCGCTCACCTGACATCGAAACACGAGTTCGCCGCCTTGCAGCCAAACGGTCCTTAAGAAGCATCATCGTGGTCTTCTCCGGGCTGAACGTGATCTTATGTTAATGACCTCACAGATCAAGTATCCTACAAGGATACTTGAGGGAGGTTGAATTCAGAGTCCCGGTAATTCTGAATTCAATCTCCCTGCGCGAGCGTCCTTCGACCAACAGGAGCCAGTCGTCAACATAAGCCACCAGACGACCACCGCTGGGCAACCAACCTTAGCTGCAGAAGAGAATCAAACTCTACTACCCACAAGAGAGGACCAAACACACTCTCCTGAAGACAAACCTTAGGCAGCGTCTTATTAACCTCATAGCTACCTTCGCGAAGCAGCACATCTCGATGACTGAAATAACTTTGCAGAACCTGCAACTCAACTTCAGTACATCCCCTCCATTGTAACCGATAAATGGCAAAGGGTCACCACAGGTTATTAAAGGCTCCAAAGATATCTAAAAAAATTATTTAATATAAACTCTACTTCGCTGACCGGCACTATTTTTCACTGGTGACTGAATAAAATAATCCAACCCGGGACTGAGATTTATCTTTCTGTTTAGCCACCGGAACCCCGTAAGCTATTACTTAAGAGGTTGAATGAGAATGATGTGTATGAATGTAAGTGAGGTGTAGTCTTGCACAATCTCAGGTCGACCATTCCTGAGATGTGTGGTAAATTGAAACCCAACCAACAAAGGACACCGGTATACACGATCTAGTACTCAAATCCAAATAAAAGTAACTGTCTTTACTAGAATTTGAACTTTAGAACTCTCGACTTCGAAATCAACTGATTTGCAATGACGAGTTCATTACTAGACCGACCCGATGGGAGGGTCTGAGGTGATTATCAGATGAAATAAAGCCTGTTAATCCTTAAATTATTCCAAATAGTATTATTTGTGATCCAATTGTTACACAAAAAAAATTTATGAATATCATAGATTTATAGCATGAAGTAATAATTATTTTCCCGTAAATTAATTTTATATTAGAATAAATAAATGTTTTATCAAAAATAATAAATCATAATAAACTATTTACTTGAATAAATTATATCGATAAAGAATCTACAAAGGAAAAAATTACTACAGTCAAAAGGTGATATAAGAAAAATCATATACAACATGGTGGCCTTGATAGCCTTTAGCTAAGTTCTTTTAAAAAGATGATAACATCTGTAAGTAAAATAAATTTGCTATCGACTAATTATTAAATTATTAAGGAAGTGCATTTTAGAGGTAAACTTCAAAATTGATTTATATTTTAACTATAAAGTATTTTTGTTCGCTATTACTGTTATATAATAGATTTAGGTTATTAATATTATTAAGAATATAAAAATAAATATTTATCCAAATTAATAGTTTAAAATTTTAATAAAATTTAATGAGTTTTAAATTAATCGTACAACTAACATACATTGTACGCTTATTTAAAATATGCCAGTTAGTTAATAACTGGCAATTAGTTTATTACGTAAAACTTATATAAATTTTTTTTGTTAAAATATTGACACGTATAAAACAGGATAAGTACGATATTAAAAATATAATTTAACGGGGAGGATGAATTAAATTATAACTAAAAAAATTCCGAGGTCTAAACCCGACCGACACCAATTGATTATAATGTAGTAAGTACTGATAATTGCTATAACCGAATGGCTTTTTAGACTATCTATCTGACTTGAGAAGAAGCAGGCCTCGAAAATAGTTTAATCAAAAGCATATCTAACAACGAAAAATGAGAACATAAAAATGGGGTAAACCTATAGGTTTACCCCATTTTTAATGATTTATCCAAATACCGCATGTCCGAAAAAACTTTACTTTTAAATCAAATTTACTTTATTACATTTTTTTTACTCCTTAGAAGATTTTTTTTACTCCTTAATGTAACTCAGTATGAGCACCTTTTATAATCCTGCAGATATCAAACCTATAAACCACCTTATTCTATATTCTGGCGAACATGTATGCAGGAATCGCTTCCACGATTGCTTTGGCGCAGATGGGTCAAGTGACTGGAGTTTTTCTTGGTACACGTTATCTTTTACGAACTCCTAAAAGAAGAAATCTTATCGGCGTCAAATCGGCACTTTGCGGTGGCCAAGCGGTAGGTGTTTCTCTGAGAACCTGTCGTTGAGCGCAGTCCGCAAAACTTCTGCATGATGTGGATGGGCTCCATCGTGTTGGAAATTAGCCGCTACATATTTTCAATCTGCAGAAATACAAAGTTTTCTAAAATTTCCGATTACACTATGTCCGAAATAGTCTGCTCATGGAAAAAAGGGCCAAAATTATTATTTTTTATTTTTTTATTTTAGCGAAAAGCTTTTTCGCGTTATCATCGCCCAGGTCGTAAACTAACAAAGAAAGCCTATTCTCGAATGTAAAAATATTATTCCAATAAGGTTAGAACTTAAATGAGCTTAAATGAACTTAAATAAGGTTAGATAAGGTTAAATGTTTAGTTTATTATCGTTAAATCTTATTAATTACATTGATTCTTCTTAGAAGTAACAGCACCCGGTCTAGTACATTCTTATTATATCCTAGGATGCGTCTAATGTCTCTCAGAAATTTAAATTTGCGACGTAAGGCCGCAAACATATGCAGTCGGTAAGGATGTGGCGCACAGTCAAGCGGCAGTCCCATCGCACGCATAGTGGTCCGTTTTCTACCGACATCAAGTATCATCCTTGAGTAGCTTTGCTATGTCCCAATCACAATCGGCATAGTACCACTTACTTTCGACGAATTTTTCTGCACGAAGAGTTCCATGGTAACATCGTATTTTTGATATGTCGGAGTATATTATCCGCTATAATAACCCAGTTACCTTGTCACCTTCTTTGAAGTTTATGTTTAATGGAATTAATATAATCGTGAGTTGTAACTCCAATGGTGAAAGGCGGTTGGCTACATGCATCCTTAGCAGCAGAATCCGCATGTTCGTTACCCAGGATTTCCACTGGCTAGGGATCAGCATAAATTCACTTGTGTATTATGACGATTTAATTCAGCAATTGTATTATGAATTTCGGTGACGATAGGATGTCTAAAATTCGATTGTGCATGATCCACACAAGACATTCGCTTTCGGACCGGTGCGAACGAATTCCACATATTCGTTTGGGTCTTCTGAGCCCCGTGCTGAACAATAATGGCGAAGAAAATAAAATTTACTGAAGGTAGTTTTCATCAGCAGAAATGAAGTCTAACACAGTCGTTAGAAATTGTACTGTTGAAGTACAAAAGGCAATAGTCACGCTTTCTTTCTTTGGGAGTAATGATATTTTTAAAATAGTCATTTACTTACAGAAAATTGGCTACTTATAGGAGTTGAATTTCGCCCGCATTTCAGTTGACTCGGTATGCTGAGGTGTCAGAGCATATCTAATATTATTAAAAAGCCAAGTTCTAAGGTTATTGGAATAAATAGGAAATATTATACTTAAAAACTTAACTTAAAAAAACCTTAAATACAAAGCAAAGATCCATTTTTACTCTCAGTATATATTATCATAGCCTCTCCTTCAACTTATGAAGTTTATTCAAATGTATATTAAACTCTAAAGGCTTTACCGTCATACTAAATACAAATAAAGAATTATCCTAAACGATTACTTAATTTGAAAAACAACATTAATTTCAAAAACTAAAAACAAAAATTTTACTTTTAGATTTAAGTAAACTTTTTGTAAACTGTTTTTAAGCGTAATATTACTTGCCTAATCAAACCGTACTTGTGGCTCAACGCAAAAGGATTTCAGCCTTCTTTTTCTTAAATGTAGAAAATGACAAAAGATGTAAAACGTAAATAAATAAATTCTGCAAAACTTACAATGTAACTGATAATCTGATATGCAAAGGAACGCTTCGGGTCATTTAAATTATGATTCACATAAAATCCAATTAAATTATAAAACATTAAGAGGTCAACAACAAATCCAGTGTTACGTAATTAGCAATTTATAGAAACCTTACAAATATTCTTAATACATACAACCTACACTTATATTTCAACATGTATATAAATAAAATTCATAACTTAATAATTAACATATCAATATTTAATAATATAATTATTATTATATACACAACCCGGAGTGTAAATTTAGATTAGATAATCGATTACATCAAACAATCCTTGAATAATAGGAATAGTATATAAATTTCAGAAATTGAATAGATATATTACCGCGTAAAATTTTTGTTGCTCGTTTTTTATATCAGAATATTAAAAAAAAAATATTTTGTTTATGAAAATTATAGTTATTTTAATAGTGAAATAAAATGTACAATCATAATAAAATAAAATAAAATAAATTTATATAATAAAACAGTATATAAAATGATAGGTCCTCTAAACAATCGAAACAGATTTAAACTTAGAAGCAAAATGAAATACCGAGTGATTCAAAAAGGACTTCTCAATTTAAAAAAAAAAATATAAATTTATATAGATATTTTACAGATTCGGTTGAAAGCTCATTTCATAGCAAAACAAATCAAGTTTTGATTCACGAGTTCATCAGTACCGAATTCGGCCACCAGTGACCGGTGTTTGTTAAAAATGAATGCATTTTTTGGTAGGAGTCTCCTTCTTTCTTTTTTCTGTTTAATCTCCGGAACCACCGTAAGGTATTACTTCAGAAGATGAATGAGGATGATATGTATAAATTTAAATGATGTGTAGTCTTATACAGTCTCAGATCAACCATTCCTGAGATGTGTGGTTAATTGAAACCCAACCATCAAAGAATACCGGTATCCACGATCTAGTATTCGAGTCCATATAAAAGTAACAACTGCCTTTTACTTGGATTTGAACCTTAAAACTCTCGACTTCGAAATCAGCTAATTTGCGATGACGAGTTCACCACTAGACCAACCCGGTGCTATGTTAGGGAGCCTCTTAGTAAGCATACAATTTAGTCTTGACACCGAACCTTGGCAACCCGGTTGTTCTATTAAACATACAAAATCACCAGGACGCCCACGCATCCTTGAAGCTGTTGTGGAACAACGCAGAGAAAGCTTTGTATGTAGTCCAAAGAAATCAACTCGACGTGTATCACGTGAGACTGGTATTTTATAAACGACTATTTGGCACGTGTTAACTATTGCACTAGAAGACATACTAACTAACCATGGTTCAACACATTATATATGACGACAAAGCTGCTCGGCTGCAGTTTAGTGTGGAAATGATGGATAGATCTGCTGACAATGATACATTTTTAGGCAATATAATTTTTATTTTTTTCTCGTGGGTTTCATTATAGATCTTGTTGAGGTAAGACTTCGAATTAATGACGAAGCTGCAGAGGTAATCCCCGACTTGCTGGTTACAGTCTGGGATGAAATCGACTTCAGATGGGATGTATGTCACATTACAAAGGGAAGCCATATCGAACCAAAATGAATGTTGGATAACAAACTTGATGTGTTTTTCTATGAAATGAGACCTCAACCGAATCTGTAAGTTATCTTAATAAATTTTTATACGCTTTTAAATTTGTGAATTTATTTTTGAATCGCCCGGTATATGTAAATACAGAAAACGGCCACAATGAAAAAACGAGTGTTCTTTGGTCGCCTTGTCAGAACGAATAAAAAAACAGATTAACTAAACAAATTTTTGATTTCTTCTACTATAAGAAAACGAAATAAAGTGGATTTAAGAAGTTAAACAGGGACCTAAAATCTAAAAATATAAAAAAAGTTACAAAAAATTAAACTCCTTTACAAACAAACTTATGATGCTAGAGGGCTTCGAAGAACAAAAGACAGGAAAGAAAATCAGATAATGAAGTGATCGGAAGAACGCAAAGAACAATTTGCGGAGAGATGGAGAGGTACTGGGAAGAGAGAAAACAGCAAAGAAGAGGTGTAAACTAAGTGATCCTTAAGTGATCAAAATCGAAAAAAAAACACGTATTAAATAACACACTACAGCATAGTAACCCAATCACAAAGCCTGAACGCAGTAGAATCCATCAATAGGAATCTGCTAGAAGAACTGGAAAAGAAGAAAAGGAAAACCCCCAAAGATCCTAGGCTCAAAAAGAGAGTATTAAGATCCAATGAAGAACTAAATACATATACCATACAATAGAAAAACTCACAATCATCTTAGGAAAATAAATCTATGTTTCTATAGTCACAATAAGAAATTGACCAAGGAAAGGTTAACCTAAAGAATCCTAGAATTCGTAGAAAATCAAAACATACAAACTACTGTAGTCAAGAGGAGAAAATACGCAACATACAACCGGAAGTGATCAACAGCAAACAATATTGTACTTCCAGATTCTCTTGCCCGGAATATCAAGAAGTCCGAAGACTTCGCAAAGAGAAAGAAAAACAGAACAAAGAGTTTGATGAGAAGAACGGAAAAAGGTCCACTCATATGGTGGGGGGGGGGGCAATATTGGGAACAGAAGTAAAAAAAATCGATACTTAAAACTTTCATTTTCTTTGAAAATGTTTCCTCAACTCTGAGTCGAAATGTGAGCGAACAATAGTTCTCCCTGTATTATATCATGGCAAGAAAAATACTGAAAACACGAAAATTGCAATAACTCGAAACCTAATTGATCTATTGGGAGGATAATGGCTTAAAAACTCTGGAAAATAATAAAATGTAAAGAATTAGAAAAAATAAAGAAAGGAGGAAAACAGAAGAAAGGTAATCTGTAATAAGATTTTGCTGCTTTTTGATTGGTGTAACAAACTGACCAAAATGATAATAGCGCAGCAACGACGAAAGTAAGTTGCAGGGCTAAAGTTTCGAGCACGTAGGGCAGTAATTCAGCAAACCATTATTCAGTCAAGGTCAATTGTTTGTGACATTATCCAGGTATACTGCAAATATGGTATTAAAATACAAAACAGTCAACAAACCAATGCTGTCGAAAATGTAGTGTGGCCAGCTATTTTTGAGTGATAAGCTATAACAGGCCCTTAGTAATAATTTATACAGATCTACATTAAGTATAAGTAACGATTTTAATTTTCAATAATACTATTTTTGCAAAAGAATCATTAATTTTATAATTATCGCTTTTTTTGCTCTACTGCGTAAGTGTTGGGCCACAAAGTGGCCTGGGGGTGCAGCCCCCTAGTGTAAATTATTTTCGACTAAAAATTCAAGAAAATTACTTGCAAAACTTATAATTTAAAATCTAATGTGGACACCATATGAATTCCTTGTACGCCTATTAAAATACATATTTTTTGTATATTTCATTTTTAATTACATTTTTTCCCATAATTTTCTTTTTGTTATTATTTATTGTAAAACTGTTTTTACAATCAGAGGTTAATAATTATTAATAAATCGATATATTTCAATTAAAAAAAAAAAGTTAAAAAAACAAAAAAGAAGGAAATGAACCGGATTTGAGCCGATATGCTTTCTCCTTATAAGATAAAAATATTTCATTAATTCATATTTTATTGGGCTATAACTCTGGAACCAATGAAAATAAGTACCACTTACGATATATCGTTGAAAGGCTCTAATGAGAGCTTATTACTGCAGTTAAGAAAAAGTCAAAAATCCAAATTTTTTACATTCAAAATCAAATTTGGAATCAAAAGGGGAGGTGCACAACTAGATGTTACAGCAGTCCTAAATCGAAAATTTCAACTTTTTGAGTTATGCGAGATACATACGTTCATACAGACGTCAAGCCGAAACCAGTCAAAATGGATATTTCGATTGGAATTTGAAAAAAGGACATTTTTCGCGATTACAATAATTCTTTTACATCGTACAATAAAGTAAAAATTAATACATATTTTTGCTTCCTTGTACAAAGTACAGAAGTATTGTAATCGCAAAAAATTTCGGTTTTCAGATTTCAACAGAAATACCCATTCTGACCATCCCTGAATCCATTTTGACTAGTTTTGGTGTGACGTCTGTACGTATATGTATTTATTTCGAATAACCCAAAAACGATTAGCAGTAGGATGTTGAAATTTTGGATTTGGGATTGTTGCAACATCTAGTTTTGCACCTCCCTTTTTGATTGAAATCGACTTGACCAAAAATGTCCAAAAAAAGCCCAAAATCAAAAACGTTTGGATTTTGGACTTTTTCTTAACTGGAGTAATAAGCCCTCATTAAAATCTTTTCAATGGTATATCATAAGTTGTACTTAATTTCATTGGTTCCAGGGTTATAACCAAATAAAATTTTAATTAATGAAATATTTGGATTTTAGGGGAAGGCACATCGGTTAGAATCAGACTTCCAACTTTTTTTTTAAATTTAAATACATTGATTTATTAATTATTAACCACTCACTAAATGATTTACGATGAATAATAATTCAATAACCAAAAAAAAAAAAAATAATATATATATATATATATATATGAAAAAATATCAGAAGTTTTTAATGAAATAAAATTTGAAGTACTTTTCATTTAAAAAGAAATGTAAATGCAATTTAATAGGTGTACAAGGAAGTCATTTGTTGTCCACCTCAGATGTTTTCGTACTATAGAATCACTGAAGATCTGCATCATTCTTACTACATTATCTCTCAATACTCCTTTTCTTCGGTTTGTTTTTAAAAAACGGTGCTTTTTTTAGGGGCCAACCTACATTTTAATTACAAAAAGTTAAAATTAATAAATAAAACTGACTTCAAAAGAAGCGACATAGAAATCAAAAAATTCTTTTTCATTTCTTTATTTTTCAATTTTTTGAAATCGGTATCAAAGTATTACAGTTAGTTAAATACTGGCAGTTATTATTTTGTCGCCGAGTTCTAAAGGTAAAAACAAAAAAAGTATTATTTAATTATTAAAGGAGGTTTTTGTTTTGTTTTGTTTTTTTTTTACATACATATGAATGGATAACTGCGTAATGTAGTTCATTACTCATCAGATGATTGCAAAAGACAGTTAAGAAAATGTATACAAATTGGTGCTATATTTTTAAATCGAAATCGACGCAGCATGTGGTTCAACAATTCACGTCATATTTAAAGAAGAATACAATACAACAATAAAAACAATAATAATATGCTTACTATTACTACCCTCAGCCCCTTTTATGTACGTTTAGACGATCCCCTTATTATCTACTACTACCCTAATTATATCTAGTATCTGTCTGTCTGATGCAGACAATATTTTATGTACACAGTATGAAAGTGAATGCTATTGACGTAAACATTATCAGTTTATATTCATTGTCACTACCATATACTGTCGTCATCCTGAAACAACCTATCATAACCATTAGCATAATTATATTAATAAAAATAAATAAATAATAATAAACTATAGTAAAAAATAAAAAAATTGTGTACCTACGGTTTTTAGTTAGTTAAGAAGGAATCAATAATCACTTTACAATTTAAAAATTTAATAATTATTAAACTCATTTAATCATTTTAATTTTTTTTCAGATTCTGAGGAACGTGCTTGGAAATATGTAATGTATATATTCACAACCAATCAACGTGTAAAAATTATCGAACTGCACTTTGAAAATTGATGATCCATTATTCTCACGCAAAGAGCATATGCATCTAAGAAGTCCTTCTTCAAACATTTCCAGCAACAAGGGTCTGATTTTTGATCGAACTGGAAAACTCCGATAAGATAGCAGCTAAACCCAATATTCAACATATTACGCAAAGCGTGGCCGAAGAATGAGGAATGTCGACCAACGAAGCCGCTCACAAGAACTTAGGATCAACATGAAATTTATTCAAAAACGAATCATGAGAGATAAAGCAAATTTACATCTAAACGGTTTCGTAAACGGACAAAACACCAGATTTTGAGAAAGAGAAAATTCCAGATTCGTCCATCAACGGAAATTACATTTCCGTTTGCTATTCAAACGGAATAGCAAGATAGTACTTCTTTGTGGATGATAACAAGAACTTATAACAACTACGGGTACAGATACCGCGAAATTTTGTGCTCCCATCTATAGAGAATACACCTAGAATAGGGTAACACACCAAGACAGGACCACAGCATATTCTGCAAGAAAATCCACAAATGTAAGGAGAATTTTTGGAGAAAGAATCATTTTCAGGGACTGTATTTTTTCTTTGGCCACCACTATCTTCCGTTTTCACGGCATCAAATTTTTTCTATGGCGGTATTTAAAGAAGCATGTATTCGCCCGTAAACTTCAAACAACTTCTGAGGTTAAGAACAATATTTGTGAAGAAATTCAGCGGATACAGTCAGAAATATTGCAAGCTGTTATATAAAACTTGATTTGTTAACAAGAAAATGGTGCTTATTTGTTATGTCTAGGTCAAAAGAAATTCCATGAAATGTAAAATATAATTTAATTAAATTAGATCTGTTATATTAAAAAAGAGAAAAAGTTAAATTAATGTAAAATTTTGGCCCACTCTTTTGTGTGTGTGTGTGCTCGCGCGCGCGCGAACATATTTATTTAAAATGTTTGGATGTCTTAAAAAAGTCGACATCCAAAAAATCATATTTTTTACAACTATGAAGGCATACGCCGATTGGTTAGAAGTATCTGTAGGCAAATATTGTTGTCTGGGCAACGTGTTCTTGGAAGTAGAGAGCGTCTGCGCGGTAGGCGATGCGCAAATAAAACAAGTGAACATCTTAATATCAATACCCCCATTGCTGTTGATTAAAATTAACGTTATAATATATATAAATTAAGGATAAGAGTACAATTAAAATTTAAAATAACAACGAAATGAAGTAAATAAAGAAAAAAAAAATCAGCTCGTAAGACAGATGATAAGTCAGTACAACCAATAACTTTACTTTCCCGTCTAGTGCTATACCTCTAGAAGGAAAAGTATTGTAATCGGTCCAATTTGGGCATAAGCGGATTTTATCGGATCTTGACGTTTTGACACTTAAGGAACCTAAAAAACCGGATGGAAATTTTTCAGATATTCGTATGTGTATGTTTGGTGTCTCACAGCTTATATCTCCACAACTGCTGGACGGATTTTCACCAAAATTGATCAGATTACTTCTGTATATAGGGAAATGATGCCCTATTTTAAATTTTCAACTTAAAAGATCAAGAGGGTGAAACTTTAGAGCAAGGTCACCCCTCAATACCTCGAGATATCGCCAAAGTAAGATCTTATTTTTCCTAGGTACATTTATTAACAATTAAAGGTTCTTTTTCGTTTTATGTCATCAAAGATTCTTGCCAAAATCAACTCAAAAATAATTATTATGTTGAAAAAAACAATTTTTAAGCGAGAAAAAAGGTAAAAAACAACTTTTATCCAAACATTTTTTTTTCTATTTTTTTGGTACTTAATCAAGGGAATATAATAATTATTTTTTTGTACATTCCTTTGAAATAAACATAATAGTATCAAATGATAATTGCGTATCTTGTAACCATGTATTATTGCGTAAACCAATTTCTGATCGACAACTATGTTTTTTGCATAGCCATCTATCACGTCCATTTAAATTCAATGTCATTAGACGTACTCATTCAGTATAACCATTTATATTTATTTATTTTATAAATATAATTTAACCAAATTTAACTTATGTCGCTAACCTTGACTAATTAACACAGTAATGTTTTGAGTACTTAAATAATAAATTGAGTAATTATTGTAATTATTTATTATTTAATCAAAACATTACTAGTAATTAGTCGAGGTTACCGAGCGTAGCAAGCGTAAGTTAATTTTTGTTAGTTAATATCTATAATTATAATCAATAATGCTTATACAATTTTGAGTTGATTTGGACAAGAATTTTTGGTTGGCATAAAACAAAAAAATACTCAATTAAAAATAATAATATTTGCAAAAAAATTCTGGTAATTGTGTCTGAACGTCCACCAACCTTAATCTTTTTCAAATTGAAATATGTAGAATAAAAAAAAAATAATAATAAAAATACAAAAAAAATAAAAATTGCAAAAGTATATTTGATTACATATAAAAAATTATTTTTTAAAAAAGCTTTTATTTAACTAATATTAATATTAACATTAATAAAAAAAGGAAACAAATTAGAAAAAACCTCTAAGAAAGATAAAATAGTAATTAAATCAAATTAGGAATTTAAAACAAAAAAATATAATATATTAACAAATATAAAAATGTACTGAAAAGTAAAAAATAAATTATATAAATATCTAATAAATAACCAGTAAATAAATGTAATAATTATTAAATTTTAAAATTAAAAGTAATGAAAATATTTAGTTAAATAAAAGCGTGGCGCAGTTTTTATATCTGAATATTATTGTTTGTTTGTTTATTAAGACTAAAAAGTAAAAATATTTATTTTTACACATCGAAGGTACATACGTGTATCAAATTTCATTGATTTTCATAAGATAGTTGATGAGAAATAAAAATTTTAAGCAACAAGCATGAATTTAGCGTAAGGGTATAGAGTGGGGAGGTGCGGATGGGTCATATCCAAATTCTAACACCGTAGTATTGTATTGTCATAGAAGTTATATACGTGTACCAAATTTCATTATTTTCATACGATAGATCAAAAGATATAGCAGTTGCAAGATTTGATTATAACTAAAGCAAGTTAAATAAAAGTTTATAAAAATATGTTATATAATTAATACAAATATAAGTTTCAAAAGTGGGAAGAATGAAATTACCTCATAATTCTTCCTCAAAATCTGTAATGGCAGTAGCGTTGTCATCAGCTGTTTTTGGAAAATGTATGACCTCCCGTGTCAGGATGTATGAAATTATATTTGTGGTTCATCGCTAAATGTTGGTAGCCCTTGTGTTGCAAACAATTATATGTCTTCCAGCAATCGCTAACAATTATTGTACTGGGAATAATATATTTTTGTATGATAGGTAATAAAGTGGCGTGTGTGATAGCTGGTGTAGCTAACTCTGCAAGGTATTATATTGTTAAAATTGATTTGGGAAAAAAGATCTGAAACAGTAATTTGGATTTACAGGTTTACAAAAACCGGTTTTGGATTTACAAAAAAATAATATCGATATTTATCGGTTATAGAGGACCCGTACTGAAATCCAATTGTTTAGGTATATAAAAATAAAATCACCTATACCTATAACTTATTGTATATAATTTTCATTTTTAACGTTAATCAGATGAGGTTAGCGAGCGTAGGTCATGTTTGATTAGATTATGTTGATTCCGTGTAATGACGTATCGCGCACTATATCAATATAACGTAACCAAATATAACCTACGCTCGCTTCGCTCGCTAGCTTCGTCTAAATTAAGATAAAAACTACTTTCCGACGACGACTACTATATGTTTTTTTCTGTTTTGTACTAGTCCGATTGTCCATCGTATTCCAATAAGAAATATTAAAGTTGAGGACGTTCAGGCTCACAATTACCAAAATGTTTTTCAAAATCGCATCCCCATCCCAAAAGAAAAAAATGCTCTAAACTAGTGAGCAAGTCGGTAAACTGCGTCAATAATACCTCCTCTTATCACAAGGAGCGCTAGTGTAGCACTGATGAACAGCTGTACAAAAAATATTTCTTAAATAAAATTATAAATATTTTAAATTAAGTTCTGTATGTAAGGCATGGATCAGAAAAAAGCCTCGTGACGGGAAAGTCCTTCAAGTTTGTTGTCAGTTTTTTTTTAAATTTTATTACACTGAATTCTATACAGAAGTTAAACAGTTCCTTAGATAATGTGCCAAAAATGGGTCAAAGACGTACTGTAAAAATAAAAAATTATCAGATACATATTTTATGTTTTTCTTGAAACTAAAAAGTAACGGTTTAATCCACAGTAAAACTTTGTGCTTCTACAGAATTGTTTTGCAACCAGATATTAAAAATGGAAGAAAAAAAATCATTAGTAACACAAAATAATCATTAAATTTCACACAAAAAGAAACAATTTTTTAAGTTACTCTTTTAAAAAATATCTAAATTTGTTTTTGAAATTACTATTTCCATTTTTTCCCCGAAATTATTATTTCCGTTTTGTCATTTATTCAAATAAAATTTGCAATCCAGTTCTTTCCGCGATTATCCTTCAAAAATTTGATTTGTTTTTGAACTGTGTTTAGATCATCGGCAAAGATTATTTATTTCATCTAAACTTTTTTGTGATAACACTTCGCATCATTTCAAAACTGTTAGGACTGTTACTCACTTTAAAACAAATCATCCAAAATTCGCATTCAGATTCTAGATGAAACCTTTTAAAATTTAAATACCTCTTACTTTAAGACTACTGTTCCATTGGATATCAGTATTTTCTACCTCCTATTAAATGGCTTTTTAGCTTGATTAATTTTGTTTCCTGTGTATATTTTATTTCTACGTCTTAAGTGATCTTCCTGAAGTGTCTGGTCTCTTAGAGTCGTTTAACTTTAGAATTTCATTTCCTCCACATACCGTTATATACAGTTTTGTTTTGACAATATTTATTTTCATATTGCTAAATAAATATTCATTACCATCCAAAATGTTATGTAAAACTGACAACACAATTGTAGGATTTTACAGTCACGCAACTTTTTTCTGGTCCACGGCTTACACACACATATACACACAATTTAAAATATTTATAATTTTATTTAAATATATTTTTTCGTTTATTTAATTCAATGATTCTAAATAATGCGCGCGCGCATACCCTATTTCATTCGCACGGATATGGCGGTACTAGAGACCACATTAAATATCTTTTTATACTTTAAATATTATTCATTTATTTAATTCTATCGCTCATCTAAGACGTCACAACATAGCAGTAGTTTAGAGCATTTTTTGGGGTAGGGGTGCGATTTTACAAAAACTATTTTCTTGCAAATATTGTATTTTTGAATCGTTAAAAAATGTACCTAAGAAAAATATGACCTTAATTAGGCAAAATCTCAAGATAGCGAGTGTGACCTTGCTCTACAGCCTCACCTCCTTTATCTTTTAAGTTGAAAACTTAATGGCATCAGTGCCCCATATATAGAAGTAATCTGACCAAGTTTGGTCAAAATCGGTCCAGTAGTTCTGGAGATATAAGGTGATTTAGAGGGCGACACCGAACATACAGTCGTACATACCAACATCTGGAAAAGTTCCATTCGGTTTTTGGGTTTTTTGGGTTCCTTAAGGGTTAAAACGTATAGATCCGGTAAAACCACCGCATATGCCCAAATTGGATCGATTAAAATTCTTTCTCTTCTAAATCTATAACTCTGCTATAGCACTAGATGGGAAAGTAAAAAAAATTTTTTGTCAACACAATATGTAACCATTAATTAATAACCAAACACGACAGCATGTTTTTTTTTCTTAGTTTTATCCTAAAACTAGTAGAATTTTTCAGTAACGTTGTTGAGACTCCTTGTCTTCTGCATCTTAACCCTTTTATAATTTTAAGTTATAAATTCAGGCCATTTGTAAGTTCTTCCATAACTTATAAGTGCGCTTTCTAAGGAAATAATAACCTTAAAACATATAAATTTTGCGTAATGATGAAGCGATAATAATTTAACACAAGTTTTTGTACATATTAATAAATAATTTTTGAATTATTATGTATTTAATAATTTGGTTTTCTTTTGAAAATAAAATAATGAATAAATAAATAAGGAACTAAGTAAGGACAAAAGGATAATACTTTTTCATTAGACGGGAATAACTATGCAAATATCCCTTAAGCTCAGCAAAAACGTTATTACGCTAATCTTTATTATTTCTTTTTAATTACAGTTAAATGTCATGAATGGACAAAATACACGATAAAGGAATACGTATTATATATTAATTTAACCTATTCAATTCCCCATACATAAAATATAAATAACATTTATAATATCAGTATACGTCATGACCTTGAAAATTAACAAGTTTGAACTAAATGACTGTTATTTTAGTTAAAATTTGTCAGTATATTGTTCTAATATGATAACAAATAATAACCTATAATATAAAATAATAAATAAAGAAAAAAATATTTAAAAAAATCTTAACTTATATTTCCTAAAGGGTTTTAAATATGATTTTTAAACAAAACAAATTTTTGTATTAAAGGTGAACACAAAATGCCGGTAGTAAAAAAAATCGAATGTTAAGTTACTCTTACAAAAAAAAAAAATGTGTTAATCATCGAATATATATATAGTATGATTAGAATACTCGTACGTATAGTATACATTAATATAAGAGAAGACGTCCTTCACCCGAGTGCCGTTGTCTTACAATGTCAAAACTATGTACTGTACTATAAATAACTTTTATATAATATTATAATTACAATATATACACAACAAAAAAATATATAGGAGGAAACACAAAACATAATTTTACATTACGATAGCCAGTGTACCAACGAAGTAAATATATGCAACATATTATTAAAACACCCCCACCATGTTATTTTCTTTTTAAATAATAAACGTTTATTTTATACAACCATTAATATTATAACTGTAGTCCTATTAATCACTAACCTACCTTATAACTGATACCATTCACTTGTAAAATGGCAGGTCTCTTGTAATAAATAAAATAGGCTTATCTAACAAGTTGGCAACATTCTTGTACGGTCAAGGAAGTAATAATCAGTTAAGTTATGTATAAACTGAACATTTATGTCTCCCTAATCAATTACTTAAAAAAAAAAAAAAAAATTATTAAATATTCATAAATATATATTATTAATGTTATACATTTTATTGCGTAATTTTATACACCTTGTTAAGATTTTTTTTAAATAATTATTTTAATTTTTAAATATAAAATGTTTAAGTATACCTATAAAAGAAAAATTAACAATTATTACGGTTTAATTACTTAATTATATGTTATTAAAGTAACATTAACTGTATGCATAATTATAATAAACGAGTCGAAATTACGTAACTTTTTTTATATTTTAATATATATTTATTTATAAGTCGATTATTTTTTTTTTTACTATAAATTTTAATAAAAATAATCCGTTACAACATTCTAGTAGTTATGATAAAATAAAAGAGTAACAGTAATAATCACGGTTGGCAAGAATTAAATTGGTAGAGCAAGAAAAATTCCTGGAAAAGTTTATCTTTTTTTTTTCTGTTTAGCCTCCGGAACCACCGTAAAATATTACTTCAGAGGACGAATGAAGATGATATGTATCAGTGCAAATGAAGTGTAGTCTTGTACAGTCTCAGATCGACCATTCCTGAGATGTGTGGTTAATTGAAACCCAACCACCAAAGAACACCAGTATCCACGATCTAGTATTCAAATCCGTATAAAAGTAACTACCTTTAGTAGCATTTGAACCTTAGAACTCACGACTTCGTAAAGATAAGTCTAAAAATATCTTATGAAAAACGTAATTAATATCATATACCAAAGAAGAATGGATGGCCATTCAAAATTTAAGGATTTCTGTGTCCAAGACGAAGTTTATGCGTCTCAAGAGTCCAGACAAATTATCATACAGTCGTAACCCCCGTATTAAGTATAAAGGCTGTATAATCAATCGAGTTCGAGTTCATAAGTACCTAGGTGTTTTGTTTGATGGAAGTTACTGTTTAGCAACCACATTAGGCAAGTAGCGGCGTCCGCCGCTACTTGCCTGCTGTGGTTGCGTCTCTGTGATGCACAAGCTTAGGAGGATTGCTCGAAAGGATTACGGCTATCGGGCCGTCATTTGTACATGGGGTACCGAGGTGTCTTCAAAAGTATGACCTCTTACGCGGCGTCCGTTTGGGCGAATAAGTTGGATAGAAATCGAGCACTTATTCAAAATTTAAGAAGTGCCCAGCGCAGAGCCTTAATTGTATGTACTGGTGCTTTTAAAACAAACTCCTACGAGGCTACTACTGTATTGGGAAAGGTTCTCCCAATCAATTTAGTGGTGAAAGCACGGACGGTTATGTGGAAATTGCGAAGAGGCAGGGAGACCGAGGTATTTGGTATGCGGTTTCAAGCCGAGCCAGTATCAGAGCGGAACGGTGATCTCAATGCACCGGTTTCGAACAGTTGCCCATCTCCCGTCTTCGGAGGAGGCTTTACAGCCTCGCGATGGATGCATGGCAACAAGAATGGCACGCCACGACTAAGGGAAGCTGCTTGTATAGATTTATACAGGATCTGGGGGATGGTAAAGCTCTGCTTCGTTTTTAAGGGGAGCCCGAGTGCTCTCCAACCATGTAAATTTAAACCAATATTTGTATCGGTTCCACCTGGCAGCTGATGAGCTGTGCGTCTGCGGGGAGGTCCAGCCAAATGAGCATATGATGTTTGACTGCCCTGCTCTTGGGGGGCCAGAGACCGGGCCACCCTGGAACTTAGAGGTCAAGGGAAAAATTGGCCGCTCATAAACGGCGAGTCAGTGTGGCGACAGCCACATTGTCGGACCGTGTGGGAATTCCTCGATGAAGTTGATTTGTTGTTCAGCCGACATCGGTAGATTAGTTAAGGGTAAAGTGTATAATGACTCCTAACGTGCTGCTGTGGGAAGCTGATCCAGAGATAATGGCTGGCCACCAGCCAGATAAAGTTCCAAGCGCTTTAAATGGTGGAGATGTACTAGCTGGCATTCAGCAACCGAGGCGTGACAGGAAATTACTGTCTTTTTAATATAATAACAAGGGGTGCGCCTCCCCGGTTTAGTTTTATTTTATGATAAGTGAGCGGTTGGGACACGTATAACAGGTGGTGTATGGCACCTCGCTTACTCCGCTCATGCTGTTAGGTAAGCTCACTAGGAGTCATTCGATTTTTGGTCACTAAACTTTTTTTGAGGCACAGTAGCCGTTTTTGGCACGGACATTTGGTCATATGCTCTAGGGCGACCGAATGGGGTGGTGGCGGGAGAAATGCCAGTTAACCAAAATATACCAAAGAATCAATCAGCAAAAAATAAAATCTGGGAAGGCAATCAAAAGTGTAGCAAAGTTTAAATACCTTGAAGAAGTCATTATTTTGAACGTATTAAAGAAGGAGGGAATGACAATATGTTTGTATAGAATTGAATGGGCACATCATGTGAAAACACAATATATTAACAACAAAATCGATCTCATAAAGTTTGAAACTTTTTGTATTAAATTTTTGACATTATAAGACAGAGATTCTATCAGAGACTTTATTCGATTCATAATATTTGAACAACTTCTCAAAAACAATTGTCAAAAAAGTAGAAAAAAATGCTTTTTAAAAGAATTCTTCAGAACTAAGCTGGAAGACAGGATTTACAAATTAAGTCCCACACGCAAAAGATTTATTAAAATTTGGCAAAAGAAAAGAAAGGATGAAGAAGAGATGAGTACGGTTTTACGGTTACCTCATCAGAATGTACGATTACAAACTAACTAAACAATTTTCGAAAAGACAAAATCAAGATGATTTCAAGAAGAAAAGATCAAAAGATTTTCAGAATTAAAAAAATATTTTAAAAAGAAAAGAAAAATAATAATAAATTACCGAAAATTGTCAGTGGAGAAACACAGCAAATCTGAACTACCATCCCAAGAACAACTGGAAGAATTTTGGAAAAACATCTGGTCGAGTAGCACAGAACTTAATAAAAATGCCGCCTAGATAAAAGCAGAAGATGAAAAATGGAGGAACATCGAAACAACGAGTTACAGTAAGATCACACTCGGTGATGTGAGGGAAGCAGTTAAGCACGTTCAAAATTAGAAGTCGCCAGGATCGGATAAGGTGCACAACTTTTGGCTGAAAAAGTTTGATGTAGCGCACCCAGTATTGACAGAGGCATATAATGATATAATTGAACATTCGGAGAATACACCTAAGTGGTTAACAAAGGAGATAACATTCCTTTTGTCTAAAAGTGATAACAAGAAAGACCCAGCTCAATATAGACCCATAACGTGCTTCCAGACAACATATAAATTATATGTTGGGGGAAATAAAGTGAAGGCAGTGAATACATATGCAGTACCAGTACTCTCGTATGCATTAGATATAATAAAATACAGTCAAGCAGAGTTAGTCTGTTCAATTCGTAACAGACTCACTAGAAAAATATTCTACCAAGAAAAGTCCCACCACATCCACTCGTCAAAAGAAAGATTCACACTCCCGAGATAGGTAGGTGGAAGAGGAGTACTCGATATTAAAAATCTATGCTAAGGCCAGAACGAAAACTTAAGGGATTACTTCCATAGCAAGCAAACCCCCCCCCCTTCTATCAAGCCATCGTAGCGGCAGACCAAAACTATACGCCATTAAACCTAGCCAACAGGACTAGCAACGTAGAACACATGAAAGAGAGCAATGCAGATAAAATTCTAGATTGGGGAAGAAAAGAGCTGCATGGGAGATATCGGCATCGTTTAGAGCAGGAAGGAGTCGACAAAGCAGCTTCAAATAATCGGTTTGTGCATGGAAAGTTACATTTTGAGACGGAGGGGTTTATAAGTAGCATACAGGATCAAGTAGTAGCAACAAAAAATTATAAAAGAGTTATTCTTAAAGAAAATAACAACAACAATGTAGGCTATGTTTGTAACAGAATGAAACGATAGACCATATAATCACTGGCTGTCCGATTCTAGCTCCGACGGAATACACCAGGAGGCACAACAACGTGGCAAAAATTGTACACATAGAACTCTGCGATAGATACAAGTCCCAAAACGACCCTACACTATACTTATGAGCCAGCCTCCTTTTTGGATAACAACAACGCAAAAATTTTCGGAACCAGGAAATTGTAACAGCAAAACCCTTCAACCAATAAGCCAGATATAATAGTAGTTGATAAAACGGAAAAAGTAACTTACCTAATAGACGTAGCCATCTCATCAAGTAACAACATCAACGCTTAAATGAGAAGCTGTAGAAATATACAGATCTTGCTTTTGAAATTAAAGAAATGTGGAATCAGAAAGAAGTTTATATAATCCCAATAATTATATTTGCGGAGGGAATAATACCATCTACTTTCCAAAACAGTCTTGAAAAACTGAAGATCCAATGGAAGACCCACCGCTAATGCAAAGGAAGTGATAATTGACACCTCTCATGTTGCCCGGAAGGCACTTAGTCAACAATAGCAAGCCTAATATCGTTAGTATAAATTAATCCGAGTTTAAGGAATGTCACCGGCAAAAGTAAAAGCTGTAAAAGCTATGAAAGTGCGGGATAATAATAATAAATAAAATAATAATAAACTAAGAAACTTGGACTGAGGAGAGAAAAAGGATGAAAGAGAGAAAAAATTCTAATCCTATTTTACATGGTCGCGATTGGCCTATAGGAAAAAGAACAACGGCTTAATAATCAGTTATATTTATTATTATTAATAATGGTATTATTAATCGGTTAATAACAATAAATAAAACATTAGCTCTTCTTTTTTCCTATTTATTATCAATCGCATTTTACAATACATACGTTCTAATCGCGTCGGAACAACAATCAGATGTATAAAATTAAATTTATTGACTACTACAATTGGGTATGATTACTGAGATTGTTATCAATTAATTATTTGTTGGATGTATTTATTTTTTTATTTATTATTTTTTTTTTTAGCTATTAAATTTTGTCAATATAAACAGCTTGCATGACATTTTATTTGAGTTATAATCAAATAAAATTTTAATAAATATTTATTCTTACAAGCGGAAGGCGCATCGGGTCAAATCCGAGTCCATCTCCGTTTTTTTTTTTTAACTTTTTTTTTAAATTTAAATATATTGATTTATTAATAATATTAACCTTCGATTGTAAAAAAAATTTACAATAAATAATAATTCAATAATAACAATAAAAAAAAAATATGAAAAAATATCAAAAGTTATTAATGAAATAAAATTGTATGTACTTTTCCTTTTAAAAAAAATATGTATATGTAATTTAATAGGCGATGTGGTGTCCAGATCAGATTTTTTTTAGGTTTGTAGTAGAACGCTTTGTTAAATGACTAATAAATACGAAAGATTTAGTAACAAAACTTGCAGAGAATTTAATTTTGAGAAAATGAATGTAAATAAAGCCAATAAAAACTTTTAAAAATTGGTTTTTATTAAAGTAAAACACACAAAAAATAGGCAGAATATATTTTATCAAAATTTTACGATGCATGTAAACATGTATCGTATTACATTATGTAATGGTAAACATGTTACCATTAATAAATATTTCGGCTGTAAAGATATTATAGTAATATAACCGTGGTAATTCAACCTATAATAAATAATTAATAATTAAAAATTAGGGATAAAATAAATCGTAAAAGATAAAAGAAGTATGTCGAACGATTTGTGTTTAAGAAATTTGAAACAAATTTTCTTTTTGTATAAAAAAGATTGTCTTATGTCGTTGGGGTGTACTCGTACGTCTGTAAGTATGCACTCGTGTTTGTCCAACTGTACATTTAGCAGTACATGTAATATAATATAAAATTTATTTGAAAGAATTATAATAAAAATAATATTTATATGTTGTATAATATATACATATTAAAAAAAAAATAAAACATAAAAAGCAAATAATAATGCAATCGAATTGCATTATAAAGAACAGCAGTAGTAGTAATAATTTATAAGTAAATTGTAAGGGAATTTTAATTTATTTTTTTCATTTTATTTTATTTAAACGCTATTACTACTTCCTTGTGTAACAATATTAACCTTGACTGTATATCTAAGTACCGACAGACTCGTGTGTATAATATAGGTCTGTATTACAATACGGTACACAGAAACAAGATTGCTATTTTATGATATAATATACGCAATACACCTATAATACAACTACTCTCATGCTACTACTGTAACTTTATTTCCCAGTAAGGTTATTTAATTATTTATTAATTATTCCCATCGCCCACTCTTTAATCTTTAATCACACGAGTACACACAAACATTTTTAACACAAGCAAGATAATAAATAAATATATCTTATATAAATTTAAAAAAAAAAATACACTCGTTTATACAATCCCACTATTTATTGTATTTAGTTATGGAAAGCATTCATCTTTTCTTTTTTAATTCTATTTAATTTTATAACTATCATTAGCATGTAAAGCAAATACTAATTCGTCTTCTTTTCTTTATTTTTAACTTAACATAGAGTTTTTTAATATTAATTAACAAATAAATATATTAATTTTATTCTAAAAAATAACTTACAGAAAACATGTCAAACTGGATTTTTTTTGCGGAATAATATTAGAACTATTTCATTATAAATATTAAAAAATAAAAATAAAATTTACAAATGAAGATTTAATTTCAAGGGCATAAAAATATATAAATAAAATTGATACCTTATCTTGAGTTAAATCATTATATAACTGATACATCTACTGTACAGGAGATACAAGAGGCATTGTCAGAGTTAATTTATCAGATGTTAATAATATTTAATAAACAGCCAAGCTCTCTGGTAAAGATATCACTTGCAGAAACGATCATCACTTGTATTTTTAGTAGTAGTACACCTGTACATTACCGTAGTTTATTTATTTTACTAAATAAAGGTAAATTAATTCATTTATCTCACTTTTCATTTGATAATTATGGCATGAGATCTTGTTATTCTTCAGAATAGTTGTGTCGTTTTCAGAATGAATTGTACCTACAACAGTGTCAGCTCGTAGCTAAAATTAGTGGGGGTGCTGATCCAGAAAAATTTTTTATGGGCCTTTTCAAGACCATGGTTAAAGTTTTCTGTAAAATAAAAGAACCGATAAAAAATGAATTAAATAGAACAACTGGAAGCTTTCTTTCTTTTCCTGTTTAGACTCCGGGAATTACCGTTCAGGTATTACTTCAGAGGATGAATAAGAAACATATGTATCAGTGTAATGAAGTGTAGTCTTGTACAGTCTCAGTTCGACCTTTCCTGATATGTGTGATTAATCAAAATCCAACAACCAAAGAACACCGGTATCCACGATCTATTATTCAAATCATTATAGAGGATAATAATCTAATTCTACACTTTATCACATTCAAGAATATCGTACACGGTTTTTAAGCACAATGTGCTATTCGGTTTAACCGAATAAATAATAATATGTCAATACAGATAATATCTTTTAGTATTATTAGATAATAACTTAATAAAATGTTCGCTTAAAAACACTATAGTCCAACGGTGCTTAATTTTAATTTTTACGTACACAGAAACAAATACATAATTAGTTTTTACTAATTAACTTCTCTTTCACCCTTTCAACGTGTTTTTGGACAGATTTGGCAATCAAAGAGCCCTTGCTTTCTACCATTTCCTGATCACTACTGTAAAAACAACTAAACTGGTTTCATATTCCTATTACCGACTAAAATAGAAAATGGAACGAACAAGGAACGTTCCATACATACGCGAAGTAAAAAGAAGTACCAAACCTTCCACCAGCACGCCAGGTTTGGTACTGCGGAAGCGACAGTGGTCTCTCTTCCTCGCAGCCTCGCGTGTAGCTTCCTGTGTGCGTATTCACAGAACAGCCAAACACCACAGCTCTGGAATTGTGAAGCGCACAGTTACATACAAATATTTCTGTATTTTTTTCTTAAACTGGGGGATGGTTACTGATATTAAGCTTAAGGATTATACATTGAACAAGTATAAAGAAAGAATTAAATAAAAAAAGGACTCGTTACATTAAATGTTATCGATAATATCTAGAGAAAATAGGCGTTGCTGAAGTTCCAAGTTCTTCTACGCGAGCCGCCACTGACCTACAATTATTCGGTTTGGCAGAAATTAACCCAATGATCATTGAATCTAAAGGTAGAACAAGAAAAATTGAGCAAAGGTAAATGGGTTAACTGAATTCCATTTTGGAAAAAAAAATATAAAAAAAATAATAAAAAAAAAATATTTCGTAGCTGATTTTTTTGTTGAGATCATTCATTAAATTCTGTAACCTTACCTTTTAAGTCGTTACTTACATAACTTTCCTTCGAACATTCATCGGGTAACTTTTTATAGTTATTCTGATTATGATAAATAAAAATTCATTCGGTTTACTGCTTCAAAGATGACGTATGAATTTTTACTACCTTTCAGTTATTCAAAGTTTTTATTTAAGATTTTTACGAATAGACAAATTCGTCGAAGATTCATCCAATTTTTTTACAAAAAAATTCCGTAACTACGAAACTGTTAACTAACTATCTGTCCCAATAACTACAAATAACATTAATTATTAATTTATTTAATTACTTATATTTACTTGTCTATTTAATTTTTTTTTAAATTTATTTATGTATTATTTATATTTATTTAATTATTTATTTTTGTAGTCGATGCGAGTTACCCCCAAAAAGAAAGCTGACAACACAATTATAGGACTTTCCCGACACGCGGCTAAAGCCGCGATCCGAAAGTCCTACAACTAGGGTTGTACCTACACATACAACTTAATTAAAAATATTTATAATTTGATTAAAATATAATATTTTTTACGTTTATTTAAATCAATGAATCTAACTAAAGCGCGCACGCTTTAGAATCATATTTAATTAGCGCTGGTGTGGCGGTACTAGCGGTGACGGTCGAGACTAATTAAACTAATGTAATTTCACAACTTATATAGAACACATTTCGCTTGTACGGTCGGCAGACTGATGTAGCCGCAAGGCTTAACGCACCAAGTACCGAGTCAACCGGGAGATCGAGTTCGAGACCCAGAAAGACCGTGTTACTTTTTTACATTTTAAATATTATTCATATATATATATCTTGTTACAAATAATTACAATTATTTTTTTTATTTCGTAAAACACTTTGGTAGAGAAAGGCATTGCTACTTTTGATACATTAGAATATTAGTGAGAACGGAATACAACTCCATCATCTCCCTTGTGAAAAAAGTCTAGCATTGTATTTATTTTAGACAACGCCTTTATCATTCCTGTAAGCATCTCATATCACGTTCCCGCTACATCTCTTAGATAATGTCAACCGATATAATGATTGTTGTTTGTACTAACTTTGTTTTCCATCGCTTATAAATTTATTAATTGTTTTACTTGAAGAAGAATATTATAAATAAAATACTTTATTTTAAATGATACATAACAATATATTACACGGATCATGTTAGGAATGGGCTAGACATGTTACTCCATGAAAAAAAAAGAAATTCGTCAGGGTTTGCCTGGATAGATCAAGGGAAATCACGATAAAACCTTCAAAAGAACAATTATTAAATATATACAATTAATTATAAAATAAAAAATAAACGTAATTAAAATTTAAATTATTTAAAATATATATAAATGAAATATTACAATGAATATTGTACGTGAAGATACGAAATGTATGAAATTAATTCACAATTATAAAATTATTTGATTATATATTAATGTACACGTTAAACGAACACGAAAAAACTTAGGTTTTGTTTTACATTTTTTAATTAGAATTATTTAAAAATTCATCGAGATAATATTACACGATAAAAGAAAATCTTTGAATTATATTTCAGATAAAATCATGGGAATGTTCAGTAATTAAAAAAAAAAAAAAAAAAAAAAAATGGCAACGGAATAAAAAACGGCACTCTCTTGTAAGCCGAACACAGTTATTTTGAGTTACACGGAAAACATTTTGTCCAGTTTGGCAGAAGTAGGTACTATTATTTTAAACAAATGACCAATCATTTTAGCAAAAATTGGACATTCATAGATATAAACATAGAAATAAGTTAATCGCATAACATTAATGTATTTTCTGAACGCTGAAGTATTTATATTCAAAAATGACTTTTAATCAAACGGTAAATACAATAATAAAACTAATAACGTTTCGGAAAACGAAATTATTATATTTTTATATTAAAACGATGGATAAGTATAGAAGAAATAAAAGCAGAAAGAAATACCAAATCTAAAAAGTAAAATAAGAACGTCTAAATAACCTCCAACAAAGGAAACTAGTAGTCCAACAGATGTACAGTGAAAAAGACGAAGAACTAGTCTTAATAGCAGGTATAATAATTTGCGTAAAACATTTATTAAATTTATACACACATACATACACACAATTTTGTTTAGTAGGAGTATACTAAACGAAAAGAATATCTTTTGTATCTCACATAAAACTGAGTAGGTTGGTGGTGTTGTCGAGGTTTTGCGTCTGCATTCTCGAACAAAAGGTTGATAGTTCGAGGCCATGCCGGACCAGTTATATTTTAACGCTATCGGCTTCTTCTATATTATAATGTTACTGCCTTCCCCCGCCATCATTATGATCGAGATATTTAATTAAAACCATATCCTGGTCTAGCAATCCAGATATAAACAAGCTATAGGTTTAGGAACTTCACGAAAAACAGACGTAGTTGCCTATGACTTCCGAGTCATTGAATTTCTTGAAACTACCGTAGTGTAATAATATGAAGAAAAATCATTACTATAATTAAATTAATATTAATTTAGTTTTTTTTTTAAACTCAAAACGAGAAAATAAAAAAAATTGCGTATGAAAAACTATCACCGTGAAGGATTCAAAACCAGGACCTTCCAGATAAAAGGTTGAGACGTTACCATTTCGCCAGGGAGGTCTGCAATTATTAAATTTTTATTAATTTACGGGAATCAGTTTTCCTGAGAAAAGTAAGAAGTACATACCATATCCACAGGAACTAGATCTTTTACAGCGTTCAGAAAGAGTATATTTAAAAAAATAGTTGAATATCGTAAAATTAACTTCTTTTAATTTCTTATTTATTTAATTTTTTTGGTGATGACTAGGACAAATGGGATTGTCCGAAATAATTTTGGGGATATTATATTCTTTGTATTTTCTTAAAAGCATAAGCTTTTTTTTAAATAAAAAAAAGGTATGTAAATTAAATATTTTAATTTTTCCATGTTAATCGAGCGGTTTCCTTAAGTTTATTACCGTACCAAATATTATAATAATCCACTTCACGAACCATTAAATCTGACTGCAGCCCATTAGGAGATCTTTAACAAAAAAATAGTTTTATTGGAAAATATTATTTATCTATTAGGACTAATGGTGGAGCGAGTCTTATGAAATTATAATATTCCACACATCTTGAAAATTGAAAATATACAGTGTTCCAAAATATATTATTCAGATATCAGGAATCTGATTCAGGAAACTCATAAATCAGGAACTGATTCAGGACACTAAAATGAGCAAAAACTTTCATATCGACATAAGTCCTACTTTGCTTTATTTTCCTTCTGAACACCATTTTGTAATTTTCAAAAAAAAAAAATTATTTCTCAGGAACGGGTAAACTTACTTTAATTAAATTTCGCAAATCGAAGACTAGTGTCTAGTTCTACAAAAAAAAAAAAAACAATTGAAAACGTCACCTCCAAAAATTTCAAAATGGCAGCCATCTTAATTTTTTTAATCTTCAATATCTCTGTAATTATTTGTTTGATCAAATTTTTACTTTTAGAAAATTTATTAAATATTTTATTTTGAACAAAATGGCACCTCATTTGTAAAAATTCGTTGTAAAACAATCGAATTATTGCAGATAATTAACCCCGCAGTACGCTACCATGGCTGAGGAACTTCGTACAGAGGTTCCGGGTTCGACTCCCGATCAGGTAGGGCGTGCGTCTTTTTACACGCTACCAACTTCCACCGGGCTAATGACCATACTTGTTGATGTCAGATTTTTCATAATAGAAAAAAAATTTATAGAGAATTTAATTGTAAAAAAAATTGATGTAATTAAAACGAATAAAAAAATAATAAAATTTTTAAAAGTTTATTTTTATTGTAAACCGAACAATAACAAAAAAATCTGAAAATCTAGCACAAAAAAACGATGAGTTAAAAAAACAGGCTTATTAAACTCGAAATAATTTTATAAAAAAATCAAATAATTTTTAATATATCGATTATCTTATCCGGAAAATAGTAAATTAGGTAATTAAAATGTTTACAATATTATTTTAAAGGAAACTGAGATTAAGCAGATCTTAACAATTTATCACTGAAACAATTTTTAGTCAAAATATGATTTTTTACTGTAAAATTGTTCTTTGATAATTTTTTGAAAATGCCTCGATTTAAATTAACGAGTAGAATTGAATTGATAAAAAAATTTATAAAAAAAATTTAAGTAATAATTCTCTAAATATTCCATTTTTTAATGAAGAAATGGGTTTTGAAGAATTAAAAAAAAATTAAAATCTATAATATCGCATTGGACATTCTCCTCTTTCTCTCTCTCTCTCTCTCTCTCTCTCTCTCTCTCTCTCTCTCTCTCTCTCTCTCTCTCTCTCTCTCTCTCTCTCTCTCTCTCTCTCTCTCTCTCTCTCTCTCTCACTCACTCTCTCTCTCTCTCTCTCATGAATATATATACCTTGTTTAAAGGTGAACTAGAGGCGGTATCCTATTTAACATTCAAAAAATTCATATACAGACAACTCAGACCTTTTAAATTTATTCAATCTAGTTGGATTTGATATTAACTCCAGTCTTATCCAGACCTTTATTGCGCTAAAAAATAAGAGACAAAACATATTTTACGCGGAAAGATACCAAACTATCCGCACAAGATTTTCAGATACCTTACAAGAAAAACCCTTCTATCGAAATTAATATATATATATATATATTAGCCGAAAAATCACGTAACCAGACGTATTGAACACGTTAAAGACTTTAATTATTTATGATAATATTAAATGAGCTTTGAGGGAAAAATGATATAAAAAAAATCTTGGTTGTTTTTAAAATATACGAGTAACTATGTGAAGGACAATAAGCGATAAAGCTCATAGATGTACTCTGATAAAAATATGATATATAATGTCACGGCCATTTTAAACCTCTTACACGGAAGTAAACCTAGGCTTAAAGAAAATGTAAATGTAAGAAATGAGATAAATATTGGTATTTAAAAAATGTAGATTACTATAGCCATAAATTGAAGCATCATTAAAGATCAATAATAAGAGAATCTCTAAAGTTAAATGGATCATAAGCTTCAAGAAAGATGGGTTTAATGTTAGCCGTAAAATATCTTAATGCCAGAACAATATTATAAATAGCGTAATTCCTGAGGTGAAGAACGATGAATAAAAATAAAAGAATTAAAAGACGATGAATATATACAAAAAAATTTAATGTGGACACTACATGGCTTCCTAGTATGCCTATTAAATTACACATACACATTTTTTACAGAGGTTAATAATTATTAATAAATCAATATATTTAAATTTAAGAAAAAAGTTTAAAAAAATGAAATCAAGTCGGATTCAAACCGATGTGCCTTCTTGTAAGATCCAAACACTTCAGTAATTAAAATTTTATTTGGCCATAACTCTGGAACCAATAAAAAAAGTACCACTTATTATATCGTTGAAAAGCCTATCAATGACGGTTGATTAGTGCAGTTAAAAAAAAATAAAAAATCCAAATTTTTTTGGACACTTTTGGTCCAGTCGATTGCAATCAAAAAGGGAGATGCACAACTAGATGTTATAACAGTTCTAAATCCAAAATTTCAACATTCTACGGCTAATCGTTTCTTATTTATGCGAAATACATTCATACGTACGTACGTAGAAACGTCACGCCGAAACTAGTCAAAATGGATTTAGGAATGGTTAAAATGGATATTTCCGTTGATACTTAAAACCGAAATTTTTCGCGATCATAATACTTCCTTTTCTGCGTACAAGGAAGTAAAAATTAAGTCCAGCAGATTATGAGAAAATTAATATATTTTTCGATAAGATTATTTCGTAATCTTATTACGAAATAATTTGATTGAAATTTACAGAGCACCCGTTTAGAACCAATTATTCTGATGTTCGTAAGTAATTCCAATCAGCATCTGTATTATTACGAGCGATTAAATATATCATGATATAAATTCCTACCGAACGTAAAGAGTAATGAAATAATAATAGTAGTCTGCAAATTAAAATATAAAAAAAAAGAAGACAGAATTGTGTTTAAGTGAATCATAAAATTACATTATATTAATTTTCATTTTTACAAATTTGAAGAATCTGATGTGGGCACCACATGACTTCCTTGTACGTCTATTAAATTACATATACACTTTTTTTTTTAAATAAAAGGTACATAAAATTTTATTTCATTAATAACTTCTGATATTTTTCCATGTAGTTTTTTTTTTTATTGTTATTATTGAAATATTATTTACCGTAAAAGTTTTTTACAATCAGAGGTTGATAATTATTAATAAATCAATGTATTTAAATAAAAAAAAATAAATAAAGTTAAGAAAAAGGAAATCTGATTCGATCCGATGTACCTTCACTTTGTATGATCCAAATAATTCATTAATTAAAGTTTTATTTGGCTATCACTCTGGAACCAATAAAAATAAGTACACTTATATATCGTTGAAAAGCTCTCAATGAAGGCATATTATGTAGTTAAGAAAAAGTTCAAATTGTTTTGGATTTTGGGCTTTTTTGTACATTTTTGTTTCAGTCGATTGCAATCAGAAGGGGAGATGCACAACTAGATGTTACAACAGTCCTAAATCCAAAATGTCAACATCTTACGGCTAATCGTGTTTGAATTATGCGAGATATATATATATACGTACATACATACATACATACAGACGTCATGCCGAAACTAGCCAAAATGGATTCAGGGATGATCAGAATGGATATTTACGTTGAAATCTAAAAACCGAATTTTTCGAGATCACAATATTTCCTTTACTTCGTAGAAGGAAGTAAAAAAAAATTATATTTCAATTAAAGTTTTTAATTTTTTAAAACCATTTCTACGTATTATTAATCTCAGCGTAAAAATGCAAGTCTTTTCAAAGTCCAACCATTCACAAATGTATGTGTTGTTTTCACATTCATCGCTGACGCACGTACAATAAACGATGAAATGCGATTGTAATATTATAACAGTTTTTATTATTATACTTACGTCACTTATAAGCTGACAAAGTATTGCATGACTTTCCCGGTTACACCGGTCAAGCATAACTTTTATAAAATACTATAACTTTTATGAAAGTAAAATGTTGCCAAAAAAGCAAGTTATGAAGTAATGGAACAAATTTTGCTTTACATTCTGGATTCGGAATATAATATACGTAACAAAGCTATTTTAATTTTCATAACCCTTTGATGAAAAAATTTTTCTAATATAAAAATTGAAACAGAGCCAAAAGGCAAGACCAGAATATTTTGAACAGGCAAGCCGTGTTCAAAACCATCTGTCCACCCCTTTTAAAATGACAAAAACTGCTTTTATTTTCGTAAAAATCGTGGCTCCATATAAGAGTAAATTAGTTGTGCTCTATCGATTGCTGATATAGATTTGTAATTTCCACCGGAAGTGAGTTATCCAGACCGGCAGTTAGTTATTTAAAATTAGAACATGAATATATTGAACACGGATTTGGATTCTACGTTGAGAAATACGTTTTTGTTTTAAACATTTTTTATCAAATGCGATTTATGACTTCTAGGTGATTTTTGAAATTGTCCTCGTGCCAAGTCACCATGATTAATTTTTTGTACCAGATCAACTTCAAAGTATATTTAAAGATCAAAAACTTCATTTTGATAAAAAATGTTTTAAACAAAACTTATCTATTCCTCACAGTAGAATCCAAATCCAAGATCAAAATATGCTTTTTAGCAAAAAAAAAAAAAAACAACTTTCAGTCTAGACAACCACTTTCGATATGAACCGGAAAATTTCGCTATTTCAAACAACAATTTCGCTTTAAGGTATACATCATTGCTGTTTTCCTAATAATTCGATTTTCAAACTTGAAAAAACTTTCATGGTGTCTTGGCACAAGGTCAACTTTAAAAGTCAACTAGAAGTCGAAAATCGCATTTTCATAAAAAATGTCTCAAACAAAACTTACGTATTTCCAAATCCGTGGGTCAGAATATGAATGTTCTATTTAAAAAAATGAACTTCCGGTGGAAATCGAATGTTGATATTTCAGCAGTCGATAGAACATACCCAATTCACATAAAACAGAGCCATGAGTTTTTCGAACAAACCAGTTTTGTCATTTAAAAGAGATGGACGGGTGATTTTTGACCCCGATATATTTTTTACAGGTGGGGAATAAAATTTAAGAAATTTTTATAAAATTTTCCATATATATAGATTAAGATTAACAAATTTGCTTAAATAAAACTTTCCCTAACACCCCCCTCAATAAAGGATAGAATAAGAAAAATAAAATTTTCAAAAGATCCTTTCTGCATTTTAGATCCGGGGTCTATAATTTTAAAAAAGTTGTAGACAATTCTTGATAACTTTATTTATGATATATAAACTTGAAAAAATTGTTTGATAAGTATTTCAATCGAAAGGATATGTCATAAAAAAACAAACAAAAAAATACATATATTTCAATTGGGAGGTTAATTAAAAAAAAAAAAATTATTATATATTTATTGTAGGTAACAAATTTTCTTTAAAAAAGGTTTCTTAAAAGTGCCTCCGAAGAAAATCGAATTTGGTTTTTTTGAGGTATCCTCCACGCCTTTAACGAATTTTGAAAAAGAAATAATATGATCAATACCCCATATATAAAAATATTTGAGCCAAATTTGAAGATAATATATCTGGTCAAACCTGAGATATAACGTCAAAAGCAGTGCGACGTAGGTGCGTGTATATGTACGCACATATATGTGTTTTTTAGTCTAGATTTCAAACTTTTTCGTCCATCGCCCACATTCAGAATCAAAAGTTTTCTAGCGCCCCAAAATTTTTAAACTTACAATCTGTTAAAAATAATAATTGCAATTGCTTTTTTTAAGATGCGCTCTTAAAAACAGCAATTACAATTGTTGTTTTTAATTTTTGTACTATTATAGTACATTTAATTTTAGTTTGAAATATCAGGAAAAAATAATTTTTCAATGTTTTTTTTAATCAGCCATCGTCTTTCTAGACCGCCTGACGCCCACAATTTTTCTGTGGCCTTCTACCGTTCTCCTCCTAAAGGCCTCCAGCGCCTACAAGTGGCATCTTCGCCCCTTTTGAGAACTAATGGTCTAGATGAACTAGTGGGCTCTAAAAAATAAAAATTTGCAAAAACCCCAACACCCCATTTTTACATTATCACCGTACTTCGTCTTTAATATAGCTATTCTAACTATATTCACTGGGAAAGTAAAAACTAAATCCCACCCGTATTAAGTCTAAATTTATAAGAATTTATCAGGTAAGTAATGACGTAATCTGCTTATTCCCAATTTCAGAATTATCGATCAACTGTAATGTTATTAATACTCTAAAAGACGTATTTGAAACTAAATTTCAAGCCAAAATTATAATTTCAAACAACAGTATAATACCGTAACAAACAGAACAGAAACTTACTGAGGTTAGAATTAGAAAGGTTAAAAGTCTTAAGGTTTCCGCTAAAAGTTTAAGGAAAAAGTTAAATTGTAAACATTTCCAAATAAGATTGCTAAATTAACATACGTTTTCATTTCAATCCTTTCTTAAATAAATTTCAATCAATATCGAAAATGTAAATAGAACTAACGGAGACCTTTTAACTATTACCGTCTTTTAAAGCACGATTCAAGAAGAACGGGAAAAGGTCGGCAACGATGTTGATTAATTTTTCCGGTATTATTATAGAAATTAAAGTTCAATTTTTCTCCATGTGATACATTTTAAAATTATTATTAATTGTTGAGACATTTCTTTTTTAAATTTATCTACTATTTTCTAAATCAATAAAAAAATAGTTTTAAAATATTTTAGAATGATTGTTACACAATTAAATAATTATATGTTTGTTAATTGCTATAATTCAAACGGCTGAGGGAGAAGTAACAAAGTTAGAAGTTGCCCTGAAACTTGCTTAACCATCCAGAAGAGTATAACCATCCGATATCAGGTTTACTAGTGAAGATTGAAATATTTTACCGTTGCCTTCTTTACTGAACCAAATATACGGTTATATATCAGCATGAAAAGCCAGGTGATATTAAAACCTAAAAAAATGACACCCTCAGCAAGCTCGCCAGAGGTATTTTCAAAAAAAAAAAATTACATTCAAAGACAGAAACTCAGACTGGTACCTCTACACCTCAACGTTTTTTTATTACATGTGTGGCATAACAAGCCGTAAGAAAGATTCTGACATGAAATGTAGCAAATTAATTTTCAATTTTTTATTATGAAACAGTACATGATAATATATGATTTCAAGTCATTAAAGGAAAACTAAAAAAACAAAATTCTCTCTTCTCTAAGTGGAGATAAACAAAAAGGAAATTCACACACACAGTACAAGAGCTATAGATTTACATACAATTTTTACATCCTTGTACAAACTAAAGGAAGTATTGCGATCTCAAAAAGTTTCGTTTTTCAGATTTTAACGGAAATATCCATTTTGACCATTCCTGAAACCATTTTTACTAGTTTCGGTATCATGTCTGTAGGTATGTGTGTCGCATAACTTAAAAAAGATTAGTCGTACGAAGTTGAAATTTTAGATTTCGGACTGTTTAACATTTAGTTGTGCACCTCTACAAAAAAATTTGGATTTTGGACTTTTTCTCAACTGCATAATAAGCCCTCATTGAGAGATTTTCAAGGGTATATCATAAGTGGTACTTATTTTCATTGGTTCCAGAGTTATAGGCAAATGGAGTTTTACTTAATGAAATATTTGGATCTAACAAGGGGAAGATACATCGGTTTGAATCAGACTTCATCTCTTGTTTTTTTTACTTTTTTTTTAATTTAAATATATTGATTTATTAATAAATTATTAACCTCTGATTGTAAAAAAAGTTTCACGAAAAATAATAATTCAATAACGATAAAAAAAAGCTTATGAAAAAATATCAGAAGTTATTAATGCAATAAAATTTTATGTACTTTTAAAAATGTGTAAATGTAATTTAATAGGTGTACAAGGAAGTCATGTGATGTCCACATCAGAATTTTTCATATAGTATATTTCTACATATCAAATAATAAACTTCGTATTTATATTTTTCATTTAAAATCTCAAAAATTTAAAACTAGAAATATATATATATATTTATTTTATATCATTAACATATTCATCATATTTCCAGTAAACGTTTCTCCAAATGCACTAGGATCGAAATACTAATCATGGGTCTCAAAGGGGAATTCTCTCTTGTTACCTTTTTATCAGAATGCAACTAACGTTTGAAGCATTAGTAACAGTTAAAAAGGAATTCGTTTGGGATAAAAAGGTTCATTGTTCAATTTTTATAGAAATTTAATTGCATTAATACCATGTGTAAATGAATCACTCATCACCATTACAATCATCACATTAAATTTGATGATAAAACGATCATCCTTTCCACCAATATTTGTAGAATTGCGCCATAGTTTTTCTTATACTATTAAATATAGGGATTTAAAAACTTAAAGAAATGAAAAAACCGATGTGGAATATGAATACAGAAAAATAGGGTACCCAAAGTAATTACACTATATCACCCAATCTTTATAATGATTGGGATGTATATAAATCACCAGGATTACAGAGGACAATAGTAAGAGAGTTACTTTCTCTGAGAGTAAGTAGATGAAGCTACTGGCGGAGATGCGAGTGGGTATAGCATGTGGACAACCTTCTAAAGAAGCATATGAAGAGATGCTGCGTAATTGGCAACATCGTTGGGATGTAGCCAACACGGGACGATGGACACATCGTTTGATACCTTTGATCCGACCATGGATAGAAAGGAAGTTCGGGGACATAAATTACTGGATAACGCAATTTTTTACAGGGCATGGGTCGTTCAGGTCCTATTTATGTGCGAGACTAAGGGTAGATAACAACAACTGTCCTTACTGTGGGGCTTATGATTCCCCTGAACATGTAGTATTTGAATGTAACCGTTGGACTGAAAGCAGGCAATCCTGTGTAAGACGTATAGGGCCATTATCTACGGAGAATGTGGTGGATAAAATGCTACTTAACGAGGATAACTTTAACGTGATCTCGTCGTTTATAACCGCAGTTATAAAGAAGAAAGATGAGGAAGCTCGTCAAGAAGAAACCGCTCGCTGATGACGGCTTGTATGTGGAATTTCCACCTACGAAATAAAAGAGCTAACCGGTGAACTGACCTGCCGTGCCGGACATACAGCCGGCGGGCGGGGAGGCGAGCTAGAGTAAAGGACACTCCTCTGGCGCGAGTCAAACTTGATTGTAGATCCGTTCCAGAGGAGTACATGGAAATATAAAAAAAAAAAAAAAAAAAAAAAAAGTAGATGAAGCTACTCTTTTTTTTTCTCTTTTTTAGCCTCCAGGTCTACCGTTAGGTATTGCTTCAGAGGATGAGATGAATGATTTGTAGCGTGTATGAAAATGCCATGCCTGACCGGGATTCGAATCCGGGACTTCCAGATCAAGCTACTTACAAAAATAAACCACACGATTTTTTTTCAAATGGAATGACCTTGTTTTGACCTCACCAATGAAAAGAGCGTAAAATTTTACATTGTAATCGTGGTCTCACATTTTTTTTTTTTTTTTTTGGTATTTTTTTCTAGTATTGGATTTAATTATGGTATAGAAATTATACCATATTTTTAGTAAACAGTCTGTTCTTTGATGAAAAATAGTGTATGCTGAACTTCAACCTCGTTTAAATATGGTTAACATGCAAATGTACAACAAATTATATTTGATAAAAAAAAAAAAAAAAATACAGCACAAAACCTATTTTCTTCTCATTATCCAAGTATGGAACACTAAATATTTTTAGGATTATTATGCCGTTTTTCAAAATTATTTATAGTTTTTGTCACATCTATTACAGGAAGATATTCCTGTAATATGCAAAAAAAAAAAAAATCCCTAATAAAAAAAGTAGGATTTTGGTAATTTTAAGTACAGTAATAAGTTGTCAAATATTGTGGATTTATAATGGTTCTTTTGGTTGGGTTTACGAGTATACAAACAGTAAACAGACGTAGGGGCTATAACTTCATGATCAATCATCACCAGAAGAATATGTCGAGAAATTTTCGTGCACAGAACATGTAACATTATAACACAATTTTGTTGCACTCTCTTAGTAATCACGAGTATTGTTAATGAATGCATTTTCCCCGCTATTTGTAGTTGGACTTTAACAGGTCTTGGTCTACTGATCTAAGTAACCCTTCGATTAAATAAATTAGAAAAATATCAAAATGTTAAAATAATAATTTTTTAAAACGTGTTTAACCACAGTAAAACATTTTATGGTACTGAATATGATTGATCAACATCATGAATATATATGAGTGATTCAGGAAGAAAAGGAAATAATTTGGGAACCGATTCTAGAACTTGAAATATGGAAAAAGCGTTCATTCATACTAACACACATCCGATTTATTAACATACGAAACATTTCGCCTGAATTTCAGTTTCCCCGGTGAAATGAGGTCATACTGAAATTTTTAAGGCGTTTTGTAGAGACAAAACGCCTTAAAAATTTCTAATCTTCATAAAAAAAACTGCTCCCTTCTCAACCCCTTAAAGACGGAGTTTTCCAAAATTCTTCCTCAGAAGGTACTTACGTTATAAAAACAATGAATCCTCCAAAACACCTATTTACGATAAGCGGTTTATGCGTTGATGAGTCAGTCAGAACACTGTTTTACTGTAATGTAAATTACACATTGTTATATGATGGTATCTTACATATATATAACCTCTGAGCTCATGTATAATTTTAATTCCCCAGTCGATTTTTTCGTAAAATACGCACAATACAAAAAATGACCTAAACAAGTGTTACTCAGACTGGAGGGGGGACACCTCATGGTGACCTTCCATTTGACCTTGAATGTTATTTCAGAGTTAACACGATTTTTTTCAAACGGAATGATCTATTTTTGACCACACAAATAAAAAGAGCGTAAAATTTTACAATGGAATCGTGGTCACACATATGACCTTGGAATTATCTGAAAGTCACATAGCTAACCATCAGAGACATACGGGTGATGGATTCTTTCACAGATATTTACCATCACTGATTTCTAAGTTGTGAGAAGACGATTGCTATCTGGTATTGTCATCGAAATTTATTAAATTATGTTAATCGGATACCATAATGTGATTAACTTCTAAACCATGAACTTCAAGCTGAAAAAGTAAAATATAATCATATAATGTCATGACTAAATTCAAGTAAGTCAACGTGACATTTTTCGCTCTTTGCAATAGTGCTATAGAAAAAGGTAATTCCATTTAAACAACCTCAATGACCTTGGAATATCTCCAAAAGGGACCCGAAGTTCATGGTCAAGGTCACCGTTGGATTTCCTTCTCTCTCCTATCCATATAATTTCTGGTAAAGTCATTTTTATGCTCTTTCTCATAGTTTGCTTGATAAATGACCTGGAATATGAATATTACGTTATATGACCATAAACGTGTTACCTGTATAACACTATCTCTGATGGTTAACCGTATGACTTTTAAAAAATTGTAAGATTATATGAGTGACCACATATTCCAATGTAAAATTTTCTGCTCTTTTCATCGGTGAGATCAAAGATAAGTTATTTCATTTGGTGTTAACCTTGAAATAATGGTCAATGTCAAATCCAAGCTTACCGTGAGATTTCTTCATCTAGTCTGAGTAACGTTTTTGAACAAAAAATCGATATAAAATTAAAATTGGTAAAAATTGGTATTCAGACATTCTTTAGAAAAAAAAAAATATGTATATATAATATTTTTCACCATTTTTCAAAAATCCAAACCGAATGGAGACAAATGGGGGCAATCTTATTCATGAAACTGTATGATGCCGAAGGTGTTACAGTGGTGAAAATTGGTATTTAAATTTTACTTTGAAAACAAAAAGCATATGTTTTGCCATTTTTGAAAAATCCAATTTGCGAATCAAATTGAAAAAAATTTGGTCCAAAGAAACCAAATTGGGGAAAATCCAATTTGGAGACCAAAGAGAGTGAACCAAAACTTTGTATGAAAATTCTAAATCTCAACAATATGAAATGAATAGTAATTGTTGTTTCAGAAATAACCATACAAGGAATCGTCAGGAAACGACTGTAACTTTGTCGCTCAACTTATTCTGTGAATATTTCTTATACTATAATTATATATTTTTAGTTCAAAAACCTTTTTCAGTTTCCCCTAAATATGTGTTTCGCCATGACAACCAACAAGTCCCAGAGGCAGACTCTAAATGTGGCGGAAACTGATCTACGGGAAAATTGCTTTTCTTAAGGACAGTTTGACTAGGACAATTCCAGTATGAGTTCACCTAACTCTCTGGTCATTTCCAAATTAAATAAAGCTAAAATCGCTAATGTAATTTATAAAGAAATGTTCAAATAAATTTGTTTAAATATTTTCTATTCTCATAAAAGAACAAACAGACAGCAAACTCTAAACATAACTTGTCAACAAAGGCAGCAATATACGAACATTCCCAAGATAAAACCAGCCACTAGAAACAATTTGAGAAGATAAAAATCCTCGCCAAAGTAAACAGATCAATTTTCCAACAGTTTCACAAAAAAAAGTTAATCTTTAAATTATGCTAGAATGTTTAAAAAAAATCCGTACTTACGTATTAGTCCGTCGACCAATAATTTGGAAACTTTTGGGTTACTGTTAATAAAACCCAATACAACCATTATATTACCATTTATATTTATTTATTTTAGAAATATAAATTAACCAAACTTAACCTAAGCTGCTTCGCTCGCTAACCTTGACTAATTAATACAGTAATGCATTGTGTATTTAAATAATAAATTCAGTTATTATTGCAATTATTTATTACTTAAATAATCAAAACATTACTGTTAATTAATCGAGGTTAGCGAGCGTTGGTTAATTTATATCTATAATTATAAGCAATAATGTTTATATTTTTATTATGTAAAATACGTTAATGATCCCGTAACTTTGAAGTATTTTCAAAGTTACGCCATCGTTATGTTTATGGTCGACAGGCTATTACGTTAAGTACCCAAAAATCTAATGTTTCTTTTAAAAATTTATTCTAGGTACAATCCAAAACAACGAGAGCGAAGCCGCTGTCAATTAGTATTTTATAAAAAATAATTTTTGCACTTACTGCTATATTTTTTATTATTTTATTTCCTCAGCGTTTATTACTTTTGTAAATTTCTCTGTTACATCAGAATGTATATAATAAGGAAATTTAAATAAAAAACAATCTCATTAAATAAATCTTAAATGGAAAAATTATGTTTAACAGTTTTTTCTAGAAGAAAAACAAGTTTTTTTTTTGTTTTTTTGTTAAAATCTGTTTATGCGTCAGCTTTATAAAGTCATTATATTTGACATATCTCTTAAATAAACAATGAAGTTAGAAAATTAAGTGTAAGTCTATTATATATATATATATATATATTTCTTGTGTGCGTGTGTAGGTCACTGAATTTCTCCTAAACGGCTGGACCGATTTTGATGAAATTTTTTGTGTGTGATTAAGTTGTTTCAAGAATGGTTTAGATTCACAATTTGATCAGATAGAAAATGTTTTTTTAATTTATTTATTTATTTATGTGTTGTTGTTGATCTTGGGATGGGTAAGGTTCACAATTAAATCCGGTAGGCAGCGCTACGATCGCGTTTTTAATTTTTAATTTTTTTTTTTTTTTGGGGATATCAGTTAGAACCGGTAGTTGGTGGGGTAATTGGATTCTAGGGAAATTTTTTTATTTTGTTGCTTTTTCGCATATCAGTTACTTGTGTCGTAGCTTAATGTTATTATTACATTAAAATTCATATTTTTAACGGTCTACTGTGTTTAGAGAGTAGTTTGAATTAAATCCGATAGGTAGTGCTGTTGTGACAATTGGATTTATTTACATTCTGACGTTTATAAAGTGAAAGGTTAAATTTTATCGATTTCGTTTTGAAATTTAAACATATTTAAAAAATTGTGAATGTCTCAAAAGGATTTAAAAAAAAAAACAAATATAATAATGAATATATACGTACACGTAGGGGTACAATTTATTAAATTTAACATACAATACGATAAACGCCCTTAATATTATATCGTGTGCACAGCCAGATAATAAAGGAATTAATTATAGGGGTAAACTTCAACTGATACCATATCAATTCACCTTTAATTAATTATAAACAACTGAGTTAGAGTTCACCGTTAAGGAACCTAATATTAAAGTGTAAAATTAATGGCGGGTAAAAGGAATACGGGAAAAGACAGAAGTGGGGTGACGTCAAACGATCAAGTATGATACTAATTAATAATTTTCTCCTTCCAAAATAATTAAGTAACCTACAGTATAAATTCTTTACACGTATAATTATTATTAAATCAATGAATACAAATATTACAATTCCAGGAAGTATTCATACCTAGTAAATTCATTCGCTATTCTCCATTTTTTAGATGTAGCTTCTTTATAAAAATTTTAATAATTATTTTAATGAAAATGCAGTCTTATGAGAAGTTAAAAACTACATTTAAAAAAGATTTTCATGTGTGATTATCATGATATTTGAACATGGATAATGCTGATATTGGAACAATATCAGCATGATTTAATTGATATAATCAGCAAGATATAATTGGAATAATTTTATACAAAAATGAGAAAAGTCTCTAACTTTATGTTCTAAACGCAGATAAATAATAGATGTTTTGAAATATTTTATTTAGTAATAAAGCCGTCACTGATAATTATGAAATGCCCTATATCTTTTGATATAGCTGAAATTTTATTTAATGTCAAATTATTAAACTAATTATATTAAATATTTAAGTTTGTTAAAAATAATTCAGATTTAAAATGGAAATCTTATAAACAAAAATAGAGAGAAGGAACTACTGATGTAAGGTAACAAATTTTTTAAAGGCAGTAATATCACCAATAATATTTACTTTTTTTACTTACTTATACAAAGTATAGTGTGATTGCGAAAAATTTCAGATTTCAACGGAAATATTCATTTTGACCATCCCTGAATTCATTTGGACTATATGTCAAGATATGTATGTATCTGAAAAACGTATGTATGCAACTCAAAAACGATTAGCCGTAGGATGTTGAAATTTTGGAGTTAGGATTGTTGTAACATCCAGTTGTGCAGCTTCCCTTTTGTTTGCAATAGACTGGACCAAAATTTTCAAAAAAAAGCACAAAATTCACTCAAATTGGATTTTGGACTTTTTCTTTACTGCAGTAATAAGCTATCATTGAGAGCTTTTCAACGATATATCATCATAAGTGATACTACTTATTCTCATTGGTTCCAGAGTTATAGCCAAATGAAATTTTAATTAATGAAATATTTGGATCTTACAACGAGAAGGCATATCGGTTCGAATTAGACTTTCCTTTTTTTACTTTGAATATATTGATTTATTAATTATTAACCTCAGATTGTAAAAAAAAAATGATAAATAATAATTCAATAACAATTAAAAAAAAAAAGATGTGAGAAAATATTAAATGTTATTAATGAAATAAAATTTTATGTACTTCTCATTTTAAAAAAATGTGTATATGTAATTTAATAGGCGTACAAGAAAGTGATTTGGTGTCCACATCAGATTTATTCATTTTTAACGAACAATAACTGTTCTAAATAGGTAATAAACATATAAAATATTTAAACAACACTTGTAGAGAACTTAATTCTGAAGAAAATAGTTCAAGATTAGTTGAATAAAACAAAGAAAGGTTACAAAAATTCGAATTTTATTTAGAAACAATACACTTCGCCGAAGTGCATTATACGTACCAGTTAATAATTATTGTTAAAAAATAAACCCGCCATTTTCAACACATTTCATGGCATGCTTCTGTACAGTTTTTGTTGCTTATTTTAGTCGTTCATTTTAAAAAAATGTGTACGTAATTTGATAGGGGTACAAGGAAGTCATGTTGAGTGCACATCAGATTTTCTGTACCGTTTTTCGAGGAATTTATGTTGACATTAATGAAAATTTATTTACGTACGTTCCTGTTGCAGAAACTTCTATAATTATTTTTGTGTTTCTCACACGAAATAATGAACATACGTTTCTATTAAAACGTCGAGTTTTACAAAACCTCGATATCTAAAATTTTGGCCTACCCCTATACTTTCCTTTTATAACTATGTTGCTGTAACAACAATAGAGCTAGCTACAACAGCCGGAAAAGTAACAACAATATGACTTCAAAAATTAATAGCGATTTTTTTTTTGTCTTCAGTCATTTGACTGGTTTGACCCTCTACATCCTACATCCCTAACAATTTGTTTTGCATATTCCAAACACAATTTTTCCCTTCTACCTATCCTTCCCAAAATTAAAGCGACTATTCCAGGATGCCTTAGTATGAGGCCTATAAGTCTGTCTCTTCTTTTAACTATATTTTTCCAAATGCTTCTTTCTTCATCTATTTGCCGCAATACCTCTTCATTTGTCACTTTATCCACCAGACTGATTTTTAACATTCTCCTATAGCACTACATTTCAAAAGCTTCTAATCTTTTCTTCTCAGATACTCCGATCGTCCAAGTTTCACTTCCATATAAAGCGACACACCAAACATATACTTTCAAAAATCTTTTCCTGACATTTAAATTAATTTTTGATGTAAACAAATTATATTTCTTACTGAAGGCTCGTTTCGCTTGTGCTATTCGGCATTTTATATCGCTCCTGCTTCGTCCATCTTTAGTAATTCTGCTTCCCAAATAACAAAATTCTTCTACCTCCATAATCTTTTCTCCTCCTATTTTCACATTCAGTGGTCCATCTTTGTTATTTCTACTACATTTCATTACTTTTGTTTTGGTCTTGTTTATTTTCATGCGATAGTTCTTGCGTAGGACTTCATCTGTGCCGTTCATTGTTTCTTCTAAATCCTTTTTACTCTCGGCTAGAATTACTATATCATCAGCAAATCGTAGCATCTTTATCTTTTCACCTTGTACTGTTACTCCGAATCTAAATTGTTCTTTAACATCATTAACTGCTAGTTCCATGTAAAGATTAAAAAGTAACGGAGATAAGGAACACCCTTGTCGGACTCCCTTTCTTATTACGGCTTCTTTCTTATGTTCTTCAATTGTTACTGTTGCTCTTTGGTTCCTGTACATGTTAGCAATTGTTCTTCTATCTCTGTATTTGAACCCTAATTTTTTTAAAATGCTGAACATTTTATTCCAGTCTACGTTATCGAATGCCTTTTCTAGGTCTATAAACGCCAAGTTGGTTTGTTTTTCTTTAATCTTCCTTCTACTATTAATCTGAGGCCTAAAATTGCTTCCCTTGTCCCTATACTTTTCCTGAAACCAAATTGGTTTTCTCCATACACTTCCTCCACTCTCCTCTCAATTCTTCTGTATAGAATTCTAGATTAAGATTTTTGATGCATGACTAGTTAAACTAATTGTTCTGTATTCTTCACATTTATCTGCCCCTGCTTTCTTTGGTATCATTACTATAACACTTTTTTTGAAGTCTGACGGAAATTCCCCTTTTTCATAAATATTACACACCAGTTTGTATAATCTATCAATCGCTTCCTCACCTGCACTGCGCAGTAATTCTACAGGTATTCCGTCTATTTCAGGAGCCTTTCTGCCATTTAAATCTTTTAATGCTCTCTTAAATTCAGATCTCAGTATTGTTTCTCCCATTTCGTCCTCCTCAACTTCCTCATCTTCCTCTATAACACCATTTTCTAATTCATTTCCTCCGTATAACTCTTCAATATATACCACCTATCTATCGACTTTACCTTTCGTATTATATATTGGTGTACCATCTTTGTTTAACACATTATTAGATTTTAATTTATGTACCCCAAAATTTTCCTTAACTTTCCTGTATGCTCCGTCTATTTTACCAATGTTCATTTCTCTGTCCACTTCTGAACACTTTTCTTTAATCCACTCTTCTTTCGCCAGTTTGCACTTCCTGTTTATAGCATTTCTTAATTGCCGATAGTTCCTTTTACTTTCTTCATCACTAGCATTCTTATATTTTCTACGTTTATCCATCAGCTGCAATATATCGTCTGAAACCCAAGATTTTCTACCAGTTCTCTTTATTCCGCCTAAGTTTGCTTCTGCTGATTTAAGAATTTCCTTTTTAACATTCTCCCATTCTTCTTCTACATTTTCTACCTTATCTTTTTTACTCAGACCTCTTGCGATGTCCTCCTCAAAAATCTTCTTTACCTCCTCTTCCTCAAGCTTCTCTAAATTCCACCGATTCATCCGACACCTTTTCTTCAGGTTTTTAAACCCCAATCTACATTTCATTATGACCAAATTATGGTCGCTATCAATGTCTGCTCCAGGGTAAGTTTTGCAGTCCACGAGTTGATTTCTAAATCTTTGCTTAACCATGATATAATCTATCTGATACCTTGCAGTATCGCCTGGCTTTTTCCAAGTGTATATTGTTCTATTATGATTTTTAAATTGGGTGTTGGCAATTACTAAATTATACCTCGTGAAAAACTCTAAAGTCGGTCCCCTCTTTCATTCCTTTTGCCCAGCCCGTATTCACCCACTATATTTCCTTCCTTGCCTTTTCCAATGCTTGCATTCCAATCTCCAACTATTATTAAATTTTCATCTCCTTTTACGTGTTTAATTGCTTCATCAATCTCTTCGTATACACATTCTACCTCATCATCATAATAGCGATAAGAAATATAATACTCAAATTCATTGTTCCATAAAGTGTTTTAAATTTTACATAATAATAGACCAGGTGTGCTTTTCGGAGGACCGTTTTAATTTCATTTTTAGTGGTTTATTTTTGATTTTCTTAAAGAATTCTTATATCCGTCATGCGAGTTCGGATTAAAACAAGTTAATAAATAAAGTTTTTATATGCGAAAGAAAGTTTCGGTTAGAGAGCCGAGTTAAAACCACGTGTTGCCGCGTTCCTCCGTTCGGTAATTTAGTTAACCAGTTTTTTAATATTACGTGAATAATAATTTCTAATTAACCAATGTTTAGTGTTGAGTGTACATTTTAATCTCATTCCCGAAAGTAGACTAGAACAGAAAGAGATAGGGTATCTTTTCAATAAAAGGTAATATATTTTTGAATTTTTTTCTTGATTTTTGGGTTAATAAATAGGACTTACAAGTAAATTGAAGAAAAGGACAAATTTGTTGTTGTTGCGATCAACACTTATTTTGTTGGTATGAGAATAGTAAACGTGGTGTTTAAGAGATTCAATCAAGGAATTGTCTGAGTGCATAGTCTAATTGAGGTTAGATATGGGAAAAGCTTTCGTGTGAAGCCTTCGGTATTAGAGGAAGACGCAGGGATCGCGCTTCCGCGAATCGGTTAATCTGATAATAGTTGAAGATTGTAAATTATAGTTGGTAGACGTAGTTGGAGAAAGCCATACGAAGGTGATTATAGTAAGTTGTGTAAATACACTGATGAAAATGTCTGTGGAGGGATTTGCAACGGTGGTATCCTGACAGCGACAAAACTGTAATATGTTAGCAGGTTACAAGGCGGATATCGGTGTCTTTCCCTATTGGGGTCAGGATACTCAGCCTAAGTACTTTTATCGGCGGGTAGAATTTTGATCAGTTTTTTAAACCGTTATGAGGCAGAACAAGACTTCCCACATCCTCATCGTCGGGTATTCTGCCTGGTAGCAGGTCTTTTACGGCACAGCTGCTCCATCCATTTCTCTCCCAAGTCTTCTTCTTCATTCCCTTATAGTTTCCAATCTTCACCTCATTTATTAACTTCATTCTTCTTCGTTATTTCTCCTTCTACTCACTGCCCTTTCTAATGCAGTTACCAAGATCGTATATCAAAGCTTAATTTATATTTAAATCTGAGTACAATAGTGTTTATTGGAGTAATTGTAATCCACATTTAATGATGTAAAAAGATTTAAATGTTCCTGGAATAAATATATGGGTAAGGAATTTGGAGTGGTGAAATTATAGGTGCTTACAGGTAACTGGAGAATGATATTTTAATATATTACGTGAAACCGTTTTATTTGAAAATGAAAATAACTTTATATGAAAAGCGTAATATCATTTAGCAATAGAATAGAACTTCTTTTATTTAAATTATAAATAAATAGAAATCTTTTTAACAATAAGTTACTGAGAAATGGATTGAAAAACGAGGCACGGCTGACAGGCCACTATAGCGATGTAACCTTTCCAAGTGGAAAGGGTATACTAAATATTAAGGTTGCTATAAAACAAGATTTGTATATTGTAACTATCAATATTATATCTACTACAATTTAATACGAGGGTAACTAAATTATTATCCACAATTTAGTTATATTTTTGTTTATGTTGGTAGTACTGTCGTGTTGCGTACATGACGCATGCGTAGTTTAATTGTTGTTATGTCTGTGCAGGTTTGATACTGCTAGGTTAGTTCCATTATCGTTGCCCTGCTGTTAACCACGACTGCTGCGCTTTCTGTTTGCATCAAAGAAGAGCAACGTTCAGTGATCCGTTTTTTGCGTTGTATCAGGGGCCGAAATTCATCGAAGACTTTCGGTACAATACGGGAACAGTGTGTTGCCGCAACGTAGTGTCTACAAATGGAATGAAAAATTAAAAAACGGTTGCACAAGTGTTACGCACGACGAAGGAGCCGGACGACCGCTTACCGCCACAAATGAGAAAAATATTGAGCGTGCACGGGACATGGTTTTCTTACACAGACGAGTATCTATCGGTGAAGTGGCACATCGTCTGCAAATTAGTCACTGCTCTTCCTACGAAATCGTCCACAACAGACATGGGTTTCATAAATCTGTGCAAAATGGGTCCCAAAACAACTCACACAGTTGCAAAAACAAACGCGCTTGGACATCTGCCAAAAACATTTGGATCGCTACGGTAACGAACGGGACATATTCTTAGACAGAATCATCACTGGTGGCGAAACATGGATCCATCATTACGAGCAGAAGTGTAAACGGCAGAGTATGGAATGGAAACATCCAAATTCGCCCTGCAAAAACGTTCAAGACCCATCCGTCCGCAGGAAAACTGATGCTTATGGTTTCTTGGGACTCACAAGGCCCAGTACTGGAAAATTATGAGGAAAGGGGCATGACAATAAACAATATACAGCTGTCCACACTGCTGAAACGCTCTAGAAACTCAACTTTGAAGTACCGGCTCGTCCTCCGTTTAGTCCTGATCTTGCCCCTTCTGACTACCACTTGTTTCGTCTACTCAAAGAGGAATTAAGGGATCATCGATTTAGCTCGGACGAAACACTGAAAGAAGCGGTGTATTTCTGGCTCACAGCTCAACCGAAAACCTTCTTTTATGAGTGCATCAAGAAGCTTGTGCAACCAATGATGGAGCAATTGCGTTAAAATGCAAGGGGATTATGTTGAAAAATGACGTAAAATGTAAGTTTCCTATTTCTATTGCAATAAAATTTATAACTACATCGCGGATAATAACTGACTTACCGAAAGAAAATGAATTTTGCTTTGCTGAAGTTAAACCCGTTGCCAGTAAGAAAAGATGTGTATAAAATGAAATGTAAAACATTTTGAACATTCGTAAGCAGATATTACCTTTTTTCTTTTCCTGTTTAGCCTCCGGTAACTACCGTTCAGATAATACTTCAGAGGATGAATGAGGATGATATGTATGAGTGTACATTCTCAGTTCGACCATTCCTGAGATGTGTGGTTAATTGAAACCCAACCACCAAAGAAACACCGGTATCCACGATCTAGTATTCAAATCCGTGTAAAAATAGCTGGCTTTACCAAGACTTGAACGCTGGAACTCTCGACTTCCAAATCAGCTGATTTGGGAAGACGCGTTCACCACTAGACCAACTCGGTGGGTTGATCTAGTGGTGAACGATATTAGCAGATATTACCTACCAGATTATTAACCTACGTAAGTATAGTTTTTACATATTAAAACTTTTTAAAATGTAACTTCTGTAAACTAACTTATCGAACAGACTGTTTATAGAAATGGATGATTGGGTACAATATTTTCAATAACCTACGTATAAATTCTAAGAAATTTTTTAACATATTTTGTTTGTTTCTGTTTATTTTTATCATAGAGAAATTTTTCATACAGCAAATAAAATTTTGGATAAATTTTAAGTCGTAGCATATATATTTATGTACATACAGAACATATTATTAAAAGTTGTGCCATTAAAAGGCATATAATATAAATATTATCTTAATAGTATCGGTCAAGGATATCTTCCCATTCTATCTATCGCCGTTGTTTATTTTTATCTTCATCACACACACACACACACACACACACACACAAACAACATTAATTTTCATATATCCGCTTAAGTTAATTTCATTGTCATAATATAATATAAAACTGATTAATAATATGTGTATGCACCGACTCTTACACACTGATAAATTAAATTTCACCTTAAAAATCATGTATTGTTGTTTGGGCGTTACCAGTTTAAAAAAAGATATTTTATTGTTTACATAAAGGGCGGTTATATATTTATTTAAAATATAATAGTATTTTATAATGTAGCACCGTGCATATTTAATTATTATTTGACAGAATATATATATATTTTTATACACTTACGATATTTATCATAAGTATCAACATGTTAAAAAGTTAATTCTATATTCCAGAATAATACAATAAATACCAAATTATAAAAATTATGACAGACAACAACAAGGTCATAAAATTTAAATTTTATCATTTATATTTAAAAGGACTAGATTAGGAAGCCAGGATTTATCTGATTCACACGTTAATAATTTAGGAATTTTTTTAGTCACCAGACTTGAAACAAGAATGTAGATTACCCGTACATAAACGTCTCATTACCCGACCAAAAACACAAGCAAATCTTATATAAAGAATTAATTTGCTTAAAAGATTCTAGTAATTATGCGTCTTAATCAAACTAAGAAAATACTCGTATAAATTAGGAGGAAAGAATCTCCAAGATCATGACTAGAAGCATTAAAATTTACTAGATATTATAAAATAAACAAATACTTACGATAATAACAATAAAATCGCATACAAATATATAGTATATTTACAGACCAAAAAAAAAAACCAAATGTAATATTTAAAATTATAATTCCTTTATTAGTCCATTAAACAGGGTGTTCAAAAAGTGACGCGACCTTATGGAAGAATGTTTCCTTCTTTTGCTGCAGGTTTAGTTGAAAAAAATAGAGGAAAAAATTGGTTACACAATGCAGAAAATATTCACTGCCATCCAATACATGTGCCAGTTATGCCCAGATCCAGAATGCCTTTACAGAATATTATGGTGTGGATGCACCAAATAAGTACTCCATCAAGCGGCTGAGTTCCAAGAGACAGGGAATGAGCCAAAAGTGGTCGAACACCAGAAAAGTTGATCGATATGCAAATTGCATATTCTGCTAGTCCCAAGAAGTCTGTGCGACGCCTAACAAGCCAGTCTGGTCTCTCTGTTGGTAGTATCCGCACGGGATAGCGCAATTTTGCATCCGTACAGAATTCGTGTTGTTCACGACTTATTACTTGCAGACAACTCCTATTTGGGGTTTGGTCAAGGAGATTCAACTGTGGCCCAAAAACTTTTACTAAGAATTTTGATTATTTTTCTCATTTATACTTTTAATACTGCATTACTTTTTAAGGTGAAAAATCTTATGTAGACATTACATGACTTCCTTGTACGCCTATTAAATTACACATACGCATTATTCAAAATGCATATAAAATTTTATTTCATCAATAACTTCTGATATTTTTTTCATTTTTTTATTGTTATTATTGAAAATATTATTTATCGTAAAAATGTTTTTACAATCAGAGGTTAATAATTATTAATATATCAAAATATTTAAATTAAAAAAAAAAAAGTTAAATAAAGGAGATGAAATCTGATTCGAACCGATGGCCTTCCCTTTCCAAATATTTCAAAAATTCAAAAAAATTCAAAATTCAAAAAATTTCAAAATTTTCAAAAATCCAAATATTTCATTAATTCAAATCTCATTTGGCTATAATTCTGGAACCAATGAAAATAAGTACTGCTTATGATACAGAGTTATCATAAAAGAATGGTATGGTTTCAGTAATTCATAGGAAGATTGTAGGGAAATTTCTAGATGTTATATCGGTATCCCTGAAAGCCTCCAACCCAAACGTTTGTTTATCAGCAGTTGTAACCACAACGTCAGTTCTTGTATTGTTGTTGCGGTGAATTTAGCGAGTTACTATGTTCTCGGATAAAGACAAAGCAAAGTGTGCTTTATTGATGGCCGAATTAAAATCCGTAATTTTAGTTCAACGTGCGTTTCGACGTGAATTCGGAAGAGATCCACCACACAAAAATAACATAACACGTCGGTTCAAACGATTCGAAGAAACCGGATCGGTTAAGAAACAGAAATCGACCGGCAGACCAAGTGTACCAGATGAAACGATTGAACTAATTAGACAATCGGCAATTAGAAGTCCTGGGAAGTCCATCCCCCGTCGAAACGTCGAATTAGGTATTCCAAAATCAACAGTTCACAAAGTTTTACATAAAAAACTGAAATTACACGCTTATAAAATCCAGATACTGCAGGAATTGAAACCCGATGATGGTGTAAAATGTTACAATTTTGCTGTTGAAATGTCGGACGGAATAAGTGAAAACGAATAATTTTTAGACGATATTTTTTGGTTACTGGCATCTCTCCCGCCACCACCCCATTCGGTCGCCCTAGAGCATAGACCAAATGTTCCGTGCCAAAAAACGGCTACTGTGCCTCAAAACAGATTTGCGACCTCGTTATTCCTAATGCTCCTAGTGAGCTCCTATCTTGCGTGAGCGGTTAAGCTGGGTGCCGTAGAGCACCCGCTTGTGTCCCTACCGCTCACTTGTCAAATTAAAACTATATCGGGAAGGCGCACCCCTTGTTACAAATTAAAACTAAAAAAGTTACAAGTTAAAAAGACGGCAATTTAAGCGGCCACGCCTCGGTCGCTGTCAGCCAGCTAGTGCCTCTCCACCATTTAAAGCGCTTGGAGCTTTTACTGGCTGGTGGCCAGCCGTTATTTCGGATGAGGACTTCCCACAGCTCCGCTAAAGGAATCAATAAATCCCATTTAAATTTAAAATCTAACGATGACGGTTGAACATCGCAACCTCATCGAGGAACCCCCACACGGTCCGACAATGCGGCTCTCGCCACATCGACTCGCCGTTTATGAGCGGCCAGTTTTCCCCCTGACCTCTAAGTTCCAGGGTGGCCCGGTCTCTGGCCCCCCCAAGAGCAGGGCAGTCGAACATAAGATGTTCGTTCGACTGGACCTCCCCGCAGACACACAACTCATCAGCCGCTAGGCGAAACCTAAACAGATATTGCATCAAATTCACATGGTTGGTGAGCACGTGGGCACCCGACGCCCTTAAAAATGAATTCGAGGCATACCATCCCCCAGATCCTGTATAAATCTATACAGGGATCTTCCCTCATTCGTGGTGTGCCATTCATGCTGCCATGCATCCATCCCGAGGCTCCATAGCCTCTTCCGCAGGCGGGAAATGGGCAACTGAACGAAATTTGGACCCGGTGAATTGTGATAGTCGTTTCGCTCCGGTTCTAGCCCGGCTCGAAACCGCATCCCAAATACCTCGGTTTCCCGACCTCTTCGCAACTTCCACATGGCTGCTCGAACTTTCATCACTAAATCGATTGGGAGAGCCTTTCCCAATACGGTGGTAGCCTCGTAGGAGGTTGTTTTAAAAACACCAGTGCATACTATTAAGGCTCTGCGCTGGGCACTCCTTAAATTTTGAAGCAGTGCTCTATTTCTATCCACCCTATGCGCCCAGACTGGCGCCGCGTATGCGATCATACTCTCGAAGACACCTCGGTACACCAAGTACATTTGGCGACCCGACAGCCCGTAGTCTTTCCGAGTAATCCTTCTAAGTTTGTGCAACACAGAGACAGCGTCCGCCGCAACTTGCTTAATGTGGTTGCTAAAAAGCAACTTATCATCAAACAAAACACTTAGGTACTTATGAACCCTTACTCGGCTGATTACACAGCCTTTATATTTAATGTGGGGGTTTCGACTGCTTTATAATTTGTCTGCACCCTTCAGAAGCATAAACTTCTTCTTGGGCACAGAAATCTTTAAATTTTGCACGTCCATCCAGCCTTCGGCGGTTGACAAAGCCGCCTGCGCTCTACTTTCTAGCTGCGGTCGTGAATTACCACGAACTAAAAGGAGACAGTTATCGGCGAAAGCCTGGGCCGTGACCCCTTCTGGGAATGTCAACCCCACAAATCCATCAAACACCAGGTTCCACAGCAGGGGACCGAGAACGGAACCCTGCGGGCTTCCCCTGGTGACGGATTTTTCCACAACTAGGTGCGCATCTATAAACAGTGCCGTACGGTTAGACAAATAGTCTCTTACCACGGCCTGCAGGGCTCTGGGAACATTGCGGCGTTCCAAAGCATAGAGGACAGAACTCCAACACAAGGAAGGAAATGCTGCCTCTATATCAATAAAAATAGCCTAAACCGCTTAAAAAACACGATTAATGAAGCACTGACACCGTTAACGAAGAAATGTTAACTAATGTTTGGAGAGAAGTTGAGTATCGTTTGGACATTTGTCGAGCGACTAAGGGCGCACATATTGAAATTTATTAATTATGTAAAAAAAATGTTTGAGACGACAAATTTGAAAAATAAAAAAACATAAACTGTAAGTAATTCAGTTTTAATTTATACCATGTTCATAACCGCACCATTCTTTTATGATAACCTGTATATCGTTGAAAAGTTTTCAATAAGCCCTTATTACTGCAGTTAAGAAAAAGGCAAAAATCCATTTTTGTTTTGAATTTTGGGCTTTTTTTGGATACTTTTGGTTTAGTCGATTGCAATAAAAAGGGGAGGTGCACAACTAGATTTTACAACAGTCCTAAATACAAAATGTCAACAACCTACGGCTAATCGTTTTTTAGTTATACGATACGTACGAACGTACAGCAGTCACGCCGAAACTAATCAAAATAGAATTAGGGATGCTCAAAATGGATATTTCCGTTGAAAACTGAAAACCGAAATTTTTCGCGATCACAATACTTCCTTACTTCGTACAAGGAAGTAAAAACGTAATTTAAAAAAACATTTTCAAATCGGATCCAAATGTTTATGTTGAAAATTTTGATATTTTTCGGACTGTAATATTAGATATTTCAGTCATTAATGTTTAAAAACCCTTAAGAATATTTAAAATAAAAATCTATCAACAGAGAAGCCAGGAAAGTAATGTAAACTATAATAAAAAAATATATTTTTAGTTCAACTTATATAATTTCGTAAGTTCTGACAAAGCAGGGATTACTGTAAAAACGCCTTCCGTGAAGAAAAGAGAAATTATTAAATAATAATGAGATGATAATTAATTTTTTTTAATAATGTGATATATTTATAAGTGAGTAATAAGAATAAAATTTGATTATGATTAGCTTCGTAATAACGAAACCAGTTAATCAAACTTCAAACTTATTTGGAAAGATGATAATAATGTATGACTTGTGTAATAAAACGTCAGTTGCTTGTTATACAAGTATTTAAGATAATTCAAAACAATATTATATAACTAGATAACCTATTTTAACTAATAGGTTTTTCGTAATTATTTTATTATACATTATTCAATATAAATAATTAATATCTATTTACACATACTCATACCCATTTTTGCTATTGAATATATTAAGTTATATAAAATCTACTTATAAATAAATATTTGTAGAATAACAGGATTTCGTTATATGAGCAGTACTATTTAAATACTGAATAAAATTAGTATTAGTGTTTATTACTGTTATAGGCATCAGTTTTATTATTTTTACTGATGTCAACATTACTTTAAATATTCAACGCAAAACTACGGATCATCTATCTGTTTACGATCTATAAATTTCGTTGAATATTAAAGTAAAATGCTTGTACCTCCGTAACGTAGTATATCTTTTCATCTGGAAGAATGCGGGTTCAAATCCTGATCGAGCATATTCTTTCACACACTACAAAATTACCATTTCATACTACCACGCAAAAGCTTTCAGCCTATGAAGTCGATCTATAAGGATTAAGGTCGATTTATCATTAAAAAAATAAAAATCAGTAGTACAATTTTTGAGTAAAATACACACACACACACACACACACATATATATATATATATATATATAAACTATACAAAAGTAAAAAACAACTAACATCTTCTACCATATAAATACGTCAAAAATTTTATCTTTTGACAATTCCAAAATGGTGGCCATTAAAATGTTTTAGTCATTAATAATAGTTCCGTAAATATTAATCTTATTGAATTATATTTTTATGAAATTTTAAGTTTTTTATTATAAATCAAATGACATATCTTAGTGGGATTAAGCCACTTAATAATAAAAAGAAGGAACAGATTCTCAATTCGTGTGTATTTTTTTTTTTTTTGTTGTAATACCCAAAAAAAATTGAACAATGAAACTGTAAACCGCACGGTGACAGTCTCGCAGATATCATTTTCTTCCTCTCAAAAAACAAAACTTTCTTTTCATCTGCGGGTGAGGCGGGAGGTCGCTCAGTTTCGCGGGAGAGCAGTATCCTTGGAGATTACTGAGGCCGAGGTCCCTCCAGCTATTTGTAATTTAAGTAGGAGTAAGATCCCAGGGTTTGATGAAATAACGGCGAAGCTTCATGTTCACTCGGTTGAGGTGAATGTGAGAGTTGTCACACGTATATTTAATAAATTGTTGTTTGGAGGATACTTCCTTGTATGTTGGAAAAGGCAATTGTGATATTGTTGTTTAAAGGTGGCGACAAGGATATCGCTGTTAGTTCGATAGAACTAACAGATATTACTTCACAGTTCACAGATATTACTGTGAGTGAATTGCAGGTTATATAAAGATACTTCAGTCATCGGGATGCGCTGCTCTGAGAGGGCAGCCATGAGGTAGGCAAGACGTTGTCCAAGGGTTGTCACCAGGGCATTGTGTTGGGTCCTTTGATGTGGGTGGTGGAGTCTGTTTCTCTTCTGTGGGTGAGGTTGCCCAGCGGGTGCCGCATCGTGGCTTATGCTGACGATGGAATCTTACTGGTCGAAAGATGCTCGCGGAGGGATGTTGAGTTCCAAGCCACTCAGGCTTGCATGATATTGAGCTATGTCTGGAGAAGACAACGATGATGCTCGTGAAAGGCCGTTTGGCAGTGAGTCGGCGGGTCCGTGTTTCGATGACAGGCCAGCAAATAAAATATCTTCAGGTTCAGAATTACTTCGGGGTGTTTTGAACCAAAAAGTAAATGCTCCAACCTCAAACGATTTATATTTTGATGTGAGACCGCTAAGAAGAGTGTACTATAAGTACTTTTTGACTAGCTATGAAAAATATTTCATGGTAACTATATTTTCTATGGTTATTAAAGCCTAGTTTTTAGTCAATTTATTTTTGCATTACGCTTTAAAATTATCTTACACCCTACCCTTTTTATTGAAATATTTTGATTAACTTCCTGTTAAGGACTAAACGGGTATTTGAATTGTAGTGGTCTCATACTGAAAAATAAATTGTTTTGAGGTAGAAACATTTGCTAGATTTAATTTTTATTCGAATAACTGTCGAAATATTTTTTAAGAATTCCTATATTTTGTTAACACCGTATATACAAAACAGTCATATTTTATCAAATGGTTAATCGGAAAGAAATACCAATATTAAAATTATTATAAAACGAAAATGTATTTCCAATTTAAAATACATGGGAGAATAGAAAAATTTAACAACATAATTCAAATTTAGAGATTGTTGTCGACAAATATTTCACAATTTTAACCCTTGAAAATAATATTTAAAAAAAATTATATATGTCTAAAGACGTAACGTTCATATTTTTATATATACCAAATAAATAAAAAGATATAAAAATGATGATAGCGAAAGTAGTAGTGAGTAAATATACGATTAAATGACAAAAGATAATTTCATCCGTATAAAATAACAAGAAATTTTTTATTTTATATAAAAGTTAAACGTCAGGAAAAGATTTTTGAAACTATATGTTTGGAGCGTAGCTTTATATGGAAGTGAATGGACGATCGGAGTACCTGAGAAGAAAAGATTAGAAGCTTTTGAAATGCGGTGCTACAGGAGAATGTTAAAAATCAGATGGGTGGATAAAGTGACAAATGAAGAGTGTTGCGGCAAACAGATGAAGAAAGAAGCATTTGGAAAAATATAGTTAAAAGAAGAGACAGACTATAGGCCACATATTAAGGCATCCTGGAATAGTCGCTTTAATATTGGAGGGACAGGTTGAAGGAAAAAAATTGTGCAGGCAGGCAAAGTTTGGAATATGTGAAACAAATTGTTAGGAATGTCAGATGTAGGGGGTATCCCGAAATGAAATGACTATCACTACATAGGGAATCTTGGAGAGCTGCATCAAACCAGTCAAATCACTGAAGACAGTAAAGAAAAATACAACTTATTAGTTTAAATTTTTCATAACTATATTCGATTATAAAACAGACAATTACAATAAACTGAAATTTTAAATCGAAAAAAGAAAACAATCTAAATTTAACTTCGTAAATGTTCATCGCTTTATACTTGTTAAATATTATTAAAAAAAAAATCGTATTCAAACTACAACATGAAGATGATTCTCCCAATGAAGCAAATAAAGAAAACAATTTCCCTAGATTTAACAGTGGCACTGTTGTAAATTACGGTGATCTGTCAAAACATTTAAATCTAAAAAATACATTCCATCTTGATGTTTTTGAATTTATTTAAGTTTTTATAGATTAACAATATTCATCGCATTTAGATAAATTAAATAAAATTACAAAAAAGTATGAACGTCTTGAATGTAAGAAGGAATGTACAATTTTTAGGTAAAATTAAGAAAGCAAAACGAATAAAGAAAGAACACAAAAAACAAACAGAATGACAGTTACAAATATCTGCAAGGTTTTTGACAGTCTATAAAATATCTTTTAAACAATGAACCAACTTCAAGAAACATAAGCAGCAATTCAGCTACACGCAATAAAATACACTCAACTAGTAATATTAAATAAAGAGTAGGCCAAGATAAACCGAACCGGAAATGGGAAAGTAGAAACTGAAAAACGTTAGTGTATTCGACGGCAAGCAATAACATTTCTAATGCCACGCAGATTGAATTTGAAAGGCGAGAGGGGAAAAGAGAAGAAAGTAGAGGAACACGCTGTAGCTATGAAGGAAACGTTTTTGAGATAAAACCAATCACCAGTGCCACACAAACCAATACGCCGTTGACGAAGATGCCAGAATATTAATCGTCAAGGAATATTACCCATAGGACAAATCGATCAAAGGAGTGAAAAGAAAATTCAGTGCAGAGTTCAACAATGATCCACCCCCAAGTAATCCATATATAAGCTCATGAAGAAGTTTCAGCGAGCTGGATCTGTGCTTGATGAGGATCATCCGTACCCACCTTTGAAAAGGACCGAGGCACAACAATCTAGCGCATCCTAAAGGACCTGAACCTGAAGCCATACAAGATCATGGCCTATATAAGAGATAAAACCTACAGACTAATAAGCTTGTACGATATTGCAGGAAATCGAAAGTGGTTTATTCGATCCTAACCTTTACTTCATGACGGACAAGGCATGGTTCCACCTCAGTGGCTATGTTAATTCGCAAAATTCGCGATATTGATCTGTCGAAAATCAAAAAAAATATTCGAGCTACGACTGTAGATGTACAGATTTGAGTGTGGAACACTAACCCACCGGGTTGGTTTAGTGGTGAACTCGACAACGCAAATTACCTGATTTCAAAGTCGAGAGTTTTAAGGTTCAAATCCTATAGTAAACGCAGTTAGTTACTTTTGTACGGATTTGAATACTAGAACGTGGATGTAGTCTTCAAGTTCATGTTTGCATCTTACGAAAATAACATTACGGTCTTATCGACGTACAATTTTATTTCTTAACGACCGACTATTATGAACGAACAAATTTAATTTAACTACAATTATATACGTTTGAATTTTAATTACATCTTTTGGGAAATCCCTGATGATGGAGTAATGGCTCTGAAACTTGGATATATACTTTTAAATTGTTAATATGTGGAACTTTATTCAATTGTATTAATACCAACGGTGACAAATGCTTAGTAAATTAAATCAAGGATTTTGAAAATATTGTAACTTTATGACTTGTGTCTATGACATGGTTAGCAAATGCTGGCTCTATGCTACCATAAAGAGATTTTATATGATATTTATATCTTTGTTTAAAAATTCGTCCTGTTTGATCGAATTGCACAATTTGATCGCTTCTGTTTATATATACCGGCAGGGTCATTGTATTTATTTGGTAATTGTGTTGTATGTGTAATTTGTTTTGTTTGGTTGGTTATTCTGAACGATATATATTATATTCAATTTATTTTCTTAATTTGTTTTGCTTTTTGCTCTACGTTTTATATATATTTTGTGTAGGATTTATCAATGAGTGAAAGCACTCTGTTGATTAGTTTCGAAGATATCTTTCTTACTCGAAATGAATTTTTAATTTGATAATACATTAATTACAAATTAAAAAATTGTTGATGTAGATATTTGATATCCCATAAACAAAAAAAAAAATTATTAAATAAAACTGAAACGAATAAAAAAGTATTTCAATGAATGATATAGTAAATATTTATCTACCAATTTTGAATAAATCTACCATGAAATTATTAAAAAATCCGTTCTAAAGAAGCAGATATCTCTACTGAAGTAAAAACGAATATCAGATAATTTTTTATAAATATATAAAGCAGGATAAGAGTAAAAGAACTGCCTGTAAATGATGAAGAAGGTGAAAATACACTAAGCCTTCAGTGTCATGATAAATACGTAAAAAATAAAAAATGAGTAATAATAAATAAAAAAAGAAAACATTCAATACTCATATAAATTTCTACCATTTTCAATCATTAGAAATTAAAATTAGTGTTCACTAACCGAATTTATTTAGTAAGGAAGGTAATAAAACAAAAGAAAATTATATAACAACGTGTATGAAACCATTCATCAAAATATGAGTTTTTTTTTTAACTAGAATATTCCATATTTTTTTTTAATATAATAAAACGTGCCCTATTAGAAGTTTGAATAATCCATAGTCAATAAAAAAATAAATAATTTATATTAGTTAGATAAGCTGTGTTTATAGCGTATAACAAATAGAGCGATGCACGAATAACATCTTGGGTCAAAATACTACGACTGCAAATACAAATATATGTTTAATCTGATATCCTGTTCAGGTAATAATTCACTTACTCATAAATACAGAAATGAGAATAATACAAATAAAAAAGCGTTACCGATGAATTTTGTACATATTACCATGTAATTTGATTTTTCAATGAACCACGAATAAATAAATAATTGAATACGTTTAGAATAGAAAATCGATTATTTATTCATTGTTTACGACCGTTCAATTTTTCTTATTTTTAATAAACTGTATTTTATATAATCACTTTAATAAAACTAAAATACTTATCTTGTATCTAATAAATACATTTTGTAAAAATAAAAATACATGAAGAGTGCATTAAAATATTGATACCTTAGATTTCCTAATCCGGCTTAACTTGAAACAAATATGTCTTCATAGCGTATGCCAACTCTTAAATAACTTTTCAACCGTTAGATATAGCAAAATGAAGTTATGCAAATGCTACTAACTCAAAAACAATCCTTTTCGGAATGAAACACCACATCTCCAACTACCCATGAAGAAGGTAACAAACAAATTTTTAAAGAAAAGAATAAGGTTGTTATAAAACAAAAAAATTTGACGTAAAAACAATCGGGCTATGTCAATTGTAACCAAAATGGCTGCGATTTAATGTATTTTTAGATACCATTTACAAGCTAAACAAAAAAATAAAAAATTCCTTTCGGCACGCCGGAAGGCGGAGGTAGATTTCACCTGTGCTAAATAGGGGATAAAAAAGATTTCCACCATAAAATTAAGAAAAACTTCAAATTTAATCAATGGTTGCATGTGTAAAAAAAGTTTCACATGTTTAGCATACGACAAACCCCAATCTTCTTACAATTCCAGCAAGATTTTGGTTATCCCTTACCGTTTAGAGTTGGTCATATCAAAAATTGTTTCAGGGAAACGTTTTAGGTAATGTTTAGAGGACTAACGACCACCTTAAACCGATTCAATACTGTGCCTATTAAGGGTATGATTTTTTATCATCGAAACCCAATTTTTTCCACCCCCTGGGCCAATGGTAGGGATATCAAAAAACTTTAATTAATAAGGTTTTAGGCCCTTATCCAACAAATGTTCTTTCTATTTGGGGACGAATTAGTAATTTCCTTGCACTATCAATAAAGCATGTTATAAACCCACCGGAATGGTCTAGTGGTGAACTCGTCATTGCAAATCAGCTAATTTCGAAGACGAGAATTCAAATTCTAGTAAAGGCAGTTACTTTTACACGGATTTAAATAGTAGATTGTGGATGCCGGTGTTCTTTGATGGTTGGGTTTCAATTAACGACAAATCTCAGAAACGGTCCAGCTGAGACTGTACAAAACTACACTTCATTAACATTCATACATATCATTCTCTGAAGGAATACTTTACGGTGGTTCTGGAGGCTAAACAGAAAAAAATAAAGTATTTTATAAAATAATAATGAACTACTCAGTCACAAAAGATTAAGTGAAAATTAATATTGGTAGAAATTTGGTGTAACTGATAATTTTGGGGAAAAGGAGAAAGCTTTTGAAAAAATTATTTATGCTAATATTACTTATATTGTAAAAGGAATTAACAACTAAAAATCACTTTTTGAACTACTTTATCAAGATATAACACCTGTAGCTCTGTCCCCTACAGTGAAGAAAGTTTCCCAGCTTTTGTCTCACAACCACCCATCCTCCTTCCTAAATCTTGCAATTATATCACCACCAACACATGCGACTTCAAGGGGAGCGTATTACATCCTCCAAAATATAGGGCCCGGAAAGGCGTATTCCTGCTAGGCCAGAAGGCTCTAACACCGAAAGGACTTGAGGCGGACGGACTGGAGGAGTTTTCACGCCGTGAGAACGAAGCTCGTATGCGGCTAGCCTCCCAAGTTCAGCCCCGGTTAAATAATTCTACCCGGTCTGTAAATAATTTCGTTCATAAATAAAACAAAATAAATACAACCGTCATTAAATAAATAATTACTCGCCCGAAAAAAGAAAAATACAGCAGCAAGAGATTTTTGTCCAGGTGCTGCTATTAGAAGGGAAATGCATAAAACTTCCTCAATCCTTGTGTTCCGTACTTCTGTACCATTCCACCCCTTACACAGGTATTTTAAAGTTTAATGACATTAATTCCTTGTGTTATAAAAACCATTCCTTCAAATTTAACATTTTTACGTCAACCTCTTCCTGAGATATTAAGTATAGGCTAACACAGATGTAAATATACGTGCACGCATTTTCCTAGGATTTTTTTTTAACTTATTTTGATTTTTCATAGTTTTCCAAGTCAGAAAATATATATAGATTTTCATAAAGTATGGCAAGAAGATTTTCCGAAAAAGGTTTTCCGCTAATATTACTGGCACTGAAAAAGGAATAAACAAGCAAGAAAAATAATCACTTTTCGAGCTACTGTATCAGGAATAACATCTCCACACTGTCCAAAACTTTTGAGCAAAGTTATTGGTACTGTTTAAATATTCCAAATGCAAACACTTCGAAATCATGAAACAATTCAAAACTTTTAAATAAAAAGGGTAGAGTTGTGAAAAATCAATTTAAAAAGTGTTCAAAAAGTGACGTAAGATTATGTTACGTCAAAATGCTATGTTATTGATTACGACAATTCTAGCTAAAATGGCGGCCGTTTAATATTTTTTACTATTTGTTTCAAAACTGCTTACAATACCTGTAAAATCTCAATAGTGAAATATAAAAAAAAAATTAATTTAACAAAAGATAAACGATTTACTTTTCGATCTGTGGAATTGTTATACCCCATGGATAGTTGTTAAAAAACATGTTTTTTTATGTCAGATTGTTGTTTTTCAATGCCCTTTTAAATGGTGTGTTGCAAACCTAAATTTGATTTAAAATTGTTTAATCATTCCCGCGGAGGCCTCCTTTATGCTTGGAGTGTGGTGGTTTCGTATCGAAAGATAGATCTTTTTCAGATAGAACTATCTGTTAAATTAATTTTCTATATTTAACGGCTGAAAAATTATTTAAAATAACTAAATACTTTATAAGCAATACGCCACCCGCTATACACACAACAAAATATATCGGATGATTGTAAAGTCGGCGCAATCCAAATGTCAACAAACTGTTTTTTTAGAAAGCCTTTTTATTAATTAAAAAAATAATATTAACATTTACAAACGTATTACTTACAAGTTTATAATAAAGGCAGGAAATGTCTACCGTGATTTTGAAGGAATACATAAACGCGTTTTCTTACACTGAATGAGACCTTTTTCAGTGTAACAGCAGTAATATTTGATATACAGTTCTCAATATTTTGTTTAAGTTCATGAATTGTATACGGGTTGTTCCAGTATACATTATATTTCAAAAAAGCCCTACAAATAGAAATCGGGAGGACTCAGGTCCGGTAAACGAGTAGGCCATAGACCTCGAGAAATTATCCGTTCATCGAAGAAATTGCATACTACTGTTCGTCGTGTGTGCAGTTGCTCCGTCTTGTAGCCAGAAATCACGTTCATCAGCATATAGTAAAGCTATAAACTGCATGATTATTTCTTGAACCGTTCAATTAAGGTCTCCGAAAAAAAGATAGGCCCGACAATTCTCCGACGAAGTACACCACACCACACCCCAATTTTTTGCAAATGTAATGGCTGTTCATGAAACAAATGCGGGTTCTCTAAAAAGAGTACATTCTGTAATTTTGACTGTTAACATAACCGTTAAGATGAAACGAAGCTTCATCAAAGAAAAAAACCTTGTCTAAAATAGATATGTCATTTCGAATAAAACTTCTAAACCACCGAGAATACTGCATTCATTTCTCCTTATCTAGTTCTTGGAGCTGATGAATTATGTTAATCCGGTACGGATATAATTTTAGGCTTATGAAGACTTCCGCACGATAGCGCACTCAGGTTGGATAGTTTTCAAAGACTTATTTGGAGAACGATGAACTGTTTCATTTATCGTCTGCAGACTGGCGTCAATTGAAATATTTTTTTTTTTTTTGTTTAACCTCCGGGACCACCATTAGATTCTGCTTCAGAAGATGAAATGACTGATTTGTAACGTGTGTGAAAATGCCATGCCTGACCGCGATTCGAATCCGGGATCTCCGGATGAAAGGCCGAGACGCTACTACTCGCGCCACTGAAGCCGACTGGTTGAAATACTTGGATGGCCGGTAAACTTACGGTCATGCACACTATCTGTATCCCAAAAACGATTAAATAAACGACATATAGTGGATTTGTTTATGAGATTAGGATCAAGAAAAGCATTTAAAAGATCTTTCCTACACTTCGTGTAAGATTTCGATTCGCAGTTACTGACAACAATAAAGACGTAAGAACCTCTCGTATAAGACTTTGCATCTCGGACTAAACAAACTGCTTGGTGTTGGTGCCACGCCCACTATTGTCCGGAGGCGTGATCTAACAGTGCTACCATACACTGTTCTGTCGCGCAAAAAATTACTCTAATTATAATATCCATTACAAATTCAACTGTCATTCCTACAAAGCAGAAATATTTGGGTTGCGCGACTTTACGATCACCCAAATATATATATATTTATACTTATTAGGTTATTATACCTATATAGGTTCCCTTTGTTAAAAAAACAAAAACTAAATTTCCTCCCTTTTTATTATTACTATTTTTAATTTTAATAACCAAGATGTATCTTAACAAACAAATTTCGACAAATCAAATCTTAAAACCATTTCCTTTAAATTTTTTTAACGATTTTACTAGCATGGGATCCATTTTAACTACAAATTCCATGCTATGAAAATTACAAAACAGGATTTCACATTATAAAATAAACACTTTCTTTTTAAATATCAAATGCGGTGATCATTTTCCTATCTCATATAAAAAGTTTGACGAGATTTACTTGCGGATGAATTTTAATAAATGATTTCAAGGTTTAAAACAAATGAAATGTTTTTAAAAATATTTCTTAGTATTTTTAACTAATGGTTCTTTCCCGAATAAAAAATAAAATCAGGTACCCATAGGAACACCGCGTAGAACAGCTAATATATAATTTAATGAAAGATAAGAATGAACAAATGTTATGAATTAATAATCTTGTTACTATGTATGTATATATATATATATATATATATATATCAGCATAGCGCGTCACTCATTAACATTTCAGTCAGGTGATGACAACAAGTGTTATCTAATCAACCGATTATACTAATCTTTTTCTATTTTTATCAGTAAGTTAAACACTCAACTCATTTTATAAGAGTTGTAAAAAAAAATCTGACAAAAAATTGCAATACTTTCCGGGCATTATTAATTCTTATACAATGGAAAAAAGAAAAACAAACCGACATTTACTTGGCATTTATAGACCTAGAAAAGGCATTCGATAACGTAGACTGGAATAAAATGTTCAACATTTTAAAAAAATTAGGGTTCAAATACAGAAATAGAACGATTGCTAATATTTACAGGAACCAAACAGCAACAGTAATAACTGAAGAACGAAGACGTAATAAGAAAGGGAGTCCGGCAAGGATGTTCCCTATCCCCGTTACTTTTTAATCTTTACATAGAACTAGCATTTATTGATGTTAAAGAACAATTTAGATTCGGAGTAACAGTACAAGGTGAAAAGATAAAGATGCTACGATTTGCTGATGATATAGTAATTCTAGCTGAGAGTAAAAAGGATTTAGAAGAAACAATGAATGCCATGGATGAAGTCCTACGCAAGAACTACCGCGTGAAAATAAACAGGAACAAAACGAAAGTAGTGAAATGTAGTAGAATTAACGAAGATGGACCACTGAATGTGAAAATAGAAGGAGAAAAGTTTATAGAGGTTGAAGAATTTTGTTATTTGGGAAGTAGAATTACTAAAGATAGACGAAGCAGGAGCGATTTAAAATGCCGAATAGCCAGGCTAATCGAGCTTTCAGTCAGAAATATAATTTGTTTACATAAAAAATTAATTGAAAGAATATGTTTGGAGCGTCGCTTTATATGGAAGTGAAACTTGGACGATCGGAGTACCTGAGAAGAAAAGATTAGAAGCTTTTGAAATGCGGTGCTATAGGAGAATGTTAAAAATCAGGTGGGTGGATAGTGACAAATGAAGAGGTATTACGACAAATAGACGAAGAAAGAAGCATTTGGAAAAATATAGTTACAAGAAGAGACAGACTTATAGGCCACATTTTAACACATCTTGGAACAGTCGCATTAATATTAGAGGGTCAGGTAGAAGGAAAAAATTGTGCAGGCAGGCAACGTTTAGAATATGTATAACAAATTGTTAGGGATGTAGGATATAGGAGGTATACCGAAATGAAACGACTAGCACTAGATAGGGAATCTTGGAGAGCTGTATCAAACTGGTCAAATGACTGAAGACAAAAAAATAAAGAAAAAACAATTACACATGAAAAAACTTACTTAAGATTTCATTTTTTTTTTTTGTATGGGGGTAATTTTTCTGGAATTGTTATTGTAAAATTATCATAATACCGTTAAGTAAAGCAAAAATGTTATAAATTCAAAAAAATTTTATTTTTCTGCTCTCCATCTTCAAAATCACCTTCCAAGAATTTTTAAAAGGATTTTTCTACGTTTACTGTGCAGAATTGAAGAAACGATATTTTAAATATTTATCGGCTTCTCCACCCCATATTTTAAAAATATGGAATAAATTAAAATATAACTTTTTTCGATTTTTAGGAAAGGGGGAATTTTGCAGAAAATTTGAAATAAAATGATAAGAAAGATGATTTTGCGCTTAACATAGAGTGGGGTAATGTTTGCAAAATTTTAAGAAAATTTACCCTCAACAAACCCCCCCCCCCCCCAGTAAGATATAGTACACAAACTTTTACCAACTAACTGCCCCATACACACGAGTATTTTTACAAAATTTCATAAATATCAGTTTATCCAGTCAAAAATTATTAAACACGCCAACACACGTACATACATCCGTACGAACATATTTATAAAAATCTGGTGATGAAGAAATCTAAGATACATGTGATACATCCCGACACGGTTTTTGAATAACTACGGAGTTTTTGAACGGCATGGGATCGTAAGTTATAGTGTCGAAGAATAACACCTTTCGAGAAAGAAGAAGAATGTTTCCTCCTTATTCCAGGTTTGACTTTATTTTTTAGCATACCTCAATATTGTTTAATATCATTTTTTATTGTACGTTTTTCTTAAAAACAACCGCAATAAAGTCTCAAAACACTTTAGCATTAGTTACCGCCAAATGCCTAGGTTTTTAACTATTTGCTGGTGGAAAAACTCAATGTTTCTATTCTATATTCTAATGTATGGATTACTGGCTTAAAATGATAAATTCAAATCTTAACACACGCTTTATGCGTACTAAAAAAATAATTTAACCTAAAAACTAATGTTGAAATTCCACAGAAATGCGAATTTCGCAGCCTTTGTGATTTTCATCGGAACTCACCTTGAACGCGTTAGTCGTATGATTTTGACAGCCGCGGTGCTGTCGTCGTCCTTCAAATCGCAAAACGTTTAGCAAAGAACTTGACATACCCAGTTGGGAGTATTTTTAAATTTATCCCTATCGATATTTAATTCATTATTAATGTTTAATTTTCTAATACTGGTAATAACTCATAACCAATTTTTTTTTGTTTTATCTAAATACTTCACTAGATATAGGTTCTTAGTCAAATCAAAGCATTTTTATATGGATTGATTAAAATGTAAAATATAAGTTTAATGATTACACATCATAAATATGAAATCTGAAAGCCAGAAACGTCGCGCAGGCTTTTCTCAACCACATTCCGGACAAAATGATGCGCGTCACAAGGTGAATATGGTAAGTATACTAATGATAGCAATTTGATTTCTCAATTTCAGAATGGAGTGATAATGGAGAGATTTCTTCATTTATAAAAGAGTCGAATTAAAATAATACAACTGTTAATCAGAACAATTTTTATATCCAGTTTTAACTGTAAATAAATAAAGTATACTTAACGTAAAATAATTCTTTTAATAATAAATAAATTCATTGATAAATCTAAATAGATAAATAAGTATGTGTATTTATGTTATTTGAATTTTAAAATATAATGTACAAATTGTGCAATTTGATTAATGTTCATACGTATTTTTTTTACATCAGTTGGTACTAACATTCAATAACTGTTTTCATTCATAATCTACTCGCGCAATTAAGACCGTAAAATTAATTATTATTTGTAAAATAAAACAAAATTGTATTAATCAAACTTAATTTTTCTTTGTTTCTTTTTATGTATGCTAAGGAAGGACAAATTACAGCTCACCTACGTTACTGTGTAAACAAAAAATCGGGTGGGGCTGTGTTGGAGCGCACGGCCGTTGGTTTAACGTGAAACGTTACAGACCTTGGATGAAGTTCCCTCGAGCTATAGACCGACCAACATCTGTAGAATTAAATGGGAGAGCCACCATCGTATGTTTTTTTAACAAACCCAAAAGTCTCCGATGAAAATTTTAGTTCCTTCATTTGGCCAACTGTATAGATAAATTGGTCGGTCTGTATGTCAGCAAGTCACTTTTAGTGTATCGGATTGAAATAAAAACGAGACATTGGCCGCGTACTAAATTTAATTTTAACATACGATACATGATATTTATTTCGACCAATCTTCGACGACAATTTTGCTCAACATCGGTTTGTGATATGAGAATAAGAGACATAAGGCATAATAAGCAGAAGTAGGGGTGCTCGCGCCGTCGGCGTCGTTCACGTGAGCGCGCCGCGCCAACTTTGCGATGCTCCCGAAACAGTATCACTCGCTCGGCACCAGACATCGGGGTACCTGTGCGTGCCCCATAACCTCCCCTTTCCAAGGATATGCGTAATTTATATTTCCGGCTGGCTTTTGCGCGAGCTGAAAGCTGATATATTGAAGTTTTATACTTTTTACATGTTTAATTTTTTACAAGTAAATATTATCCAAAATACACTTAAATCGATCTATTTCGACAAACTCTAAACACAAATACATGAATCACCGCGCTATTACGTCTAAGTCGTCAGCTACACTAAATGGAAATGAGCGAGAACGCCGGTTTTGGCCGATCTGCACTGTGCTCCCTCCCGACCAATCCGCTTGACAGTGACGCAAAATTAAGTCGTATCGGCGAGGTGACCATATAAGTTATAAAATGATACTGCATTTACGTCTCTGAGACTAATAGTTAGGAAGTTATTAAGGCAGGACGATATAGACGTTTTCATTACGCTACAAATTTCTGTCTTAAGGAAATATTTAAGTCAGGTGATATTAGAACCGGACTACACGAGAAATAGTTGGAAAATTTCTCATCAAAACTTTCTCAAATCTTCAACCGTGCTTCGAAAAAAGTGAGCGCGCCTTAATGGTAGAGTAGATACATTCAGCATTTCTTAACAAATCAGTTGATCTGGAAGTCGAGAGTTCCATCGTTCAAGTCCTATTAGTCAGTTATTTTTATACGGATTTGAATACTAGATCGTGGATACCGGTGTTCTTTAGTGGTTGGGTTTCAATTAACCACACATCTCAGGAATAGTCGAACTCAGACTGTGCAAGACTACACTTTATTTACAGTCATACACATCATCCTCATTCATCCTCTGAAGTATTATCTGAAAGGTAATTATCGGAGGGTAAACAGGAAAAATAAAGAAAGATTTATTCAGTATTAGAGGTTAGAACAAGACGACGGTTTTGTTTGGCGATTTAACAATCTCATATTTCGTCAATCGTTAATTTAAAAATGACCTTCGTATATCAATACGCGTCGCCGTAACATAATAGCTTTAATTTGCGCATTCGTCATTTTACTCTGAATGGTATATTACTCAAACCTTCAAAAATAATGATTCTGTTATATAGAAATCAATGTTTGAATCATTAATTAGGTATGGGGTTAAAATATGGAGTTCAACAACAATTTATTTAACTGAAAAATGTTCAAAACAGAATAATTAAAATAATTTTGAGTAAAAAACCATCGGATGACAGGAAGGAGAAACTATTTTAAATGACGTATCACCTCCAGTCTTTTATCACTTAATATTGATATTATGTTCCATACGATAAATAAAATTTAAACCCCCAAAAAAACCAATTAATTTGGTACTTTTTCGTTTTACGACCCCCACTTTTTTCGCATTGTTACATCCTTGTATGAAGTAAAGCAAGTAAAAATGTGAGATCGGATATCGCGAAAGATTTCGGTTTTCAGATTTCAACAGAAATATCCATTTTGACCATCCCTGAATCTATTTAGATTAGTTTCGACCTGAGGTCTGTACGTACGTATGTGGGTATGTATCTCGGATAACTCAAAAACGATTACCCGTAGGATGTTGAAATTTTGGATTTAGGACTGTTGTAACATCTAGTAGTGCACCTCCCCTTTTGATTGCAATCGACTTGACCAAAAGTGTCCAAAAAAGCCGGACTTTTGGTTAACTGCAGTAATAAGCCCTCATTGAGTGCTTTTCAACAACATATCATAAGTGGTACTTATTTTCATCGGTTCCAGAGTTATAGTCAAATAAAACTTTAATTAATGAACTATTTGGATCTTACAAGGGGAAAGAACATCGAATCCGAGTTTATCTCCTTTTTTTAATTTGAATAAATTGATTTATTAACAATTATTAACCTGTAATTACAAATTTTTTTTACAATAAATAATAATTCAATAATAGCAATAAAAAAAAGTAAAATTAATAAATATCAGACGTTATTAATTAAATAAAATGTTATGTACTTTTCATTTTAAAAAAATGCAATTTAATAGGGGTACAAGGAAGTTATGTGGTGTCCACATCAGATTCTTCCAAACAAAAATGATTTAATACAGCACGTTTTATAATAATTAGAGAAAAAACATTAATATGCTGTTTATTAATTTATTATATTTATACCGGTCATTTTAAACATTCTCCATATTAACATATTTTACACATTAAAAAATCGATTATAAGCAATAATTACTGATTTATTATGTAAATAATGAAAACATTACTGTAATTAGTCAAGGTTAGCTCGCTTAGCTCGCGTACGTTAAGTTTGATTAGATTATATTTATAATTTCTTTGAGAATACCCCCAAATAACCACTGTTTCGGAAGAATTCAGTCTCTATTGTACTTTCTTTTTGTAAATGAGGACTCGTGTATTTCTACCGTCATTTCTGAACCTCCTACCTTTTTTGGGTTATTTGATAAATGATCAGCGCACATCCTCTCTCAGGTACAATTTCTAAACCGTTGCTTCACTTGACATTAACCTACGCTCGCTAATCTTGATTACTATGTTTAAAATGACCGGTTAGTGTGTTTTCTCTAATGTTTTATTTATCAATTATTATAACGGTTCTATATTAAGTAATTTTTATGCGAAAAAATGGAGGCGTAGAATGAAAAAGTACCAATAATTTATATGGTAGAAAGTCATTGTTCTCAGTTTATATAATATTCTACCAAAAGAAATATAAGAAATGACGAATTATAATTTATTTATGAAACTGGCTGGCCTGTGAAACTGCAAATATCTAGAAAATCTGTTAATCTTAAAGCAACAAACAGTTAAATCCTTTAATATTTTGTTACATTTGAAATATATATTTCTACCGCAACCACTTTACGACGCCACTAAATATTTTTCAGAATTAATATTAATTTTATTATAAACTTAATAACATAGTTTATTAAGTTTATAAACAATAAACTTAATTGTTTAAGTTTAAACAATTAAACTTAAACAACCCCCCATTTTAGCTACAAGCCGCCACTGGAAATTGTTAAAGTAGAACGAACAAATTACGCGTAAAACAAACATAAAATTGTCAGACTGCATAATTTCCAATTAGAACCCCTAAATATAAGCAAGTAAGCTGGTACCCGTTTTCACAGTTATTAGTTTTCACATATTATTAAACAGATTTTACATTAACGCGTGAAGTTTTTTCAAATAATTCATTATAATGGAAATATTAAACGGAACGGGTTAATCATTTTTAGACGAGATAACATTGTTACGTTCGGTACTACCTAAATATCATCAAAACCTCTAGGAACACTTTGTAGAAACAAATCTTTAAAAATTGTTTACTAAATTTGTCATCTAAAATTGATTTTTTAAATCGTTTTCTATTTGTATTTCATAATTTATCTGATTAATTTTCAGAAAAAATAATAATCGAAAAAAATACGACAATTTAATTTAACATTTAGTTGTATTTTTGAAATGAAGCCCACCTTCACCTTTTCCCACCTTTTCCCACAGTTTATTTCAAAAAGTTTTGAAATAAACTGGGCAAAGCCGGGAAAGTTAGTAACCCTTTGTCAGGTTTTTTTTTAATTGCCATATTTAAACCGATTCAAAACATGTTTTGATTCAGAAAATCAGGAATATGTAATTCTCAAATGCTTTTTAAGACGCTCTCAAGAAACGCATAAAGGAACAATTGGTACTAATATGAAAACGAATAACGTATAGTTATATATGATAATGGAAAATCTTACATTATTTTATATTTAATTAATTCATGTATTATTTTAATAAGCAGTATGCAAACTAAATTAGCATAAATAACAGAAATCAAGGCGAATGTAAGATAACATAATTAATAATAGTTATATGCGGTGTAATAATTTAATAAATAAATAACATTAAAAAACCAAGAAATTATTTTACGTTGAAATATTTTTCATGTCCTTGACAATAGAGAAAAGGTAAAATAATAATATTTTATTAAACAGGTAATGTAGATAGATTTATTACAAACGTCCTTGACTTTGTCAAAATAATTATAATAATATTAATTACGTAACTTTACCGTAATTAGTTTTATAATCAGTAAGAGAAAAATCATCAATTCCAACCAACACATACATATTTTTAAATAATTATAACAATAAATGAAGGTATGAAAACTGTTATTTTCCTACGATTTATTTATTCTTTCAAGATACTACAATGTAACAGAATTAAAGCAATAACTGGCAGGCAATTAACAAATACACGGTAATTTAAAAGCCAATTTCCCTCTGCATAAAAAGTTTTAACTCTGCAAAATGATGTAATAATAAATAGGAAATTTCGGTTTTGCAGTTGGTAGTAATCATCTAATGTTATAACTGCAATTATTACTCCTTTGTTCTGTTCATTTTTTGTATGTATACTGAGAATAATTTCACAAAAACTCAACAAACATATTTTATATCTACGAAGAAGAATTCCGTACAAGATTTCCTTATTCTTTATCACCAGAATTCAACATCGGTGTAAGCTGAATATAAAATTTAAAAGTCTGGGTGACGTAGAATCAATCAAATAAATTTAACGCAGGTGAATTTTAATAAATAAACAGCTTGTGAACTCATTAGTAAATTCCTCAAATCTCGATCGGAAATATCCAGAACAAATTTACGAAAGATTCTAAAAGAGATTAAAAGGTTAAGTGTTGTTATCAACTAAGATTACTTCGTGAAGATGATTTAATAGAACGATTGAATTATTCAAGAAATTTAATGTTCGTTTTTAATCGGATTATCATTTTTACAGAATAACGATATGTCTAATGAAGCATATTTTAAATGGAAATGGTTGAGTGAACCGTCACAATTGTGTTTATTGATCAAATAAAAATCGGCGCATAATTATGGAAAATAAAAATCTGATCATAACTTCCTTTTTCGCATATTAAATTACATATACACATTTTTTTCTGCAGTTCATTTAAACTTATTTCATTTGAAAGTGAGATACGATCCTCCAGTTCTTTAATAAAGTGGACAAATACACAATTGCTGAAATATTATTTTTCATTAACATCAAATATTTGTACAATTTTATTAATTCAACTATCTTACACGAAATATTTGAATAGAGTAAAAGTCCCTTAATTACTCGTATTACTATATCAGTTTTATTTTTATCTTTGTGAGTTACTGATTAACAAAAGTTTCAGATTTCTGGTGTGTCGTATAAATAAAAGTTAATAACCAAACTATTCCGTTTAATGAACTCCTGTATACTGATTACAAATGTTAATTTTGAACTTACGGTATAAAACATTCTGTTTTTATCATTGGATTATTTGGTGAATAATCAAAAATGAAAATGAAACAATCATACAGGAAAAAGAAAGATAAAATGATGAAATACATCTCAAAAAACCTACAAGATGATGAATATGAAGAAAATGTTAAGAACAAGGGAAGAATAGAAAAATTAAGAGAAGATAATAAATATAAAGAGAAAGAAAATGTTAAAACCAAAGAATGAAGAGATTAAGGGAAGATGATAAATATAAACATGAAGAAAATGTTAAAACCTATTTTTTCAGTCACTCAGTCTATCTTTCAGTCACTCTATAGTGACTGACCATTCCTGAGATGTGTAGTTAATTGAACCCAATCACCAAAGAACACCGGTAATCCACAATCTAGTATTCAAATCCGTATAAAAGTACTACCTTTACTACGATTTGAACCTTAGAACTCTCGACTTCGAAATCAGCTGACTGGCGATGACAGTCATCTCAAAAAACCTACAAGATGATGAATATGAAGAAAATGTTAAGAACAAGGGAAGAATAGAAAAATTAAGAGAAGATAATAAATATAAAGAGAAAGAAAATGTTAAAACCAAAGAATGAAGAGATTAAGGGAAGATGATAAATATAAACATGAAGAAAATGTTAAAACCTATTTTTTCAGTCACTCAGTCTATCTTTCAGTCACTCTATAGTGACTGACCATTCCTGAGATGTGTAGTTAATTGAACCCAATCACCAAAGAACACCGGTAATCCACAATCTAGTATTCAAATCCGTATAAAAGTACTACCTTTACTACGATTTGAACCTTAGAACTCTCGACTTCGAAATCAGCTGACTGGCGATGACAAGTTCACTACTAGACCAACCCGGTGGGTTATGAAATAATGCCTATGAAATTACGTATAACATTTAAAAGTACATAAAATTTTATTTTCTTAACTTCTGTTTTTTTTTCAACTTTTTTTTTTATTGAATTATTATTTATTGTAAAACTTGTTTTACAATCACGGGTTAATAATCACAATACTTCCTTTACTTCAAACAAGAAAGTAGAAATTAAAGGATGGATTGCGTTTGGAAATTTGGAATGTTAAGACTGTTACAACTGCATTGGAAGGAACAGTAGAAGGAGAAAGGAAGCGAGGAAAAAGAAGGGCGAAGTTAATAATTTAATAATGAACTGATGATTAGAAAACAGGATGGAGTAGGAGGCTTGGAATATAAATGGATGTATACAGCGGTGGTTTAAGGTACCTGCCGCCAGGCAGAAAAGCTGACTGTGATAATACATTAAATTCGTAGTGATGTATAAGGTAAAATATTTCTGTTTTCAACATATGTTGGTCTAATAAATTTTCTGAAACATTGAGTCGAGGAAATTTTGCTAGAAAAGTTTAGTAATACTTTTTTTTATATTCTTTTTTTAAAAATATTGAAGACACTTTATGCAAAGACCAACTTTACAAATAGTTAAAACATTTGAATTTACCATCGTTGTTTGTGATTACAGAAAATATCTGCGCTCTCATAACTTGGTTGTAATTTACTATATTATGTTTATTGTGGGAGCAATTAATGTATTCACGTACTTTAATTTTACATGGGGTATTCCATTTTAATTCAACATATATTCAAAAATTTTATTGCAACACCATTCTGGACTTTGATGATATTTAGTAAATGATAACTACCCACCTTGTAGTGGCAAAAAAATATTTTTTTTGAGTAATATATTATTTTGTTACTTGCCAACAGGTAAAAACAGCCATTTACATCACATTTTCCATGAGCTGTAGCATTCTTATTTTATATCAGACAGAAGTGTAAAAGGGCTTCTTGTAAAGAGTAAAGATGGAACTTTATCTTAGTATACTCAAAATTCATTTTGTTCCATAACAAAATCTTGTAATGTTTACTGAAATTACGTTTATAAATTGTTGTTTTTTCAAATTTTGGACCCAAAATAAAAAATGAAGAGCTTAAGGTAACAGGCCTGTTTTTTACCTTTTAATTCTTAGGTACTAGCAGTACTTATAAAAAAATGGACTGTTACCGAGTGTTCTTTATTTTAAAAAAATGGCCGCAAATCGTAAGATTTTAAAAATGTTTCATTTTTGGGGCCCAAAAACCATATGTGGGACAGGTGGCAAAAATCTGAAACTTTTGTAGCGCTAGTTTACGTACGCTTTCTTAATGATAAAAGTGAATAAAACTTGCATAATGTGAATTTTGTGAACTGTAGATGTTTCGATTGTTATAATATTGTTAAACTAATATTAGTTTCTATTAGTTATTGTAAAGTGTATATTAAATCATAATAGTATTTTAGTATTTACAATTTAATTATCAGATTAATTTTGAATTTACTTTGAATTGCTATTTTGTACAAGTTACTTAAGAATATTAAATTGTATTTATAAGAAATTCTTTCGTGTGCTATCTCTCAATATCCTTGTCGAACCGCGATCGCGAAAACACGACAATATATGTATAAGTACAGTGTTCATTAAGTATATCAATTCTTAAAAGTTATTTTTCAAATGTTTAACGCGGAAAAAGTAAATTTCGCAAATATTCTTACCTCGAAATGAGTAATGTTTCTATATGGGACCACCACAATCCCAAAAATCCGGGAAACCTCCACATGAGGGGAACATCTCAAAAATGTTAAACGGAAAGAATTGTCACGCCGTTTTGAAGGAAAATGAAAAAAAAGTATTAATGATGGAAAACAGTAATACTTTTCTAAGTAAAAACCTTCTGACTACAGGCACCCTAATCAAAATAGCAATTGTTAAATAATATTCACATCTACTCGTAGTTTCAAAGGTGGCTGGAAATACACCCCAAGTAGTCCTCTTATATTGAAAAATATATTGTTTTGAGGTAGGAAAATTGGCTAATTTAATTCTTTTTTTGTGTTTTACTGTTTGCTAATTACTTATGTGAAACTGCAGTCCACTTTTGAAGATAGTTGTAAACAATATAAAGGAATTGTAAAAAATATAATGTAAAAATAAATTATAATGCAATATATAATAATAATAATAATAATAATAATAATACAAAATAAAAAATGGCTCCAATTTTAGTTAAAACGATTAGACTCCGAATTTCTTTACATCAATAATACCTGTTTTGTTCTTCATTTATAATCTTTTTTCAAAATCCTTCAAAGTAGAGTGTCACAATCCAATCACTTCCATTCAACATTTTTGAGTTCCCCCATAAGAGTCCTTTGCGTGCTGTGTTTGGGGAGGGTGGTGATCTCATAGAAAAAAATAGAAAATTTCGTGATAGAAAACCATTTGCGAAATTTCATTTTCATATAATTAACTGTTGAAAAGTTATTCAATCATTACCATACTTTAAGAAAACACTACTGTACATGTACAGAGAGATTCACGAAAATGAAACAAACTTTTAGGACATGTTCCACTGGTGAAAAATAAAGAGGAAAGTTCACATAAATTTCGGAAACCCTTCGTTAGCGCTCGAAAGTCGATTTTGCCATTATTTCTGCACCTTCGGTAAAATTAAGCCGGACTCGAATTTTTAGGATCCAAGTTAGGAAATAAATTTAGTGGTTTTATATGAAACGCGAGCTGAAGAATTGAAAAAAATATGTACCAGTGGTGTATTTTTAGCAGTTTTTGAGAAATATGGGATAAAAGACTAAAGATCAGGGTCGAGAAACACAGTATTTTTAAATATTGTTAAATGGGTAAAAAGCACATACAAATTTTAGACAAAACTTGTACATAAACAACAAACAGTGCGTTTTTGACCCTAATCGTTATCTTTTATCCAAGATTTCTCGAAAACTACCTAAAATTACAGTTCTGGGACCTAATTTTTCTTCAATTCTTCAAGTCGGATTTCATATAAAACCACTAAATTTATCCCTTAATTTGGGTCTCAAGAATTACAGACTGGCTTAATTTTACCGAAGGCACAGAAATAAGGGCGAAATCTTTCGCCCGCCGATACTTTCTAACGAAGAGTTTCCGAACCTATGTTTTACGAATTTTCTTCTTCACCATCACCAGTAAAACAAGTCAGTAAAACTAATTTTCAGGAAAGTTAGTTATGTTGTTCATAACACAGACTGTAAATTTAAATAACATTTCTATCTTTATGTTTTTTTTTAAAGTTCTAGTAGATTAAATATTATAGTTTTCTGTACAAAATATTCATGATATTTTTTAAGAGAATTTCTTGCTATAAAAAAATAAGTTTTCACGTTGGTATTTAACCAATAATTATGGAAAAAAATTAAATGTCACAGAACTATTTTAAAATCAATGTCTACATAAAAATATAATTATTTGTAAATTTTTAGTACTATTACTAGCTAGAGGGCGTGCCTAAGGCACGCCTCCGCAGCTAGGCCCTCCGGGGGGGGGGGGTGCCCTGGCGCGCAGCGTCTCGGGATGGGATTATAAGTGTTCAAAATTGATTACCTCTTGTGTAAAAATATTTTCTTAGGAATGATGAAAATTGATATAATGAAAGTTAAATTAGAAATTTAATTCTAGAAATTGATAATAACGAATCGCGATTTTCCGCTGGTGATCGGTACATTCCGGTGACACATAAAAGACTATGTAAAAAACCTTTTAAAACACCACTCTTAAATTAAACGCACTAAAATGTAAAAAATAATTTTAGGACGGTATCTCAGAATGGATTTGACAAGAAGCTTTGATGGTGATATGTAAGATTATGTGAAAGTCATAGCTTCAAATTAAAAAAATGATGTTTTTGCTAATTCTATCTTATGCGTGTTTGCACCCCACTCTTTAGGCCATTCATCACGCATAAGAAAAAACTGGCAAAAAAAATAGAATTTTTAATTTGAAACTATGACTTTCACATAATCTTAAATATCACCATCAATGCTTGTTGTCAAATCCATACTGAGATACCATCCTAAAATTATTTTTTACATTTTAGTGTGTTAAATTTAAGAGTCGCATTTAATTTCTTTTTTAAATATGTTTTTTCTACTTTTTAGTACATTATATTTTTTTATTTTCAAAATTTTAGTCTACATAAGTTTACACTTTACAGCTGCGCTAGCGCACAGGTTTGAGCGTATTTATCGAAAGATCAGCTCCGTACGTTTTACGGTGGGCGAGTACAATCAAAACATAGGGCTAAACGATTTAATTTCTGGATTATCAAGATCCGTTCGATTAAGAGTGTACCTGATGTATTAAACAATTAGCAATCGACCTGTTGATACATACGCCATTTTAATCGTGAAAATAGGACGAGCGGTTGCCGAGATATTACGGTGGCATCCCATCGCACCCCCTCCCCAATTTTCGAACGGCGCACCGGAGCACTTGAAAATATTATCATCCGATGGTTACCACTGGGAGCGGATAGGGACTGGTTGAAGGGGTCAAAAAAATTTTCAGAGCGCTAGGACCGACCGTTTTCGAGATATTTGCGATTTTCGTCCGAAAATTTGGATCCGGTTAAAAAGTACTAAATTTCCCCAAAATTTCGATATATATTTCATATATATATCGATATATATTCGGAATATCGATATATAATAATGTAACAAGTATACACCGACCGCCATGAGACAATTCGGGATTTTCCGCTAGTGATCGTACATTCCGGCGCTAGGTCAAGGGGGACAGACGCAAACCGACACAAACAAATTCCATTTTAGTATGGTAGAATTTTTTGAAGTCGGTTTGTATTTTTATTTTTTATAAATTATTTTATTTTAAATATGATAGTAAAATTTTATGTAATGTAATTACGCACTAAAAATGAACAAGGAAAAGTTCCATTGCCAACAGTTTTTATACGAACCGTTTACTCTATTATTATACGATAACATTTTTTTAGTACAAGAAACGTTCGGTATTACTTACAAATTAAAGGTCAAAATAAATTTTTATATTTTAAATAACATAGTTTTCTGCGGTTAGTAGGCTGGTCTGCACTTATACCGTGATACGATACAGTAGCATTAATATAACATAAATCGTATGCATGAAAGTATACATCGTACAGATACAACAATCATGGACACGTCTTTAACACAATACTGCTGAAATTCAGACTAAGTTATAAATCTAATTATTTATTATTCTATCTCTCTCATTTAATCTCTCAGTTCCCTTCCCACTAAATATTATAAAAATATTATTATATAATAGCTAGGTCAATAACCTTAAACACTGTTAATATGTACGAAGAAAGGAATAAATTACGACAACATACACTTAACTAGACGAATTGCGTCCTTGATCTTTCATTATGAAGACAAACCAGTAACAGATACTTAAAAACAAACATTATTTAAGAACCAGTTCAAATATTTGTTTTAATTAAAATTAAAACTGGAATATATTTTATACTTTACTAAATCAATCTACTTGTATTTTAAATTAATTATAAGAAATTAACACAGAAATAAAAATATTTAAACAAAACGTAGTTTGCGTAGTTGTTACGTAGTTTTACGTAATTTTATTTTAGTAGAAATAATAAATAAAAATAATCAAATCGTCTAATAATCATTCAAAAAGAAGATAATATAAAATCTGTACAGGTATAGATGATGTATTATAAAAATAAGTTCGAAAAAAAAACGTATATTTGTTTCTTAATAAATTAAAAATAGCTGGCATAGAATCGTATAAATTTCCCAGCGAATGATTCATATTGATATCTCACGACTAAAAAAAAACTTGAAAATCAGTAAATCTAGGATTTTACTAGCATCATAGCTCAAATGTTGCCAGAAGGAAAGTAAGGTATCAGTCAAAATATGAAGTATAGTTTTTTTTTCATTTCTCGACGTTTGTTTCCCCAAAAAAAACAAAAAAAAGTGGAGGATAGTGTTTGTACATACGTACGTGCATGTTGGCGTGTTTGAAGCATAATATCTTTTGAGTGGATAAACGGATTTCGATGAAATTTGGCACAAAGATGGGGCAATTTTTTGATAATAGTTTTGGGATCAATATCTCCAAGGGTTAGAGGGTACATAGTTTCTTTGCAGAAACTCAATCAATTTTTTTCAAAATTTTGATAATGTAACCCTACTTTATATTAACCTCAGTACATGCTTAAACAAAAAAACATTTGCCGCTAAATTCTCCTCCTTCCCCAAAAATCAAAAATAAATATCTTTTTACACAACTGCCCAAAAATAAGTGTAATGTACTTAGGATGTATGTATGTTTGCTCTACCGCAGTAGCTCAACGGCCGAACCGATTTAGACGTATGACCACTCGTTGGAATCCTTACGTTACCGGGAGTGTCATTCTTTATATAAATACATATATATATAAGAGTAAATACATATATAGTAGTGAAGATTTTCCGGTTAAGTACAAACTTTAAAGAATTGAATTAATGAACTGTGAACCTCAATTACTGTATTAGCTGGGCTTGAGCTGAATGATTCAAATCAATCGAATGAATATTACAAAAATAATAGGATTAAATTTACGTTAAATAAAATAAAATATTTAAAAAATTCTGTTTAATAATATTGGGCTTCCCGTGGGGACTACGTGCGAAGCTAAAGTGGTGAGGAGATACGAACACCTCGTAAGAGGCTAGATCAATCATCACCATCAAGTGGTTACTAATTGAGTGTCCCTGAGGCGCTGTTTTGGGAGGTGCAATGGGGTGCTCTAGTAATGTCTCTGCAAAAAATTGTCCGATTTTGAAAAATCAGACGGGGTATTTTTTAGCAGGTTGAAGGTTAACTTTCGCATGCATCAGGTACACTCTCGATCTAACAGATCACGATAATTCGGAAATGTTATATCTTCGCGACCGATCTTCCTATTTTCAGAATTAAAACGGAGCATTTGCTAGTATAATACAAAATCACGATGGAACCAAACCAGAACAAAAATTAACCGATATAATCAGAAAAATCGAGTGGCTTGGGCTACGCCGAGACCAGCTTGAGCCCGGCGAGCTCTCACAAATGGTCTTTGTAGAGTTTGATGACAATACCATTAGAGGTAATGTTGGCATCGGATTAAGGATCGAGCTTACTATTGTCGAATTTAATGCTTTAGGGGAACAGGACAAAGTGGAACGGCGTATGCTGCTACTAATATTGTGCTGGGCTGTGACGGTGCATAAACTACAAGGGACTACCCTAGATACAGCTGTCGTAGATATGAGCACTCACATCTTTGCCAAGGGCCGTGCCTACGTAGCACTGAGTTGCGTGAGACAATTGGAAAGTTTAACCATTGGTTGTTTGGATCCCAGAAAATTGCTGTACGATCCGCACGATTAAGCCTCTCGAGAAATCTGTAATTTTAGATTGGTATACGCCAATTAAATGAATAATTTGAAATGTTTAGTTTCCTCGTTTGGCTCAGTATGTTAAATACGTTATATCCGTAACTTTTCAGATCGTGAATTTTTATCGATGATAAAAAAACAATTATAAAAATTAAAAAAGACGGCTGCCAAAAAATAAAAATAAATTGAACTAAAATAACGACAACAAAATCGAACTTAAAAAAGAAAACATGGTATGAAAATAAAGGACTAAACATCGTTATGCAGTATTTGATTAAATAAAATAATGAAAGACCGATCAAATTTCAGACAGTTTTAATTTGTTTTAATGTATTTTTCATGTAGTAGAAATTTAACGTTGTGCAATGGTTAGGTTTTCACCTGGTCTTACAGCGATAAGGAAATTTTGTCCTTCGATGAAAATTTTAAATGCAGTCGGAGAGGGGGCTCTGAATAGTATTTATTCTATATTAAAGAGTGGGAGGGTCATAAGCTCAAGCTTTCTCACTCTCTCTCTCTCTCTCTCTCTCTCTCTCTACATATATATATATATATATATATATATATATTATATATATAGAAATTTAAATTTATTTAAACATCTATATATATTTAAATAAATTTAAAAAATTAGAAAAAAATTGTAGTATATAAAAATATTATTTATAAATTGTCACCCGCACGCTCCTTAATTATTCTATATTATCTTATATTAAAGAGTAATCTGTCAGCGATGGTTTTTTTTGGCACTTGTTTTTTAAATATTTACCTCTTGTTTAATGTTATCTTTTTTTTTTTAGGAGCCATGAAACTTCAAGATCTGTGAAAATATCATCCGACAGGCAAAATTTGATAGAACGGAAATTATGATAAAAAATTAAAATTAAAATTTAAAAAATTCTGAAACTAAAAATTAAGAAATTTAGAGATTAAAAAAAGTAAAAATTATTATTTAATAAATTAGTAAAATTAATAAGTGAATATTTCTTAATGATAAAAAATTACAATGAATGATAAATCCCTGAAAAATAATTTAAATAAATTAAAATTTATATTTTTAGTTTTTTGTAAATATTCATTAATTAAAAACAATTTATAATCAGTTCAATCTCTATTTTTATCTTTCTGAGGTAGAATTTTTTCTTAAAAAAATGTTTTATTTAATATTGCTTAGGACGTAAATGAAGCCTCCCTCCTACACTATCTAAAATAATGTAATTTTTTCCTGATGATATGTACAGGTTTAGTAGTTGCTGTAAGAGAACAAATAACTTTCATAGATTACTTTAAAAATTAGTGTTTCTTAATGAAATAGGGAAAAAATTAAAAAAAGGAACAGGAAAATATGAATTAATTAAAATGATTCATTTATATAATAGTTTTCAATTACCAGCAATCTTTAAGAGTATGTTCGAGCGCTTTCGGATTAGAAATCCATCCTCAGGAACATTGATGTGTTATAATTATTTACGCCACGTATCATTAATTACATTAATTTGAATTTAAAAAAAACAAAAATTATAAATATAACAATTGATCATCAACGTTATCCGTCATGTCAGTACGAAGGTCTCAATTGCTATATTCATTAGTATGAAGCAGTATAACCAAATAATAAAATTGATTAATGTTACTTTGTCTCAACAATAAAATGAAGAAAGAAAAACTAATAATAATAATATTATTATTATTAACTACTTTATTATTTAACTTTATTACCATTTTTTACCAAATTTGAACTGAATTTACACTAAAGTTATTTTTTTTTTTATTTAGTTGACTGGTTCGATGTTATTTACCTTTCCTTTTTGTTCTTATTAATATTTTAACCGAAACAGATTAACAAATTTACTTACTACATATAATTAATGTTATATCCTTAATTGCAAGTTTTATATAGTCCAACCTTGTCTTACTTTACAGTTTTTACCTGCCTCACGTTCATCATTAATTAAACCCAGATATTTGATACGTGGACTACAAATCTAGTTTTCTATAAATAAATTTGTTTTCTTTCCTTACAATCTTAAGACATTTTAATTTCGAGTTTTATTGAACCATCTAATTTTTAATAATCGTCAATAACATCATACGTCAATGGCCTTCATTCTTTTCCTTTTTGTTAAGAATATACTTAAGAATTTATTTCTATTTCGAAGATAATTTTATATTAGCAGAATTCTTTTAAACGTGAAATATTTATGTTAAATTAACAATAAAGTTGTTTAAAATAAAATAATTTTAAAAAACGCATAGAACAACGCAATCTAGAATATATCAACAGTTTTTCCATATTTAGTTTAAAAAAGCTGATAGCACTGTTGTAGGACTTTCCCCCTCACGCGACTAAAGACGCGTTCCAGGAAAGTCCTAAAACCGTGGGTTGTTTCTGGTGCACGGCTTACACACACAACTTAATTTAAAATATTTTTATTTTATTTAAATACAATATTTTTTCGTTTATTTAATTCAATGATACCCACTACAGCGAGCCCAAATACCGTATTTAATTCGCGCAGGTGTGGCGGTTAAACTAATGTAATTTCACAACTTACATAGAACAAATTTAATTTCTAGGAGCGGTAGACTGGTACAGCCGTGAGGCTCAACGCACCAGGTACCAAGTCGACCGGGCGATCGAGTTTGAGACCCCGCCAAACAGAGTTGGTTTTTTACGCTTCATTTACTTAAAATTCATTTACTTACTTCAACCGCTTATCTGTGACGTCACAACATAGCAGACGACTACAACGGCATTTTTTTGAGGTGGAAGTACAATTATGAAAAAAAAACGTTTTTGCAAATATTGTTATTTTTTAATCGTTAAAAAATTGCCTAAGAAAATTATGATCTTAATTAGGCAAAATCTCGAGATACTGAGGATGACCTTGCTCAATAACCTCACCACCTTGACCTTTTAAGTTGAAAATTTAACGGCATCAATCCCCCATATATAGAAGTGATCTGACCAAGTTTGGTTAAAATCGGTCCAGTAGTTCTGGAGGCATAAGATTATTTAGAGGCCAACACCGAACACACACGTATACACGAACATCCGGAAAATTTCCATCCGGTTTTTTGGATTCCTTAGGTGTCAAGACGTCAAGATCCGGTGAAAACCGCATATGCCCAAATTGAACAGATTACAATGATTTCCCTTCTAGAACTATAGCTCTGCTATAGAGCTAGTTGGGAAAGTTAAAATAAATAATAATACTTATAAAAACAATAATGTATACAGAACGGACCAACTGAGACTAAATAATCAAATATTCATTAAACGCTACGATCAACAGAACAACCATGGTACTTATTAAAAATGAAAAAAGAATTACAGAACCTAAGGATCCAAGTGTTGAATGTTAGGGCTGATTCTTTTAATAATTTAAATATTGATTTCTTGTTATTATAAAAATTTTTTTGAACTGAAGTATTATTTATGTATATAACACTAATTGTCTGAATATAATTGAAATATAACATTAATTATAACGTTTCATTGTAATTGTAAATATTTCTGTAAGTGAAATGAACTGAATTGTAGAACTGTATAACTGGAACTAAACTGGCGTCGTCCTGGACTAGACTGGACTAAGGCTGAATACTAATGCAGTGAAGAGCTTGCTTATATAATGTTGTGGAGCCGCTGATTCGTCAAGAGCCAAGTGCATCAGAAAGAAGCCGAATGAAGAGTAAAGAGCCGCTGAATTGTAAAGACCGAGTGCATCCAAAAGGAGCCGAATGAAGTGAGAAGAGCCGAGTGAAACCGACCGAAGTCGAAGATCTTTAAATTTTAAAAAGTCATATATTAAATACAAATTAAAGTTCCAACATTTAAACAGGAGCAAACAAAAAAGTGAATATTTGTGAGTATTTATAAATAAATAAATCATTTAAATTGCCCTTAGTGTTAACACTAAGAACATGAAATGAAAGATAGAAAGTTATTAATACAAAACTACATGAAGTTGAGTTTGAAACAGGAAAAAAGGAAAAGAGCAACCCACCGGGTTGGTCTAGTGGTGAACGCATCTTCCCAAATCAGCTGATTTCGAACTCGAGAGTTCCAACGTTCAAGTCCTAGTAAAGTCAGTTATTTTTACAGGGATTTGAATACTAGATCGTGGATATCGGTATTCTTTGGTGGTTGGATTTCAATTAACCACACATCTCAGGAATGGTTGAACTGAGACTGTACAAGACTACATTTCATTTACAATCATACATATCATCCTCTGAAGTATTATCTGAAAGGTAATTACCGAAGGCTAAACAGAAAAAAAGAAAGAAGGAAGGAAAAGAGCTTACAAAAGTAAAATGGTCGGAAGAGAAAAATACTAAACACGCAGAAAGAATGAAACAATATTAGAAGAAAAGAAACCAGAAAAAATTATATTTGCGAGGTCTACAGTTGGCCTAACCGCAAAAAAATAGAATATTTTGGTTTACATTGAAGAAAATTTTTTAAATTATTATTAATGAGTAATAATTTACCATATAAATTCTGTGGTATGAATATAGCGTGTAAAATGTATAGATTATAAAAATGTCCTAACTTTGCTAAGATTCAATTCCAAAATATAGAGGAGGTCCCGGGTTCGAATCTCGGTCAGGCATGGGATTATCACACGCTAAAACATTGTTATTTCATCTCATCCTCTGAAGCAATACCTAACACTGGTTCTGGAGGATAAAAAAAGAAAAGCTACGGATGTAACTTCTACATCAATTTTTTGATTTTTATAAAATCCTAATTTTATTGTATAACTCGAATTATCTACGGTAATCATTTGATTTTAGAAGGCAAATCTATATTTACTATTTAGAATTTGAATTTTGGAACACGAAAAAAAAATAATTTTAAAGAATTTATAATTTTGGACGCTCACTAACGAAAAATCTCAAAATTGTATTTATTCTTGCACTTCTGTTTAAGGTTAATGGCAATGAGTCCAAGTCAGATTTCTATTTTATAAAATATATCCCTTTTATTTTGAGTAAAATACTGAGATGTGACATTTTTATAAAATCGAAATGATAATCGGCTTTTTTATCGTCATTATTTTGTTATTTCCTTGATATCGTAAATTTTTTGTTTGATATAAATAAAAAGGTAGACTAATAAAAAATAAATCTGATATTAAACAAAAAAATTTTAAAACTAAAGGAAATAAATAGTAATCCTTATATATCTGAAAAAATATGATGCAATAAAATCTTTTATTTACGTATATTTAAAGAATGTAGTAATGGCTCTGTTTCATTAATATTAACGTGGAAATTTTAAAAGGTAAATATTTAAGAAATCGAGACAATTAAGTAATAAACAGATTTGAAAGTAATGACACGTTAATTAATTCATATGTAGACTATAAAAAAGAAGATTGTTTAAATAACCAGTGAAACTAAATTAAGTGAAACAACATTAACGTTCTGACTGTACTGATCATGATAGACAACTGATAATTTTACTCAGTTATACTGAGTAACCCACGAAGAAGCGGAGAAACTTTCAGGAAATGCTCTCCTGATGAAAATAGTGGAAAACGTTCACATAAACATAGATCTGGAAACGCTTTGTTACGGTTAGCGAAAGATTTCGCCCATTTTCAGCTCCTCTAATAAAAAGATCCCTTACTGTAATTTTTGGGACCCGGAATTAGAAGTAAAGTTTCTTATGTAATTTGAGCAGGGAAATAGATAAAATAGATCCGAGAACTATAACTCTAATAATATATATTTGGAGTAAAACTTAAAACTTGGTGTCGAAAAACAGGCTTTTTTAGGTTTATAGTACAATAGCTTTGTAAAATGACTAATAAATGCGGAAGATTAGTAAAAACCTTGTAGTGAATTTAATTATAAAAAAAATAATGTAAAAATATAGGCAATAAAAAATAATTAAATACTTTTGAAAAACGGTTTTTATTGACGAAAAATAGACAGACAATCGTATTATTCTTTCTGTACCTAATAAACATTAATGTATTAAAAAAATAAATAAAATACATGAAAAGATAAATGGTAACAGAATAAGCAACCTCATTTACAATAATTTTTCGAAATTCCCTCCTTCATAATCTACACAGCACTATCATCGACGTAAAATATTTCCGTTGGCTTTCGTATCATCTCAAGATAGTTTCATATAAATTCGTAGCATTCCGTATTTTAATGAGTAAATCTTCTTTAGTATTAACTTTTTGTCGATATATTATATTATCGTTTTCAAATGGCCCCAAATGAAGTAATCCAGTAGCGTTAAGTCAGGTGATCGTGGTATCTAATCCACCGATCCATCACGTCCATTCCAGTTTAACAAAATAACATTCAAGTGATTTCTAGCTACTAAGGAAAAATGTGGCGTTCCACCATCGTGCAGGAAAATCATTTGCAATCTTGTTTGCAAAGGTACATCTTCCAAAAGAGCCGGATATTAAAATTCGCATTATAAAAGTGCCTGGGCTACGCTGAATATGCTGAGTCACACGATGTTCATCATTAACGTCATGATTTAGTTGGCGTTCAACAGTAAACGAACACGTTGGAAGTAACCCTTTTGTTCGAAAATACTGATAACAACAAAGAATGTTTATTAGGTACTGGAAGAATAATACGATTTTTTGTCTGTTTTGCTTCAATAAAAAAACTATTTATAAACGCTTTTTTGTACTTTTTATTGGCGGTATTTACATTAATTTTTTTCAGAATTAAATTTTTTACATGTTGTGTTACTAAATCTTTCGCGTTTATTAATCATTTAACAAAGCTATTATACCGAAAAAAAACATTTTTTTTTTTTTTTTAACACCGAAGTTTGTATTTTACGTCAGATATCTTAAAAACTACTGGAGTTACAGTTCTGGGACCTATTTTATCCTATTTCCAGTTCAAATTACATAAGAAACCACCAAATTTACTCCTTAACCTGGTTCCACAAAAATTATAGTAGGACTTCTTTTAATTAAAAGAACTGAAATCCGGACGAAATCTTCCGCTAGCCGTAACTCGAAAACAAAGCATTTCCAAACCTACGTTTGTTTGAACTTTTTTCATTATTTTTATTAGTAGAATGTGTTTTGCAAGTTTTTCCGTTTCTTCGTGGAACACCTGTTTAAAATCATATGAAACAAAATAACAAGACTTTTTTTTTAATTTAACATGTAATTTTTAATCCCATAATGAACATGGAATTTTCAAAAATAAAAAAAATATTTTTTATAAAAGCAATGATAATGGAATGTACCTCGGAAAACGTGTTTAAAAAATAACGAATGATTTAATAACTTAAGAATTACGTAATTTATTTAATGCTGCCATGTTACTCTTGTCTATTACTTGTAATAAAATCTGATGTGAACACCACATGACATCCTTGTACGCCTATTAAATTACATAACACATTTTTTTTTAAATGAAAATTACATAAAATTTTATTTCACTAATAACTTAAGTTTTTTCATATTTTTTACTTCCTTGTACGAGGTAAAGAAAGTATTATAATCGTGAATAATTTCGGTTTTCATATGGAAATATCCATTCTGACCATCACTGAATCCATTTTGACTAGTTTCGGTGTGACGCCTGTATTTACCATCACGCACATATGTACGTTTTTTTATTGTTATTACTGAATAATTATTTATTGTAAAATTTTTTAATAATTTTTAATAAATATTTAAATTTATTATTAACTATTAATAAATCAATATATTTAAATTAAAAAAAATCTGATGTGGACACTACATGACTTCCTTGAACGCCTATTAAGTTACATATACACATATTTTTAAAATGAAAAGTTCATAAAATTTGATTTCATTAATAACTTTTTTGTTATTGAATTATTATTTATCGTAAAAGTTTTTTTACAATCAAAGCTTAATAATTATTAATAAATCAATATATTTAAATTAAAAAGTCGGATTCAAACCGATGTGCCTTCCCCTTGTAAGATCGAAATATTTAATTAATTAACATCTTATCTGGCTACACTGTGAAACCAATGAAAATAAAATAAGTACCACTTATGAGATATCGTTGAAAAGCTCTCAATGAGAGCTTATTACTGTAGTTAAGAAAAGGTCCAAAATCCATTTTTTTATATTTTGGACTTTTTTGGACACTTTTGGTTCAGCCGATTGTAAGCAAAAGGGGAGGTGCATAACTAGATGTTATAACAGTTAAATCAAATATTTCAACATTGTACGGCTAATCGTTTTTGAGTTGTGCGAGATACATACGTACGAACAGACGTCACTCCGAAATTAGTCAAAATGGATTCAACTATGGTCAAAATGGATATTTCCGTTGAAATTTGAAAACCGAAATTTTTCGCGATTACAATACTTCCTTTACTTCGTACAAGGAAGCAAAAATGAAGAATAAATTTTATATACACATATTTATTTAAAATAACAATGAAATTTCTTTTCGTATAGCGGCCGCCTAAGGAAGAACTTCTTTATGGTACCCTGATTTGGAGGACGCAGTATGCATTATTACTAGAACATTGTAGAAAGATATCTTTGCTAATGAACGAAATAAGATCTATCTACGAGGAGTACAATACGTTCATATAAAGAAGAGTAACATAAATAAAAGAAAATGTTTATTTTGCGGCTACGGTAAAACCAATAAAATATGTAAAAGGGAAAATGGATGTTGCCTAAAAAGTGAAATTTTTAGTTATTTCATTAAATCATAAGTTTCTCAACGGGACGATCAGATTGATTTCGTTTTTAACAAAATCGAACCGTAATGTTTTGCTTTGAAGGGCCGCAATAAAATGGTAAGTTAGACATCATAATTAAAATATATTATCCCAACATACGTTCTGATACAATATCATCTCTTGAAGTTCTCTTAAAACGTCATCAAAACGAGTTAATAAGACACAAAAATGGGCTATCAAATCAATATCTGGGTTCCAAAGTATGAATTGTGTAGACCTATATTATTAAAATTAAATATATTAACCTACCCCCCTGTTTTTAATATATATATTAAATCTTTGGTAAAAAGAGGGCCAGTTATTTTTAAAAAATAACAATATCCACCTTTACCAAATCAGACAACCGAATTGTTTTCATATAACTCAATACAACACTTCGGCTTACAAGAAAAACCTGATGATTTATTTAATTTTCTCACTACTTTATTTAAAATGCAATTAAAAGAAGACTTACTTTTTACAGAAACAATATTACTGTGTGATGAATTTTTAAATAACGATAATTTTACAAAAAGAATATTTAACTGCATCCTGTTGGACAAGTACATAAACATGAGCTCAAAATAATTTTCAATAGCAGCTTCTGAATTGAGAATTACTTTGTAATATTTAGTAAATTTATTTATCTTAACATTACTTTTCATTTGTTTATATTTAAATAATAAATACGGAATTTTAACACATTTATTTTTATCTAATTGTTTTTATATTTATAATTTATCTTACACAAATATTGACGTGATTTATGAACAGTATTTTAATATTCCGATTAGAAAAGATTTATCTATTTATTTCTTTGATATTACCATTTGATTTTTAACACTGAAATTTAAATAAAACTGTATTACGGCCACATATCTGTATTAATAAAAATGAAAACCTGTTAGAGTAACACATCAAAATAAAAAAAACTGACAAGATGGTTAAATCTTATTCTCGGTTTTGTTTTTAAGCCGTTAAAAATGTCTAAAATGTGCCCAGCGGCATATAAAAGGAGAAAACTTAAAAATTCTAAAGCTGTTGATTTTTTATTTATTTTATTTTTGATATACGTAGATAGTTGATTCCGATATTTTGTTTTATTTCGCACTTAGCATATCGCATAGGCGTTTAAGTATTTTTAATTTTTAAGGTAAATTTTAATTGTTAATTTTTAATTATTTAATATAATAATCTTGTGTACGGGTTCTGATAACGACACACTTCGTTCGTTTGCGCTCAGGAAAAAATCACCCATACACACATAAAAAATAATTTACCTTTATATAACTACAACTACTATGAAAACTAAGAACAGAGAAAATCAATTTATATCTCGTTTTAAAAATACAAATATGTTCGATTTCTGTTCACTGATTCTTCAATAAAAAAAGTATGTGATGATTATGTTATCACACACATAAACTTGACTTTCTTATTCGTTTGTAATAAATAAGAAAGTCAAGTTTAATAATCCTATATTTTGTACCCATCAAACTTTTTGAGGTACAATATTAGAAAAGTGTTTTTTTTTTTTGTTTTTTTTTTTAGGGCGAAAAACGGTTGGACGTTATCATCGCCCGGAAAATAAATAAATAAAAGTAATTAAATTTGTTACATAAAATTAAAACTTAAAACTACTATCACAGGAAACAAAATCCGGAATGGGTGTAAAAGGCCCATTCTCGGATAACAAAAACACTAACATGTAACTTAAAACTACGTTAAAAACTATCATATTAAAAATAAATAAAACTTAAAACTAAAAAATGAAATAAAACTTAAAACTATTATGTTTAAAGTCTTACAACTAATATCACAAAAATCTTACAACTAATATCACAGACGAATTTAAAAAACAAAAAAAAAAAAAAAAATGATGAATATATATATAAAAAAAAAATCCGATAGGGAGTGTAAAAGGCTCGCTACTCGGATAACAAAAACAATACATAGGACTAGACTAATTACATTTTTTGTATTAACCCTATACTACGCAAAAACAGAAACATCCGATTTAAAACCTCTTTATCATTACACAAGATACCACGGATGTTTCTGGGTAGTTTAAATTTACGACGCAATGCCGCATAACATATGCAGTCCACGAGTATAGAAAAGTGGTGTATCACGTATAAAATACATGCAGATAAAATATCATTCTTATTAAATTATCGTCCTAAACAAATTTTTTATAAGACATAAACTTCAGCCCAGTTTAAAAAAGAGTTTTTTTTTATAAAATCATATAAATTTGTCATCATTCGGGTGATGTTAACACGAAAGCTTTTTTCGCCCAGAAAAACAAAAAAAAACAAAAATATAAATATTTGGGATACAAATCAGAAACAACCAGAAGAAAATTGGATACGCAGTTTTATTGCAGTTACTTACAAACCGTAGCGGGTTTCGAACTTATTTATTTCGCTTTGGTCTGGAGGAGAGACCCGGCCATCCGAATTTGTAGCTGCAGACGTGAAACATGTTTTCTTTCAGTGCAGTCGTTTTGAGTAAGCATGTGATGAATTGAAGGAAGCTGTGCCCGAATCAAAAGCAGCAACGGAGTTGAAATTTGCGGATTGGTGGTAAAACAGTAGAAGGGTTCATGTCAGAAATTTCACCGCGTCTTTGAGGAATAGAAAATGTACCTTATAATGGTATGCCAAATGGAACACGTCTCCAGTGAAAAAATGCTTTAAAATGGTTCTATAGAGCTAAAGCAAGTAAATAATGGTGATTTTTTTTAGTGCGGTGTAAACCCATCACTACTCGGAAGGTTTGCGGATTCTTTTTTAAAAAATTCCCAATTCTCGAAAAAATTAATTTTTTAAATTTCAATTTTTTTAAATCGGCGCCGAAGAAAAAACAAAAGTCTATCACCAATTATTTAAAACTGAACACAGGAATGAATGTATTACCTACGAAGAATCAAACAACTACTTTAAAATTTCAAAAGAGTTTTTCCGAAAAATTGTTGTATTAACATTTTGTTTACATTTTTGTTATTACAGTTTTAAGGATAAACTCCGTCTTTTGAAAGTTAATTATATTCAAAACTTTTTGAATCATTACGGGGTCAAACAAAATTCTATTTAAAATTTCAAAAAAATATTTAAAAAAAAATCTTTTTACTCTTAATTACGTCATATTTCCTAATAAAATTAAATATTTCTTTTGCAAAAACGATTCTGAAAAGTAAACGTCGATTAAAAAAAATTGTATGCATGCACACAAAAAATATTTTGAATATTTTTAATAAACACAAACTAAATTTCAACTACGAATACAGCTACTGCAATTTATCGTGTAATTTGAAAAAATAAGTTCATCGTTCTTACGGGATGCGGAATCCTAGAAAGTCGTTAACAAAAATAAGGGACAAATTTTTTTATAAAAAAAAGAAAAAAAGACTAATGAAATATGTATAAATTATAGAAATTATTTCAACCTAAGTATTGTATGAATCATAAGTTATATTAATTTCATAGTTACGTAATTTTACTATTTACATATAATTTAATTGTTTATTTAATTACATATTATCCTTGAAACGTGTGAATCTGACCATTAAAATATGGACTGAATCCACATAAAAGCTTCAACAGTTAATTAAAAGATTCCAGTACCAAATACATTATTAAAAATAATTTTTGTACTGATATTATCTTGAATTTAATTAACCTTTAAAATTATAAAATTAATAACTATTCTTTGAATCACGAAAATAACACATAAAAACCACTTTAAATAAAAAATATATATATATTTACCGGCCGGTGACAAGGAATTTTTATCAGTCTTAATCTGTTACCTTTTTACTTCCTTGTATCGAGTAAAGGAAATATTGTGATCGCGAAAAATTTTGTTTTTCAGATTTCAACGGAAATAACCATTTTGACCATCCCTGAATCCATTTTGACTAGTTTCGGTGTGACGTCTGTACGTACGTTGTATCTCACACAACTCAAAAACGATTAGCCGTAGAATGTTGAAATTTTGGATTTAGGAGGGTTGTAAAACCTAGTTGTGCACATCCCCTTTTGCTTACAATCGCCTGAACCAAAAATATACAATAAAAAAAGATACCTTTTTCTATTTTTTGGGGAAATGTTTTTTTTTTTTTTTTAATAGTAAGACAAGAATGTACGCATATATGATCTTAATATAAAGTGGGGTTAAGTTTGTAAACTTTTGAGAAAATTGACCTCAAAGAAAATCTACTCCACAACCCAAGAGATATTGGCCCCAAACCTTTACAAACAAATTGTCCTATATCCAGTCTCCATCTATTTATCTAATCAAATATTTAGATTTATCTAATCTATTTATCCAGTCAAGTTATTAGGCTTCAAATAGACGTACGTACGAACATCCCATCATACTATTTTTTTGTTTTTTGGGGTTCCTGAGTCACGAAACGTTGAGAAATAAAAACAAAATCCCATACCAATTTTTTGACCGATTACCATATCTTCCTCACAGCATGGATGTAGAGCTATAATGCTAGGAAAGTAAAACTAAACGATGTCATCGAATCTCATAACCTTTGTAGCAAGTTGCTTAGTTGTTCTTTTTAACTGAAAAATCAATTTACGAAAGTAATCTTTTAATTTAAAAAAAATTGCTTCGATTAGAATCATAAATTTGTTTTTCTCGTAGGAACATTATTTTTATCTGTTTAATAATTCGTCTTTTTAAGTACACAAAGTTCGGGAAAAGTTGATATTAATATGAGGAACAGCATTATATATTAAACATTCAAATTAAAAAGTTAACATTGTTTTAACATAAATTCAGTATCAAATACCAAATAAATGAATTAAAAACTATAAAATGATTTATCTACGAATAGTGAATCATGATTACATCATATGTTCGAAAAAACTAAATATTATTTTTATAAAAGTTTAAATGAAATTATACGCGTGAAATAATTTGCAGAAAATTGTAATTCAGTATAAATGACACATTACTAAACAAAATTATAAAACTATTCAAGATTACATTAAAATATTGATAACGTAATTACTTCTGAACGTTGAATTTGATAAGTACCTGTTAGGTTATGATGTAAAAACTATTTGACACCTCCAACATAATCAGTTAAGAGAAAACAAACTTTTAAAAGCTGCCATAAATGAACTTTTATAAAGATTTAATTATTTTATTTATTATTTAAAATGATTACAGGAAAAACTAATTAAGTAGGCAGTACTTAAACATTTAACCATTACTTAAAAAATAAATACAATACAACTACTAACAGTAAATAAATCATATGAGTAGCATGCAAAAATGACCCTTATCACTTACCAAACGAACGAAAATGTTCTTGAAAAAATATTAGTAATAAACATGACAAACTACTTATAATAGCACAAATCACTGAAAACACTATTAATAGTATATTTTATAGTCTTTAATAAAGTATATAAATGTCATAAAATAAGTTAAAAACTATTAAAAACATTACAAATAAGATGAGCGGTAGAACAACATTATAACTGCCATATATTATACAACTAATATGCATCATAACACTATGACGTCATGTTCTTAAATTGTATTGGTATTCAGTTTAAACGATAGATAGCAGCACATATCACGCAACACTACATACAGTATAATAAAAATATTCACGTGTGTACTCGCTTAACATGTTATGTAACTCACTTATCAACTTCTATTAAAAACTAAACATGATACCAAGGTCGAGTACGATATTTATAACATAAATTATATACAATTACCAGTATATCAACTACGAATGAACGAAATTACTACTTTTATTTAAATATTAAAATAAAACATCAACAACATTAGCATATCGTTGTCAGTCAGCTGTAAGTCTCGTGAACAGAGAATTTGCTAGAATGCATGAGAATATTATTGAAATATTTTCATAAGTCAAAAGTACAATACGTAGTTCACAAACCAAAGTTATTATTAAACTAGTAATGCTTATCTTTTTTATTTAATTGTGTTTGTAAACAGAACTTATAAAATAAACAACATTACAGCAGTAGTGTTATCATGCCGATTAAATTTACATATTTTTGTATATTTGTATATATTAACTAAATGATTTACAAAAAATAAATAATATATTTATATTTATTTATTTATATTTATATAAATAGAATTAGACTTTAATTATACTTTATTTTTATTTATTATGTTTAAACATCATCTGTTAAAAAACCAAAACATTAAATAACATTGCAAATATGGCAGAAACTTATTTTATTTTTTGTACAAATGGTATTAAATTATTTATTTTAAATTTATATCTCATTTCCACCTCTTCAATTGAGACAAAATCTATAATGTTCTTATTTTTATTTTTTTAATTCCCTTAAAAACTGATGCTTCTGTCAACTCCGTTAGATACAACATTTCCCTGCCACTGTGGCGCAAGTGCTAGCATCTCGACCTTTCATCCGGAGGTCCCGGATTCGAATCCCGGTCAGGCATGGCATTTTTCACACACGCTACAAATCATTCGTCTCATCCTCTGAAGCAATACCTAACGGTGGTCCCGGAAGTTAAAAAAAAGATACAACACATTCAGCATTTATATATTTCAAATATTTCCCCAGAACCTCAAAAGCAATTATAAATTTCTTGATTTATAAATTCTTTTGTTTTGTAATGTTGAAAATTCTGTTTCGTTTAATACCTAGTTAAAATATACCAATCCACCACGAGACTGGTAGTGTCTCGACCTTTCATACTGATGTCCCGGGATCGAAACCCGGTTAGTTATGGCATTTTTCAAACGCTACAAAAATTCCATTTCCATTTCCCACACACAAGTTTCAAGCTTATGTAGCGAAATCATTAAGCCAAAAAAAATCTACCATATTTTGATGTTTTGTTTTTAATAAACTATGAACTGACATTTGAACCGCTTAGTATCTCTGAACTTTATTCATACAATTTTATAGGGAATCAAATTTTCTATTTTGGTCTATTCTTGTGTATTTTAGTTTGAAACCCAACTTCTCCCTTCACAATAGAAATGAGAAACTATTCCTCTTTCTTTCACAAGACAATTACAATTTACAATTTATGCTGCGTACACAGCACGAATCGAGTTATCAGAAAATATCATGATACAGTATGAAAAGTATTTTTGGGGAGACCTAAAGGTGATAGAAATCTTAACGATAAAGGAAACTGCAGCTCGATTATAATTATTGAGTACTGTTATTTCTTATACGAATGGGACAGTATAACAGGAAAAATCACAACAGTAAAAAAGAGACCAAAGAGAGAACCACTCATTTCTGGGCAGAAAAATTCTGCCCAAGTTCTTGTGAATTTGTTGAACGTCTGTCTTTGATCACTAAACATAAAACTTGGTTTGATGAAAATATTTGTCACAGCAATAGATCGTAGTGGCTTAGGTTTCTTATAAATCAGTATATCGGGATCAGTGAGGCTAAACTCAAAGAATGAATATTTTTTGGACCACAGCTAAGTAATCTAATGATATAATCAGTATAAAATTATAAAGACTATATTATTTATTTAATTGAACCAGTAAAACAAAAGATTTAGAATAATTAAACCTAACCATGGTACTTCACCAAGTCGGCAGTTATTCAATATTTTTGGTCATCAGGCTGTACGTTTCCACTAGTATATATCAGTAATGAAAAATCCTACCAGGGAAACTGGAGCCCGAATATGCTTGCCGATTACTGCTGGAAACTGAAAAGGATCATTTCACAGGCGGAGTAGAGAAGAAAATTAAAAAAAAAAATGCGGATATTCGGGAAGACAATATTATACTATAGGCTATATAATTCCTTAAAAAAAAATCAAGTTTTCTTTAAATCTGTTTCTAAAATACGATTAAACCTGCCTTCCATTCAGTTTTGGTTTGTAGATTTGAGATCAATGTAAAAAAATAGTATAAAACACCTTATTAAATGTATGTTTGAGAAAAAATTCGTTGTTTTTTTCAGACTACTATAAAAAAAACCAACAAAAAAACAAGGATTTAAGGTGATACTTAGAGAAACCAATTTAAAAAATTTTAAAAACTGATAATAATTAATAATCGATTACAATAATAACTTTTTTCCTTTTTGCAGGGCTCCCACACATCCGCCATCACCTCTCGCAAGTGGGACCCGCAGCTAGGTATCAAGGGGAAACAATGTGACAGAACAGCCTTAAGCCTTAATATGCCACATATTTATTAATTTTAACTCATAAAAAGCACATATACAAAAATGATATAGAAGCAGTAGAAATAATATGAAGCAAAAACCTCATTAATTCATTGTAATTGATTAAATATTCATACTTAATAACAAGCGACGTTCAAGTCAACGTTACAAGTAAGCAGCACCAAACAATATACATATATAGACAACCAAAGAAAAATATTAAACGTCGAAGTACATATAGAACATGAAATAGCAAAGATCATAAATGTCAGAGAATGCCGTCAAATGCCTGTAGCTCCTTTTTAAAGCACTGACTAGACAAAGCGAAGAAATTCACAGAGTTAGCAATCTCATATGCTTATTTAACACTCCGGCCCAGAGGAGCATTAAAGGACATTAAATGTACTGAAACTGCCGAAATTGTCTTTTCTCTCCACAAGGCGCTCTCAGACCAATGAGGTTAGTATGTCCATCAATCCGACCATGAAAAAGCTTGTAGAGATACAAACTCAGCTACGCTAAGTAAAGACAGTTGAAAGAATCTGCACAGCTGCACATAAGAGGCTGGATCAACAAAATCTCTAATAACCAAGAAATTAATGAATTTCCTCTGGATGGCCTCAATACTTCCTATGGTAGACTTGCGCTCGTAATTCCAGGCGACGGTGGCAGTACTCCAGCAATGGTCGAACGACCACATGATGTGGACGAACAAACGCAGGAATTGTGGTAGAATGTTTAAAATGTCTACCAATCTAGAAAATCACCCCTAAATCTCATAGCACGAGAGAAAATTCCAGTAAAATGCTTATTAAATAACAGCGTAGCGTCGATATTAACAGCCAGATCTTTGATATTTTTGACTCTGGAAATGACTGTGTCACTCACTCTATATTTGTATATAGCCGATACGGTTTTGCTAGTATACGTAATGACATTAGTCTTACTGACATTAAGGTCCATCTCATTGTGTCTCGACCATCTGACCACTTGATCAATGTCCTGCTGTAGTGCAATCTAATCAGATTTACTCCTAATCACAACACATATTTTCAGATCACCAAAATACATGAATAATGGTGAGGGTATATGCCTGGCTATGTCGTTAATAGACAGTACCAACAACTATGGGCCCAAGTTTGAACCCTGAGGAACTCCAGAAGAAATCGGAAACTCAGTAGAAAGCTTTTCCTTAACTTTCACTTTAAATTTTCGATCCGTTAAATAACACTTTACCCAACATAGCATGGGATGAATAAAACTACAAGACCTCAATTTACTCATCAATATACTGTGAGGAACATTATAGATTACCTTACTGAAATCAAAGTAGACGTCATTCACATGACTCTGGTATTCAACCTTAGGTACAATATAAGTCAACATATCAGCTAGATTCATTGTTGTAGACTTATTTTTAACAAAGCCACGTTGTTGCGACGAAATTTGGCCCCAAAGTGAATCGTATAGATGATCGTGAACAATCTTCTCGAATAGCTTAGGGTTGACTCCCAATAGAGAAATCGGACTATAATTAGTTATGTCATGCAGGTTACCTTTTATCGGGACTGGAGATACAACTACAATTTTCCAAATTTTGGGAAACTTACCACATTTTAAACTTAAATTAAACTCAGAGCATAGCACTGGGGCTAAAATACTTCCAATGCCCTAAATCACAATCGGGGAGATTTTATCAAATTCACAAGGAGAGTTTCTCCTAAGAGGTTTTACAGAATTCCGGACGTCACCAGGTTCTATATAGGAACAGTAATAATTTTGTACGTCTCTCTTTTATTATCGAATATTTTACCACTATTGGGCTTACAAAAAGAATGGAAATATTCCCAAAATAAATTACTCAGCCGTGAAGTGTCTATAAGTATCTATAATCCCTATTCATATCGATGAGTCTAGCACTAGAACTCTCATTTAAGTGAGACTTAATATATTTAAAAAAGGCACAAGGCTTCTCGTGGAAATTATTCTCAGTCATCTGTGATCTGTCTCTGTTACGGGCTATAAGTATCTTCACTTTTTTCCTGTATTCAGAGAATGTAATATAATGCCTTAGAAGACCAAAGTTCTTAAATTTCCTGTGGAACTTCTTGTCGCGTAGAGCTACAATTAAATCTCTTGAGAACCAAGGCACTCTGGTGCGAGGAAATTGAACAAATCTGTTCACCAAATCATCAAGAGTATCATTCAGATCACCAGAAGCCACCTCCGGATCACCATCTCGAAGGATGATTCCCCAATCTGTGGTCTCAGCTGTCCTATAGAGTCCCAAGAAATCGGCCCTACGATAATCCCTTATCAAACATGTCTCGCAGTTACGAATCACACCATTTATATCATCAGGGTTGACTAAAAATAAGGCCTCTGCAGAGACATATGCACCAGTATTGGACAGCACCAAATCAAGTATAGATTTACCCTTAAAAGGGATGTGGTTATTTAGCCGTATTAAATTCATGCTATCCAGAAATTCAAATAATAGCTCGGCTTTTTAGTTGGCATAAAAATGAATAGCGGGCTCCAAACAAAAAATCCATCCAAGATACATTCGGAATGTTGAACCCACCAGGCATAATGACTCGATAACGTGCGATGTCAAGAACAGGTTCGACCTCGTCAAAGTAATTTTTTAGCATCACAGGAGAAGAATCAGGATAAAAATAGTGGTTGCCGATCAGTAAATATTTGTAATAATTAAAATAATCGATTTAGGGGGAGGGAGAAGAATTTAGTTCAATTTTTTTTAAATGGTAAGATAAGGATGTACTCATGTACTTAATATAAAGTGGGGTTATTTTGGCAAAACGTTGAGAAAATTGACACCAAAGAAGCTGTTTACCTCACACCATGGAGATATTGACCCCAAACTTTTACCAAAAAATTATTCCATATACACGAGTCTGTACAAAATTTCATCAAAATCGGTTAATCTAGTCAAAAGTTATTAAACTTCAAACACACTAACACACGTACAATGTACATACGTACGTAAACGTTTATCCAAAAAGTGCCTCATAGGCACGAGTATCTGTGCCAAATTTCATCAAAATCGGTTTAAATAGTCAAAAATTATTAAGCTTCAAACATGACAACGCACGTACGTACGTACGTACAAACATTACCTCACTTTTTTTTGTTTTTGGGCATCCTGGGTCATAAAATATCGAAAAATAAAAAACTCTATACCCCATTTTTTGACTGATTACCATACTTTTCTTCTTTCAGCATAGCTCTAGAGAGAAATGATGCCAAGAAAATAAATGAATTGTATTTTTCTATTATCGCCGTAGATAAATAAATATTTTTTTTTTCATTCTTATCATTAGATAATAATTATTAAAATTTTCTTAATTATTATCAAATGATAATATTATTATTTGTATGTGTGCGTGTGGGTGTGTCCCTCCCGCATAGCTTAGTACATAAAACACCAGTAGTCCGAGTGATGTCATTCTGTACAACAATAAGTAACTCAGAAAACAGGCACCGGAATGTACTGATCACTAGCGGAAAATCCTGAGTGCATGTGCCGTGGTGGTCAGTTGTATACTTATTATATTGTAAATGTTGTTGTTATTTATTCTTGTATTATATATTTATTTCTTTAATCGATATATTTTCAAACATATATTAATAATATATTTTTTTTTTTAATTTTTGCGATTGTTTTTCTTCATAAAATAATGAACTATAACCAAAAAGTAGGCACCGGAATGTACCAATCACTAGCGGAAAATCCCGATTCGTTAGTATCAATTTATTTAGTTAAATCCTAATTTAACTTTCGTTATATAATTTTCACCATTCAAAAAAAAAAAAAATATTTTTTTACAGGAGGTAATCAATTTTGGACACTTAATAACCCATTCCGAGACGCCGCCCGGAGAGCCTAGTTGCAGAAGGCGTGACTACGACACGCCTCTGCAACTATTAATTACGCTAAAAAAAAAGTTTAAAATTAGGTTCAAAAAAATTTAAAGTGCCTTAAACTGTTTTGTTATTCATATATTATGGAATTTTTTTTTTTTTAATTTTAGTAAAATAAATAAAATTAAAATATAACAAAGATTACAATAGCGATGGTTTAATGTATTAAAAATAGAACATCATAAAGCAAAAGATGAAACGTTTTGTTATTTATGTAATACAAAGAATGAACAACGTAATTAAAGTATCAAAGTACACCAGTAGAACTAAGAACTTCCCATTTATAAAAAAAAGAAAAAAGGAGAATGAAAATACTAAGTATAAATGTATGAATTGGAAGAATTTCTTAAAAGTATGAATAAAAAATTTAAAAAAGGAATGCTAAATGAAGGAAATAAACACTTTTTAAATTTTGCATTAAAAAATAATGTTCAAAATTAGATAGATTGGTATAGTTCCAAGTGAAATATTCTCAGGATGAATCAAAGAAAATATAGTATCAATGATTCATACCATACAACACGCTCGTAAATTAATTAATAAGTTATTTTAAAAAAATATATAAGAATCATTCAGTAATTAAAGATACAAATTGATCTAGAGTGGTTTATTTAAATAGTGTGACATTTTTACTTCCTTGTACGAAATAAAGGAAGTATTGTGATCGCGAAAAACATCGGTTTTCAAATTTCGACGGAAATATCCATTTTTGACCATCTGTGAATTCATTTTGACTACTTTCGGCGTGACGTCTGTACGTGCGTATGTATCTCGCATAACTCAAACACGATTAGCCGTAGGATGTTGAAATTTTTGATTTAGGATTATTGTAACATCTAGTTACAATAATGCACCAATAATGCACAGTGCACCTCCCCTTTTGATTGTAATTTACTGAACAACAATTATCCAAAAAAGCCCAAAATCCAAAACAAATTTGATTTAGGACTTTTTTTTAATTGCAATAATAAGCCCTTATTGAGAGCTTTTCAACAATAGATCATAAGTGGTACATATTTTCATTGGTTCCAAAGTTATAGCCAAATGAAATTTTAATTAATGAAATATTTGGATCTTATAAAGGGAATTGGTTCGAATCAGACTTAATCTCTTTTTTTTTATTTAAATATATTGATTTATTAATTATTAACCTCTGTAAAATAATTTTTACGGTAAATAATAATTCAATAATTCGAAAAAAAATTACAATAAACAATAATTCAATAATAAATAAAAAAAAGAAAAATATCAGAAGTTATTAATAAAATAAAAATTTATGTACTTTTCATTTAAAAAAATGTTTATATGTATTTTAATAGGCATACAAGTAAGTCATGTGATGTCCACATCAGATTTGGTTGAACATCTGATTATTCGTTTTTGCTTTCATTTTGTGATGGTTATATATAATAATTTAAAAATTTGAAAATTGACAGTAAATTATCTTGGAACCTATCTTCATGAAAATGACAATGTCAAAATGACATGTTTTAGGGTATTTGACCTTGTCAGTGATAATATTATGAACTGTAAAAACACTTACTTTAAATTTGTTAGCTATAATCACAGCTGTAATTCGTCGGTCTTCTTGGATGAATGTCAAACGCTGGAGTTGAAACATCAATTGGACGTCCCGAACTGTACTGTTCGGTCACGGAAGTTCTACCATCTTTAAATTTTTCTATCCACTTGTAAAACTTTCTGTGGCTCATGCAACTTTGTCCGTATTTTTTTGTCATATTAGAGTAATTGTTAACAGGTTTTCCACCTTAAAATTCAACTAATTCGCAAAGCTCAAGAGGATTCGACATCGTAAAATGAGATTTTGAGGTTATAAACAAAACAATTTTACTCAATCGACGGACCAAACGTCATCACAGAGCTACCAACTGAAAATATGCTAACCACTTACCAACTCTTTTGGTTCCACAGCTATTTTTGTCTATAATTATTAAACGGCCCTGTTAGATGGTTAAAATTTTAACGTTAGAAGATAAATCAAATAATTCAGGAAAAGAATCTAATAATATTTTCAGATAAAAATATTATTGAAAAAGTACACAAACCATTCATATTACTGATAACTTAAAAAAAAAAAAACTAGCAATGATCTTGGCAAATTTTGTCAACATTAACAAAAGCTTAAAATTGAAATCCTGCAGTATAAATAAAAGCAGAAATTACTTCGCGCTAACTTCTGCGGCTTCGATAAAATTAAACCAGACTGTAATTCCTTGGACCAAACTGAAAATACCATTATTTAATTTCTAAATTAACCATTGTATAATTATTTTTTTTTTAAATTTGATCTTATATAAAAACCATAGGTTTAAAAGTATATAATCCCATTATTTCTTTGAAAAACAAGAATAGTTTAAAATAAAAGAATTCTAAAGATTTACGGTAGTAGTTTACTAGTTAATTTGTTCTTATTTCGTTTAAATATTTGTTGTTAGATATGTTTATATATAACAAATATATGATAATATACAACAAAATATTTATTGTAATATATATATATATATATATATATATATATATATATATATATATATATATATAACATCTTTAATACTTTATTTTATTTATTTATTTATAATATTTAGAAATATTAAATTATACTATATATTTATTTATTTCATTTTATTTAATACAAAACAATCTAAATTTCAAGGATATAGATTTATTTTAAAGTTTTATTCAAGTTTTTTTTTAACTTGAAATACGCAATCTGTTCCATACTTAATTCTATAGCCTTCTGTTTAGTCTGTTATAAAAAAAAGAGAGTAATCAAGTTCTATTTGAAGTTCGTTTATTTATCAAAACACAATCAATAAGCTAATTTTAGGTATATTTCGTAGAATATATAAAAGGGAGATGTTTTGAATTAGTTAATTTATTCTTTTTTTTTCAACTCTAAAAGTTTTGTTTTTATACAATATACTGTAAATATGAGTTAGCTTTTATTAGCGTGCAAATTTCCACAGACGTTTAATACAGACTACTTGTCTGTTAATACTTAATAATTAGTCATTCTACAGAGTAAGATTACTTTGTTAGAAGCAGCTAAATATATAAAATTATACCACTATGTAACACATATCTATATTTAAATACTATTTAATATTTATTTATATTTTATATAAAATTTTAATTATGTTTTACAAATTATTTGCTAAAATAGAGAAAAAATATTTTCTTTAATTATCTTGTAATGATATACAAACAAAAATCAACTTTACTTTTACTTTATTAATTTTTTTAGAGTTCTTAGGCGTTTCAAAAATAATAACCACCAGTTTTAAGCTTTTTTTTAAACAAATTTTAGCCGTTTATTTTTAATAAAGTTCTTTATTTAAAATAGTTTTTATATATTATATTAAACTTATACGACTGCCGTGTACGTTCATAATTTATGCAAACTCACGCTTCGTGAATATTTCATTAGTTACAAAATATATGAACCCGCATTGTTATAAATGAAGATTTAACAACACCATAGAACTCAAAAATAAAACAGAGTTACAGCCATTATTTCAGAAGGATTTTTAATCTCACGTTAAGGTGCGTATTGACTTGCGAACCGAACTTGTAGTGAACCGTTGGTGAAAAATTCGAAAAGCGCTCTTGGATTTCGTTTTTATAATGAACCTTCTATGAACCAACAAGGAAAAAACGGCAGTTGTTATTTAGTAGTCCAGCTGTACTGTCGTTTTGCGAAGAAAACTTGGCTATGGTTTTGATGACTGGCGAGATTTTAATTTAAACGAAACAAGAGACAACCACGACATCGGTGGAAGATTCAGCTATTCAAAAATCGGGCTTGCGAGGAACTGATGTTGAACATGAAGTCACTATGTATAAGTGGTCGTTACAAACATTTTACAAGTATGTCGTCTTCCAAACTAGAAAATCTACTGAGAAAAATAGGATTTGCAACTTTTCCTTCAGACGTTCTCTATGAAATCTTTTTTTAATATTGATTGATTTTCTTGTTTCAAATCCTATATCAGAGGAGTGCTTTCATAAATTTCTATCAGAAAATTTTATTGCATGTTTTGTTGTTTTATGAGTTCTGTTAAATGGATGTGTTGAGTTGTCTGTCGATCATATTTCTAAAAGCACATAGTATATTTAAGGTCGGGTGGTTTGAGGTATTGTGAATGAGGTGTCTCTCATTGTTGGCTTTCTGTGTATTTTGAAAGCGTGTTTTTGTTTGTTACGTTTTGTGATGATGACCCGAAGAAATTTGTTTGTTTACAGCGCTCATATTTAGCTTTAAAGTATATATAATTCACGGTGTATTTTGTTTGTGTGTATAAATAGCTATTCACGTTGTCTTTTGTTGCCCGGTACAACGAGATGGTTTCATCAATCTTTGTAACAGTAGATTATTTTGAATGCATGTTTAATTTTGAAAGTATGTGTTGCAGAAAAATAAAAAAGATGACCGATAGGTATATTTTTTTTACATTAAGCTTTTTTTTTTATAAAAACGTATTCTATTTAACATAAAACAATTGTATATAATTAGAACTTAGAGAATCCTCCAGTTACAGAGTGTCTCAGGAAGAGTGGCCAAATTTAAGGAACTCATTCAAATCATTAAATGTTCTTGAGGAAAAATGATTGAGGCAACGATTTATACTTCTCGAATGATTCATTCGTTCGAACGATATATACTTCTTGATACGAACGATTTATCTAAAATTATATTTGTGTTTTCGGGATAAAAAAGGAAAACATTAGGGTTAGAGGTGTGTTAAAAAATCACAACTCAAGAAACAACTGAAAATGTTCAGGATTTTGAAGCTTTTCGTAAAAAGCTTTTCAGGATTTTGTAAACGTTTTTGTTCTTAGTTCGTTAAATTCAAGAAAATTATTTAGTTCCAGTTGGCAAAAACATTTAAAAAAATCGTGTATAATGAAACATAAACCATGTAACATTTTCGCATCGTTTTTTTCTAGTACACCTTAAGAACGGATCGAGATATTTTAATTACATTTTGTGAGCAAGTACCTTTTAAATGTATTAAATCATTAATAGTCCGTGTCTATTAATTTAGAGAATTATGTTCTATTATATAAAATATTAAGAATTTTATTATAAACAAAATGATATTTCATTTGTTGAAATTGTTATATTGGTCGCAAAAATATTGCAATCAGATAATTTGTACCTGCTTTCACTTCTTTCACTAATTAATTAAAAATCTTTTTCCATCCCGTAAAAAAAGTTGGTGGGTGGGTTTGTTTGTAGTACGTGCTCACAGTTGCTATTGGCGCAGAGCGGACCAGTGATGGTGCACCGGGCAGATGTACGCAGCGCAAGAATGATTTATTCGTTTGAATGATTTATACTTCTTTATACGAAGGATTTATCTAAAATTATGTTTGTCTATTGAGGATAAAAAAGGAAAACATTGGGAACTGTTTTAAAATATCACAACTCAACCTACAATGCTAAAAATGTTCAGGATTTTAAAGCTTTTCGTTCTAAAAATGTATGTTGCCAGCACGCTAAATTCATGAACGTTATTTAGTTGCAATTAGTAAAAAAATTTAACAAAATCACGCGTAATGAAACGTAAATCATGTAACATTTTCACGGCGGGCCGTAGACCCGCCTTTTTCCTAGTAAACAATTAATAATAATTTTTATTAAGAGTAATAAATATTCTTTTAGTAGTCATACCTATCAAAATACCACTGTACATTTATATGCATATTGCATTCAACATAAGAGCCCGTCAACGTTTTAGAAATAGAGAAAAATACTACAGCGATATGCAATTAACTATGCTATTATGGTAGTTATGAAAGTATAGAGTGATTCAGTTTACCTGCAATGTTTTGTTAACCTTTTATAGGTTTTATAATTTAACTCACCGGGCTCGTCTAGTGGTGAACGTGGCTTCCTAAATCAGCTGATTTGGATGTCGAGAGTTCCAGCGTTCAAGTCCTAGTAAAGGCAGTTACTTTTATACGGATTTGAATACTAGATCGTGGATACCGGTGTTCTTTGGTGGTTGGGTTTCAATTAACCACACATCGCAGGAATGGTCGAACTGAGACTGTACAAGACTGCACTTCATTTACACTCATACGCATCATCCTCTGAAATAATACCTGAACGGTAATTCCTGGAGGCTAAACAGGAAAAAGAAAATGATTTTATAATTTTATTACAATACGTTTGGACTATAGCTGTTATTAAATAGTAGGGAATACTTTTCGAAGTAGACTATATGTACAAAGACAAATCTTATGTGCAAAATATACAATGGATTACTCTGATATAAATTTAAATAAATGATTTTATTTATTTTAAAATAATTATTTGTAATAAGAATTTGTAGAAAGTATGTAACATGTTTTATTTTTATAATTTATTTAACAAAGTGATAAAACGGTAATCTCGATTAAACAATTATGTATTTTTATTTTTAAAAATTAGCGTTGTAAAGTAAATGTCATAATTTTAATGGAAAATGGATAATAGTGAATACAGTGTAAGAGAGAAATGTAGTTTCTCTCGTTTGAATTTAACTTCACAACTACTTGGGATGTAAAAAATCTAGTGGTTTACAAAAAAAAAAAAAAACTTTTGGCAGTTCTGCGCAAGAAGCCGACTTTTGTTTAATTTAATTTAGTTTTAATATATCAATATTTTTTTGAATTTGGTTTAATATTGCTAACAATACATATCGCAAATAAAAAAACGATATAATACCTGACGATTATTCCTGGAGGCTAAAAAGGAAAAAAACGTTATTGTTAATAAATCTTTATTTTCGTTTTTGCAGTTAATTAATATTGATTATGACGCAAAGGATTTATAGGGGGAATCATTGTAGCATGTAAAAATTTATGAAAGCAATCCTCTGTTAAGGGATCCGGAAGTTAAAAAACCAATAAAAAATATTTCAAAGAAAGTGTGGAGGAAAAGCTGCAAATCCTATTTTCCTCAGTAGATTTTGTTCTAGTTTAGAATTCAAAATTCTTGTAAATCTTTGTAATGGCCACTTATAAACAGTGATTTCATGTTTAACATCAGTTCATCACCAGCCGGATTTTTGAACGGGTAAGTCCACCACCACTGTCGAGGTTGTCTCTTGTTTCGTTTACGAGTAAACTCCGAAGAGCTCGCCTCTCAGCACAAGCATAACCCAGTTTTCTTCGCGAAACGGCATCAGGCTGGACCGCTAAATAACAAGTGCCATTTGTTCCTTGTTGGCTCAGCTCTCTGACGTTTCATAGAGAGTTCGTTATACAAACGAAACTCAAGAGCGCATTGCAAGTTTTTCACCAACAGTTCACTACAAGTTCGGCTCGCAAGTTTATACGCACCTTAATGTGAGATTAAAAATTATTCTAAAATAATAACTGTAACTCTTTTTTAGTTATCAGTTCTATGGTGTTAAATTTCATTTGTAAGTCCAAAAAATGCGAGTTCATTATTTTTACTTATCAAATATTCACAAAGTGTGAGTTTGCATAAATTATAAAATGTGGCAGTCATACAATTTTAACATAATAATACTCGTACATTAAGATTTTTTTAAATAAAACTTTATTAAAAAATAAGGCTAATATTTGGTAAATTTGTTAAAAGAAGCTTAAAAGTTATGGTTAATACGTTTGAAACGCCAAATAAAAGTAATGATAAGTGTTTCGTGTTTGTTTTCATTTATTATCGTACTTAAAGAAACCTAAAATAAAGTTATTTTTTTAGCAAATACTTTTTCCATTTATTATAACTTTTTTTCTGAGGAACCCCATTTTCGACTTGAGTGTCGAATTCGCTAACAGGTTCCGCTAGATCTTATTAAGAAAGCGTATGTGTTCCTGCGCCCTATCGACCAAACCTCATATCTCACCGGTCCTACTCTCCCGGGATCGGGTCCACAATTAAGCATTGCATGTAGATTTCCAAATCTATTGTAACAAGACCGGTTTAACGGACCTGAGGAACGGATTCCTGCCAATTAAGAAGAAATTAATAGAAAATATAATAATAGATAGAATCCTAAAAGGAACTAAAAGAAATCGTTTTACTAAAAATAACAGATCCGTTTAACAATCGTCCTTTGTAATACTGCCCACTGACACATCTAAACAGATGTTGTTCCGTGAGAAATGTTACTGAACCCAGGTTAGGAATACATGGGAATGAAAGCCCGGTCGATCGTTCTCACACTGTAATGGGGTCTGGTTCTGCAGGTAAAGAAGATAGGCGTATAAATACTCCGAAGAAGATTAGTTGACGATCAGTTCTGCGAGGAGAGTCTGCGAGAGAGAGTGCTACGATATTGTTCTAAGTGAGAAGTTATTGTACAAGATCGACGCGATTAAGGTGACTTCACAAGTAAATGCAGTAGATGAAAACAAGAAGTGGTTCGGTGAATTTTTATTAGACTATAACTGAAAGAGATAATGCACTAAATTTCATTCATAAACTGTTAGGGTAGTTTTATTTTGTGAACAGCAAAGGTATTTAGTGAAAGAACTTTATACTTGTCTTATCTATTGTACTATTGTTGTTAATACAAGACTAATGGTTAAAAGCGTTAAGACTAGCGGTCATGCTAATGTCTTTTGTCAATGCGACTGAATTATATTTAACTACCTGTCAATAAATCCTGATGATTACTTTTAATTCTGTTTTGTATGTAATCACTGTTTATTATTATTGCCATTTATTATTACTATTACTTTGGTTGTGATTACTATGATTATTATTTGTTTATTATTTTCGTTTATTATTATTATTATTATTCTTATTATTATTGTGACTTGTTTATTATTGTCGTTTATTGTTCTTATTATTGATATTTTATTTATGTCCTTAAACTAATAAATTGTAATTATAAAAACATTTTCAATCTCAATCTCTCAATATACTTATCGAGCCGCGAACACGTAACACTGTTTTTTTTAATGTTCTTCTTTATTTTCACCAGTAGAACAAATCCTGAAAGTTTGTTACATTCTTCGTGAATCACTCAGTATAAAAGAAATTTTTAATACTTCGCCCATGTAAATTATTTTTTTTGCAAGACATCTGGATTTTCAAAAGAAGTGATGCACGAACCGAGTGACTCTTAAAAATGATTTTTTTATCATGAATTACCTTCAAAATTATTTAATAATTCAAATATTATTAAATATGACCGAATAATTTTATCTAAAATTAAATTTTAAGATTTGTTGATGATGAACAATTAACTGACTTAAAATAATAATTAATTTTAAATCGGCATGTATTTACAATACGGTAGATTGGGTTCCCCGTAGGGTTTGCAGACTTTAGAAATAATAGGAGCGAATTGTTTTTGCTCTTTCCTAAAATAAAATATAAATATAAAATTTAGGTCAACAAAACATTAGCTAGAACAAAAATATATGTTAAATTTTAACTAATAATTGGAAACATCTAAATTTAATTATATTAAATGATACTAAATTACTTTTAAAATATAAATAAATGAAAAAATTGGCATGAACTATAATACTTATATTTTAATAAAATAAAAAAAAATTGATCCAGTTATCTAATTAGTAGAAAAATTCCATTCTTATTTTATTTTAGCAAAAAAATATTTATCGATTCCTCCCGTAAATAATTATTTAATTTTATTTTGATAAAAAAAAGAATCTAAATAGATGAAATCAATATAAAAAATAATGGAATAGCATTGTATTTCACGTATTATAATAGTTTTTATATAATTAAACGAAGAAAAACAAGATTAACGCGGTAAGAAATAAACTTTATATTATGCAGACAGGTGACAAACAGCACATCACCTCATCGTTATATTAGTTTCTGTTTTTATACAAGTCAAACTATTTATCCAGATAGTAAAATAAGTTACTTAGTAATGCTAGTTTGTTATTTTATGTAGTGGGACTGAAATGGGGGCGGGGCTCCGTAAAGGGTGTTTGGCGTCGCGGCGCTCAGTTTGGCGGCGTCGCCTGGCATTGCAACGTCGTTGAGTACTTTTATTATAAACAAAAGCAGTGACCGTATGATATAACTTTAAATGTTCGCGTTTATAGTTAAAAGAGATTAGTAATAATAGCAATCGATGTGAGTTGTAGAAATATTAAGAAAACTACAGTAAAAAACGTTAAGGTTTGTTTAATTAATAATTTTATTTATTATTAATAATTTTTATTTTTAATTAATTTTATTTATAAACGTTCCTAATAACCGCAACTAATTAGCCGCATAATTAAAAATATTAATATTAAAAAATTTTGTTTACAAGAAAATGAATCGCATGACGTATTTATTTATTTGATAAAATAGTAATTATAATTAATAATTTTAATGTAACGCTTAATTTGAATTAACATAAAAACAAAAATTATCTTTAAAAATTTAATGAATATAACCTGTTTGAACTGAATATAAATTAACGTACATAATCATAAAACGAAATAGTTAAAAAAATTTTGTGAAACGTCCAAAAAAAAACCATACTTGAAAAACAGCATCTAGCCTACGAAAATAAAATAGAATTTACTCTTATAATTATCCCTCGCGACAATTATTGTATTGAGAAATTATAAATTGTAGCATAGCTACCCAGAACTATTTTTTATAAACTCGTAAAAAAAAATCAAATAAATAAATAAGCGACATACGATAAACTTTTGCTTATACGTATAAGCTATATATATAAATTAGCTAGCGCAAAAATTATAAAATGGTTTCACAGATTTTTCATAAAATAGAGAGTATGAAAAAAAATAAATAGAGAGTATATAAAACTTTTCCTTCGTTTTAACGCTGAGTATCTTGGTTTGAAATATAAAACAAAATAAATAAAATTAAATAAATGGTAATACGAACAAAGTTTAGCAAAATCAATAAATATATTGTTTGTTAACCTTCATGGCATAGTAGTAACATCTCTACCTTTCATAAATAAAGTACCAGATTCTATTTCCGGTCTGGCATAATATTCTTATTTTCATTAAAATATTCCCGATTATATTTCTTTTAAAAAAGGTTCCCACTGTCGTAAACCTAATAAAAAAAAAAAAAAATCCCTTTCGGCCCGCCGGAAGGCGGAGAAGATTTCACCGGTGCTAAGTAGGGGATAAAAAAATATTTTTACCTTGAAGTTTAGTAAAACTTCAAATTTACTCAATACGACAATGGTTGTATGTGAAAAAAGTTTCACCTGTTTAGCATACGATAAACCCAGCAACATTTTGGTCATCCCTTGCCGTAAGGGTTGGTCATATCAAAAATTCTTTCAGACAAAGGTTTTAGGTAATGTTTAGAGGACTAACGACCACTTTAAACCGACTCGTTTCTGTGCTAATAAGGGAGATATGATTTTTTTTTGTCTTCAAAACCCATTTTTTCCACCCCCTGAACCAATGGTTGCTGATATCAAAAAACTTTACTTATATAAGTTTTAGGCCCTTATCCAAGGAATAGTAGAAACTTTGAACGAATTCGATATTTTACTTAATAAGAAAGTTATAGCGATTTTTTTTTTAAAAAGCCCCTCATGGTCCGATTTAGGCCGTTATTGAAGTCGACCAAGATTTTGGAACGAGTTATTTTTAAGGAACAATTTGAAAGTGATTGGCGGAAAATTACGGCAGTTATCGTGTCCGCAAGAAAGCGAAATATATATAAACATATATACATATATAATATAATATAATATAATATATATATATATATTATATTATATATATAAGTTCACATCCTCCAGACCCCAAAACCACCAAGCTGACGGTGGTTTTGGTGTCTGGGGGATGTGAAATGCGAAGATATGTCGAAATTTTCCGGAAGTCTAGTCATGGTACCCGTTACAATAGGAAGCTTTCTATGAAACCTACCTAAAAGCTTTTTGTCTTAAATGGAAGAAGTAAAAAATCAAATTAATAAAATAAATCTTAGAATTTTAAAACATAACCAGTAATAAAAATAATGCAATTTCCTTCTCCCTTTTATTTCACAATAGTTATTCCACAATATTCTTTCTATATATATATATTTTTTTCTCATTATTATACGTCTAAAAGTTTTCAAGATGAAACTAAAAAATTGTATTATATTATTAATTCACTAATTTTAATTTACGGTACATTCTGGCCTAGCGTAACATGAATGAAATAACCTACAAGTAAACTTTTTATACGAATTAGAGATTCGGGATTCGTTGGGTGTTTGTATTCCTTCAGCCACAGAATCGAGAAAGCCAAAATAAATATCTAGAGATTTAACTTATCATTTTTCCTACCGAATGAAGTGAACATTTCTAACATAACTGAATATTAAAAGAAAAAAATTATAAATTGAGTTAATTCTTACTTTATAAAAAAAATATTTCGACCAATGCGTAAGAACAAGAACGAGACAAAATAAACGTTCTTCTTGTGAAATGAGATTTATATACACTGTCATTCGTATGAAGCATATAAAAATTTATTCGTGCATGAAATATATATTATTTATCGTACCGGTACACACGTGTTAATTATTTTCAAAGTATTTTTATTTTATATATTACTCATTAGATTTATTAACTTCGTTTTTGTATTTATGAATCTATGTTACGTCCATAACTTCAAGTATGTATGCAAACTAACTATGCTGCCATAGTCATTCTCAAGAATAACAACATCCTATACCAGGTTTACTATACAAGGTTCAAGTGATGAGTGAAGTGGTTTCCACGTTACTTTCTTCACTGAGCCGAATATGTTTCACGTTTCATATCAGTATGTCATGTTCATTGTAATGCCCATGATATTCAGGACTATAAATGACATCTTTACTCTTTTCAATACGGAAAATTATGTATCATTAATCTCATAAAAATCATATTTGATTAAAACCTCTCATGGCTATAAGACTAGTGTAAAAAAAATAAAAATAATAAAAAAATAATTGTAAACAAAAAATTAATGTAATCCTTTACGTAAAGAAAAATAAGACGTTATCCAGTCATCGCTCAATAGGAAATTTATATTCGTAATAATTATTATATTTGTAAGCGACATTATTAACTACAAAAGGAAAAATTAATTTTAATAATATTGTGCAAAATATTATTCAAAAAAAAATTTAATAAATATTATCGGCAGGAAAAACCGAAATAAATTATTAATAATAACAATTTTGAGTTTAGGGTACTGATAAAAAAAAAAAAATCAAATAATTAAAGAAAGGGAAACAAAAGAACAAAATAAAAAAAATAGTTTAAATCTTAATTTTACATAATATTATCAGGTAACAAGTTCTCTAACTCGCTTTGTTGTGTGAACGGTGTAAAATAACGAACAATTTCAAGAATGTCAAAACAATTCTTTTAGTATACGAGCTGTTGATATGCCTAAGATGACAAATAAGCCATGTGCTGCACTCTATCTAACGGAGTTGTAATGTCTGGGAATCCGAAGGCTAAATAGAAAAACATTAATATCACTTTTAAGGTTATGTTTATGTTAATTGCAAAACCATGTGCTGATATTAAATTTAATAATTAATAGATTTAGTGAATATTATTCAATTCAGCGTTGGATTCTTATTTATCGTTTTAAATTACTGAATATTGATGATAGTAATTTTTAAGTTTAATCATTTAATTAATATAAAATAAATAAATTTTCCCTATTTTAATTGTTTTTTTTTGGGGGGGTGTTGGTAGTAGGAATAACTGAAAAAGAATCTAAGAGGCGGACGTCAAAAAAAAAGACCAAAAGTCCTACGAAGTAAATGAATATTAGTTATACACTAATGAAAGTGACTTTCAGCGATAGACCACTACAAATCTGAAAAGTTAAGTTAATTGAACCCTATAAATCAAATTCCTGTACAATTAATTTTTTTATACAAGCGTGGAAAATTGTTAATTAACTAAAATAATTGTAATATTTAATAGCATTTTAGACTGATTGATGCATTATTTACGAACATTTTATAATAAACGACTGATGAAAAAAATAAATCAGTCGTTCAATTGGTTTACAGATTAGCTTGCTAGTTTTTAGATCAAAAGGCCCTGGTATAGTTCCAACTATAAACATTAGACACGTGTATCATATGATTTTATAATAGACGCACTAATCAAAGCTTATGTCATCAAAAAAAAAAATCTTACTCCATTACACCAAATTGTAGGCTATCTCTCACTTTTCTTCCCAAAAAAAAATATTTGAATAAGGCATTTTACTTTCCCGTAGCGCCTTAGCAGAACTATAGATCTAGAAGGATAAGTCTTGTAATCGGGCCAGTTTTGGTATATGCAGCTTTCACCGGATCTTGACATTTTGATACCTAAAAGACCAAAAAGTTGTATGAAAATTTTCCAGATGTTAATGATCGTACGTACGTGTGTTCGGTGTTGGCCGATTTTGACCAAACTTGATCAGATTACTTCTATATATGAAAAATTTATGACATTAGATTTTCAATTTGAAAGGTCAAGGAAGTGAGGTTGTAGAGCAAGGTCACCCTCAGTATCTCGAGATTTCGCTTAATTAAGGTCATATTTTTCTTAGGCGGATTTGTTAACGATTAAAATATAACAATATCTGTTAAAGAAAGTTTTGCAAAATCGCACGCTCATCCCAACTCCATAGGGGAAGACCCCGTCTTGTGACGCTTCCGGTCGCCACACCAGCCCTCCGTTCCTAGCACTGATGGGCTTTAACGGGGAAAAAATATTGTTGCAGTCGTCTGCTATGATTTGATGCCACAGGTGAGCGGTAGAATTAAAGGCGTAAAAAAGGAGCTCGGCCTAGTTGGGTCTCAAACTCGATCGCCCGGTTGACTCGATACCTGGTGTGTTAAGCCTCGTGGCATCACTAGTCTGCTAATCGTACAAGCGAAATTTATTCTATGTGAAATTACATTAGTTTAGTTAGTGCTGACCGTCACCGCTAGTACCGCCACCGCGCGAATTAAATACGGTATGCGCGCGCGCTTTAGTTAGAATTATTGAATTAAATAAATGAAAATATATTGTATTTTAATAAAATGATAAATATTTTAATTAAGTTGTGTGTGTAAGTCTCTTGCATCAGAAATAACCCAAAGTTGTAGGACTTTCCCGGAAAGCGGCTTTAGCCGCGTGACGGGAATGTCCTACAACTGTGTGTTCTCAGCTTTTTTTTTTATATCAAACTGATTTTATTGATTTATGTTTTTAAAAGAATCTAAATTCATTTTGACCATTTATTTTTCATAACTACAAAATACGCTTACTCGTCGTTTACCGCCGAATGGAGGACGATGATTTTGACAAATAAAACAGATAGTCTTGTTGCGATGTAACTAGAGTACTGCTTTGAAATGCGAATGTTAATTCTTTTTTTTCGTATTTTGTCAAAGGTTTTGTATCGATAAGAGATTTGTATTGATTATAAAACGTATAGAAACCTATTCATCGAATGTTTATAGAGATAAAACTATGCTAATTTTATGGCGTTAATAATAAAAATAGTGTTTATACATTTCAGAGCTAATTTAAAAGTATAAATTATATATAATTCGAGTAATATGTATTCATTATTCAAGATTTTTTACAATTTTCAAACATTAAGTTATTGTAAACATTTTTTATTACTGTTATCAATCACTGAATAATTTTTATTGCTGATTTGATTGTATGCAAATCATGTTCATACAAAAATACCAATTTCGCTAAATATGGGAAAAATAAATCATCGAGAATTTTAAATTTTAAATATAAATTTTTCTATGCTATTATTATTATTTCTACTTAAGAATTCACTCAAATGAATTCTGTTGTTATATTACAATGACCACGCAATAATAAACTTTATACACAGTGCGTTCAAACAAACTAACTACAGTGTCATGTATAGTGACATCGGATATAATAACATATCGGATATAGTGACCAAAGATTTGGCTCTTGGTTGGTTTGGTTTGCTTTTAACGCATAAATACAGTATGTAAATAGTTTATAATGACATCGGTTGCAGTTACATATCTATTATGACTTGTTTTTCCTACTGCAATGCAACATCATCGTTTATAATGACGGACTCATCAGTAACTTAGTACAGTATATCTACATTGTAGCTACAGAAATATTTTGAAGATTCCTATTTTCTTATATACGTATTGTAGTGTTTTTTTAACTTCGCATACCTGATTATTGTAAACTGAAGCGGTCAAATTTAATTGTTATTAATCTTTTTCTGTGATCGTATCATATCGTGCAGGTACAGTATTTTATTTTACGTATCCTGTGTAATTCATTCTATAATGATTTAATTATGATTTCGCGAAAAACAAACACGATACAGGAAAAGGCACACATTATCAGGAGGTTACAGAATGACGAAACTAATAAGGTCATCGCCCAAGAATTAGGCGTAGGTCATTCGACAATATCGATAATACAGAAGAACTGTGAATTAAAAATTAGGAAAAATTATGAAAAAATTCTGTGAAATCAAAAAAATTACGACCTAATCTAACATAATGATGTAAAGCAAAGTAACCGACTTTTTCAAAAAAAGTAATTTTTACAATTTTTTTCTATCTTGTATTTTTTCCCTTTTACGATTTATCCCTTTTTCCCGCGCATAAATTGATTCAATAGTTTCTTATTCTATAGCAGACACACATACGAACATTGCCTTTTATATATATACAAATGCTTCGCTATTGCTATATATATATATATATATATATATATATATAGAGAGAGAGAGAGAGAGAGAGAAGAGAGACAGAGTAGGAGAGAGAGAGTTTAAATGAACACAATTACAAATTTGATAAAAAAATTAAAAAACTGAACTTCACAAATTTTACCTTTCACTTATTCGCCTTCCCCTTTTCCCTTTCCAATTTCTCCCTTTCACCCTTCACCCTCATCACACTCCCAGGTTCCTTTTTACCCTTTTCCCCGTTTTTTATTTTCCCCTTTTTCCCTTTTTGCCGCGCGTAAATCGGTCCATTAGTATTTTGTTCTTTAGCGGACACACATACGAAACATGCCTTTTGTATATATATATATATATATATAGAATAAAAAGGTCTGTTTGTATATTTGTTTGTTTGTTTCGTAAATATCTCGATACCGGCCCCACCTAGCGGGTATAGTTTTTTGCAAAAATATTTCTTTTCACGTAACTAATATTCATATTCTGAATATGAACCAAATCGAACCATAAATACAATTTTTCCAAATATCTCTATAGATATTTGAAAAAATATTCGGGTCGTCTAGCAGACCCGGCAATGCTTCGCTATTGCTAGCTTTGTGTGTATATATTTATGTATATATATATATATATAAATGAACACAATTGAAAGTTTGATAAAACATTAAAAAATTGTACATTACGGAACATCACAAAATTTAACCTTTCACTTTATCTCTTTTCCTTTTTATTCCTTTTTCCCTTTTTCTCTATTTCCCTTTTCCCGTTTTACATATTTCCCTTTTTCCCCTCTTCACTTTTCCCCTGTTTACCTTTTTCCCTATTTCCCTTTTGGCTGATTTTTCCCTTTTGCCGGCATTTAAATCGGTCCAGCAGTTTTTAGTTTATAGCGGACATACATACGAACATTACCTTTTATATCTACAGAAGAAGAAAGTCTGTATATTTCTTTCTTTCTTTCGTAAATATTTCGATACCGGCGTCATCTAGCGGTTGTAATTTTTTGCAAAAATTTGTCTTTTCACATAACTAATGTATGTTCTGAATATGAGCCAAATCGGACCCCAAATACAATTTTTCGAAATATATCGACCCCAGCGCCACCTAGCGGGTCCAAACTAATTCAGAAACCTTTGCAGGCGTGCGTACAACAACTCACCAAAGTTTCGTCGCAATCGGATGAACGGTTTTGGGAAGGCATAAGAGACATACAGACAGACAAACATTCATTTTTATATATATATATATATATATATATAGATATAAAGATTAAATTAACACAATTGAAAGTTTCATAAAACATTAAAAAACTGAACATTATGGAAGCGCCAGAGCATTTCAAGCAGGTGGTATCAGATTTCCTGCATGAAACTTTCCAAGAAGAAATGAATTGGCTGCGGAGGGCCAGCGCCCTAGCCTGTCCGTTCTTCTGACTTAAACCCTTTTGACTTCTACCTGTGAGGCCAATTGAAACATATTGTTTATTCAACTCCAATATTCAATATTGAGGATCTTCAACAAAGTATCCAAAATGAATTTCAAGAAATTAGGAATAATCCCGGAATTTTTGAACGGTTAAGACAATCTTTCAGAAAAAGACTGGAGACTTGTGTAATCTCTATTGGTGGACACTTTGAACATCTCTTAAAACTTTTAACAATTGTTAATTGTTTATTTAAAAAAAAAAGTATACCTAATATTCTACAACAATTAACGTAAGAGTATCACAGAAAGTTCTTTTATTTTTTTAATTATTAGGTCTATTATTGTGAAAAAATTATTACTTAATTTTATACTAATTTACAATATCAGAATTAACTATAAATAAGAACAATTAATATTTAATGGAACTGAACGTAAAGTGGTGGACATGAAAACAGACAAAAAAAATTACAATATCAATCTTCTGCCATATCTCGGCTATTTGTTAACCGATTAAAAAAAATAAAATGTCATTTTGTTCAAAATAAAATGCTTAATATTTTAGAAATAACATATATTTTGATAAAAGTTATTTTTATGAAGACATAACGAATTGAAAAATAAGAATGGCCGTCATTTTGTAATTTGCAAAGGTATTTAAGTCCTGAATTTTTTTCTAATTTTAAAACTTCATTACAAAGACGCTTACAAAATATTAATGTGATTCCTCTATCCGAACTTGAGATGTAAATTTTTATATAAAAATAACAAAATGACGAACAGGGGAGAACGAAAGAAAAATGGCCATTTTTCCTAAGGATATTTTTTGTTTAGTTTTGTAAGTAGAATCCGAAAAAGTATAGGCGGCTCAACGTTTTAGAAACACCTGTCTATATATATATATATTTTAAGTATAAATTTCTGTTAACAAAAAAAAAAAAGAATTGAGAACTAAGCGTATATGACGAACCTTTGTTTATAATAATATTTTTCATATACTGGAACACGTTCCAATTCTAGGCGATTTTTTATTTTATTCTATACAATTATGGGTATTAACATTTTACAAATTTTTTTGCATGCAAAGAGAAAATCAATTAAGATTAGATTTTAAATGGTACGTATTAACGCCACGCAGCTACAGCTTTATTTAAAAACAAAGTAGTCAATCGGATTTCGGTGGAAAATGAACAGTCTCTTTATTAATTTTAATAAATGGTTATTTATATTTATTTATTTTATAAATATAATTTAACTAAACTTAACCTACGCTCGCTAACCTTGACTAATTAACACCGTAATTTTTTGAGTATTTATTTAATAAATTCAGTAATTATTGCAATTATTTATTATTTAAATAATCAAAACACTCCTGTTAATTAGTCAAGGTTAGCGAGCGAAGCGAGCGTAGGTTAAGTTTGGTTAAATTATATGTAAAAAAATAAATCACCATTTATTAAAATTAATAAAGAGACTGTTCATTTTCCACCGAAATCCGATTGACTACTTTGTTTTTAAAATAAAGCTGTAGCTGCGGTGGCGTTAATACGTAAGTACCTTTTAAATAATATATATTCATTTACTAGCAAAGTTAATATTGGTATTAACTAACCACAGATAATTTTGGTGGAACCATTCACACTATTAACGATACGATAAAAATTAAAATTAAGTTATAATAATTATACGTAATATTAGTTAAGTACACTGGCTACATTTAAAAATTCGACAAACCCAAAGAATTCTTGTTTGTTTTTCTAACCTATTTTTTTTTTTTTAATTTAAAATAAGAGGTTTTTATACGGATGTTTAAAATCCTCATTTTCTGATGTTAACCTGATAGATATTATGCTAAAATCATGTGGTATAAATGAATGTTCACCAATCTATTAACTAATTATGCCCGATGTTACTTTACTTTATAGATAATATGAAAAATCAGTATATATTTATAACAATCAACGTTACTGATTATACATTTTTAATGAGTAACTGTTAGTGTTAAATAATTATTTTTTTAGGTTACTGAAGCTAAAGCCAACTATAAGGTGCCAATGTAGTTAGCTCTGGCGATTTTATAACAATAAATAACTGGATATATTTATAATATATAAATGAATATAAAAATATATTTATAATACATTATTGTTCTTCGCTATATTTATAAATTGCAGAATTTTTTTTTTTTGTTATCGGTTTTCTGACTAGAAAAAACAAAACCTTTACATCCTACATCCTAAATTGTTTCATAGTCTAATTTTTTTTTTTTTGCTTTACTGTATTTTTTTTTACCTTTCAAATACTAGGTTGGTTTATTATGTGAGCAAATAACCTTTCTTTCTTTTTTTAAATTCTCTTATGAAACTATTTTATCTTCAATATTTTTTTATATTGATTTCATTCGTTACCATTTCATCTCTTTTTTTCAAAATTTTCCTATAAAATCACATTTTGAAACCTGTAATATTTATTTTACTGCCTTTCGTATTGCCCGAGGTTCACAGTGGTAAATTCTACAACATAAAAATTTCATATTATGACGTTTCAATTTTTACAATCTTCATTCTAAAAATCTTTTTAATTCTTGTTCTGCATTTCTTCTTAAAATTATAATTATAATTATTATATTTTTATTTTTAATTCTACATTCTAACAAATATTTTGGAAGAAATTATTAAATATTAATAATAATTACTGTTTTATCTTATATTTTTTTTATAATATCATCTTCACTATATCCAGCTTTACAATTCAACAATTAAATACAAAATTCTGTAACTTATGATATATTGTATTTTTCCATTTTAGGTACATTTCATAAGAATCTATTGTAATGGATACCATGATTCCACTTCTGGAAAATTTTAACATATCTTCGCGTTTCACATCCCCCAGACCTCAAACCACCGTCAGTTCAAACGTTTATATATACATTTAAATATATATATTTCACTTTCTTTTGGACACAATAACAGCCGTAATTTTGCGCCAATCACTTTCAAATTCTCCCTTAAAAATAACCGTTCAAAAATCTCGGTCGAGTTCGTTAACAGCTGAAATCGGACCATGGGGGTTGGAAAAGAGGTGGCTTTTTCGAAAAAACAAAATATCGCTATAACTTTCTTATTAAGCAAAATATAGAATTCGTTTAAATTTCTTCGTATTTTAGGATAAGGGCATAACGTACCTAAGTAAAATTTTTGGATATCGCCAACCGTTGGCCCAAGGGGTGGAAAAATGGGATTTGGAAGACAAAAAAAACATACCTTCCTTAATAGGTACAGTATCGAATCGGTTTAAAGTGGTCATTAGTCCTATAAACATTACCAAGAACTCTTGTCTGAAACAATTTTTGATATGACCAACCCTTACGGCAAGGGATGACCAAAATATTGATGAAATTGTAAAAAGATGGGGCTTGTTGTATACTAAACATGTGAAACTTTTTTCACATGCAACCATTATGTATTGAGTAAATTTGAAGTTTTTCTGAATTTTAAGGTGGAAATCTTTTTTACCCCCTACTTTTTTTTTGTTTTGTTCAACCTCCAGGTCCACCGTAAGGCACTGCTTCAGAGGATGAGATGAATGATTTGTAGCGTGTGTGAAAATGCCATGCCTGACCGGAATTCGAACCCTGGACCTCCAAATGTAAGGCCGAGACGCTACCACTTGCGCCACGGAGGCCGGCCTTTTATCCCCTACTTAGCACCGGTGGAATCTACCTCTACCTTCCGGCGTGCCGAAAGGGATTCTCTACTAGAAATGAATCCATACCTTGAATCGCTCCTTCTAATTCGTAGTTTATTTTTATATGAGATTGAATGGTTTGAAATATTTGAATGAGATGTCAAAAAATATGCCGCCTTAGTTCAATACCTCGGCTAGGTTTAATTATTCTAAATATTTTATTATTCGCTGATTTAATCAAATAAATAAAAGTCTTATTTCGTTTATAATATAAATTATTTTTATTTTACTCTGACCTTGTAATTCATACATCAATTAATTATGCATTCGTAACAAACATAAGTTGAGTCTTTGGAGGATGGAATTAGACTGACCTACAAGAGTGTTAGACCAATTCATTTAGTAAGAGTAAGAAAAAAAAGTGAAAATTTATAAAGAATAGACTAACAAAAAAATTGAAAATTTATATTTTAAAATGTAAAAGTCCTGCTTTTAATAAAAAAGAAGCAAATGAAATATGAGTCTTAGTAGAGAAATACCATTCTCTAAGAATAATCATAAAGATGACTAAAAACGTTTTGAACTATATTTAAAAAAAAAACTGTTTATGCTGGGTAAGCAACTTAATGCCGAACCATTACAGACTAAACACAAGTGCGAAATGTTATGATTAAGATGAAACAATGAAAACGCAAGTTGCTTTACAAAATATTTTTTTAAAATAATTTACATAATTTAATTAGCAAAACTTTATATTTTTGTCCATAGTTTTACAATAGATGTTCGAAACGAGTGCCTTGCAGAGGAAAGCACTTTTGTTTTTGAGTGATCATATTGAGTAACTTGACGTAAAACTTTGTTACCAATGCCGTCGATTTGTTGTAGAATGTTTGCCTGCAGCTTATCAATAATTGGGGAATCATAAACTATATCGTTTAAATAACCCCAAAGGAAAAAACGCAACTAGATAAAATAGGGGAATGTGAAGGCCACATCCCTCTGCTGGACAGTTCCTTCTTTTATAAAAGATCCATGAACGCGTGCTAGTAAATCGTTTGGTTTGCGTTACGTTGCTCCGTCTTGTTGGAAGAAGCCGTACTCTGTTATAGCGTAGAATTCTTCAAAAATTGTACGATACACTTCTGTATTAACAGTCTGGTAAAAACATATTGGCCCCGCTATACGATTATCTGAAACAACACACCGTACACTGATTTTCTCATCGTGAACAGACCGCTCAAACCATCTAGTGAGGATTTTCAGTCATCCTGATATCTGATATTAAAAGAAATTAACATGCTCAGAAATGAAATCATGCTCCGTTTCAACTGAAATACAACAACGCGTCCGTCTGTGTCCATCGACAATGTTTTTAGGAAGCCAGTCGTGCTTTGTCTCTCTTCTTAAGTTGCTGCTGTAATCGTAAAGGATCTTAAGGCAAGATGTGTATTTCACACCAATTTCTTGTGATAAATTATCCATCGATTTTTCGAATGGACAGAAATTTTTCTTTGAATATCACTGTGGCCTCTGTGGAGTCCTAACGGAAGTTCGCCTAATTCGTTTTACGTTTGAAACCGACCCTGCTGTACGCAATTTTTAATAAAATACTGTAGTATTCTTTATTGGAATACTGGCGTTCGAAAATTTTCCGCAAATATTTGACGTGTTTATCTGAAAGGATTCAGAACGCAAATAAGCTTCCATTATCTAAACCTTTTTTCTCGATCGAATAGGTATTTCAGAAAAACACGACTACAAAGAACTAAACTACGTGTGTAGGTGTGTGTGTGTGTACTTTGTAATACTGTACATTTATACACATTAGGTATGACCCGATACCATGGTTAAAAAATGTTAATTTTTTCATAAGATAGGTATTATGTTAAATCAGTGTAAGACCTAAAAAATATTCATTCTTAAAAGACGACTTATTTTTATAGTGTGATTTACCGGATTTTTTCCAGCCATAAAGTTCCTAATTTTTTAAAAATTAAAAACCTTTTGAAATACTTCTTTTTTTAAATATCAATTTATTGTAAAACATTTTAATTGTTAAAATACGCTAATAAAATTTATTTAAAAAATAAAAACAATTCATAAATCTTATATTGTTAATACAATACCTTAGTAACGTATATTTTGTTTAAAAATTCAGTCTACGATGGAGTGGGTTTGTGTGAGGTAGGGAAGGAGGGAGGGCCCTACCTCAAAAAATAATTAAAGAATATTCATAGTAGAGACTTTTAAAACATTATTAAATCTAAATATTAATAAAAACACAGAAAGTTACTTTTGGAAGAAACCGATTATGATCAATTCTAAAAATTATTTGCATTAATTTATTAAATTACAATTTTTTTCGATTCCTTTACAATAACTTAAATTTCACCCTAGTAAAGGAAAAACAGATAATTATACATCGATTACAATAGTTTAAGCTCTATGTAGTTTTTAAAATTAATAATAAAATTAAGTATTTGTATCTGTAAGTATTATCTTTTAAATCATCGTAAATATTAGAATCCTTTTTTTATGCTTCTAAAGGAGAAAGGAACTGGTCGATTCTCTACACGTCTTGACCGCAAACATTTAATCTAATGCGTTGGTATTATGTTCAGGTGGGGGAATTTTTCATTTGGACACATTATATATAGAAGATGGCAATCTAAAAAAAGATAGGTGAAAGAAATTAAGAATTCTAGTTTTTACCAAAATATTAGAAGGCTAGTATGGGAAAAGAAAGTACGCGCAAAGAAGTGATTTTAATTTGTATAGAAATAATTTATGGAATTTCTTCAAGATACTGTGTTATTTATGTAGCGATGCAGAAATTAATAATGAAGATTTGCTGCGATGTTAAAGCGAATTTGACACCGATACAATATTTAATTTTTAGTCAACGTAAATAGTCCATTGTTAATTCCTAGCAAGTGTCTTAATTAATTTTCTCACCATCCATAGAATATCTTCATTGCCATCAACATTTATTAAGGTATAATAAATAAAACTGTCTTCACTACTTATCTCTGTTAGTGATAAATATTTTCCCATCATTTTTACTAGTATAGTAAAAAGTTTCCCATATTAATTTACAATTCTAAAGGAGTCACGCTTTCACACCTCTCAGAGAATTTTTTTTTATACATTTAATGTGTTGTGTTGCATTCCATCATGGCATTTCATTAGTGAACTGATCTTCAGTCAGATTCAGTTCAGAATGGTAGGTGACAATCTTAAAACTGAATAACTCTTACGGTGCATTACATTACATGGGAGACTCATCCAAAAATGAGAGACAAGTGACTATAGAAAAAATTATTTATTCAATAACAAGTAACACGCTACTTTTTAACATAATTAGGCTTCATTTTGGTAGTTCTCCAGTCTTTCTGAGAGCGCACTTATTCCAGTAGTATAGAATTGTTCAGCTTCGTGTTTAAGTCTCGCTTCGTGACTCGCTCATTGATATCACGTAAAAACAAAAAAAAATGATATTGCGAGATTGAAAAGTGAATGGGCAACACCTCCCGACTAGACTTTTGAATAACTTTCCTTGTCTTTTGAACAGAAGCTTTAATGGGGGCGGCCGGTATCATACAGAAGAATTATCCTTTAAAAGAGAATCAGGACATTTTTTATAGTCCCAAAACACCGTTACCATCGCTTTACCGGTTGACGCGTAGGTTTTGAATTTTTTCTAGTAAGCAACTGCATGTTTCCATTCCATAATCTGACGTTTGGATACCAGCTGAAATGATTATTAGCTGTGAAAACTAAAAAAGTATTACCTTCCGCTAATTACCGTAGTTGAAAATGTGAATTCGGATATATGTGATTTTGAGTTGACCATCTGGAACTCTCCTTTGAACACGTTTTTTTCAGTAATTCAGCTTATAATGAATAATTAAATGGTCAGTACCGACCATTTCAGAACAAATTTCAGTGATTTCCAGAGCGTAAGTCGAAACTTCCACCGGTTTTCCGCAACAATGAAAATAGATAACATCTGTTCTGCCCCATCTTATGAACTGTGTTCGATCCACTCAAAAAAAAAAAAAATTGCACGAACATTTACCATACTATTTTAACATACGCGAGTGAAATTTGTCGGTTTTATATTCTCAGAAAATAAAAATCTTATCATATATGCTGTTCTACAGTAATAGATGCCTCAAGCAGAGGAATTTCGAAAAAAAAAAACAGTGGAAAAAAAAAGTTATAATAATGGAAAATCTTTTCGAATCAGTCAATAAAATTTATTTTGTTAAATACTTTTACCGCTGTTGTCTGTTGTCTCTTTAATTATAGAACAAAAAATGAAGCCAAACATGTTTAGTGTTATACCACAATTAACAGTGCTATAATAACTGAAATCAACTCTTGTTAGCAGATTTGTTTTGTTTATAGCAAATGTCTTGTTATCCCCAAGTTGTCGGTACAAACCAAAAATTTATAAACATTTGCTAATAGCGATTTTAGAGGATATCTCAGCATTTCTATTAATATTATCATCGCTCGTCCCATTCATTCATCCTATAGCTGTCACTGAAAAATATCGTCTTTTTTTGAAAAATAATTATCCGTATTGTTTATATAGATACAATTTTTTTAGTTAAATTGTGATGGAATCTGTCAATGTCAAAAATAATGAATCTAATGAAATCAAATAGAACGAAGGTAAAATGAATAAAATTGTTTACAGAAAATACGGATCTGTTCGGAATATAATGTCAGGAATAAAAGACAGAAAACATCGAGTAAAGTCGAAAGAGAAAAGGGAACAAATAATGCTAAAGATGAAAAGAAGTTGCAATGTCTAATAAGCCAGTTTCAAAAGATAAGCTAAGAAACTGGTGGGATCAAAGTGGTGTGGATGTACGTGGCCCGGCTGATAAATTTTGCACTTATATGCGTAGCATAAGAATGGAAAGAGATATTGGAATAAAATTAAAACAATGAAAAAGTATAATACCTTAGCTACAAAATGCAGTATTTATTTTTCAATACAATCCCCGTTTACACTGTGCACTTTTCCCAACTTGTGGCAAGTTTTTGCATTCCATCACTGAAAAATTCTGGCGGTCTTTCTCAGATCCAAATAGCCACAGCTTCCTTCACCTCATCATCGGTGGTGTAAAGATTACCTTTGAGATTCCTCTTGAGATGAGGGAAAAAGTGGAAGTTGCACGGAGCCACATTCGGCGAGTATGGCGGATGTGAAATAGACTCGAACTTCAGTTTGCTGAGAGCCATCAGAGAGTTTGCGCGGTACGTATCGTGCACAGATTTTACGGTAACCCAATTGCTCGATAATATGGCTACTCGTTCTTTAGATATGCCTTATTGAATAACGATACACTGCTGGGTGATTCCACGGTCACTTTGATGCAAATCGTCCATCTTTCGATGTTTCTCGTCAGTCACAAAAACTGGTCGTCCGCTGCGAGGTATGTCCTCAATTGTCGCTTTACCAGCTTTACATTAAAGAAATTTCAACTCCCACCTACTCACAGTACTCCTGTCAACAGTTTCACTACCGTAAACCGCTTTTAAACGATGAAAAATATTCGTAGGATTCACATTTTCTGCTGTTAAAAATTAAATCACTGGGCGCTGTTTTAACCGTGTTGACATATTGACCGTACTCGACTCCATTTTAACTGTTACAGAAAATAAACCAGTAAACGGATTTCAACGCATTATCGCAGGTTTGTAGAGGGGGATTTTATCTATCATATGCTGCCACGCTCAACTCGACAGTACTTTTTTCCCGTATAGCACGCTAGTGTGCAAACTTTATCAGCGAGTCTCGTAATATGCTATTATTCATCGAAGATAAAAATACTGAACGCCATTCTCGGTAAACCGGCGTGAACGGATGATATTTAACAGGAAATTGAGAAATATGAAAGAAAATTACAACTGCATTAATTATTCATTAGTTTTTTGAAATATTATTTCAATATATTCGATTTTAATATATTTCAACACAGTGATTTTTCAGTATTAAAGAGTCAATTTCATCTTTTTTCAGGTCAACTATGGGTTTGTAGTGAAGGTCGCATTAAGTATTTTCGTTATCTCCATGTAGGCAGAATGTAACCGAATATTTTAAACGATATGTTACATAGTGTAAACCTACATTAAGAAGGAAAAATTAAATTTATTTTATCTCACTATTTTCAGTTTTTTGAATTTATTTCATACAACTATCATCTCAGTATGGATCTAAGATCGATAACTAATTGGGCATTTAAGCTTCCATTGAACTGGAATTCGGAACTAGGATACGAAATGAATTAATATGGAGCGTTTTCAAGGATCATAGCAGTAAAACAATATGAAAATTCATGGTAATTAGTAATAAAGACACACAGAACATTTGTTTTTTAATGAAGAAACGAACATTCAGAAAACATAACCTATTTTTTATGACTCATACAACATAATTACAGTAATTTCAGTAAATAATAATTTTTGAGTAACGGGTTATTAACTACGTATTATTCAAATAAAACTACGTCCTAGCAACTTACCTGGATAAGATGTTTATATTATGCAAGTTACAAGAATTCAGAGATAAATTTTCATTATAATTATAAATAGTGTAGATAAAATATAATAAAATATCAGAATAAAAGGAGTTGGATTAACCACAGAATCTGACTTCGATAAAAATATTATTTTCATTCTGTATTTAAAAAGACTGTAACATAAAAATAATAATTTAATAAAGTTAAATGTATAAAATATCAGCTGAATAATAAATAACATATATGGAGACATAATGAAATTGTTATTATTGCCGACTTTTGTTGTGACTATTGTGATATTGTAGCGACTCTGGCTTTCATTCGGAAGGTTCTGAGTTCAAATCTCTTTGTATTTTTTATATTCTACTAAATTTCTAAAGTAAAGAAACTATAATTTAACGTATCAGCATGTTATTTCAGGAATAAACAAATAAACGATTAAAAACCTGATGTAGACACCACATGACTTTCTTGTACGCCTATTAAATTACATATACACATATTTTGCTGCACTTCATTTAAACTTATTTCATTTGAAATTGAGATACAATCCTCCAATTCTTTAATAAAGTGGACAGTTTCACAATTGCTGAAACTAGAGAAGGTTTACACAAATTAAGATCAGAATTATATCAAACCAAAGAGCGATTAAATGATTGGCAACAAAATACAGATAAACGAAATGATGATCATTTCCGACTTAGGGAGAATATTCTCCGAAAATATCAGAGGAGTAATAAAATGAAAGATAAGAAGTTGTAGCAATTTATTAAAGATTGGACATGTATGCCGCAGTGTATATGTTGTTCTTGTGATGGTCTATTTTTCAGTCAATCTGTAATTAACTTTAGATAAAATTAAACAGAAATTCCAGAATAATTAAATAAAATTAAACTAGAGAATCCAAAAATAATACGATTCTAAATTATAATTTTCAATTAATATTAAATAATCAGATGTTTCACCAAATCTATTCATATACACATTTATAATAACGCCTATTAAATTACATATACACATTTTTAAAAGTACATAAAATTTTATTTTATGTTATTGAAAAACTATTTTTACAATCACGACTTAATAATAATTATAAATCAATATATTTCAATTAAAAAAAGTTAAAAAAAATATTAAGTCTGATTCGAACCAATGTGCCTTCCTCTTGTAAGATGCAAATATTTCATTAATTAAAATTTTATTTGGCTATAACTCTGAAAACAATGAAAAGAAGAGTAAGTAGCTCTTATGTATCGTTGAATAGCTGTCAATGAGGGCTGATTACTGCAGTTAAAAAAATTCCAAAATCCAAATTCTTTTGGATTTTGGGCTTTTTGTACACTTTTGGTGAAATCGATTGCAATCAAAAGGAAAGGTGTACAACTAGATATTACAACAGTCCTAAAACAAAAATTTCAACATTATACGGCTAATCGTTTTTGAGTTATGTGGAATGGAATGGAATGCAAAGTTGGCGGGAGTTTATTACTCCCTACTTTATCGCAGAACCTGGACAGAGTCCCTTGCAACTGGGTGATTCTATCGGGCGTGTTTTTAAGGTTTATTCTTTGTTAGCGGGTCTAATTTTTCAAGTTTTCTTTATTATTATTTAGTATTTTAAGACGGATTTAATTGCATTCCAATCCGTTGTTCAACCAGCGTTATCGAACCCATTTCATGGGCCGACCGCGGAAGGCTAGGCTTATAAAGCCTGTCCTCCCGACGTAATTCCCCTTCAGACCGTCCACTGAAGTCCTTTCGGTGCTAACGCTTAATAGGCTAGCAGGAATACGCCACAACGGGGCACTAGCTATAAGGAGGGAGCAATGCGTCCCCTTTTCCGGAGGAGTCGCAATTGCTGGGTTATTTTATCTTACTTGTAAGTTTTGAAAAGGAGAGGTTGTGTAGAAGGTCTTCATCCGCTTCTGGTATGTCTGCCCTTCAGGATGCATCTCTGCTGGGCTCTGTTCCGGACTCCAGTCCGTGATGTTGAGACGTTGAGCTATGTACGTACGTTATTATACGTACGTACGAGTTATTATACGTACGTTGAAATTTGAAAACTGAAATTTTTCGCCAACAAAACGATCACACGTTCCTTTACTTCGTACAAGGAAGTAAATATCCAGTACTGCAAGTTGAAATTCAATAAATTATTTGTAAATATAATCTAAACTTATAATTTAAAGTAAATTCCAACAAATATTAAAAAATCAATTCGATTTTTTTTCCATTCACCACACGGCTTGATTATACATGAAAATTCAGCAAAGTTTTGTAATACATAAAAGTCAAATTTGATACCAATTGTAATTTAAATCCAGTAATAATGCGATAATCTTAAAATAAAAGTGCAAATGACACAAAAACGAAGCAAATAATAATAAATAAAATCAAACAAGTAATAGATGTAAAAATTGCAGTTACAAACCATGTATGAAGACAGGTGCTTCATATGTATGTATAATATGTCTATACATATATATTACGAAAAAAAAACTTGGATAAAATCCAATATGATATTCAGGGTTTTTATTTATCGTACTCCAGTAACATTGAATGCAGTGAAAATTACCTTCTAACCAGTCAACGGTCAACATCCGGTTAGCGGATTTTGAATAAATCTTTCTTCCTGTTAAAGTGTTTTTAAACAAAATCACGTACAAACATCATATTTGTACTAAGATATGTAAAAAAAACTGACAACACATTTGTAGGACTTTCCCGTCACGCGGCAACTGTGGATTGTTTCTGATACACGGCTAACACACACACACAATTAATTAAAAATATTTATCATGTTACTTAAATATAATATCTTTTCGTTTATTTAATTCAATGATTATAATTAAAGCGCCCGCGCATACCGCATTTAATTCGCAGGGATGTGGCAGCACTAGTAGCGTCGGTCGGCACTGACTATTTTTTTCCTGTTTAGCCTCCGGGAATCACTTTCAGGTAATATTTCAGAGGATGAATGAGGATCATATGTATAAGTGTAAGTGAAGTGTAGTCTCGTATGGTCTCAGGTATACCGTTCCTGAGATGTGTGGTTAATTGAAACCCAACCACCAAGCACTAACTAATGTAATTTCATAACTTACATAAAACCTAAATTTCGCTTGTACGGTCAGCAGGCTAGTGTAGCTGCGAGGCTTAACGCACAAGGTACCGAGTTGGCAGGGCGATCGAGTTCGGGATCCGGTCAGACAGAGTTACTTTTTTACATTTTACATATCATTCATTTATTTAATTCTACCGCTCATCTGTGACGTCACAACATAGCAAACGATTACATTTTTTTAACGATTACGATTTTTTGAAAGTGATACGATTTCGCAGAAATGTTTTTTTGCAAATATTTTATTATTTTTTAATCGTTAACAAACGTACCTAAGAAAAATAAGACCTTAATTAGGCGAAATCTCGAAATACTGAGGGTGACTTTCCTCTACAGCCTCACTCCCTTGATCTTTTATAGCTGAAAATTTAATGGAATCAATGACCCATATATAAAAGTAATCTGACCAAGTTTGGTCAAAATCGGTCTAGTAGTTCTGGAGATATGCGGTGATTTAGAGGCCAACACCGAACACACGTACATACGAACATTAACATCAGGAAAATTTCCATTCGGTTTTTTGTGTTGTGTAACTGTCAAAACGTCAAAATCCGGTGAAAACCGCATATGCCCAAATTGGGCCGATTATTATCCCTATTTCCCTTCTACAGCTATAACGCTATCTAGACGGAAAATTAAAATGATTGTGTATTTAAAAAGTCTGCTAACTTGAGATAAAATAAATCAAGCATAAGTTGTTTTTTTTTCAGAATTAATAAAGATTTATTCACTTTTCACAGATTTAGTCATAGCAAAATAGTCGATTATTGATCTTGCCAAGGCTTACTATTCAAATGATGCTACTGAATATATAAACTCAAAGTAATCAGATAACTCGGTTTGTTTGTGTTAAAATTAGAAAGATAAGTGTTTTTTATAGAAAAAAATGAAAGGATCTTTCACTTTAAGATATAAAAGAGTCGCTAATTGATTTTCGATATCCACTTTAAATATGTAACTTTATAGTGTCTGGATATTTTTTGAGCTCATTTGTGAAAATATAGGGGAAAAATTAGACTCTTTAACCTTTTTAATTGCAAGCTATTACAATAAAAATCGCTAATCGATTATTTTTCTCGGCAAGCCTTTTTGTAATCAGTCCTACTGAATATGTTGACTCACAAACATCGAATATTAATTACTAAAAACAAAATAGGGAAAAATTCAAGTATTTAGTTGAAATCATATAATCATGCAATGATTACAGAAGCAATAAAATTGGAACAGCCTATCAGTTAACTAAAACTATATGATATTTTCTCTACAACAAAAAGCTACCTAAATAACACCCAAAATTCGACGTTACAATTCTGTAATCAGATCTGAAAGTCTCTTATCAACTGAATGTTTGGTTTAGAATATATTAAGTAAACTGTAAGAAATAAATAAAAGAAAGAAAAAACTGAGAAAAAAATTACGTACAAAAAAATTAGAGAGGAATTGTAAGCCAGAAAAATGAGCTAACGCTACAAGAAAACAGAAACAATTATCGGATATGATAAGAAAAAGGAAAATTTGTTTCTACGGACACTTGATGAAAATGAACCCGTAAAGGCTACTAAAACGAATTTATCACTATTTAAACAAGAACAAGGCGACATCAATAAGAATAACAGATGTTAAATAAGACCTCGAGGATATAAAAATTAAAACAGAAGAAATACTGGATAGGGAAACTTTAAAAAACTAACAAATATTGAGGATATCAAGAAAATCTCCCAAAAAAAATTCAGGACATCCCCTAAACAGAAGAAAGAGTAAAAAATAGAATGAGATTATTATCGAATTCTAGAAGAAAATAAATCAAAAGAACAAGAAGACGTAAACAGTTTTTCTTTTGGTCCATAGTTGGTCAGATTCAAAAAAAATTTCATTCCCGATAAAATAAAAATAAAACAGTTTTGTTTTTATTTCAAGTTTTTTTATTGCGCAATATCAGTTATAAAATATACATTATAACCGTGGCCTTTTGTCCTTTTTATTTTCATGTTTAGCTTCTGGGAATCACCATCATGTATTACTTCAGAGAATGATATGTATGTGTGTAAGTGAGATGTAGTCATGTACAGTCACAGGTCGACCATTTCTGAGATGTGTGGTTAATTGGAACCCAACCACCAAAGAACACCGGTATTCACGATGTAATATTCAAATTCGTATAAAAATAAACTGCCTTTACTAGGATTTGAACATTGGAACTCTTGACATCGAAATCAGCTGATTTGCGAAGAAGTGTGGTATAGTGGTGAACTATACCAACCCGATGGGTTAAAATTAAAACGATAAAATTAAAACTAAACAGTTTTGTTTTTATTTCAAGTTTATTTCGCAATATCAGTTATAAAATATACATTATAACCGTGGCCTTTTATCCTAGTTTAAATGAAATAAACTAGGTCTAGGGCTCTTTGTTTTAGTTTAAAAATCTATAAATATGATATAGAATACGATAAACTTTTAGTATGATGTTTCTACATAATAAATATATATTATATAGTGAATTACAATGAAATTCATCTTTGAATTACTTTTTAAAGCATAAAAATCAATACTTATATTTATACATATGTTATATAATTTAGATTCCCATAAATAGACTCACCTAAATCTTTTTTTTTTTTAAATTACAAAGTTCACAAGATTATTTTCAGCAAACGCAAACAAGTAGATAAATAATAAATACATTAAAAAAATCTTAGAATAAATATATACTCATTTTTTTAATATCAAATCTGAAAATTATTGAAGGATTTAATACAGATGTGTTTTCAACAGTTTTAAATGTTATTATTTTAAATTTCTTTAAATTATCATCCTGAAAGTTGTATTGCCTTAAATTTACTTCAATAAATAGTTATATAAAGTTTAGGTCGCACAAAGATGTGTATAGAATTATGAAAATATGAGTTTATCCTTCAAAAGCCACTTAAATATTGATACAAGGAAAAAAGTTTACCAGTAGGTTTTTCATTTTTTTTTTTTTTGTACAACCAAAAATAGGAAATCAGATACAGATCCATAGGTAACGTCTCCAACGTCAAACCAAAAAAGCAAAAAAATTACAAAAATATATTTTATTATATATAAAAAATTATTTTTTAAAAAAGTTTTTATTTAACTAATATTAATATTAATAAAAAAAGGAAACAAATTAGTAAAACCTCTAAAAAGTAAAAAATAAGAATTAAATCAAATTGAGAATTTTAAACAAAAAAATATAATATATTAATAAATATAAAAATGCACTGAAAAGTAAAAAATAAATTATATAAATATCTAATAAATAACCAATAAATAAATGTAATAATTATTAAATTTTAAAATTAATAGTAATGAAAATATTTAGTTAAATAAAAGCGTGGCGCAGATTTTATAATTTATTTAAAACAACACAACATTTATTTTTACAACAATTAATCTTCATTTTCATTTTCAATAACGACGCGAGAAGGCGGAAAGGTCTGCTGGAACCTCTCCAGTTGAGACTGACTAGCTACAAGTAACAGTCTGGGAAAATGCACCCACCCGCTTTCTTTTTACGTAGTTGAAGTTCATCTTCGAATTCTGCCTGTAATCTAAGCCAAATTGAACGCACTCTTTCCGCTAAAAGTTTCATTTTAATTAATTATGAATTTTTATTTAATGAATTCATAATTATGATTACAATTATAATAATTAATCATTTTTCAGATTACCGTCAAAATGTAATAACTTTGTGCAAGATTTCTAAATCTAATTTTTATTTTTAATCTTATTAACCCTTAAAGGTCATCTCGGTGCAAATTTGAACCATCAAAGAATTGATGGTTATAGAATGGTTAATTGATGGTTGGTTGAGATTTATATAATTTATTTTTTACTTTTCAGTGCATTTTTATATTTGTTAATATATTATATTTTTTTGTTTAAAATTCTCAATTTGATTTAATTCTTATTTTTTTACTTTTTAGAAGGTTTTTTTAATTTGTTTCTGTTTTCTTTATTATTGTTAATATTAATATTAGTTAAATAAAAGCTTTTTAAAAAATAATTTTTTATATGTAATCAAATATATTTTTGTAATTTTTTTTGTATTTTATTTTTTTTAGTTTTTACTTTTTAATCTTAATGAACAATAAACTTTTTACATAAAAAAAAAAATATATTCTTAACAATATTTATATCTGAATATTATTGTTTGTTTGTTTATTAAGACTAAAAAGTAAAAATATTTTTTTTACAGATCGAAGTTACATACGTGTACCAAATTTCAATCATTTTCATTCGATAGTTCATGAGAAATGAAATTTTTTAACTAAATTCATGAATTTAGCGTAGGGGTAGTGCGTGGGGGCGTGGGGGTAGGTCATATCAAATTCCGACACCGTAGTGCTGTATTGTCATTAAAGTTACATACGTGTACCAAATTTCATTGATTTTCATACGATAGATCAAAAGATGTAGCAGTTTCAAGATTTGATTATTCCTAAAGCGAGTTAAAAGCTTTGTTTGTTTATTAAGACTAAAAAAAAGTAAAAACTTTTATTTTTACATCGAATTACATACGTGTACCAAATTTCAGCAAGTTAAATAAAAGCTTATAAACAAAGAAAATCCGAAAATATATAGAGTATATCATGAAGTTCTCTCGGGACTTTCATAACTTATTCTATCCGTGAAAATAATGGAAAAATTTCATATAAACATATGTCTAAAATGCTTCGTTTGCAAGTTACGGTTAGTGAAAATTTTCCCCCGGATTTCATCAATCCCGGTGAAATTAGGTCGTACTGAAATTTTTAGTACGATAATTAAGGGACGGAAATAGTGATTTGTTATGGTTTTTGACGTAAAAAAATCGAATAAAATAAGTCCCAGAACTGTTCTTCAATAGTTTTCTTAGAAATATGGAGTAAAAATACCCAGTTTTTTATTTTTGAAGTACGATAAGTTATTGAAATGGGTAATTAACACAACTTTTAACCAAAACTTCTAGAAAATTTAATTCTGAACAAAATGGTGTAAGATTAATTGAATAAAACAAACAAAAGTTAGAAAAAATTAGAAATTTGTTAAGAAACGGTATTATATTCGATTTTCCATAGCAAAAACCAAAAGAAATCACTAATTCCGGCCTTTAATTAACGTCCTAAAAATTACAGTTCGACTTCATTTCACCGGGGTAGTTGAAATCCGAGCGAAATCTTTCACTAGCCGTAACTCGCAAATAAAGCATTTTAGGATATATGTCTATATGAACTTTTTTCCATTATTTTCAGGAGTAGAATGGGTTATGAAAGTCTCAGGAGAACTTCGCGATACTCTGTATAATTCCAATAATCTATATATTCTTGACATGGATTCAACTAGTCGACGGAAAATCACCATGAAGAACTAATTAAAGATGAATGAAAAGGATAAAAACCGCTAGAGAAGAGTTATATAACTACGCCGGAACACCCGGGCTTCGCTCTCGACAGATTCTAGTTGGAAGAAAAATTAAGCCATATTCAGAGAACACCAAACAAATTTTCACGAAATCCTTGTTAATCCAATGAGAAGATACCAAGTAAACTGATGGTAAAAGCAAACAGGTTACATCGTAATATAATAAAATGGAGTCATTTAATTAGTACAAGAATGTAACTTTCGGTCCAGAAATGGCAAAAAAAGAGAATTTGCTCCCTTAATTTTTTGAGTGTTTGAATAAAACTTAACAGCGTCAGAAAGATTTAAACTATCTAGAGGTATTAAAATAAATTGAAAATTTTACCCATCTTTTGAGTAAAATTTCAGCTACGAAACTCACAAGGACCGTATCTCTTGCCTCGTACGTAGATCAGTGTAACTAAAATTAGATTGCATCAGTTGCCCACATACCGAGATCAACATGCGATATTTCACCTAAATCGGTCTAGCCAGTTCATATATCAAGGATAAAACAGGACATCATACATATATTCTTTCGGAACTTTTCCAGTGCAAAAATTATGATTCTGATTAGAGAGATTCATGAAACGTTAAGATCAGTGAAAACCCCAGCGTTCAAAATCCGACCCAATTAGCATACTTTACGTTATATTATTCTGAATAGCTATACAGTATAACTATATATATTCGGGAAGATAAAAATGCTTGCACAATTCACGAAAAAAGATATTTATTAAATGAGTACTTGAAAAGACCTTTCCAGTCATGAGCAACCACCTTGCTTAAAATTTTTCAGATTATATTTTTTACCACAGGTTGAGAACAGCACATATTAATTTACGACTTTGTGCTGATTAACACAAATATGCGCGGAAAAAATGTTCGTCCACTAGATATAAAAGACCATCTATATTGTTCCCTTTATAAAAACCCTAAAACTTTATAACATGTGGATTTTACCAGCTACGAGTATGTTAATAATCTTATAGCTAAACTTCTCTAATTGGAGGGAGTCAAGGCATATTTTTGGTGAAAATTTTACCTAAGTTATTAAATGATTAAATAATTCAACTAATTATTTAAAATCTTTTTAATCAACTTAGAATAAGGGTATTTTAATTTGCCCTGCATATTGTTTATATAGTAAATTGAATTCAGATTCTTTTTAAATTTTGTTGAATAATTTACTCCGTTGATGGTAATATCGTAAGTTTCTTCTATGTAACTAAAGTGAAATTTTTTAAAAACAAATAAATTAGAATAAAAAAATAATTATATTATATTGGCATCGTCAATTTGAAAATATTTTAAGTATGTTTGCCTTTAATAACTCTTAGTACTGGATTATTGATATTATAATATTAGTAATCATCCATCCAACAGATAACCCTGATTGGATTCAAATCCCAACCAGATTTGATATTTTTGTATCTAAAAAAAAATCATCTCTTTTCAGCGACTGTAATTGAACGGTTAGTTTGTAGTTGCTTTAAAAAAAATAATCATTATTATGTTATATCAAATTATTATTTCATACACCTGGGTGAAATAATGAAAAAAAAAAAAATTGATTAGAAAAGAAAACTTTAAATTAAAATATAATAAAATTAAACATAGCCCTTTGCCTTAACTAAAAACTTTTATAAAAAATTGCATGTGGCCACCACATGACTTCCTTGTACGCCTATTAAATTACATGTACACATGTTTTTTTTTTAAATGAAAAGTACATAAAATTTTATTTCATTAATAACTTTTATGATATTTTTTAATTTTTTTTATTGTAAAATTCTTTTTACAATCAGAAGTTAATAATTGTTAATAAATATTTAAATTTAAAAAAAAAAACATTAGAAAAAAGGAGATAAAGTTGGGTTTGAACAGAGGTGCCTTTTCCTTGTAACACCCAAATTTCATTAATTAATATTTTATTTGGCTATAACTCTGGAACCAATAAAAATAAATACAACTTATGATATATCGTTGAAAAGCTCTCAACGAGGGATTGTTACTGCAGTTAAGAAAAAGTCCAAAATCAAAAATGTTTGGATTTTGGTGCACATAGGTGTTATAACAGTCCTAAATCCAAAATTTCAACATTCTACAGGTAATCATTTTTGAGTTATGCTAGATACGTACGTACAGACATCAAGACGAAACTAGTCAAAATGGATTCAGGGATGGCCAAAATGGATAAATCTGAAAACTTAAATCTTTTGCGATCACAATACTTTCTTTATTTCGTACGAGGAAGTAAAAATTGCGTTTGCTTTAGTTCTGTATGGAAGGCAAAAATAACGTGAAAATAACACTCGGAAATTACTTACAAGATAACTACAGTTCAAAGAGAACGTTTTCTACGAAAAAATACCTTATTCGCCTACCTGTAAAAATATTGGGGTAAATTAAAATTTTCCATTAAATCGCGAATATTGTGGTACTATTTTAACTTATTTGGATTAATGAAGTAAAAAAAAAATATTTAATTTGATTTAGACACTACTCGAAATATTGACAGGAAAAATGGTTTTATAAAATAAGAAACGCTATTAGTTTAAGCTTTACTGAACGAGCAATACTGGAGTTATCTGGATTCGTTTTCGACTACAACCTCAAACATTTATCAAAACACTAATAAAAATATCATTCAGATTTGGTTAGTGGTTCTTGAGTTTGTATATATTATTTTATTGTGTTGTCAGTTTAGTACGAAATAACGAAATTGGAAACTCTTTAGTTTGAGTAATGCTGTGCTGAAATCTATGTGATGACAAACAAACAATCAGAATGTTATTTGTTCTGACCAGTACCACGCGCTATCCTTTCTTTTTAAATCTTTATTTTTCCTGTTTAACCTCCGGGAATTACCATTCAGGTATTACTTCAGAGGATGAATGATGATGATGTGTATGAGTGTAAATGAAGTGTAATCTTGTACAGTCTCAGTTCAACCATTCCTGACATGTGTAGTTAATTGAAACCCAACACCAAAGAACACCGGTATCCACGATCTAGTATTCAAATCCGTATAAAAAGTAACTGACTTTACTAGGAACCGCGCGCTAAACTAACCAATCTTATTTTGCATCATTGCCTTGCAGGTAGGGTCCGTGTAAACACCTACGCAAGGACCTATGTCCTTGCATGGTAGGACTAGAGATAACAGGATCAATAATGACAAGAACATCTTTTCACTTTGTAGTCTCCTAAACCCTTGCTGACTACACTTGAAACAAGAAGAAAATTATAAAATGTTATTATTATTGAGGTGTTGTTGACGGATTCGAATATTAGTTTGCAATGACCTTCATGTACAAGCAAAAACGTGTATTTCACTCCCTCACCTATTTCTTCAAGAAGCAGTCGTCCGACAAGAAAAAGAAAAAAACTGAAGTCTCCGTTGTAATGCCTTTTTCAGAGCTCAAAAATGTTTTGAGGTAACGTTTATAATTAATTGTCAACACCATACACGGAGAATCAACTAGAAAGAAGAAAACAGAACCATAGAAGTAGAGAAAGTTGTGTTCAGAAGAACAGAGGAAAAACCTCCAAATCTCAGTTTCACCTTTCTTCACCTAGCAATAAGAGGCAGAAAACCATCTCCAACCACCGCGCCCTCTTTCTTCCAAGAAAGGAGTGTACTTCCACTACAAAACTAGGGCCTTATCAGATGCTTTCCTTTCTCGAACGGAAGGTACTACCACTGAAAATCCTTCCGAGGACGTATTGAAGGGGAATCGCTCCAGGAGAAGGTCGCATAATATTGTAACTCTCCGGGGAAATAACATCAGTAACTGAAATCTTCACAATCTACAAAAGAATCGGAATTCCAAACTCCCTCCAAATAAAATAAACTAAACGAAAAAATCTATACCCGTAACTAAAATAATATACCTATCGTTTAATTATGTGGACACAGCAGCAGGGGACAAATATCCAGGATCCACAATTCGAAGGAGAAAAGTATCCTTTACAGGAAAGGATACCAAGTGCTCTTGGTTATTATAGGGCGGGTATATGTTTATTTTTGACGGTTATATATTGGTTTTGTTTATGGACTTCAGTCTTTTCTTCAATTCGTATAAATCTTTTGCCTTTTATTCCCTTACCAAAGCTTCCCGTTCATGCTTCCAAATTTAGATACAAGTTAATAAGGTCTTTTTTTTAAGAAATATATGAGGTTTAGCCTTTCAGGTTTCAACTCCGGGAACTCATAAATCAAAAGTTCCTTTTAAAATCAACATATTAAAGGGGATGCTCACTTGCTTTAGTTGCCACTTCTTATCATCCCGGTAGCCGGCTGATGAAACGGACATTTTCAATGCCAACAATTTCAAAGTGCTTCTTGTTATTTTACGATGTGACTGATCATAGCCAGTTGATATAATGGTTAGTATATTGGCGTTTAGATCGGCTGGTTTACGGGATGATTTTGAGTAAGGTTCTAACATTTTTCAATCTGTTTTTTTGTCTATCTTATTTTCTTCGTTAAAAGACAGATAGAATCATGTATGAGGTTGTAATAAATATATTTATGTAATTATCCTCATAAAATATATTTGATATTCGACTTAATTAGTTATACATTAAACAAATGGTGTCTAACATCTGCTATTTTATTTTCATCAAATGTATGTACAGTTGAGTGAATGAGATGGATGGTTTGATTTACAAGAAAATCAGTATAGGAGGAACAGAAAAATAAACATATTATATATACTCTTCATAGTACAGTCAGGTAAAACAGATGTTCTTTTTTACATTCCAGAGATAATTTAACACCGTAATTAGGTTCAACTAAGGTATTTTATTTTTTATTAATTTTATTTTAATTTTGAAAAAGTAGTTTTTATTTATAAAGGCGAGGTTGTGGATGGTTTTACTTAAAAACGTTGTTAGTATTTTTTTCTAGTTACTTTAAATGAAGAACCGTATGAACATGTTTTAATACAAGCACTGTTAAAATTACTTTTTGTGCTCTATTAAAGAAAAAAAAACAAACTAAATGTAAAAATAAAAAGTAATAATAACTGTAGGTTTGAATGGCTGGATGCCAACTAATATGCTCATTCTAAGGTACTATATATACATTGCGTATATTTGTAGCAATCACATTGAGCGGATCTTATGGTTTTTTTTTTGTCACAGGCTGAAGAAGTGATGTCCAAAGTTATTCATCTCAACCTTTTTAATTGCACTAATGTAGAAAAAAATCTACTTATTTTCCGTGATTTAAGAAATTTCAATAAATAAATAATAAATTTTAGTATGCAGAATTTATGCTGGACTCGACAAACGAACGTTCAAATGCAACTTAATGAGTAAGTATTTCAAGAGAATGTGTCTGTGTATGTGTATGTGTGTGTGTTGTAAAAACTATAAAAATAAAACATGTAAATTCTTAATATATCACAACAGAATTTATATTTAAAGCCATATGGTTGTTGTGCCGTTACAATTGTGCCAAACAGTGCAATATGTCTTGTTGACAAATTTAGTGCTAGCCAACACAATAATTTTACGTATCCGTAACTCTTACTACACATATCTAACAAAATATATTTTAAAAAACACAATACAGCATAATTATACATGGTACATAATTTATGTTATTACCGTGCATAAATTGACATTACGTAAAAATAAAAAAAAGAGAATAAAGATTATTACAGTTTAATGTACAAGTAGTAGACTGCTAAATGAAAAATCTGATGTGGACACTACATGACTTCCTTTCACGCCTATTAAATTACATATGTACATTTTTAAAAATTATTTATTGTAAAAAAAAATTACAATCAGAGGTTAATGAGTATTAATAAATCAATAAATTTAAAATTTAAAAAAAAAGAAGATGAAGTCGGATTTGAACCGATGTACCGTCTCCATGCAATATTCAAATATTTCATTAATTAAAATTTTATATAACTCTGAAATCAATGAAAATAAGTATTGCTTATGATATATCGTTGAAAAATTCTCAATGAGGGCTTATTACTGCAGTTAAGAAAAAGCCCAAAATCCAAATTTTTTGAATTATGGGCTTTTTTGGACACTTTTGGTCCAGTCGATTTCAATCAAAAGGGGAGATGCACAACTAGATGTTACAACAGTCCTAAATTCAATATTTCAACATCCTACAGCTAATCGTTTTTGAGTTATACTAGATACATACGTACGTACGTACAGACATCACGCTGAAACTAGTCAAAATGGATTCAGGGGTGATCAAAATGGATATTTCTGTTGAAATTTGAAAACTGAAATTTATCGCGATCACAATACTTCCTTTACTTCGTACAAGGAAGTAACAAATAATGGAACCGACATCAAAATGTACTAAAAGGTAAGAAATAATTTTGTTCAAATAATTAATTTCTTAGACACTTTTTTTTAATCGGCGGCTGCTTCTACAAAATTGATTTCTAGATATAATATAATTTGTTTTATAATACTATAAACGTATACTTCATAAAAACCACTACTGATATTACATCAATAGAATTCATATTTATGTGCTTTGATTGCTTTTCTGTTTGTGACTATTACATCTTTTTATATACGCTATATATATCACATAAGTATGATCATGTATTTTGGTCCCGATTCAAGATAGTGTCATAAGGAACTAATTAAGTATTTGGAAGAAATTATTTCATACATTTTAGCGGATTTTGACGTCGGTTCGTTTTAGAAACACAAAATTATTTCATAATTTTCTTTGTTTGATTAATATTCTGCGGTGTTACCGTGCTCCTTTTCGGTGATACAATGCAGGTGCCTTCAGTCAAAAGCCATTGCTGTTTTGATCAATCTCCTTAGTATGAAGAAGCAAAAATAAATTTGTGGCATCAATTTTCATTTTGTAAGCTAACAATAAACATGAGACAAAGAAATGACATGGAGTTCATCGGTTTATAAAATAAAGTGTGTTTTGGCGAAGTTACAACTGACGCAAAGAAATGCTTTGCGAAAAAAGGCGGTTATCTTTTAACAGATGAATTTGCAGATTGAAATTCTGTAAGAAAATTCCCAGCTATTAAATTAGTTTATGAATAATATAATCATAGTATGACTTATACGATATCAAAAACAAATGTTTTATATTATTAACGCTATTGATGAATCACGAGAAAATGATGAATCACTGGAATTATTCCGGTAGACGTCAATAACTGTGGTGACCTGTTGCATAATGTACAATTGGCAGAGGGTTCAAAAGAGTTATGTTAAGGCGTAATATATCGATTTCTAATGGTGTAGTTAATGGGAAGCTATATCGATTTCTAATGGTGTAGCTATGGGAATTGTAAAGAAATTCAAATGTCCTGTACTACGAAGGGACCAACTAGAAAGGGATGAGTTACCAAACGCTGTGTTAATAAAATTTTATGACGAAACAACTGGTACAAAAAGTGAAAGATGAAGGTGGTTGTGTACCTTTTACACCAGTAAGTACAACGCGTCTTAAGCTACTAAAAGATGTGGAGATATATACAAAATTATAAGATTCCCTCTATCCCTACCGATGATGTTTATTATGTATAATATATATTGGGTCTGAAAAGTTTAAGTCGAGATATCTTGACTTTTGATGGTTTTATTAACGGTGCTACATATCTTGTGCTGAGACTCACATTATCTGCCCTATAGAAGACCATAGAACATCATCTAACGAGACGAACACATACAGAATATCAGAATTCCCACTGTCCCTACCTAACCGCCGGACGCCGAAAATTTTTTTTGTAAATTTTCAGACCGATTTTTTGTCTAAAACTTTTTTTCAACATGATGGTACCATCGCGAGAAGCAGCTGCCTCGATTGCAAAAAAAATTATTTCAATGGGATTAGGAAGAGACAAGCGTGGTTTTAAAGAAACATACCTACTACAGCACCCCCTGGTGGCCTATAACCGTAAAACTAATCTAAGAACCTGCTCTGAGGTGATAACTACGTAATGCAAAAAACCGCATTAAATTCGGCCCAGCCGTTTTAGGAGAAACACATCTACTGCAGCGCCCCCTGGTGGCCTATAACCGTAAAATATGTAACAACCTGCTCTGAAGTGATACCTATGTAATAAAAAATCCACATCAAAATCGGTCCAATAGTTTTTGAGGAAAATGCAACAGACATACACACAAATACGCACACAACCTGTTACCCCAAACATATAACTTCTCCGTCGTCGATAAGTTAACGTACGTTAACTTAACTTAACGGATACGTTAACTTAAAGGGTAAAAACGTAATACGCGAACAAACATAAAAAGCCGGACGGCAAAAAGTTTTTTTGTCAATTTTCAGACCAATTTTTTGTGTTCAAAAAATCTTTTCAAGATCATGGTTAAAAATATTTTTCAATGAAAATTTTTTATATATATATACCTAAATAGTGGTTTCCTTATGTATTATATATACATATATTTATTTTTAGACCTATGTATAAAATTTTGTGGCTCAAAAATCTTGAAAATTATTTGATCACTTTTAAAATTCAAAATACTGTTAGTTTATGTGAACTTGTGCATGTGAAAATTTGTTGAAGATTGGTTGAGTCGTTCTTCAGTTAGCTCAATTTAAAGCTGAACAAAATTTGAGCGAAGCATATTAAAAAATATAACTTTATATACTTCATATTTGATAACTTCATATCACATATTACATATTTCATAATTTCAAACATGAAAGCACAAGATTTTTTTTTTTCAATAAAGTTGTACATCTTAATAGCGGATCGAGATAATTAATTAAATGGTCAACATGTATCCAACAACATTTTATTTTTTCAAAAAGAAAATGTTACCTTTGAAACAACAAATTTTACCTTTGAAAACTTGAAAATAGCGGCCATTAAAATGTTTTAATCATTAATACTCCAAAAATATTATTAGAAAAAGCGTCAATCTGTTTTTTCTAATAAACTGACACTTCATTTGTTCAAATCGATTGATAAATAGTTAAGATATGGTTGGAATTGTTAGAATGGATCGCAAGAATTAGGAAGTGTGAAAATTTAGTGCCTGCTTTCACTTTCTCACCAATTGAATTAAAAAGTATTAAACAACAAAATTCTGTTTGGTGGAAAAAAAGCCCAGAATTGTCATACTGAGAATAATTTTTGCGATCCACTTCAACAATTTTAGCTATTTATCAACCGATTTGAACAAATAATAATGTTCATAATAAAAGGATATTTTTATGTTATAAAACAATCACATAAAACTAATATTTTTGGAGCTATTTCCGATTAAAATATTTAAGTAGCCGCCGTTTTAATACCTTCAAAAGTAAAATTTTGAAACAACTTTTAGATGTTATTGGACATAAGTTTTTTTTAAATTTATGCTGATGTCCGTGAAAGGGTGGTAGCGTCTCGGCCTTTCATCGGGAGGTTCCAGGTTCAAATCCCGGTCAGCCACGGTATTTTTACGCTAAAAAATTTTCATTTTATATTCCCAAGAACAATATTTGAGCTTATATGGTGAATTAATCATTAAAAAAAAGAAAGAAAGTTATTAAAATTTCTCAACCCGTTCTTAAGGAATAGATTTATTGAAAAATCACCAAATGGAGAATATAAACAAAAATAAAGCGAGATAAGGAATTGATCTACATGAATTTTTTTGTTTATTTCAATGTCCTGAATCAGTTCCTTTAAATATGGTCAAAACCCGGACCATACCTATATGTATATATACACGCGTGGGTCGTTCAATAATTAAAGTAAAAATGAAAAATACGAAAAACTATTTAATTAAAATAAACTGAAACTACCTGATAGTAAAGTCGAAGTCCTTGACATGGAACATGTTCGAAAAAAAATTCCGTTATTGTTAACGGTTATATCGTTTGCGCACGACATGTCATTCCTGACCGTGGATGCTGACCCTATCGAAGCTTCTAATAAGCTGCAATCTGCTAATTAGTGAATAAATTTCTAAATAGAAGATGAAGGTAAATCCGGCAAAGTTTACACACCTCACTTTTTGCGATGAGGAGGGATGACTGCCCTCGAGTTCAACAGAATTGCGTTTTTATTCCGCATTCTAACAGCGTGCGATACCTGGGTTTGCACCTGGATCGTCGTCTGACGTGGAGGACTCACGTTAGGGAGAAAGGGAAACAGCTTAACAAGTTTAGGGAGATAGGCAGGCAGTCGCAATTATCACTGTCGAAAAAAAGTTGTATACAACAATCCTGAAACCTATTTGAACCTACGAAGTCCAGCTGTGGGATATTTCAAGAGAGTTCATCGACATTGTTCTTCGATTCCAGAATAAGTTATTGAGGATTATAACGTTATTTAAGTTATAAGTTATAAGGCACCGTGATTTGCAATAAACACTGAAATACATTATCTGGGAATACCGAGCGTTTGAGAGGAGATACAATGATTCAGTACCAAATATAAAATGAAACTGAACATCATGTGAGCTGATTCGCAGTTAAACACTTGGTTAATAGCTATGACGTTCAACGCTTAAATTGGTTGCACGTACTGAATTTGTTAGTTTTTCAAGATCTGAATAAATCAACTACATCGGGACATTATGTTTCTTCAATACATCTCGTTTTATTTACATTTTTTTTAAATTTATTTTTCAGTTCTTTTTTCTTTCTGCAGCCGCAGCTGCAGAGGTAACGCCCGACTTGTTGGCTACTGTCTGAAATGAAATCGACTTCAGGTGGGATTATATCGCTTTACAAACGGAAGGCATATCGAACCAAAGTGAATCTTGGTTAACAAACTTGATTTGTTTTCTATGAAATGACACCTCAACCGAATCTGTAAGTTACCTCAATAAATATTTATATGATTTTAAAATTGTGAAGTCCGTTTTATATCATATTGTCGCGTGTTCGCGGCTCGATCAGGATACTGAGAGATTGACAATTGAGAATATTTATATAATTGCAATTTATTGGTTAAACATAAAAACATAAGTAAAACCAGACAAATAAATAATAATGACAATAGTAATAATAATAGTACGACAATCATTAAACAAATAATAAAAAATCAAATAGTAATCACAATCACAATAATAAACAGAATAATAATAATAATATTAATAACAGACAATAAAAAAAATCCCACAATAATAATTAGAATAATGACAATAATGCAAACAGTAAACAATAATAATATTAAATGTCTATAGTAACCAAATAATCATAAATGACAATAGTAACAATAAACACAGATCCCATACAAAGCAGAATTTAAAGTAATTGTCAGGATTTATTTACAGGTAGATAAATAATATAAGTTGATAAATAATATAATAACATATAAGTAGATAAATAATATAAGGTAGATAAGAAATATAAGTTGTTTACATTAAAAATTAATTTAAATGTCAGGAAAAGATTTTTGAAAGTGTATGTTTGGAGTGTCGCTTTATATGGAAGTGAAACTTGGACAATCGGAGTATCTGAGAAGAAAAGGTTAGAAGCTTTTGAAATGTGGTGCTATAGGAGAATGTTAAAAATCAGATGGGTGGATAAAGTGACAAATGAGGAGGTATTGCGGCAAATAGATGAAGAAAGAAGCATTTGGAAAAATATAGTTAAAAGAAGAGACAGACTTATAGGCCACATACTAAGGCATCCTGGAATAGTCGCTTTAATTTTGGAAGGACAGGTAGAAGGGAAAAATTGTGTAGGCAGGCCACGTTTGGAATATGTAAAACAAATTGTTAGGGATGTAGGATGTAGAGGGTATACTGAAATGAAACGACTAGCACTAGATAGGGAATCTTGGAGAGCTGCATCAAACCAGTCAAATGACAGAAGACAAAAAAAAAAAAAAAAAAAAAAAAATAATAATGAAAATCAGAATTTAGTCCCATTGTCAAAGACATAGCATGGCCGCTAGTCTTAACACTTTTAACCACTAGTCTTGTATTAACTACAGTAGTACAATAGATAAGACAAGTATAAAGTTCTTTAACTACAAACTGCTTTGCTGTTTTCACAAATAAAATTCCTTAACAATTTATGAATGAAATTCAGTACCATTATCTCTTTATAGAGATAATATATAATATATATATTATATATTATATATTATTATATATTATATTATATATTATTATATATAAGAGATAATATATATATTATCTCTTTTATAGTCACCGAACTCACCGAACCATTTCTTGTTTTCGTGTACTGGAATTACTCGTGAAATCACCTTAATTGTGTGAAACCCGCACTAGAAATTCGCTTTGTGGCAAACCATGAAAGATATGTCATAATTATTAGGCCTATTATTGTGAGAAAATTTTTACTTAATTTGATACTAACATACAGTACTAGAATTAACGATAAATAAAAACAATAAATATTTAATGGAATTGAACGTAAAGTGAAGAACATGAAAAAAAACACATAATTACAACATCAATTTTCTGCCATAACTCGGCTATTTGTTAACCGTGTTTAAAAAAATAAAATGTCACTTTGTTCAAAATAAAAGGCTTGATATTTTAGCAAAAAAAATAAATAAATTTTGATAAAACTAATATTTACAGAGATATAAGGATTGAAAAATAAAAATGGCCACCATTTTGTAATTTGCAAAGGTATTTAACTCCTGATTTTGTTTTGATTTTAAAATTCTATTACCAAGACGCTTAACAAATATTAATGTGATTCATTAATCCGAACTTAAAATATACATTTTTATATAAAAGTAACAAAATGGCGAACAGGAGGAGAACGAAGGAGAAATTGCCATTTTTCCAAAGGATATTTTTTGTTTAGTTTTACAAGTAGAATTCGAAAAAGTATACCCGACCCACCATTTTAGAAACACTCAGTATATAGCATTTGGATATGCTCTTCTCTAGGACAAGTAATGCGATTTTCTTCAGAAGATATGTAGTACAGTTAATAAAATCATCAAAAATCGAAATATCTCGTCTTAAATCTTTCAAATTCCAATTGACCAATTGTAACTTCCTCAAACACAAGTTATTTCATAAATCAATGAACTCTCCGTGTTATTTCTTTTTTTCATGTTTATTGCTAGCTCACAAAATGAAAACTGATGTCACAAATTTATTTTTTTTTCAAAACACTAGGTTGAACAAAACACCACTGACTGACTGGAGGCAGCTGCATTATATCACCAAAAAGGAGCACATTAATTCCGCAGAATAACTTATCGTTATTAATCAGAAACAGATAATTATGAAATAATTTTTTTTTTTTTTAAATGGAACTGACATCAAAATACGCCAAAAATTAAGAAATAATTTCGTCCGAGTACTTAATTCTTTAATCACTATTTTGAATCGGCGTAAAAATACATGACACTTATGTAGTACTTGAATGGACCTATAGATGGCGTATATAAAAAGTCGTAATAATCGCAAACTAAAGAAAGATCAAAGCACATAAATATGAATTCCCACTGATGTGATTGTTACTTACATAATAGTAATGATGTAATTGGTAATTGGTAATTGGTATTGGTTTTTATAAAGTATAAGTATATAGTTTTATAGAACAAATTTATATCTAGAAATTAATTTTGTAGGAGCAGGCGCGGTTCAAAAAGGATTTTAGGGAATAAAGTATTTCGACGAAATTATTTCTTACTTATTAGCATATTTTGATATCGGTTCATTTTTTAAAAAAGTAACTATTTCATTCAGTTTGTAAGTTACACAATGTTTATAACTCTGTGGTATAAGGCATAAATATTCAGTGAAACAAATTTTCCCCTTTACTAAATTAAATTAATAGAAAATAATAAATAAAGAAAAAAAACTTCACCTTGACTTTGATAAATAGATTCCTAAAGAGTAACTTTGAATTAAATTATAAATTAAAAGTTATGTAGTACAAACAATCTTCAGAAAAGGATTTCTTATTTCAAACTAATCTATTATGAAATACTAAAGAAAGTAAAAAGAAAAAATTAAATAAAAAAACCATTTAAATATTTTATTAAGTTTTCTTTGAAAGTAATTCCGTAAAAAAATATATTTCAGTTAACTTGGTTTAGCATTGTTTAGAAAATTAGTAGATCGTACATAATAAAAAAATAACAAAAAACAAACAAACAGTTAAAAATGAATAACAATAAAATCAAAATGTTATTACGTTGTTGTTGTAGTTGAGTTGTCTTTGTCAATAATGGGTTTTCTAAATATAACTTAAAACAACTTACAACGTTCAAAACTATTGAATCAGCAATGCAAATTTGTATTTAAAAGTATTAAAACAGCTAGTCAATTTTGTTTGTACTTTCTTATTTTTATATAGGTAGACTAATAAACATGGTATACTAATCGGTTTATATTTTATTAAAAATTATGTTATATATAAGTGTTTTTTTTTAAAATAATTATCAAAAGAAATTAATTTTCTTTTAAACAATTAACTTTGTTGTTTTGTACGAAACTGATAAATAAATGTGGAAAGAAGATTTAACAGAATCAATGTCGAGTGAATGAAATTGATAAAGGTTTTAAAATAAAAGATAAGGATAAATCAAGTTAATAACAAATGAAATTTGAATTTAAGTAGAATGAAATGAATTAAATTAGTTGCGTTATTCGTTGTGTGTTTACGGAAGTCAAGTAAAGCTGGATTTACTCATATAGTACTGTATGCGAACTGTACCGCTACCGTGTCATGACAAATGAAAAATAGTCAAACCCATTTGAAATCCTTAGATAGGCTGTTTTCAATTTACACATATAGGACTGTACGCATAAACGTGCTGAGACCGTACGCTCTTCCACTGCTTCGAAAAGGATTCATCAAGTTCATGATAAACGACAGTCCGTCAATTAATCATTTTTCATGTCAGATTTCTAACATTTCCGTTTGCCTCTACGGCCTCTTCTTATCGCATCAACTTGTCGTCGAATCTTTCGTGGTCCTTCAAAATAATCACTGAATTTTATACGAACTTCCACGGCTTCTGTGATACCACGGCCTCCGACATTTGGAATGGAAGTTGGTCAGATTCGGAATCCTCAAACGAAAATTCGAAATAGTATTCGTGAAGGAAATTATATAGAACCCAAGCAGCGATTGTAACTTTTTTAGGATTCAGCTGAAAACGCCCGTAGAATACTCAGAATCTTTGCAACAGTTGGCCAAAGCATTTTCTGAGGTACACGGGCTCTTATAGAGGATTATTAAATATTTTTTTGATTTTCACTATTCTGCGAAGAAGATTTTGGGTAGGGTCGCAGTAAATATTTCTTAAGAAAGAATCCTTCGACTCCCACCAGCACAAAAGGCAAGCGATCTGAAGTTCCTGGTAATGGTTTTGGTGGAGGTATATGCAGCGTCCCTTGTTCCAAATGCTGAACTAAATTCGAGGTTCTCAGATTATCGCCATCACTAGATTTCCCGTACCCTCCCTACAGCCATGATTAAAAATTTGTAATTCGCATCAACTATAGCCAACAACACTATTGAAAATGAACCTTTTAAACTAAGATAAAGTGAACCGTTGTTTGAAGGTGCTTGTATCACTACGTTCCCGTCCATCGCACCAGTGCAATTTGGAAAAGGCCAATAATAGTTAAAGTCTTCTACAATTTTCTATATAAATTATGAACCAAATAGGGGTTTCTTTTCTTTTTTTGTTTTCTTCCGTTATTCTTCTTGTACGAACTCATAAGCAGCACGCAATAATTAAGTACTTTTTGTCTCGATCCATGACGGACAGTACGTTTCGTCTACGAACGAGAGAGTACTAATGAGCTAAAAGAAAATTAAGATGGAAGGAATATGCGCATCGTGTTTCAACAAAGTTCGATACGAGTATAGTACCATATGTGTAAATTTATGTATGTGTAATTGATTGATATGTGTAATTGAGACGGTCGAAGACAGTTACGAAAGGTATAGAGGGACTGGTTCTCTTTGCAATTAGAGACATTGCCGGAAAAGTTCAGTACTTATATCAAAACATTTGAAAATGTTAGAGTAAGCTTTTTAAACTCACCAAACAAATCATTACCAAAAACTTGCGCAACAAAAAGAATATCTCTATGCTACCCGGCTATTTAACTTAAAGCCGTTCATGTATCACATGAATTACATCCAGTTGGTTATACTGCTAGGCTCCACTACTGTCAATGGTTTAATCAGTTTTTCAGGAGAGCATTAAAGGGTTGGATAATGTATTTTTTTTTTACAGATAAGACTTAGTTTCATTTGAGTGGTTACATTAATAATCGGAAAGATTGCTAGTGAAGCTCCAACAATCCTCACATCATCCATTTACGACCTCTACACCCACAGAAAATTGGTGTGTGGTATGCAATTTCCAGGTGAAAAATAATTAACCCACCGGGTTGGTCTAGTAGTGAACGCGTCTTCCCAAATCAACTGATTTAGAAGTCGAGAGTTCCAGCGTTCAAGTCCTAGTAAAGTCAGCTATTTTTACAGGGATTTGAATACTAGATCATGGATACCGGTGTTCTTTGGTGGTTGGGTTTCAATTAACCACACATCTCAGGAGTGTTCGAACTGAGAATGTACAAGACTACACTTCATTTTACACTCATACATATCATTCTCTGAAGTATTATCTGAAAGGTAATTACCGGAGGCTAAACAGGAAAAAGAAAGAGAAAGAAAAAGGTGAAGAATAATTGGCCCCCATATTCTTTGAAAACACTCTTAATGCAGACGACTAGCAAGAAATTGTAACGCAATTTATTGCAAATTTAAAATTAAATGACAGAGATTAGTGATTTCAACAAGACGCCACATGACACACGGCAAAAGCAACAATGGACCGTTTGGAAAATTTCTTTGGTGAAAGAGTAATATCGGCTGGCTTGTGGCCAGCAATTGATCTTTCTCCTGAACAGGTTTTTCTTCGAGGGTAACTAAAAAGTTGTATATTAAAAAAAAATCCAAACACCATTTAAGAATTAAATGCCAAGACGACTCAATAATTACGAAAAATTGTAAGTATATTTCTAAAGGTTGCACGGAACATGAAAAAGAGGATAAAGGCTTGCATTGATGAAAATGGTGGACACTTTCAATATTTGTTATAAAAAAATTTGAACTCAATATTATTTTGCGCAAATAAATGTGAATTTATAACTAATCGCGTTAAATTTAAACGTAGAAGTTCTCTTTGAATTGCGTTGAATTTTTTTTTGAGTTGCGTTTTAAATAAACACCCCAGTATTTCTTATGGCCTAATAGGTCTGAGTAAGCGACTTGATACCATAGCTTTATTATATTTAATAATAAAGGTGATCTTTTGACCATAAGGCAATATAGATCTCACAGTTTCAGTACTTTATCAGTTTTTGTACTTTCTAATTATATTTATTTCACATCAGCAAGTGGTCTAACCAATTCCTCAAAATAGTTTAATTCATCAAATCGAGGTATAAGCCTGTTGTTTAGACATATATAAAGGCACTTTTCTTTCATTATATACTGTTCATGTTAATTCACATTTATAAAAATTTACATGCACAACTATAAAATTCATAATTAATCAGTAATCCCTGATGATGGAGGAATAATCCGAAAGCGCTTGGATAGTCAATACTCACAATTGTTGGCAAATAAAATCTTCTAGTTGTCCATCATTTTCAAAGTTAAACCTACGTAACTCGTAAACTTATAAAAACTTAGTACGTTCGATTTCATAAGTTGAGTAGTAATATACGAATAGTATTAACAACAAATATCGTAGAAGAAATTATATTTCTAATAAAGTGTCGGTTTAATATTTTAGCCTTTTGCGGAAGATGTGAGATATATTTCACAAGCTTCTAAGTCGGGCACATAATTTTATGAAAGGATTTCGTAACATCAACTTGTAGTCGTGTCGCAAAATAATCATTACTACACTTTTTACTCTTCTCCAAAGCAATTATTTTAAAAGATTTTTGTTTCTAAGTACATCATTCACGACGTAATATTTTTAATTGTCAATGGCAATAATTGATAATAAATGTATGCGGTTCCGGCATGGAAACGGGCATTGAAGAAGAAGAAGGCCCGGAACCAATTGTTAAGCCTTCAGAGACCCTTGGCTATTGGGGCAGTTAGGGCGTATCGTACAGTCTTGACCGAGGCGGCGTTGGTGATAGCTGGGATGCCGCCGTGGGATCTTGTAGCGGATGAAATGGTAGAAAGAGCAGAAGGGCAACCGAAGAGTAAGGCGAAAGGGGAAATATTAGATAAGTGGCAGCAAAGGTGGTCAAGGAGTCAGGTGGGTAACTGGACGAGGAGGCTAATGGCGCAGATAAAGCCATGGCTGGTCAGGAAACATGATGAGGTCAACTATGAATTGACACAATTCTTGACTGGCCATAGCTGTTTTAATAAGTTCCCTTATGATAAGAAGAGGAAGAGGTCGCCAGAGTGTAGGAATTGTGGGCTATGCGATACGGTTGAACACACGGTGTTTAACTGTTTTAGATGGGAAGAGGCTAGGAGAGAAGTGCTGACTATTGTTGGTGCCATAACACCAGATAATGTGATAGAGGCAATGTTGCATAGCCCAGAAACTTTAACCAAATTTGTAAGATGGTGGGAAACATTCTGAAATGGAAGGCGATAGAGGGAGTCGGAGAGGAAGAGGATGTTACCTAGTGGGGTAGTGTAGGGTGTAGCTGGATAGCCCCAGGGAGCCTAGGGAGCCTCCTTGGGGAACCCCTGATTTGAGGCAGGCAAGTGAGAAGACCTAGTCCCGGCTAACCGAGTGGTACCCCATGCCGGGGACGGCATAGCCGGCTTCGACATGGTCGCCCGGAAGGTTAGAGACAGTGGCACCCCTAGGACCGAGTGTGTTTCTGCGGCGGGTCCGGTCCTAGGGGGATGGGATTAAAAAAAAAAAATGGAAATAATTGAGTCATTGTTAATGGTGTTTAGAAATGCTCTTTCAGTGAAATGTTTCATAATTAAACCGCTGTACCGACAATTAAAATAACTGTTTTATTTTCTACACATATATGAACTGATTCAACTGTTTTCTAACAGACAAAATAAAAATTTCTACGAGTTTTTATAAAGATTCTCCCATCCTTTATAATTTTTATTCCAACCCGTTGTTAATTTAAATTATGAAACTATATAACGTAGAACATTGTCTTATGTGTTTTAACAAATAGGGAATAAATTATATTCTAATGCAATGAAGAAAAAAAAACGTTTTATCATTACTGAAAGATAGAATAATTTTCTTTAATGACCAACATATTGAAACAAATCGTCAAAAAGTTTAAAACAAAGATTAAACAAGGGATAAAACCAAGTAAGATTTGTAAACAATAATTCTTTTTATATAATCTCTTAAATAAATTATGTAACGTTGAAATTTCAATAAAAATAAATCAGGAGGAAATGGAATATATTTTATTAAGTAGGGAAATGAAGAATTATAATGGAGGAAAAGATTCCATCGTCAACATCCCCAACACTTGGTCTCCTATTCACTCTTGTCATCCTAAATGAAATTTTATACTGAAAATTAACTTCTCAATAACAAATACAGTGTTTTGAGTAAGATACACTCACAAATATACTGAAGAAAGATTCTGAATCATAAGCACAACAATGTTTGAAAATTTTGTTTGTAGAGCTTTGTTCTCTGGAAAATTAAACGCAGACTACTAATATTGTACAGCAATACAGCATTCCTAGTGGGGAATTAATGTACTAATAATTAAGAAATAACATCATAATACGGCAGGCAGACAAATACGTATTAGGAGGGTTTTTCTGTTATTGTTTCACGTGAAAATACTACTAAATTGCTGTTGTGGGATGTTGTTGGTAGATAATTTATGTCAATATACTCAGAATTACATTCTCATAAATTTAACCAATAAGTTATAATTTTTTTTGACAATTTAACAAAGTTATTACACCAAAGTTAAAAAACTGTAGTTTTCAACTCAATTTTCTATTTATTACACCCTATTTCGTAAAAAATAATGGTGATATAGTTCTGGGACCCATTTTTAAAAGATTTTCAGGTTAAAAACCATAAGAAACCACTAAATTCGTCCCTTAATTTACTTTCAGAATTTCAGTGGGGCTTCATTTTGGCGGAGAAGCAGAAATCGGAACGAAATCTTTCACTAGTCATAACTCGCTAACGAAGCGTTTTCGGATTCATGTTTATATGAACGTTTTTGGTTATTTTAAAAGAAATACTTCTATGAAGTTTTACAGAATCCTCTAGAAATTTCCTTATTATTTTGATTAATATTTCAGAACATTTTTTTTTTGTTTTACGTCGGAAGTGGAAAAATTTGTCTCAACCAAACGCCCAGTAACCCGTACATATTGAGTGAGTAGGCTTTACCGCCTACTGCAATTGCAATGGGACACACTTTTTTTTTTTTTTTTTTTTTTTTTTTTTATATCTTGTTAAGCACCCCAAGGCAACCAGCCTCCGCCTGTTAAGACATAGCATGGTCGCCTTGCAGTGCCGTGGCAGCAGTCTCTGCCCACCCTAACTGCCTCCTTACGCAGGATCTCCCGCCGGGGTCCCCAAAGCCTCTTCAGGGTGAGCCAACCACCTCATCCGGGTAGCTAACTCCCCCCTCTTCGATGGGGCTACCCTCCCCGTCCCTAACCTACATCTAGCCGGCACGCCTTCCGCGTACCGCTACCCCCACGCGTTCCTCTCATACCTGAGGGTCCTTGATGCCATCATCGGGGAGCCCCGACCTCACTACACTTGCCAGTGGAGCCAGAACACCCTAGGCAAGAAGGCTACCTCCCTGGTCCCTAATCGTCGCCACGATTCATCCCCAGCCTCCAGAATTTTTTGAGGCTTTCGCTTTTTTTTTTCTTTTTTTTTTTTTTTAATTACAGTGCTCAGTGTTCCCCCAGCACTATATGACACACAATATTAAACAACAAAATTCAAAATATACAAAATATACAAAATACACAAAATTAAAATTATACACAAGTGTTAAATACATTACAACATAGCGTACATATGTACATTCTGGTTGAGTTCGCCCCAGCCATCATCCAATTTCAATTGGTTGGTCCGACCACCCTTCGATCGTGCCCGGACCAGAACACAAAGACATAATTAATGCACAAAATAAAATTTATAAAAACACTACAAAAGAATCAGTAGCACAATGAAATAATATTTACAAATACATTTATTATTTTTTAAGTACAGTGCTCCCCAAGCACTTTATAACAATAACAAACAAATTCCAAATATACAAAATACACAACATTAAAATTATACAGAAGTTACCAACGTCGTCCACCTCATACGTCACTCATTCCGTACTGGGACACTCATTCCCGCAATGGGACACACTAAAAAACTACTCCCTCACGCAACATGACGGCTGGAATTGCCCCCGATGGCATAACCTTAGCACCACCCGCGTCACAGGCACACCTCACATTCATACAAATATTTACACCTCTCATTCACACTCTATTTAAAAATATATACAATATATATATTTATATTGTATATTACACTACTATTTAAATATATATATAAACATATATACACTATACACATAACTCCTGACAGTGATGCTGACCCCAGCATCGCTGTAAGGCCGCATCCCCCGGGAGCCATCCATGACGACAAATTTTAGAACTGGTTCAATTATTAAATTTCTTCGAATATGGCTAAGAAAATTTCTATATGGATATTGAAGGCATTAAATTTTGGTTTTAAAAATTCCGAAGTTTTAAGTCAATCGGATTATGGGTGGGAGGATATTCGACATTATTTTTACACTGTTTTTGCCTCATATCTCAAAAATCTGTCGATCAAAAAAGTTGAAAACTGGCACAAATATTTGACAAATATTCCAGCTTTGGCCTGATATTCAACGCATCGGATTAGGAGACATCACGGTGCCTGTATTATTGAAGTAAATAATAAATAATTCCAATAAATAAATTTTAAGCTCAAAAAACAAGGAATCTGATTGTGAAACGGTACTTAAAAAAATTTAATTTTCAACACTGAAAATTCAATTGTATCTAATATTAAGATAGAAGACATGGAAAACTTTGTTAAAAAAGGGGTTCCCATGTAATCCAACTGATGAATTACAAAATTTGTTTGAATTTTTATAATTTATGATATTTTATCTATTTTCAATTTCTCGTTGTTATGAAAAATATTTTATGAGACAGCTGTCGAGCAAGATGAGCCAAAAGGAATCCTAACATTTTTATTAAATTTTTTTTTAAAGGTAAAAACGTAATTTGATCAAGGGATTCAAATCTGATTCAAATGTTTTTAACTGATTATTTTTATATTTTTCATAATACTATGAATATTGTATAATTAAGTAATTAATATTTAAAAACCTTATGGCTTAATTGAAATAAAGAATTATCAAGGGTAAAGCCGAGAAAGTTATAAAATTTTTTTCAGCTTTTAAATTAACATTTAACTTTTTGATCAGCATATTTTATTGTGTGGTGTATATTTTTTTCCCGGAAAACACATATATGTAATTTTAATTATCGTTTATACCATAGGAAATATGTTTTTTCTTGTCTTAAAATATGAAATGGTCTTGTCATAAGGAATTCCTGTGACAAATATTTGGTAAAACGATAATTAAAATTATTTATTTTTTTATTTCTTTCTCTTTTACAAAATTAATAATTAATCAAGTAATCCTAATACTAATTATAATATTACTTAACTTAATTATACTTAATTTATACGATTTATAATCGGAAGTGGGTTTTGTAAAAGATGAAAGATTAGGTGTCCACAAGGGTCTTGCCCGTTTTGTGGCACCATCCCTTTTCTATTAATCTTTTTAGTTAGAGCACGGGGACAAAAAATAAACAGTTTTATTTTATATAGGAGAATTAGTTTTGATTCAATGCATGATTTACTCTGGTGGAAACTTATCTTTTCTGCAGTTAAGTACAGAGAATGTCAATCATCGTCAAATATTTATGTATACTAATAAACCTTTCATCCAGTGCTACCCATTAAGTCATATATGTAAAAAATCTATTACTATGTTAATGTGTTACATTATGTTATATATGTGTGTTTTCAGTAAAAAATAGAAATTAACTTTTTTCTTTGAAATTTTTCACTTATTACTTTGTGGTACTATATTCTTTATTAATACAGTAAATATAGTATTATAGTACAAAGTTTCTTGATCAATTAAATTTTATTTTTTTAAACTCCTTATTTACACAAAAAAGGGAAAAATCACAAAAGAAGAAACAAGGATGCACTCGTAAATTTTCCAGTATTGGGAATTTTTATTTTGTATTGTAGCAGATCACAAGAATATGATCCACAACCGCATAGCTATGATAATATTATGAAAAATGCACATTTATTTCGATTTTACATTGATTTGATTAGAAGCAAAATTTATCTTTTTCATGTCAAATGTTTAACTTTTTTCGTGAATTAGATTTTTAGCGACTTATTTTCACGCTGTTCCCTACAGATATTTAAAAGCGAGGACCATTTTCGTGCGGCTTGATTTTTATAATTTACAACATTATCACATATCATTTAATGAAGTGATAATATTTTTCATTAAGAAATATTATATCAATGAATACTTAATGTTAAAATAAAACGTAGCCAGACTAAGTTAAAACAAATTTTACGTGAAAGAACAATTTTTTATTTCTCCTAAAAAGCAGTACCGGAACGGCGATTCGGCGTGTTCCTGTGTATCTCTGAGAAGAAAGACATAGGGACTGTTGAGGACTGATAGCCATAGTCAATAACTGATATCCGTATCTTAGAAATAGTGGTTACGGTATTGCTAATCAATTAAAAATATTTTTTTACCATATCTTCTATTATATTTTAATTTAATGTAATTAATTGCACCCCGTTTTTTAGTGTTCAATTTATTAAATTCAATACAAAGTGAGGGAGGTCAACTGTTCATTGAACTACTATTAAACACTGAATATTGACAATATTATTTATCCACTATAAGTTGATGATGTTTGCAGTACTTAAAATTTATACATAGTATTTTATTGCTGATTCGTTATTGTAATAGATGTAGATAAATAGTAATTTTGATTTAATACTTGGTGTTTCATATTAAGTTATCTCTTATCGTTATTAAATAGATCGTTAGCGATATCTAAGAAATTCCCAAAACAGTGTAAAAGTTATACTATTACCGCGTTATTACAAATAACGCGGTTAAAATTTGGAATTTGATTTGTAGTCTAATTTAAATGTAACATTATTTTAAATTAAAACTTAAAAGTGTAATATAATATATTACACTACAAACTTAAATATAATACATTTATTAAGTATTTTCAAATTATTTACACTCTAGTGAAAAAATTCATAAAGTATTACCTGTTAAAATTACATACCACACTTGCTGCAAGGTTTAATTTTTCCAACATATTTTAATTCTATTTTTCCATTTCTTTCGTGATTTAATTTCTTTTCTGTTTTCTTCTTCGATATATTTCATAATTAAAATGAATTTTATTAAATCACCATCATTCAGTTTTCATAATGAGTCCTAATAAAAAAACATGTTCGCATCTAAGTAATAATATCATTACATATTCTATAAGAAAAAAATTTAATATTTTTGTGATATTGAGATGCAAAAAAAAATTATTAAAAAATAAATAATCAGAATAAAAAAATTATTAATAGTCTATAAAATAAATTAATTTTTATATTTCAAATACATAAAACAGTAAAAGAAGAGAAAAACCTTTACAATTATTAGGGAGTGCATGTTACTAGAGTAACTTATGACAGGATACTTACTATGCTGATAAAAAATCACGAAAATTATTTTATTCAAACGTGATACGGATGAAAATACAGAAAAAACAAAACAAACGGAAAATATGTAACTTCTATTTTGTTGATTGAAGAATATGACCTTTGACAGCTCTAGAATTTAGTAAAGTAAATATATTTGATTAGATATTATCGTATGTTACATGTACTACTCCAGTATTTTGATATGTACAAAAAAAATATATTAGACGTATAAAAAAAGAAAAGAAAGAGGAACAATCAATCAGTCCACAGTATTAATATTATGTAGAGTTATTACGTACCAGCCTGTACAAGTCGCATTATATCTTTGATGATGAGTTTAAACCCTAGTAATTTCCTTCATAACACTAAAAAAAATCGTGAATGCTCTTTTAATATATCCCAAACAAGTATAATGAAGTTTTTCTTGTTTTTTCCTTTTTAATAAATTTATATAATTTTTTTCCATTACTTAAATTTTTTCTAGCAAATATTGAAGAAAAATTAATAATAGTATCTTTTTTTTTATCTTTTTTTAAACACCCCCAACATCCCCGGCCACCGCCGTTAGGCTATGCGCAGGAATGTCGGGGTGTCGTGGCAGTCGACTGCCCCCCTGACTTGCCTTCCTCTTGGCGTCCCATCGGGGTCCTCTCAGTTTCATCGGGGCGCAGTAGCCCTCCCTTCTGGACGACCACTACACCCCTCTGCTGAGAGGCTACCCTTCCCATCCCTACTCTAGGTTGTCGGCTACGCCTTACGCGTAGCCGGCAAACCTCCGCGTCCCGTCCTCTCATACCATGAGGGTCCCGGATGTCATCATCGGAAGTGCTCCGACCCGTCCACTCTTGCGTGTGTACGGGCCAAAGCATCCTAAACAACCAGGCTGCCTCCCTGGCCCAGCACGGCGACCACGATTCGCCCCCTGTGTTTTTTTTTTTCCCCCAAGCGACTCATCTCATCGGACTCAATTCCGGCCGCAGTATCTGTGCTTGTCCTTCAAGCCAGCAGTAACAGACCCAGAAAAAAAGATATGGTACAAATACGCATATAACGTACTACAATAAACATGATACATCATGCAGTCTTCACATTACGACCCAATTCTGGCCACAGCCAACCTAGTTGCGGTCTCGTTAGTTATACGTGCCCTTCAGCCCGGCAATAAAAACAAAAATCCAATTACAATGAAATAATATGTACATAACACAATACAAGAAAAATGATACAATAATACATTACATTCCACACGTCCCGACCAATCTTGTTGCTACACCGCTCCCGGTCGTAACCTGCCTACATGTAGCCGCGTGATTGTGTGCCATCACGGCTCAGCAGCCAGGATACAAAAACACATACGCAAGAATAATACATACACAATATAATCACAATAGCACTTGTGTCAACATTCCAACCCATCTACTTCCGTTAATATCCACGTCACCTGAATAAAGCGCACAAAAAATATTAACTTCCTCAAAAGAAAAATATATACAGTGAATTCCGCTAAATAGAACCACCGGTTATTTGGGGGGGCAGCCCTTTAATTGGGACAGTTTGTAAAAACAAAATCATACTGGTATAATTCATATAAAATTACGCCGGTTTAACCGCCCAAAAAGCCGCTTATAAGGCCCACTATTTCGTTGGTTTTTAATTTACTCGTAAAATAATAAAATTTTATTAGTTAAGTAAGTCATTTAATGATTTAAATGTACAGTTTAAATGCTATAGAGAGAGAGAGAGGTAACTTTTCATTAACCGGTGAGAGAAAAAAAAACGTATATGCCGAGGCTAATTTTCCGTGATGGTTGAGTTCTCTGAACAACGAGTTACAGTAAAAATTAAGACAGGTTCCCCTATCTATTGACAATTGCGGTGCGCAGATTTACGAAACATTTAATTCGAGGTTTTACATCAAATACAACGGTTTAATTCAGCCACTCGATATGAAAATAATAAAACATTTAAAATTTATTTACCGAAGTAAACTAATAAGCTATATTTTTATAAGAAATTAAAGGGGGAATAATTTAGGGCGTTCTTCTTCCGCCCTAAATGAGGTTAGTACACGTGTCAATTTGTTGCAGACAATTCGGTTCATAGCCAAAGAAATAAAACGTAGCGCAATCAGAAATTGCTTTACCAAATGCGATTTAAAAGTTGATGTCGACGATGATGTTGAAATACGATTATTCAATATTGAAGATGATTCTAATAATTTTTTGTAGCAACTAGTTAAGAATTTTGTAGAGTTTTTCATAAAACAGAATGTTATGACGATAATAAAACCGGTGATGACAAAATAATTAAAAAATTATTCAAAGACTGGACAAAATTCAAGATGATGAAGACGAACCCGAAATCAAACATGTGTCTATTCAATATGCAAAAAAATTGATTGACAGCGTTTAGCAGTATTTTTTTTACAAGAAGCTAGTGAAGGAAGCCCACCAGTAGAACTGTGAGTTTGTGCCCAAAATGAAAGTGTAATGAAATGGAGCGACAGAGCGAAGAGAATAATTTTTTTATAAGATGTATAACCAATAGAACATAAAAGGCACTCAATAGTTTATCTTAAAACTCTATTTTGTTTATTAAGCTTCGTATTTATTAATGATGTGAGAACAAAAAATTTAAATCGTGTTTAATAATTAGTATGTAACATTCTGTATTTCTGGATATCTCCTCATTTTTCTGAATATTACTTAACAGGTCCAACCGTTTAATAGGGACACATGATCCCGGTCCCAAAGTGGTTCGATTATCTGGAATTCACTGTAAATATAAAATATTTCATGTTAATTATTTCCTATTATTATATGAACGCATTATTATGCGAAATCATAAAACGATCGATGAAGTTTGAGTCTTAGTAAAAATTTTTGAAAATAGTTACACTTTTGATTTATCATTTATTAAACTACATACTAAAAAATATAAGAAAAATATTCTTTAGTAATAACGCTGTGAAGAAGATTATGATAAACTGATAAATAAAAATTTTTAATTTGATTTCACGATCAGAATTAGTAATATAACTGTGAAAGATCAAAAATACGAGAAAATATTATACTCCATTGATAACGACTGGATTAATATGTAAACGAATCTGCAAACTAAATCAAATCAGGTATATAATATAAATGTCATTTTTAAGGGGAATGGTGAGAAGAAAGCAACATTTTTGGTCATGAAAATAATATAACAAACTTAGGAATAAATTTTCTTTAAATAAATAAATAAATCTTGATGTGTAATTAATGCTACAGTACATAGCTTATGCCAAGAATGGGCAGATATTCTACTCCATGAAAAAAGAGAAGAAATTGTTCCAGCATTTGTCTAACTAGAACGGAAACAGTTTTAAAACCTTGATCAGGATATTAATATTTTTTTATGTAAAAAATATTATATATATATATAAATGAATGTTTGTTTGTCCCGTATGCGTTCTATACCATTCATCCTGTTGCGATGAAACTTTCGTGAGTTGTGCGCAAGCCCGCGAAGGTTTCTGAATTAATTTGGATCCGCTAGGTGGCGCTGGCATCGAGATATTTACAAAAATTGTATTTACGATCCGATTTGGCTCATATTCAGAATACGGGTTACATGAAAAAAATGGCCCCGCTAGGTGACGCTGGGGTCGAAATATTTGGAAACATACCATTTATGATCGATTTGGCTCATATTCAGAATACGTATTAGTTACGCGAAAAGAAATGTTTTTGTAAAAACTATACCCGCTAGGTGACGCCGGTATCGAGATATTTACGAAGCAAACAGACTTTCTTCTTTTAAATGTATAAAAGCCAACGTTCGTACGAGTATGTGTGTCTGCTATAGATTATAAAACTACTGGACCGATTTACGCGAGGAAAAAGTAAAAACGGAAAAAGAGAAAAATCGGAGAAGGGAAATAAGGAAAATGGGAAATAGGGAAAAACTAAAAGTGGAGATAGGGAAAAGGCAAAAGGCAAAAGAAAAAGGGGAAACGGGGAAATGGAAATATGGAAAATGGGAAAAAAGAAAAAGGGATAAACTGGGGGTAAATTTTGTGAAGTTCCGTAATGTTCATTTTTTAAATGTTTTATCAAGCTTTCAATTGTGTTGATTTAATTTGTATATACACTCAAATCTAGCAATAGCAAACATTACCGGGTCTGCTAGTTAATTATAAAATAAAAAAACCTGGATATCATTAAAACCTCCATTAATTATTCAAAATATAAATGTTACCGTAAAAGACCGATATCTGGCAAACATATTCTCGATGTTAATATTATCCGGTAAATGTCAACCCTTAACAAATATGTCGGTGAAAGACCGAAATATTTGCTTATTCAGATCTTCGCCGGTGTAATATCGGTCGACTAACACGGATAAGCTCTGGTGGGGGTCAAAACGATAACTAGAAATTAAAAAAAAACATCACCCAATACCAATTTCTAAGGAAAAAATAGAAATCCCTCGTTAAAAAAAGAAGTATAAATTTAAGCCAAATATTATCTATGCTCACTTCGCTCGCTATATTCATTTAATTAACGTTAAATATACAAATTATATACGTTATTCTCCAACATTACAACAACAGAGGCGATTAATCAAATTTCAAATTTTCAGCATTTTATAAAAGGCTCAATCAGGATATACAGAATATGTTGACTGCATGGATGAACAATAAGGATCCAAATAAATGGTCAGATGGTTTGCCCTTTCTTCAATTTTTTTATAAAGATATTTTCATTCAACTTTCACTATCAGTGGATGCTGAATGCGGCGAATTTGATTTATCGCCTCTAATGTTATAGAGTAACACATATAATTTGTATATTTAAAGTTAATTAGAGGAGATTAGCGAGCGATGCGAGCAAAGGTTGTTTCTTTCTTTTTAAGAGGGTTTCTTGTAATCTATTTATCTTAGAGATTGGTATTAGGTGATTTTTGTTTTTTAATTTTTAGTTAACGTTTCGACCCCGACTAGAGCTTATCTGTGTTTGTCGACGTATTATATCGGCGAAGGTTCGAATAAGCAAATACTTCGGTCTTGGTATGTGTCGATACTCGCCGGAGAAAATTAAGGTTCTCTAATTTCGGTCTCTCACGGTAACATAAACATATAAAATAATAAGGTACTTAAAGTACCTTCAGATACAAAATAAAAAAAATATATCTACAACACAAATCATAATTCGGAAAGCGTTAATCAAAATTATTTTAACATATATTTATGTAACTTACACGTTGAAAGAGGTGCAGAAAATTCAAAAGTATTTTTAAAACTTTTTGACCAGTATTATTTATAAATTTATCAGTAGAGCAATATTAGTTCTTTAAAAGAAAATCGTTTAATTGAGTTTTCAGTAAATTGGTGATAAGAATTTTAAAACTCTTTAGAAATTTATTAAAATGGCATAGGAACTTTGTATGATCCTTCCTCATAAGCCGAAACATTGTGTAAAATAAAAACAATTTTGTTATTTGATTTAATAGAGTTGGATATTTTTATTTTTTTAAACAACCGACTATTTGTTTTTAGTAAATACTGTATATTTTTAAATAATGTAAACTTAAGAATAAATTAACATTTTTTTTAAATAACGGTTTACAGAACTTATAATTAAGAACGCCAAACGATGACCTGAAAACCCATTTTTGTATCTGAAAACTCGTTCGACTTTTTGAGGGAGTCACTAGAGTGTCATCTCAAAAAGTAAATGGTCATTATAATTCATGAAAAGTAAATGATCTTCAAATCAAATCCACAAGGTTTGATTTTGTTTCTAACAAAATCAATTTGATTACTTCAAGAAATTTTTCATTAATAAAATACCTACCAATTTTGTTTCATCGACAACAAAAATATTATAATTATCATTAATTGAGGCCATTGGAAACGAGAAGCCACCACGGCAACAAATCATAAATTTGGGCCATCATATTCTGAAGAGTCCAAACTAACATACAAGAATGAATCGGTGCCTTTTGGAAATCCACCGTCAAAAATTAAAACCAAAACGCAAATATCTCTTTGGAATTCGTTTAATTTGATTTTAATTATATTTAAAAAATACATTTCATTATTAATATTTTTATTTAGATTTGGATAGGCCTACATAAAATGCTCAATTATGATAAAAAAACCCACTCGAATGAAATGATGTACCCTGATAAAAATAAAACCTGTACCTGATCTCACACATCGGTTAGAATTAGGCAGAGGAGTGAGGCAAGGCTGCTATTTATCACCAACACTATTCACCCTTTTTTCCGAGGAAATATTAAAAGAATAATTGGATGGCCGAAAAGGAATAAGCATAGATGGAAGAAATATAAATTGTATCAGATTTGCTAACGATCTGCTGATTGTAGTTAAAGACATTGTAAAGAATGATAAAAGTATTGAAAGCAGGGATGGAGAAATATTGGATGAAAATAAATATGAGGAAAACAAAATTTATGAAAATTAATGAGAGGAAAGGTTGTAATAACAGTAGGAAAAATCAAACAATAAAAAGATACAAATATTTTGGGACAGTACTAACTGAAGAGTGGAGGAGTAAAGAAGAGATTAAGATGAGATTTGTAACGATAAAGGAAGCCTTTTTTAGAAAGAAAAACCTACTTTGCAGCAACATAAGTCTGAACCTGAGGAAGAAATTGCTATTTTTGGAGAATACTTTTGTACGACAGTGAAACATGGACACTGGGAAAAAGGAAAAAGATAGGATCAAGGGTTTTGAGATGTGGATCTAGAGGAGGATGGAGAATATAAAATGGGTGACTAAAAGTATTAAGAAGGTAGAGAAGTATTAAGAATAATAAATAAAGATAGTACAGTATCGGTGATTATCAGAATGAGGAAAGGAAAATTTATCTGGCATATAATTAGGAAAAAATAAATAATAAACACAGTTCTTGATGGTTCCGTTGAAGGAGAAAAAAGAACAAGAAGGAAAAGACTGAAGTTAATAAATGATATAATAAAGGGTAGAGAAGGTTATGATGAAACGAAAAGAAAAGCACGGGGCAGAAAAAATGGAGACAACAGTGATGCCAGGGATCCGCCAACAGGGGGAAAAGCACATGATGATGATGATGATGATGATGCTCCCTTACAAAAAATAAAAAATGGAAGGTAGAAAAAACTATGTAAAGAGTTACTACCGAGCACGATTAAGGCTATTTGGAATGTACAAATTATTTTTTTATTTTAATTTAAATCTTCTAATCTAATTGAAATTTCGCGGTAAATTACCTTGCATATAAATAAGAGTTTCTTTTTTTTTTTTGTTTTCCGTGTGAGTTATCTGGAATAAAATACTTGGGAAAAAAATTAAATCTTTAACGTACAAGAAATTATAATAATCAGATCTTTATTAAATTCGTTTAAAAACAAATGTCAAAATTCAAGCATATACACATCCACACTTCTAGAATTTTATGTGCAAGATTTTACGATTTTTGTTCAATGGATAACTCAAAACATAGAAAAAAAATTGGGTTAAATTTTTGGATTATTATAATAATGTCTTTCTGTTTTATAATATACAGTTTGAAATAAAAATTAAAAGGCTATTTTTACAAAAATTTTAATGATTTTTCTTTCTTTTTATTTTTCTTTCTGCTTAAAACTTTTTACGGAAAAAAATCAATATTTAGATTGTTTTTTAAAACTGAGTGTTACATTATCTTGAAAACCATCGTTTCATACATCAGGCATACATGTAGTTTCAAATTGTCTTAAAATTTATCAGGAAGCAATTATTTTATATTTAAATAGTAATAAAAAAACAATAATTAAAATTTCCTTTTATTATGTTACAGGTCGAAAAAACAATCGATTGATATCAATGACTGCAATTGAAGCTATTAATTCATCAAAACAAATTGATGTCAATTGTTAAATGATTGAAGTGCACTGAAAATTATCAACTCATTTGCTTTCCGTTCTACAATAATGTACATCGGTTCAAAGTCAGCGACAGCTGCTGCTGTTGCAACACTACCGCCATCTGCAGGTAATTTATTCAACTAATATTTATCAAAGTAACAATTATTTAATTGCAGTACAAACTTCATTGAGGATAATTATGTCGAATAATAAGCCGCCTTGGTTCAATTTACCGCCTCGGTTAGATTTAATTATTCTAAATATTTGATATTCGCCGGCCTCCGTGGTGCGAGTGGTAGCGTTTCGGCCTTACATCCGGAGGTCCCGGGTTCGAATCCCGGTCAGGCATGACATTTTTACACGCTACAATTCAATTCACTACGCTATCATTCATCTCATCCTCTGAAGCAATACCTAACGGTGGTCCCAGAAGTTAAACAAAAAAAAAAAAGATTATTATTCTCTGGTTCAACAAAATAAATAAAAGTCTTTATTTCATTTGTAATATAAATTATTTTTATTATACTTTGAACTTTTAATTCATGTATAAATGATTAATTATACCTTCGTAACAACCAAGTTGAATCTTTGGAGGACGGAACTAGACTGACTAAAAATAGACCATTAGACAAATTTATTTAATAAGAGTAAGAAAAAAGTGAACATTTTTATTTAAAAATTTAAAAGTCTTACTTTAACAAAATTTAAATTACCTCCTTTTAATAAAAAAGATTTGTTTTGTTGAAAGTAATGTTTATATAGTGCTGCATGAAATGTTTCATGCGGTGTTTGTACGATTTTTTTAATTTATTTTTTTTGTAATATATGTATTGTATTTACTGTATATATATATATATATATATATATATATATATATATATATATATATATATATATAAGTACGTAATAACACATCAGTAACTGTAATGCAGATTGCATGTGTGCGTCAATATTTTCACTATGCATTATATGTTATTATTGTTACTTATCAAAAAGTTATACCTTCAACTCTGTCAAACTATAACTATTTAAAGTAATTATAATTGATTAAAGTATAAAGTTATGTAAAATAAAATTTAAATTAAACATAGCATAATTAAGTATAATAATTACATTATTGGCCAGTCAAATTAAATTTTTGCGGATTAATATGAAATTTAACAAATCCCTACGTAATATCGGTAAAAAAAATAATTATGGTTTTCAATTTTATTCTATCATCATAAGGTTCTGAAGTAGATCCATGCCTAATATACGTCTCCATTCTCTTCTTCTTCAAGCTACTAGACTTTGAGTTCTTGAGAGTTCCATTTTTACTGCACAAGGGATAGTATTGTAAACGGTCCAATTTTGGCATATACGGTTTTCACCAGATCTTGACGTTTAGACACCTAAGAAATCCCAAATAACCAAAATACCGGATGAAAATTTTTCGATTGAAAATTTTGCTTGTATGTGCAAGGTGTGCTGTTTAGTGAGGTCACTCTTAGTATCTCGAGATTTCGCCTAATTAAAGTCATATTTTTCTTAGGCATATTCGTTAAAAATTAAATAATAATAGCAAAATAAATTTTACAAAATCATACCCCCACCCCAAGAAATTCTCCTAACTACTGTTATGTTGTGACGTCACAGGTGAGCGGTAGAATTAAATAAATGAATAATATTTAGAGTGTAAAAAAGAACCTCGGTATGGCTGGATCTTGAACTCAATGGCCCGTCGACTCGGTACGTAGTGCGTTAAGCCTCGTGGCTACACCAGTCTGCCGACCCTAAAAGCGAAATTCGTTCTATATAAATTATGAAATTACATTAGTTTAGTTAGTTCCAACCGTTCTCACTATTACCGCCACACCCGCGCGAATTAAATACGGTACTCGGGCGTGGTTTAATTAGAATCATTGAATTAAATGAACGAAAAAATATTATATTTAAATAAAATGATGAATATTTTAAACTGTATGTGTATGTGTGTAAGCCGTGCATCAGAAGCAACCCATGTGATGGGAAAGTTCTTCAACTGTTGTCAGCTATTTTTTTAAATCTCCTGTCACTTTTTCACTTTTCTTTTCCGATATCTGATTTTTGCAGGTTTTTTTTTATTTCTAATGTTATTTTAATATATGTTTTTTCTCTGATGATATGTCCAAACCGAGAACTATTTTAAATTGTTTTGGCTCAGCATCTGCTTACAACTTTTTCATCTGTTTGTACATTTAATTTCCTGCAGTCTTTTCCATACACTTCTTTTTCCCTTTTAACTTAACAATCTAAAATTTATATATATGCAGAGCTATATTCTAAATCGAACACTTCATACGATGCTTTTACAACTGTAACTCTAAGTACAAAATTATTTATTTCTATTAAACACTTTCTTAAAAAATACAATTCTAACTTATTTATTTTCACTTTTGTGGTCTGTTATACGAAAACCTTTTTTTTTGTTTAACCCCCGGGACCACCGTTAGGTATTGGTTCAGAGGATGAGATCTGTAGCGTATGTAAAAATGCCTTGCCTGGCCGGGATTCGAACCCGGGACCTCCGGATGAAAGGCCGATGTTATCACTCGCGCCATGTAGACCGGTAATAAGAATACCTTTTTTCTTTTTCCTGTTTAGCCTCCGGTAACTACCGTTTAGATAATACTTCAGAGGATGATATGTATGAGTGTAAATGAAGTGTAGTCTTGTACATTCTCAGTTCGACCAATCCTGAGATGTGTGGTTAATTGAAACCCAACCACCAAAGAACACCGGTACCCACGATCTAGCATTCCAATCCATGTAAAAATAACTGGCTTTACTAGGACTTCAACGCTGGAACTCTCGGCTTCCAAATCAGCTGATTTGGGAAGACGCGTTCACCACTAGACCAACCCGGTGGGTTGGTAATAAGAATACCTGTACTTTTTTAATCTACTTTTTCAATTTTTTTTCGTAGACATTCTATATAGACATTGAATATTTGTGGTCCGCTCTGCGCTAATAAGATCTAAAATAAAAATGTGACCACATAATCCAAAAACAAGCAAACAGATAAACCCACACAGCATCATTTTTATAGACAGTGAAAGAAGGAAAAGATGAATGATGATATGAATTTTTTTTTAAATTTTCGTAATTATTTTTGATTAAATTAAATTACTTAATCATTTAAAATATCTTCCCGCCAGTTTATACAAAAAAAAAGATTTCATCTAAAGAATCAATATTACTGTGTTAATGAATTTTTATGTTATATCTGTTAATTTAATAAAATATCTGAATTTTACCCACATCCGTTTAAAATGTATATAAAAATGTGTTCAAATAATTTTCGCCCGATAATGATAAGAATAACTCTCATCTTAAGATTTGTTAAAAAAAACAAAGAATACGATTGGTTGGAATTTTGTCCCCGATAATGACAAAAATTACTCTCACCTTATGATTGGTTAAAATACAACAAATACGACAGGCTGATATTTCGTGCCTGATAATGATAACAATTAATCCCACCTTATGACTGGTTAAAAAACAAAGAATAGGATTGGGTGGAATTTTGTGTCCGATAATAATAAGAATTACTAACACCTTATGATTGGTTAAAAAACAACGAATACGATTGGATGGAATTTTGTGTCCGATAATGATAAGAATTACCCTCACCATTATTTTTTTTCAAGGTCCGATCGGTCACGAAATCAAAACCACAGTGAATATTAAAAGTTTTTTATTTGTAACAAGTACTTACATAGTTACGCTATTTCTCTACATAGTCGCCACTCCGGTGTAGACATTTGTCGTAGCGTGGTACCAACTTTCAAATACCCTCATCATAGAACGGAGCCTGCTGTGTTTTCAGCCATGTTTCTACGCTGGTCTGCAGCTCAATGACTGTGCCAAAATGTTGTCCTACTAGCCAGCGTTTCATGTGAGCAAAGAGGTGAAAATCGGATGGAGCCAATTTCGGGCTGTACGGTGGGTGAATAAGAATAAGCGGAGAGGAATGTTGTCATCAGGCATTGTCTTTCTCCATGACAATCCTCGGTCGCACACTGTAGCTGTAACAAAGCGTTTTTCCTGCAGCGTTTTCGTTGGGAACTGTCTGATCACCCACCATACAGCTCGGACTTGGCTCCATCCGATTTTCATTTGTTTGATCTCATGAAACGCTGGCTAGGAGGACAACATTTTGACACAGACATCGAGATGCAGACTAGCGTAGAAACATGGTTGAAAACACAGCCGGCTCCGTTCTATGACGAGGATATTTGAAAGTTGGTATCATGCTACGACAAATGTCTAAATCGGAATGGTGACTATGTAGAGAAATAGCGTAACTATGTAAGTACTTGTTACAAATAAAAAACTTTTAATATTCACTGTGGTTTTAATTTCGTGACCGATCGGGCCTTGAAAAAAAAAATAACCCTCGTATTATGTATTTATTATTTTCACATATTTATTTTATTACCAACTATTTTCATTTATTTGTTTTTTAAATTATCAATATTATTTATTTTATAAATAATTATATATTTTGTGATGCTGCTCTAATTAAGATTTCAGTATGGTTTCCCTATATCCATCCAGGGAAATTTTAGAGCAGTTCTCCTTTTTTTAATTAGGATAGTAGGATGTCTTATTCTTGATATGATGTTCATAATACACTATCATATATCAATCAGAATAAATTATTTATTATCTAATCTGATATCTGATAAGAATAATGATGATGATTGTGATGACGGTGGTGATAAAAATAATATTCTATTAGAAAACAGAAAATAAAAATTGATGTACAGTAATTTTTTTCAATTAAAACCACTGTCATGGTATTATCATGATAATATTACAGGAGATCTACATTACACGATAGTTGAATTTGTAGGCAGTTATCTGGTAACCCTAGTTCATTGATTTTCCAGTATAGTTAATTACATGTCATTCAAAATTCTTTGTTATATTTTAAAAGTATCGTATTAAAAAACAAAATTAATAAATAAAAAAAAACACGGGTTTAAACTGATTTTCCAAATTTTATTTTATACTTTTCTTTACTAATGTGTACATTGCAATATGTTCAACTAGTGAATAATAAGTAACCCCCCGCCCCATGGCTCAATGAGATGAGGATGATATATATGACATGTAAATGAGTTGTAGCATAGAGTCAGGCCGATCATTCCTGAGGCATATGATTGATTGAATCCCAACCAACAAACTACACTGGTATCCATTATCTAGTATTCAAATCCATACAAAAGCAACTAACATTTACTAGGATCTGTACCTCAGAACCTTCGACTTCGAAAATCAACTGTTAACAAACTGATTTCTGACGATGAGTTAACCATTAGACTTATCGGAGGGCTTAAATATTTAAAAAAAAATCTTTTAAAATAACTGGGAATCATTACCTCTGCAATTTAGTATGTTTTTTGAGATGACAAGCATCGACTTCTTTCATCATTTTCCCCCGTGAGAATGGAAATTTTTAGCGTATGAAAAATGCCATGCCTTATCGGGATTTGAACCCAGGACTTCTGGATAAAAGGCTGAAACGCTACCACTCCGCCACGGAGTCGGTCGTATGCTTTTTTTAAATATAAATAAAGACAAGATAAATTATTATTGAGATGTATTGAAAAGCAACATTATACTTAAGAAAAATCATTAAAAAATGTTTTACTTAAAATCTAAACCTACATGCTCATTTTGATTGTTAAAAATCATCAGTAAAACTACGGAAAAAAAGTACAAATAAAATTAAAAAAAGAAATAAAAAGTATTAAATGATAAAAAAACTACCTATGAAACACTATAAAACAGCTCTAGATGGGCGTAAAGGTGTAAATTTTGTCTTAAAAGTATTTAAACAATAACTTCCTTTTAATTTATTTTAAACTTTTATAAATAAGATATCAAATTATTCCTCGTTTGGTTAACTATGAAGTAATAAAATTTAAAAAAAAAGTTAAAATAAATTAAAATAGAAATAAAAAAGAAATGAAATTTTTAGTACTATTGGAAACCCCCCTACAACAATCACCCCTTTATAAGAAAATATTATCATTATCAGAAATTTTTTTTATGTTATATACATGACATAGTTTAATGGCTACTAAAATGCTGGATTTCTTCTCCGTAACATTTTTTGTTAATTTCCAATTATCTGCAAGTTTCATTCTCTGTGAGTATTTGCGCGTGCGTCTTTATTTATACGCTTATATATATATATATATTGCATTTGAAAACGTAATAATTTTGATGAATTACATATAAGATTTAATCATGATTCAGTAATAATTTGCTGGGTAAAACATTAAATTCATAATTAAAGGCACAACAAGCAGCAGCAAAACATCAAATTCAAGGTTTATGATTCGTGATGTAAGTCATGTAACCTCTAATTTTTTATCGTGATATATACAATGTACGAGCACTAACAGCAGCACAAGTAAAACGTACATTAAGTACGCGTAAACATTCTTTTTATTTTTATTTTATTATTAAATAAATTTCAAAGTTTTTATTTGTCGTATTTTTTTTTCTACAGGACAGTAAAACCTAATGTGGCTCATTAAAAAATATCATTCAACTCTTTTTACAAAAGAAAAAAATATTTCCAGGACTCAATTTATTTCGGATGTGAGGAATTTTTACATTGAAAATTTAAATTTCTTTCTTAGTTGTTTAATTTCTTATTAAAGACCAATTTTTTTCGGTACTATAATCAAACTGTTGTAAATGATCTCATATGATATATTTCATACTCCCAAAAATAGTTTTAACTATTCTCAAAAACTAATATCCAGTTCAATGATATGATAAAAATGAAAGGTGTGAAGTAGTACACCATTGCCTCCTTCGTAGAGTCAAATATACTATTACACAACAAGCCAAGAACCTCAAAAATATAAATATTTGTCGAGCTCAGTAGCAGAACGGTAGCTTATTGTCTTTCACCTATACGTTACTAAACTCGAATCCCAGTTATGCTTAGCAATTTTCAGACGGTACGATATTTTTTTCCATTGTAAAAAAAAACAACAAAATGTATGTTTGTTAGCCGGTTAAAATAATAAGAATAAATAAATATTCAACCTTACAAATAAATAAATTTAAAAAAAATTAATTCTGATAAATACAATAATAATAATAATACATGATACAGAGATCACATTAAGAATGAGTTGGAATGCTACATCACTGATAAAAAAAAAGAAAATGACTCAGCATTTTCCAGGCTGGATCAAGGGTGAAAACCATGATGTAACAGTGATCAGAGCTATATCGTAAAATAAACAGCTAATTACTTATAAAATAAAAAACATGTTTAATTAAAGCCAATATTAATTATTTAGAAAATAAACATATGAAATAATAATAATAATAAAATAATTACGTGAAGATATTATAAAAAAAAAATAATAATCCCTTTCGGCATGCCGGAAGGCGGAGGTAGATTTACCAGTGCTAAATAAGGGATAAAAAAGCCTTTAAGTTAAGAAAAACTTAGTCGAAACGGCAGTGGTTGCATGTGAAAAATATTTCACATGTTTAGCACACGACAAGCCCATCATTTTACAAATCTAACAATATTTTGGTCATCCCTTGCCGTATGGGTTGGTCATAACAAAAATTGTTTCAGACAAAAGTTTTAGGTAATTTTTAGAGAACTAAAGACCACTTTAAACCGATTCGATACTGTAATTATTAAAGGAGGTATGATTCTTTTTTTTCGAAACCCCATTTATTCAACCCCCTTGGCAAAAATGGGTGATATAAAAAATATAACGGGTGATATAAAAATACATTTTTTATAAGTTTTAAGTTCTTATCCAAAAAATAAAAATATTACGAACTTTAAATGAATTCGATATTTTACTTAATAAGAAAATTATAGCGATTTTTTTCGAAAAAGCACCCCCATTTCCCCCCTTATGGTCCGATTTTAGCCGTTAACGAACACGATTGAGATTTTGGGACGAGTTATTTTTGGAACAATTTGAAAGTGATTTTCAGAAAATTACGGCAGATATCGTGTCCACAAGAAAGTGAAATATATATATAAACTTTTGAGCTGAAGGTGGTTTTGGGCTCTGGAGGATGTGAAACGCTAAGATAAGTTGAAATTTTCTGGAATTCGAATCATGGTACTTATTACAATAGGTAGATTTCTTATGAAATCTACCTAAGAAAGCTGACAACTGTGGTTAGTTTCTGGTGACTCGCTTACACAGGCAACTTAATTTAAAATATTTATCATTCTACTTAATCATAATACTTTTTCATTTACTTAATTCAATGATTCTAGCTAAAGCATGCGTGCATACTGTATTTAAAACGCGCGGGTGTGGCAGTACTAGCGGCTAAAGTCGGCACTAACTAAACTAATGTAAATTCACAACTTACATAGAAAAACTTTCGCTTGTACTGTCGGCACACTGGTGTAGCCGCGAGCCTTAATGCATCAGGTACCGAGTCAATCGAGCGATCCAATTCGAAATCCAGCCAGACTGAGGTAAAAAGTATTTTTTACCTCTTACTACCGCTTACTGTGATGTCACAACATAGCAGTAGTTTAGAGCATATTTTGGGGTGCCAGTGAGATTTTGCAACAATTTTTTTGCACATATTGTGATTTTTCAATTGTTAACAAATATGCTTAAGAATAATACGGCCTTAATTTGGCGAAATCTCGAGGATGACCTTGCTCTACAGCCTCACTCCCTTGATCTTTTAAGTTGAAAATGCAATGGCATCAACTCCATATTTAGAAGTAATCTGACCAAGTTTAGTCAAAATCGATCCAGTAGTTCTGAAGATATAAGATGATTTAGAGGCCAACACCGAACATACATACCGGAAAATTTCAATCCGGTTTTTGTATTTTTTTTAGTTTCCTTAGGTGTCTAAACGTCAAGATCCGGTGAAAACCATATACGTCTTAATTGGACCGATTACAATACTTTCCCTTCTAGAACTATAGTGCTATCAAGATGGAAAAGTAATAAACACAAAATAAATCATAAATTGGAATTGGAGGTTACTGAAAATTATTTAAACATATATTTACGTTCACGTTTAATGAAAAAGTAGAAAATTCAGCTTTTTTATTTTTTAATTAGTGTAATGAAACATAACTGTTGAGTAATGTTCTCTCTGAAAAATAAAATTTTTTAATTTCATTTTAAATAAATTGGACAAAAGGCTTTTTAAATTGTTCAGTAATTTATTTAAAATAGTAACTAGCAAAATAAGGCTGTTCATCGTAAGCCTAAGTATTATATTGAGTTTCAAGAAAGCAGTTCTGTTGTCTGGTTTGATAGGATTATTGTTACTTCCGTTTACTTCGTACAAGGAAGTATTGTAATCGTGAAAAATTTCTGTTTTCAGATTTCAACGGAAATATCTATTTTGACCATCACTGAATCCATTTTGACTAGTTTCGGTGTGACGTCTGTAGGGTACGTTGTATGTATCTCGCGTAACTCAAAAACTATTAGCCGTAGGATGTTGAAATTTTGGATTTTTGAACTGTTGTAACATCTAGCTGTGCACCTATACTTTTGATTGCAATCGAGTGGAACAAAGTGTCCAAAAATAACCCAAAATCCAAATTTTTGGATTTTGAGTTTTGTGGACCCAAAAATGAAAAAAGTCCAAAATCCAATTTTTTTGCATTTTTGACATTAACTGTAGTAATATGCCCTCATTGTGTGCTTTTCAACGATATATCATAAGAGGTTCTTATTTTCACTGGTTTCAGAGTCATAGCCACATAAAACTTTAATTAATGAAATATTTGGTTCTTACAAGGGGAAGGTACATCGGTTCGTATCAGACTTCATCTCCTTTTTTTTAACTTTTTTTTTAATTTAAATATACTGATTTATCAATAATTATTAACCTCTGATTGTAAAAAAAATACGATGAATAATAAATAATTCAATAAAAAAAAAAATATCAGAAGTGATTAATGAAATTATTTTTTTTGAACTTTTTTTATTTTTAAAATGTGTGTAATTTAATAGGCGTTCAAGGAAATCCGGTCATGTGGCGTGCACATAAGATTTTTTTTTATACGAATAAGTGTCTATTTTTTATACCTAAAAATTGTACATTCATAAAACATATATTTAAATACTAAAACATATATTTAAATATATTAACATATATTTAAATATATATAAACATATATTTAAATACTAAATGTCGATATACACGATTCGTATTTATGGTTGCTAATCAATGATCTGAAAGTTCATTTTTTGTATCTTAAAATTGATTCTGACTTTTTGAGGGAGTCTCAAGAGATAATATTATACTTTAAGTTAGAATATACTTAAGCATAATAAATACTTCGAAATGATAACAAGGTTCAACTAGCTGTTTACAGTCAATTAGACTTTGACGAGCTGTAAGCAGCTTCTCTGATACCATGGCTACTAAATTGTTTTATCAGTAAAAAATGCTAAACGAAATAGAATGCTTTACTGAATGTTAAGATTCAGGATAATTTAAATGTGGTTATTTAATTGAGTTATTTAATTTTTGAAATGAAGGTTGGTATCTCTGCTAAATTTTCACTTTTTTTGTTACTCTTATTAAATGAATTTTTCTAATGCTCTATTGTTAGGTACTCTAGTATCAGCCATCAGGGACTACTCATCATGTATTTAACGGTCATGAATAATTAATTTATAATAACGTTACATATATCAAGCATAAGATCAAAGATTATAATGAAAAGAATTTATATTATAAATGAAATAAAGATTTTTATTTATATCAATGAACAAGCTAATAAAATAATACTTAGAATAATTTTAGCCCAACCGAGGTATTAAATCAAGGCGGCAAATTATTCGATACTAAGATCGTAAAAAAATGAAAAATATTCTCATTGTTATTTACACTATTTTAATTATTCTCTAAATACTGGAAAATATTATGGACAAATCTTTTTCCTAAATCCATGTTGAAAGTTTGAAAATATATAATAATTTTCAAAAAATATTAAAAATCTGCTTTTTAATCATTTTTTTTAAATACTTCGGGAAACCCAATAAGGAAGTTAGATTAAAATTGTATAAATTAAATGCAGCGCTATTCTTAAAGAGAGAAATAACAACGGAAGTCTTAAGTCGTTGGGAAACTCATTTGCAGAAATATTTGTAGATTAAATTTATAAATGGTACAATAATATCATTTACGACTTCATTTAAAACTCTCGCAGGAATTTCATCAACACCACTGAGTGTTTTCTATTTATATGAGTATTTAAAATACAAATTTTAAATTCACATGGGTATCAACGGGAATTATACAGAGTGTACCGGGACGTATTCCCTGAACTTCAGGACACCAAAATGAGGAAAAATATTCATATAGTGATAAGTCATATTTTTCTTTATTTTACTTCTGGTCGCCATTTTGCGATATTTAACAAAAAAATTTTTCTCAGGAACAGATAAACTACTTTAGTTAAATTTGGAAAATTTAAGACTAGTATCTTATTATTTTTGTGTGTATAAGTAATTATTGTAATTAAATAAATAAGTAAATATTGTATATAAGTCATTATTTCGAATATCCAGGTTTAAAAACCCTTTCTAGAAATTGTTTACCTATACACAAGTCTGAACTAGATGGTCAGCCTTAAATTATGTTAAAGAAGTTAAAGAATAAAACTTTTTCAACAAATTAAGCAATTAACAAATAAAATTACTAATAAAAAATTTGGTACCGATTACAAAAAGTACACTTAAGATTTTAAATAAATTTTATTTATTTTTTTTAACTCCTCTTTTTAAAAAAAAAATATAAATAAAATTTATTTAAATATCTTAAACCTAATCGTATATCACTTGTTTAGCAGCTGATTTTCGAAGTCGAAGGTTCTAAGGTTCAAATTCTAGTAAAAATTATTGCTGTTATAGAATTTGAATACTAGACAGTGGATAACGGTGTAGTTTGGCGGTTGGGGTTTAATTAACTACATCTCAAGAATGGTCGGCCTGAATGTGCACAAAAACTTCACTTCATTTACATGTCATATATTTCATCCTCATCTCATTGGGAATGGTGGGGGGAGGGTTGGTTATTTTTCACTAGTTGGAACAAATTTCAACGTATAAGTAAGAAAAAAAAAAATCTATTTTTATAAAACCTAGTTTATGTTTTTAGTTTTATTTCAGTTTAAAATATAAGCAAACCAATAAAATTACGCTACTGGTGTAATAAAAAAACTATTTGTAAGTATATTTGTATGAAATCCGGGTCTTGATGAAGGCTGATAATCTTCATAAAGGAATGCAAATAACAGAAGTGAGCTAAAAGTGAATAAATTTTTTTTTTGGAATATGGGAAAGTTTATTTTTTTAATTAATCTTTTAGAACTTGTTTATACTTAAAACGTTTAAATGTAAGAATTACTATAGGTTATGCTCGTATATTATAATATATCTTTTACGATAACATACATTTTCATTTAAAAATCTTTAATATAAATTATCTGGTATAAATTACAACGGACTAGCAAAGGAACTTCCAAAAATTGGAAAATAAAAAAATCGATAGAAATTCTTTACGAGGAATAATACCTAAAACATGCATTTAAATAATAGATAATGGTTGATTTAAGAGCTTTCTCTTTATTTTTAAAAGTAGATTAAAAACTATAAAAGACTGAAATTTTTACTTTTTCGAAATTTTATATTATTAATGAGTGAATAAAAACCGTTTATAATTTATTCTTTAACAATATTTCTTATTACTTTTCATTATAGATTGATTAATTCAGCTAATCCCCGCGGCGGAGTGGTGTAGCTTCATCTGGGGATCCAGCGTTCGAATCTCAGTCAGGCAAGGCATTATTCATACGCTACAAAATTCCTATCATATTTTCACGAACAGGCTTTCAAAGTTTCTCTAATAATCAACAAATTATTTCATCAGAGCAAATAATTGTTAGTTATTAAAATGTTATTAAAAAAAACAATTTGTTTACTTTAATAAAACATTACCACACTTTAAATATTATAATGTATTTAAATAAACACTTTATTCTGTCTAAAGTAGCGAGGCATGAGTAAATGTTCAAACCCCAATAAATGTCACGGATAATATGTAAAAATTGTTTTAATCACGAATACGTAGTTATAAATAGAAAATTTTAAGCATAACTGATATTTTTATGTGATAAAACAGAAATAATAAAAAATTGTTTGCTGTTACATTATATTACTATACGTATTGAACACGCAAACAAATGTACAGATGTGTAAAACACACGCGCGAACCAAGCACAAAAGTACATGCTTTATATGACCTTCATTATTACGAACATCTATTGATAAGAAACGAATTTTCATTCCCGTGCAAAAAAAAAATGATTTAATTTTAAATAAATGTAAATTCACATGTAAGAAATTATTAAAAATATATTCTACGTTGAAGGTAGAATAAATTCATACAGATCGGAATATCTCCAACATAGTTTACCACGACTGAGTAAAATATGTTGACCCTGTCATTTTGGATCTTTAGCAGTATCCATAATGAAAATAATATTTTTCACCTTAAGATGGGTAGAAATATATCTCAGAATTAATACCAAAAACGAGAAAGTAAAAGAGATTTAAAAATAATTATATGAGTTTTAATTTTTGGTTATGATGAAGATTTTAATGAAATTTTAAAAATGTGTATCTATACTGTAATATAAAGCCGAAGAGGGTTTTTGTTTGTTTAGGATAAATAAAAAAACTATTCGATCAATCACAACCAAATTTTTACCCATGTTTCTTGACAAAACTGAGAAGGTTTTCAGATATATTTCATCTCGAAAAATGTAGAAGAACCAACCAATCGATGGCTTTCAAATTTTAAGGATACATTCGTATTATACCAAGGAATGTTTTAAGTTACAGACCGAGGACCTAGCTCATTTGAAGGTTAAAATATAAGAAATATCCGTTATTTCTTCACCCCCAAGAAGGGTGAAGTTGTAAATCAAAGATATTCATTAAGGAAAAAAAAGATTAATCCTTTTACTTCATTATTATATTTCTGCCAACATGGAAAAGAAATAAGTTCTGAATTTTTCGTCGTCAAAGGTGTGTGTACTTAGCTACCATAGTTATCATAGCTACTATTATTCTGCAAAAGAAGGAGCAGGATGAACTGCTGAACAGATAGTGAGAAGAAACGGGGTGCAACCATGTCTAGGGTGCCATGGCTGACTCGACTCAAATGAGGAGGTGAGGTTCCCCGATAATAACATGCGGACAGTCCAACAGAACACAGAAGACCAGCGAAAACCTCAAGAAGTGAGGTGTAGGATACCAAACTGGAGAACGAAGGGAGAACAGACAGCCCTCTGCAGAGCTGGCGTTCGTTCGTGCTTGCATGGATGGGCGATAGTGATGATGCTACTATTATTCTGCCTTTTGTAATTTAGTTTCTTTTTCAGGTGTCTATAAAGCCTGAATACTTTCAGTTGTTATTTATCAGCATTATTATCACAACCTCACAATCAATATAACGATTAGTGCGGGTGTCCAGTGGGCGGAGCCCACTACAAAGTCGGGAATGGCGACCGAAGCGAGCTCTACGGGTGTCCAAGGCGCCGTCACCCTGCAACACAGGAATGGTGAGCGAAGCAAGCTCTGTGGTCCTGGGATAGAACCCGAGGCCCCGAGAGGCCCTAATGAGACCCTGAGTTGGCTCCGGGGTTCGCCTGGTCTCTGACGGTCCACGTTCTGACTAGACGGGTTTGGTTAGTATATATATATATATATATATATGTATATATAAATTGTTCGTCAAAAGAGTATAAAAATCCAGATTAAGATCTGAAAAATTTTTTTATGAACTTTGAAAAATATTTTATTCTACTTCCTTAATTTTTTTTTTAAATACATTACTACATGACCAAAAATTAACGTTTGTATTTGGACTTCAACAGCACAGCACTGTGCAATCTACAGTGCTGTAGATTGCACGTTAAAATTGGAGAACAAAAGCTAGAAATAATCAAACAATTTAAATATCTTTGAGAATGGGTCAGCTGCAATGCGCTTGAGAAAAAGGCTATTGAAACCAGAAGAAACAAATTCGAACTAGCCTTTTAACTCACCAAAGAATGTCTACAACAGAAAATCTCTATCCTGGAATACAAAAATAAAACACTAAACGAAATCAAACCCGATGTCCTGTATGTAAACGAAACATTATTAACCAACCAACTACGACAATTCGAAAGACGAAGATCAAAGAAAGGAAAATCTTAAGAAAACTTCTAGCCCTTAAATTCCAAAACAACAAACTAGTCCAAATTAAAACGAAAACCTATACTAAAAAAACAGAAAAATTATCAGACTGATGAGAAAAACAAGAATCGACTTCTATGGAAATATTCTCAGAATGAGCGCAAATAGACTAACCAAACAAATGTTTGATTATCTCCATAATAAAATTCCAAACCACATTGGTCCAACCAAACAGAAAAGGATTTAATGGCACTCCAAATCACAGAAAGCATGCTCCTGAACAAAACCGCCAAAATAATCAACAAGGACATGAAGAAAACGAGGTTCCAACCCAAAACAAATACCAAACGTAAGATCCAATTCTCCGAAGAAGAAAGGAAAGTAACATCGAATAGAATGAAACAATACTAGGCTAAAAGAAAGGCACAGAACACAAAAAGTAATTGATCCAATGTACCCTCAAGTCGGAAGAAACGAAAAAATAAAAAAATATATTTATAAAAATTATAAAGACTTAATAACCTTATTAGAAATAGAAAGTAGAAGGTTAAAATTTTTAAATAATTCTTCTTAAAGAATTATGTTTTTTTTATGAAAGGGTAGGCATCAACAGCTATGATCATTAGCCCTGTGGAAATTGCTAACGTATGAAAAGATGTCATGCTTAACCGGGATTCGAACCCGGAACCTCCGCATGAAATGCCGAGACGGTACTTCTCAACCACGGAGATAGGCAATTATGCTTTTTGAAATCGTCGTTTGATTAAGGAGTAAGTAAATAATTAATAATTGCTTTTAATTTGGTGTCGATTGTTTAAACAAATATCGAAATCTAAAGAAAAATTAAAAAAACTGACGTGGACACTACATGACTTTGTTGTACGCCTATTAAATTACGTACACACATTTTAACAAAATATATTTTTTTTATTCAACTAGTGAATAATAAACAATCTGCTTCAAGGTGATGAGGATGAAATATGATATGTAAATAAACTGTAGTCTTGTATAGACTCAGGCCGACTATTCCTGAGATGGTTTGCTTAATTGAACCCCAACGATCAAAGTACACCGGTATCTACCATCCAGTATTGAAATTCATATCAAAACAACTATATTTTGCTAGGATTTGAACCTCAGAAATTCCATTTCGAAAATTAGTTGTTAAACAATTGACAAGCGACAAGTTAATCACTAAACCACGCCGATGGGATATTTTTAACAAATGATATTTTGTATTTAATAGAAATTAATATATTTATTTTACATTGAATGAAGCTCTTTTTTTACTACGAGGGTTATTTTTTTTCAAGGTCTGATCAAGGTCACGAAATTAAAACCACAGTGAAAATAACAAAAATTTATTTGGAACAAGTACTTACGCAGTCACGCAATTTCTCTACATAGTCGCCACTCCGATTTAGACATTTGTTGTTGCGTGGTACCAGATTTTCCATACCCTGGTCATTGAACGGAGCCGCCTGTGTTTCCAGCCATGTTTCTACGCTGGTCTGCAGCTCGATGTCAGTGCCAAAATGATGTCCTCCTAGCCAGCGTTTCATATGAACAAAGAGGTGAAAATTGATGACGCCAAGTCCGGGCTGGATGATGGGTGATCAAACACTTCCCAACGAAAATACTCCAGGAGCTTCTACGTTACAGCTGCAGTGTGCGAATTTCGTTAATGATAATGATAAGAATTACTCTCACCTTATGATTGGTTAAAAAACAAAGAATACGATTGCTTGGAATTTTGTGTCCTATAATGGTAAGAATTACTATCATCTTATGATTGGTTAAAAAACAAAGAATTCGATTGGTTGGAATTTCGTGCCTGCTTTTGATTTGGATGATCAAACACTTCCCAACGAAAACGCTGCAGAAGATTATTTGTTACAGCTGCAGTGTGCGGCCGAGCATTTCATGGAGAAAGACAATTCCTGATGACAACATTCCTCTCCACTTATTCTTATTCACCCACCATATAGCCCGGACTTGGCTCCATCCGATTTTGACCTCTTTGCTCACATGAAACGCTGGCTAGAAGGACAACATTTTGGCACAGATATCTAGCTGCAGACCAGCGTAGAAACATTGCTTAAAACACAGGCGGCCCCGTTCTACGACGAGGGTATTGGAAAGTTGGTACCACGCTACGACAAATATCTAAATCGGAGTGGCGACTATGTAGAGAAATAGCGTAACTATGTAAGTACTTGTTACAACAAAAAAATTTTTTGTTTTTCACTGTGGTTTTAATTTCGTGACCGATCGGAGCTTGAAAAAAAATAACTGTCGTATATAATCGGTAACGAAGTTTAAGTACAAATAATCTGTTGAAAATCTCCCTGAAGGAGTTCAGTTAGAATTTTTATTATGAATTAACAAAAACGGAACGGATAAATTATTTTCTATCAGTAGTGAGACTAAATTAAAGTCATATTTTGTATTAATTTAAAATTTAGTTCAAGATTTCAGTTGTGATATTTATTCTTCAATTTATGTTGTAAACGGTTTAACCGTTTTATGAACACTCATAAATTGAAATAACAAGGATTTTTAGAAGTTAGAAAACTGTTTAGAAGTTATAAAAATGAGAATATAGTAAAGAATAATAAAAAAAAACATTTTAATATTTTGAATAATATTGCACCTACATTATAGTATATACTCGTATTCTATATTTTAATGTAAATGAACAACCGAAAAATACTGTAGGAGCTTTATAATTAAGAGGGGGATTATCTTTTTACTAATGCTATTGAAATTTCAACTATTGAAAACTGTTGTAGAATATTAAATTTTGAAATGAAATACCAGTATTTACTGGATGATACTAGGTTAGGATGATATCACCTTGAATTGTAGGTCGTAATAATAATAATAATAATATTAAAAAAATAACGATATTGTTTCGCACACCCACTCTTATAAGAAATATAATTAATTATATATAGGAAGGGTACCTACGTACTTTACTAATGTACCTACGTGCAGCTGAAATTAATTAAGCTGTAGTATTTTATATTATGTTATATTACGACAATATATCATTCAGGTCAAATTACATATATGTCATCACAGTCATGTATTTACTAACTAATGAACATATTACAATTTACAAGTCTTTCTGTCCCTGTAAATATTAATTTTTGCAATAAAAAAGTGTGTGTCGTATACATTAACAGTATTAAATAAAATTTAAAGAAATATATATAATACTAGCCGGCCCGTCGAGCCAGAACCTGGACCCTCGAGACTCAGGTCAGCCCAGACGAATCCCGGAGCCAAATCAGGAGCTCCTCCGAACCTACCCCATGGCCACAGAGTTCGCTTTGCTCGGCATTCCCAATTTGGCAGGAAGACCGGCGTCCTGGACACCCGCAGAGCTTGTTTCGGTAGCCATTCCTATTTATCCAGAGGGCTCTATCCCCTGAACCTCCACATTGTACATTACCTTCATGTTTGTGGGAATAATACTAATAAGTAATCATTATAGTTTTATAGAAATATATAGCTTTATAGAAAACTGAAAAAGAAACTAAATTACAAAAGATAGAATAATAGTAATTATGATAACTAAACACACTTTTGACGACGAAAAATTCGTAACTTATTTCTTTGCCATGTTGGCAGAAATACAATAATGAAGAAAAAAGGATTAATCTATATTTGCCTTAATTAATATCTTTAATTTACAACTTTAACCTCCACCGGGGCAAAGAAATAATGAATATTTTTAATACCTTAACCTTCAAGGAAGGTAAGATATCTTTATCGTACAAATTAGGTACAAGGGTACAATACAATGTACAAGGGTACAATTTTTAATCAGTGAAAAATATTACCTGAATGAATCTAAATAAAATAAAAAAATCCTGCAAAGGTTTGCACAACTTTTCCGGCTTTATCCTTGACATACCTGTATTTCAAATACACCATTGATTTTTTTTTAAAATACTAATGATTTTATTAGTTTTAACTAAATTCTATCAAATAAATTAGGAAATACAACTGGAAAACTATTTTGGAAATTAATTTTAGATAAAAAATTTAAAAAATCTGTTACTAAAAAGCTTTTCTAAAGTTTCTAATGATATGTCACTTGCTGGTATCGAATGAAGCAATGTTCTCTCATGCAAATATTGAAAACCCGTTGTAGATGTCCCATATATGGAAGCATTTTAAGTAAAAAATCTCAGGCATTAATCTATTATTTAAAAAATTATACCAGTCTTGTCTGTAACCGTTTTGCGGCCGCAATACTAAACATATATTAACCGAACTTTACAAGGCCCATAACTACACCTGCAGGATCGTTTTAAAACAAAACTTCAAAAGTTAAAACTAAAAAAAGTGAAAAAAAAGCTCATTTTTTCACCATTTGGCAACATCAATATGTATATATATTATTAAATTATCTATGTTTGTCATCGCCTAGCGGTCGCTTTACTTAACACCTAAAAATTTAAAGGATCAATATTAAGGGCTACGACATGTATGTAAATCGAAATAAGTTTTAATTAATTTAATTATATTCATGGCTAAAAAAATAAAAAATAAATTGAAATAATCTACACTTAGAAATTAAATAACCTGTAAATTAATTGACAACGGACTGCTTCTAGCGGGAGCCGTGTGCAGCGGATGGAACAGGCGTGTGCAGCCGTCCGGCGCAACAACATTGGTCCGTTGGAATCTGAAGCCACCGAAACTTTGTAATGGCACTCGACTATATATCGAAAATTTATCAAGAAATACCGTAGAAGCAACATTTCTTACTGGGAAAAATATAGGAGATGTATTCATACCAAGGATTCCGATAGTTTTAACTTATCTTACATTTTAATTTAAACGTTTGCAATTCTCTTTAAGAATATCATACGCAATGACCATCAACAAATCATAAGGAAAATCACTAAACACTGTTGGATTACTTGTAAAATAATTGTTTTGGTCATGTTCAATTATATGTGGCGCGCTCAAGAGTTGGTTCACCTAGAAATTTATTCATTCAAGCTGACAATCGCCAGACAAACAACATAGTTTACAAACTACCTACCTAAATAATTACGAGTGATAATAATCTTTTAATTTTTTTTCTATTTTAATATATTTTATTTGGTTTTACTTTATTTTTATTTTTCGGGGACATCATCCACCCGGTGTCGCTGGTAACATGTATACAAATCAAAATAAGTTTTAATTAATTTGATTATATTCATGACTAATGGATAGAGTAACAATAAAAAATCTTACAAAAAATAATGGTTTAAATTTTTCCTTCAATATGTAAATCACTTACTCCACAAAAACACTACTGCCGGAATGGCGAGGGCCGGCCCAGTCGACTTTAACTATAAAAATGTAACCCTATGATTTGAATCTAATTTTTTCCCACATTTATTAGTTTCATTTCTAAATGAAAATATAAAATATATACAAGAATTCTAAAGACAGACTATAATACAAAACCTTTACATGTCCAAGCAACCGAATTATTTCTAAATAAGAGTATAACTTACTCTGAAATCTCTTTCGACGAATCGGTTAAGTATGGTCAAAGTCCCGTGTGTTTTCGATTAAAAATAAATCGAGTAACGGTGCAAGTTACTTAGTCGATTCCATTTTTACTTCCTTGTACTTCGCACGCGATTAAAATTTATTCGCGAAAAATTTCGGTTTTTAGACTTCAACAGAAATATTCATTTTGACCATCCTGAATCCTGAATTTTGACTAGCTTCGGCATGATGTACTTAAGTATGTATCTCGCATAACTCAAAAACGATTATATTATATTATTATTATTATATTTTCTACTACTTTCTTCTTAATTGGTAGGAATCCGTTACTCAGATCCTGTTACACTATTTAAAAATAAACTGTAATACATTTTGTTTATCACATCGCTTTCGTTTAGATCTAGTATATAAATAGTTTGAAAAAAAAAAACATTAGCTCAACATCAATATGTTTAGGCATAGAGTTGTAAGTAGAGGAAAATATCTTACATTGAAATATAAAAGAAACTTCATGTATCAGGAAAATGATCGAATGAAAGTTTAAAGTTGACAGAATGTATTTTTATTTCATTTTTCGCATAGAGTTGAAGATGGAATTATTATCATACATTGCAAGAGTTTTAATAGTAGGTTAATTTGGATTTAAAACCCCGCATAGCCGTTTTGCAGATTTTGCAATTTTTTACACCCGCACCCTTAATTTACCCCCGTACGGGAGGATATTTGTAAAAGCAATGGTGGAATATTGTACTGTCACTCGACTATAGTAACTGTGCAAAATTTAATCAATAGGAAATGTCAGGAGGTATGTTAAATTAAGGATGCAAGATTTGAGGAAAACATTAAAAAAAATTGAAAACATATTGTAAAGCAAGTAATAAATAGAGTTCTTAAAAACAACTGTTTACATAGGCAAAGTGAATAGTTTAATATTTTTTTTAATGTTCAATAAAATGTGATATTTACTGCAGAAAATCGATGTACTATTACAGAGGTAGTATCATAAGCATATATTATATCTTAATTTTAAAAAAAACGGGAAAATCATGAGCAATCACAGAAAGGAAATTTAGTAAAATTCTCGCAATAGAAATAAGATTCTTAAAACATTTTATTAATTTTTATGAAATTAAATGTGGAGAAAAAAATTAAGTTTTACGAAAAAAATTGGATTATATAAAAAATAAGGAACTAATAATTGTTCAAATGTTAAAGAGTACAAATGAAAAATTAGAAACTGAGATTTACTCGTATTATTATACCGATGCTATTATATTTACGTGTATTGATAATTACTTATTTGTAAAAATTCACTTATTCAACATAAAAAATAAAAATAATTATTTAGATACTAGTTTAACATATCTTCATAATTTTTCTGCAGACTGCTTAGCAACGCGTTGACTGATAAAATTGTGAATAATGTAGGCAAAAGAATCACTACAGAGTGATATTTCAAGTCTTAACGTTTCATCTTTATATTCCATCTACTGTTTTTTACATTTACAGACAATTTTACTGACTTAAGGCTGAATAACTACATCTTCACATCCACCATATTATTCCGCTCCTGTCTTCCTCTGCCCCATTCTTTTTTCCCTTCTGTCTTTTCCTTTCCTTTTTTGTTATTTTCTTTTACAACTCTTTTGCATTTTATCCACCTCCTTTTCCTTATTCTTTATCTTTTTCTCTTTCCTTTTTTCTACTTCCTCTTCCTTCATATTTTTAATTTGTTCTCTTTTTCTTCTTTTCCCTTTGCTTATTCTTCCCTTTCTTTCGACATCCCATTTTAACTTCTTTCCATTTTATTTTTTTTCACTCCCCATTTTGATCCAAGAAAATAAAATTTTATTCGTATATAAAATTAAACATTGAGAAATACGAACAATAAACTTGATTTTATCGTATTTAAAATTTTGGAAACCCACGTTAAAAAAAATCTCAAAATATTTGGTACCGATTTGGGTCAAGTACAATGTTGTCTGCCAAATGTAAGGTTCTATGTATAGGGAAGTGACCTTTTTCTCAGGAACAAAGAACATAGGACAGACGAACTAACAATTATATAACAATAAAAACACAATTGTTTATATATTAGTTTTATTATCATTCTAACAATGTTTATTGCAAGTCAGGTATGGATATGAATTTTAAAAAGTTTCTATATACACAAAATATTATTTCTCTTAATACCCAATTATACTGGATATTACTAGAAATTTACCGGTTCTATATCATATGCCTTATTGTGGATAACAGATATTATCTATGATGAAATTAATTATTTTTTTCGGTAAGTTTTATACAGTTATCTGTTCTATTTTCCCCTTTTTAATATCAATACTTTTTCCTCATCTTTTCTCTCTTTAAATCCGTTTAATTATCCATTCTTTCAAGTCGAATAGCTTACAAATTTCGGGTTTTTTATTTTATTGTGTTAAGAAGTAAAAAAAAGCAGTTAAATTTGTATTACGATTTTACCGTATAACCACTTTAGCTCCAAAGGAAGGTCTTTTATACATTTTTCGCATAGAAAACGTAATTTCCAGATAAATCTATAGGTAAAGTTCTTGCCTCAAACTACACAAACACCAAGGAGCCAATTATTTAAATATGCCCTTTCATATCCTTAACATATATCCACTGAGCGCCTAAGAAAAAACTCGCAAAAGATCAATAGAGAAAAAAAGGATCAAAGTTAAGGGAAAAGGTTGAAAAATGGTAAAAGACCTTGTTTGAACGGACTTACAATACCAAAAGTACTCTGAGTATTATTGAAGTAAGTATTACTTATTTGTATTAAAATCGCATCTCAATTTGTGAGAGATAAACTGCCATCAAAACTGACTTTTCTTTTTATAGGTAAATGATGCTTTTTTTTTTAATATTTTGCTGCTTAGAGAAATAACTCAAAATAGCTTTGATGTTTTCAGCTCTTTCAGTTTCAAAATTTCTTTTCAGAGGAACATATTTAAAGTACGAATGATAATAAACCCTTTTGGAAGTTATCATTCATTGTTTAAAAGGGATGACCCTTTTGAACAAGTATCGTATTTTTTTAACTTTTTAAGTCTTAACATCCGTTTTCAACTATTTTTTTATTTTAACTTGTTATGTGATAATTAAAATAATATCTGCTTACTTTTTCTGAAGATTAACTCAGGAATAATTAAGTCAAATTTCAATTTTACTTGCTATTCGGGTATTCGAAAAATTTGTGAGGGATTTTATCTTTTATCTATATAGATATAATAACAAACAATTTTAAATTACGTGTATGTAATTAGAAATAATATACAAAAATCGGCTATTTATGATAAATCTAATACTACTTTCGATTCAAGACACCACTCATACGCAGAACATTCTAATACATAATAAACAAGATTTCAACCAAAAACCCGTTGACAAAAATTTTATTTAAAATCCAAAAGTAGATGCACATTCCTCATCATCAATAAATATTGATGGTTTGATATTGGTTTTGTTTCTACTTCATCAAATTTAACTCGGTTTATATATAATTTCACTAAAGTCAGCATAAAAATGTTTAGGTATATTTCCTCTTAGGTATTGTATCACATCAAATCGGGATGAATTTTACTTAGCTGTTTTACTATATTAAAAAAACCTATTGCTCCCCAAATTCCGGATTTGATGTTTACATTGAATTCCTAGACAGTTTATTTTTGGAAATTCGGCGTCATCAGAATGAAAGTCTGGCGGTGATTGGTGATTTTAATGCAAAATCGGATGAATACGCTGGGGATGTTACGGACATCAGGGGGCTTCACCTCCGAGATAGGGTAGCAGCTACGGCAACGAGGGGATGAGCTGCTATTTATTTGTGCATGCACAAATGGGTAGCAGTGATGAGGCACGGGGACTCTCTCGTCCTCTTGTAAAAAAGACCGTAGTCCCGGCGAGAATGCTCCTTTGGGTGTTCTCGTTTGAGGCAAGCAAGGCATAAAGAAATCGAGTCACTGCTCCTAGGTTGTGGGAACAGGAACGACATAGTCGGGCCTGGTAATCCTACTCTGGGAGTTAGAGGGAGTTAAGATCCAGCCGGCTTAGAGTAAAAGGTCACTCCCCCGGATTGTGTTGTGCTTCACTGTGGAATCCGATTCGGGGGAGAGGAAAAAAAGCATGCTTTACATATCTATACTTATCTTATACTAGTATAAGATACTACTAAGTGCTTAAACTTAATATCTTATACTTTATCTATAAAGTATTCTTATATCATATTTTTGTATGTCGTATTTTACTGTAATCTTATAGTTTTATAGCAACTTAGTTGACGCTCGGCTGCTTTCTCTTTACAACATTTTTCTGTATTTTTTTTTTTGTTACTTTTTAAAAAACTAGATTTCTCGCCTTTTGTATATCTTTCAAACGATTGTTTCGTATGATAAGTATTTATTGTAAATCTTTCTTCATACTAGAATAAAAATATAATTAAAAAAGGTACAATAATGTTAAAATTGAGTCAAATAACTGAATTAAAAAAAAAAAAATCAAATTTCAAAATTTTTAATCTATTTTTTAACTAAAGATTGTTTTAACTTGGAGCAAACTTCCGAAGTATTAAAAAAACCGAAGAAGTATTACATTTTTAGTTATTTAATTTTTTTATCTATTTCAAGTTAAATAACTGCATTAAATAAATTTATTTTTTTAAGATTATTTACAAAAGATAATTTTAACGTTTGAAAATTATTTTTATATTTTTGTAAATTTCATAAAATGCATTTTCTTTTTTTTATCATTATACAGAGTGGGCAACATAAAACCGAACCCATAATGAAACCGCTTCGCAATATTATTTATGAAAGACTCTCACACAACTAGCGCGACTAGTGGATGTATATATTACTACTGATTGTTGCTGCCGTTTGTCACGTGGTATATGTTTTGTTGCAGTGCAGTTGCGTTTGTGTAAAATGCCTTATTCGTCTTCGTGGCGCGAGTGGTAGCGTCCCGGCCTTTTATCCGGAGATCCCGGGCTCGAATCCCGGACAGGCATGGCATTTTCACACGTTACAAATCATTCATCTCATCCTCTGAAGAAATACCTAATGGTGGTCCCCGAAGTTAAAAAATAAAAAAGCCTTATTCGATTCAGAAGAGGATAACTATAGTTTAGGTCTGGATCTTTTGAAGAAACACGTCAAGTATTCGTAGAAATATTTCCGAGTGCTTGTATCCCAGCGAAGAATAGCATACAAGATTTAGTTAAAAAATGGCGTACAACAGGTTCGGTTTCAAATGCAAAACGAAATAGGCAAACTTCCGTTAGGACTCCACAGGTCATTGCCGATATTAAAAGGAGAATTACTGCCAGTCAAGAAGATGCCATTTTCGAAGAATTCTATGCGCAATTAACTCATAATGAAAAAAAAATCAGCTTCTTCCACAAGATGTTGTAACGTGTCACACATCAAACGTGTTGATGTAGCTTTCACAAATGAACGAGCAGAGGAAAATGGTCTCCACATTTCCCAGTGATTTTTTCCTTTGGGACTACTTAAAGGAGAGAGTTTATGCATGTAATCCCCACGGTATTGATGAACTCAAAGTGACATTCAACGAGATAACTCAGTTGACAACAACGTTTTGCGTAGACGACTCAATATGATTAGCCGAGCACAAAAGTACATCGATGATCAGAGTGGTCATTTTAAACATCTTTTGTTAACAATAAGGTAAATAAATACAACATCTAAATTACGTTTTATGTTATTTTTATTTAATTTATTCGTATCAGTCATAAAATTTTATTCCAACATAACCTACCTGTTTTACAGCGGTTATGTTATGTGTTCGGTTTTACGTTGCTCACTACTCTGTATAATACTTTTAAAATAAAAGATGTGATATATTATTTTTTTATGTTGTCTGTTGTACGCGAGTTTGTTACGATTTTTTATTGTTACTTAGCCATCGAAAAAAGAATACTGCGAAAAGTAAATTTAAAAAATATTATCATTCTGATAATTTAAGAGTTTTTTTTTATATTTAGTTATAATTTTTTTTTTTTTTATTGGGGTTACTTTTATCTACAGTTTACGTTGATAAGAAAAGAAAAAATAAAATTCAACATATTAGTTCCGAAGACATTAATTTTAGGAAACTGTCAATTTTACGTTTAAATCGTAATTTATATTAAACTACGTTTAAGTTGTAATGTTTATTTAGTCGTTAGTAGAATCACATAAAACCATTTACAGTAGTTATCTAAGTAGTTAATAAGAAAATTGAAACAACTAAGAAGAGTGTGGTGTGTGTGTGTATGTGTGTGTGTGTGTATAATAAAGAGCGAGTAGTGTTGGGTTCTAGTTGTACGTAACGGGAAAGAAGTGTTGTACAGAAGTAGAAAGAAAGAGGTATATATAAACAGAATGAGATAGTAAATGAAAGGAGATTATTGAACTCTATTGGGAGTTCAGCTGTGTACGTTATTACACATTTTAACAACCGTACACCGGTGTCTCGTCACGCATTCTTCTCTATCGTTTATATTTCACTCACGCATCACGCACGTATATATACAAAAAGCAACAACTCAGTTCTTTACCCTCGAATGAAATAGATCACACCCTTATTGTAACACTGATTTCATTGTATTTTAACTTTTATCTCACCCTATTCATTACAAAACTTTATTTATAGGCCTATGTGTTAAAATTGTATTTTCCATTGTTATAATTTTATTTTCAGACCGAAATATTTTTATTTATTAATGATACCGACTATTATTTATCGTCATTATTTTAAATGCCAACTAAATAAAAACGCTGAGTATTTCACAAAATAAGAAGTAAATTGTTAGTATTATTTTTTATTTTTTATTTAACACATATGACTTTGCCTTTCTTGTGACAGTACACGTATATTTACCTATGATTTAAAACGAATCAATCAAAGCTGCTGAGAATAAAGAATAAGCGTATAAAATATATATATATATATATATATATATATATATATATATATATATACACACACAGAGTCATAAAAAAAGATTACAACAATTTAAAAAAATCAAATCTCAGAAACTACTAGAGATAATCAAACGAGTATTTTTTTTTTAATTCACCAACTCAAAATGTTTTTTTACATATCTTAGAATATTTCAATATGAGCTCTGTTGGTCGCTCTGCAAACATACAGCTGGTAATCGACTGCTGCCCACTTTTTTTGCTGTAGACAAAATTTTTTAACGTATCCCATAGAAAAAATCTAGGAGTGTCAAATCTGGGTTTCCCGGATAAGGCATAGGACCGGCTCTACGAATCCCACGATTGTTGAGAGTGCGTCGAACGCCTATGCTAAAGTGTGAGACACACCATCTTGTTTAAACATTACGGCAACATTACATTCTTATTCAATTCTATCAACTTCCGGGAAAATGTACAGTTGTCTAAATAAACATTCTCTGTGATGGCAGGCTCATGAAAAAAGAACGGGTCAATCACACGATCGGACATCAAACCTCACCACACGTTAATTTTTGGGGAATATCTTTTTTTTTCATTTTTGGAGGGTGAAAAACGCTTACCCGTTATCATCACTCGGATTGGGGAATATCTGACATATTTAGTAATTTCACTGGATTGCTGAGATCCCATATCTTACAATTATGCCGGTCAACACAACCAGTGTCAAATAAATTCGCTTCATCCGTAAACATAACACGTTTTAAAAATATTTCGTCATTATCAATGTTATTAAGCACTTTACTTGGGAATTCAATACGTTTAGGAGGTTTAATTTGATGTTTATGTGTAAAAAAAATTTGAGTTTGTGAATTTAAAAAATCTGAAATCCTTTTACGCCTATTAAATTATATATACACATTTAAAAAAATGAAAAGTTCATAAAATTTTATTTCATTAATAACTTTTGATATTTTATCATATTTTTTTTTATTAATACGGAATTATTATATTTATCGTAATTTTTTTATCAACAGAGATTAATAATTATTAATAAATCTATATATATAAATTTAAAAAAAAAAGATGAAGTCTAATTCGAACGGATGTGCTTTCTTCCCCTTCTAAGATCCAAATATTTCATTAGTTAAAATTTCATTTGGCTATAAGTCTGGAACCAAAGAAAATAAGTACCACAATATATAGTTGAAAATCTTTTCAACGATATTACTGCAATTAAGAAAATGTCAAAAATCCAAATATGTTTGGATTTTGGGCTTTTCTGGACATTTTTGGTTCAGTCAACTGCAATCAAAAATTTTGAAGGTGCACAAGTAGATGTTACAAAAGTCGTAAATCCAAAATTTCAACATCCTACGGCTAATCGTTTTTGAGTTATGCGAGATATATATGTACGTACAGACGTCATGCCGAAACTAGTCAAAATGGATACAGGAATAGTCAAAATGGATATTTCTGTTGAAATCTGAAAACCGAAATTTTTTGCGATCACAATACTTTCTTTACTTAGTACGAGGAAGTAAAAAAAAATACTCGTTTGATTGCCACTAGTAATTTCTGAGTACAATTTTTTTAAATTGCTGCAACCTTTCTCGATTGTCTGTATATATATATATATATATATATTATAAAAAGATTTACGAATTTTTAATTCACTGAAGTGAACCAAGTTCCTATTTTAACTTTTAATTACGGCATTTTGACTGTCTTTTCCTACTGAGATTTTTTTCTAGTTTTTCTTCAGTTTCAGAAGAAAAATTCTCAATAATGAAATTGCATAGATTTATAAAATGTATTTGAGAATAAAATGAGATCGATTTAAATTTTTCATTTTTCTTCTGAAGCGAATAATTATGTTTCTAACACATTGAATATTACCGTTTATGACTTAACTACTAACTGGATGGTCCTACATAATTATCTATTTATTGATATTATAGTCATAAATTCATTATAATTTATTATTATTACGATTAAAAGGCGGAGCTCTGTGTTAACAATAATGAAATTTATTTATCGCTTAATAATAACAAAACCAGAGTTTCCATAGCCGAAGGTAATCTGTTAATAATATTTATTATCATTAATCATATACCTTGACTTACTTCGGTCACATTCTACTAACCCATATATTATACAAATTTTATTATGCTAATAGATTTGACATAGGAAAACACACAACACACACACACACACACACACACACACACACACACACACACACACACACACACACACACACACACGCGTATATACAGATATCTTATCCATTATTTATTTTTTTGTAAAAGACGTAATGAAATGTTATTAAATGAAGAATGGCTGCATTGTTAAACGTAATGGAGGCTACCGACAAACTATATAGGCTAAATATATATAAAACTGACATTCGTATTCTACATTAAGTAAATTAAAGCTCCGCCTACAGAATTGAAAACATAGCACAAACACCCTTTTAAATACATCCGAAAGATAAAGAATGGAAAAAATAAGACATGTCTTGAATTAAGTTGTCGTTTCATTCAGAAGGCAATGTTACGAAAAGGTTTTCTTAGTTTTTAAACACGCTTTCTATTTTATATCTTTAAAAAAGTGATATGATATTTTCCTCAAATATTAATAATGATTAGATCTCAGATATTTAAATACTTAATTCATTTTTCTTACTCTTGGTAGACTGATTCGTCAGTCTAACATTCATTTTTCTTCTAACGTCCTTGGTAGACTGATAACGTCTCTGCCTTTCGTCCGAAATGTTCTGCATTCAAATCTCGGTTAGGTTTGGATCTAAAAAAAATTATCTTTTATTATTGACAGTAATTTTGGCGGTTAGTCTATGATTATTAAAATAAATTAAACATTTTTAAATGGATTTAACATTTTAATTTATAAATAAATTGTAAATAAGAATATGTTCAAAGATTGTTGAAAAATTACTTAATATCTAAGATTAGATGACCATTATGATTGATTGTTAAATAATCAACACTTGTAAAAACACTGATAAACATAATTTCTGTTTCCTAACATGCGATACATAATTTTAAATTTATTTAGACAATTAAATCATATCATATTCACATATTATGACATATGTACCTATGGTTTGGCATGAATCAAAGGATCATGTAACCGATTGTTGCTTTTGTTTAACAAGCGTGTCTGGAATTTCTGAAAAATCTAAACATACTGTAAAATATCCTTCATTGGAATCTGCAATCAGGCCTGTACCTCACAGTGAAATTATTCCAGTTCCTGAGCCACCTGTAAATGTAAGTTTCGAAAGCAGCGATGAAGAATCAGGCAGTACTGAAGAAGACAACAGTGATTTTGATTTTGAATTATCTTCCAATAAGCCACATCTTATATCACAAGGTGAATTAAATGACTCTGTTAGGGATTTAAATTTATCAAAACATTAACTGTACTGTTAGGATCAAGACTGCAAAGTTGGAATTTACTTTAAAAAAATACAAAAATTTCGGGCTTTCGAAACCGACAAAAAGAATTTTCTCAGTACTTTATTGATGAAAATAATTTGGTTTACTGCACAAATGTTGATGAGCTTATGTTGCACTTAGGAGAAGTTCATAAACCTGAGGACTGGCGTTTTTCATAGATTCACCCATGTATTTTAAAAGTGGTTCTACTACACAACGGTAACAAATATCCTTCGATACCAATCGCTTATGGTATTAATTTGAAAGAGACATACGATATGATGAAAGATGTTCTTGAAAAAATAAATTATAAAAACACAGCTGGAACATATGTGGTGATTTGAAAGTTATAGCTATTTTGTTAGGCATGCAGTTAGGTTATACTAAGTACATTATTGTTTTGTTTGCGAATGGGACAGCCGAGGTAGGGATAAACATTGTGTTGCCAAAGAGTGAAAGAAACGAGAGAACTTAACTCCAAATGGAAAAATATTATTCATGAGCCCTTAGTTAAACCTAAAAATATATTTTTACCCCCTTTCTATATCAAGCTAGGACTAATGAAAAATTTTGTAAAAGTAATGAGTAAGGATAATCCCGGATATTTGTACATCAGGCAGAAATTTCCGAATGTAAGCGAAGGAAAAATTAAAGAAGGAATATTTGTTAGTCCTCAAATAAGAGAGTTGGTCAGATGATGTATTTAATTTGACGTTAAATAATGTAGAAAGCGTAGCTTGTAATGTACGCACAAAAGCAATTCAGGAAATGGTATCACACTTAGAGAAACATTAACATGTTTGTTTGTCTATCAGTGAAATGGGGAATTCCTATACTTTAAGAAAATAATAAATGAATAAATTTAAAAAAATGTAATGAAAAAATAAGAAATAATTAATAAAACTTAGGAAAAGTCATTAGTAAAAAAATGCAAAACTAATATTTGTACCATTTAAAAACAATCTGTTGTCCAAAAAATTAAAAACCATGATTTTGGGCAATTCCAGTCGAAGCATGTTAACTAAAAAAAAAAAATTATAATGTGTAATTATGATAACCCATCACAACATCGGCTTCTAATCAGAACTGGATAAGATAAAAAAACATTTATCATAAGAAAGATAAAGATAGTATATCCTTAAATCAATTAAATTAAATGTTCAGTTAATCACAGATAAAAAAACATATAGTAAAGCTTATTTTTTGTAATTTTAAATTATGTATATTTTTCTATTTATTTACATATTAATGCATTTTTAAATATATATTTATTAAAGAAACAATAAAGGAGTGTTAAAAATATTTACAAAAATAAGCGTAAAAAACCAACGACGATGGTGCTGGAATGTTTCCCGGCTAATAAATTACTAGATGGCAAAAAAAGTTACTAAGCAAAAGATAAAAATACTGGCTGTTTAAATTTAATGTATTTCTACTCTTTGCCTATTTAATCCCCAAACTGAAAAATTTATTGGCTGCAATACTTACATGTGTATATAACTTAGTGCACATATTTTATATATAAATATTATGTTATATATTATGTGCCCTTAAAATTAATAACTTTGAAATGATTAGGATTATTTTATTTTTAAATAATTAAAATCATTATTTATGAACTTGGAAGTCATTATGTTAAACAAAATCTTAATTTTTATATAACTTCAAAATTTGCAGAAGTACAATTTTCCTTAAGTCCAGTTCTAACCGTTAAATGTCCTATTGATCTACTACAGTTTTCATCCCTTAGAGACCCCGACTTAAAATTTTAATGGCACCAATGCTCCACATGTAGAAGTCACCATGCCAAATTTTAACATTTATTTTTTGCCCAGCCAATTCCGCATTATTAACCGCAGCGAACACTAACATACACACACATATAAAAGAACGAGTTCATCTCCCTTCCTTTTTTCATTTCTCATAATTTTACGACCCCCTGAGTGAAAAAAAGTAAAACGTGGAAAAATGATTTTTGACAGAATAACCACATGTTTTCCTTATATTATTTATAACTGCTGAGAAACAATTGTAAATTTTGCACTAATTTATTTACAAATGTTCAACTTCTGAAAAAAATGAGTATATTTTCACGTTAAACGCATAAAGATCGAAGAATAAAGATAGGGAGAAGAATAGAATGTATCCATTTTGCTGATAATATGACGTACTGGCGGAAAGCCCAAGTAAACGAAATGAAATGCTTGACGACTTAAATGAAGCTTGGAAAAGTCAGGGTATGAGGATCAACAAAAAGAAGACAAAATCTGTGGTATTAGGTGAAAAAAGAAGAGAGGATTGTGATTAAGATAGGAAATTAAGTGTAGAGCAGACGAAGAAATTTCAGTACTTAGGGAGCTTTATAACTGATACCTGATTTGCATGTAGAAATTAAAACAAGAATATCAATGAGTAAGCAGACATTAATTAAGAAGGGAAGACTACTGTGTGGAAAGTTAAATTTAGTGTTAAGGAGAAATTAATGAAATGTTTTATTTGAAGTATGATGCTCTAAGGAGTCGAAACATGGACCATGAGAAAGGCAGACAGAAAACGAATTGAGCATTTTGAGATATGGGTTTGGCGCTGAATGATAAATGACAGATGGCAAGACCATGTAACAAATAAAGAAGTATTAAGGAGAATCGGGAAAACAGGACAAAGCTAAATGTGGTTGAATATAAAAAAAAGAACCGGCTAAGACATTTTACGAGAAGAAGGTGTTTGTTAGTGGATATGATAAAAGGATTGGTGAATAGGAAAGGAAGAGGAAGGAAGAGATTTAAAATGATGAATGGGATTATTGAAAAGGGAAAATATACTGAAACAAAGAGATTAGCAAAGGAGAGAATAAGGTGGAGATCAGCAGCCGTGAGAGGACGTACTTTAATGGCAGAACACTATGAATTAATGAATGAAACGCATAATACTTAACCTAAAAGAAAACTTCTAGTTTTAATTGTTGGTATATTAACTAACAGACTGTAAGACTTTATGTCAAGTTTATTTAAAACAATTGATGATTGTTTTATATATTATGTATATAATGTAGATCATGTAAGGAATGGATAAATATAATACTCCACGGATAATAAAAAGAAACCGTTCCAGCATTTGTCTGGATAGATCTTGGATAACCATGACCAGAACGACATTACAGAATACAAAATTATTTATAAAATAGAAATATAGATGCGATTAAATTCCATATTAATTATTTAAAACATAAACGCTGATATAATGTTAAGGTAAGTATTATTTATCTTAATATATATGGTAAATATTAAGGATTAACTAAAAATTAATATACAATTCAAACGGGTTAATGAAAAATATTTGAACACAAATTTACTTACACATTGAAACGTTCGCAGAGAATTAAGAATTAACAATTTTTTTTTCAATTTATATTTTTTGAAAAAATTATCGACATAGTAATATTACTTAAATTTTTTTATCGTATTTTAAATAAATTGGCAACACACCGGGCTGGTCTAGTAGTTAACTCGTCGCAAATCAGTTGTTTAACAGCTGATTTTAAAAGCCGAGGTTTCTGAGGTTCGAATCCTAGTAAACGTTAGTTCCTTTTATATGGATCTGAATACTAGACAGTGGTTACCGGTGTATTTTGATGGTGGTGCTGAATTAATCACACAACTCAGGAATGGTCGGCCTTTCTCTCTTTTTCGGTTTAGCCTCTGGAGCCAACTTAAGGTATTACTGCAGAGAATGATATGTGTGGATGTAAATGAAGTGTAGTCTTCTATAGTCTCAGGTCGACAATTCCTGAGATGTGTGGGTAATTGAAACACAACCACCATAAAACACCGGTATCCACAGTCTATTATTCAAATCCGTATAAAAGCAACTGCCTTTACCAGGATTTGAACTTTAGAACTCTCGACTTTGAAATCAGCTGATTTGCGATGACGAGTTCACCACTTGACCAACCCGGTGGGCTAGGATTGGTCGACCTGAGTCTGTACAAGACTACACCCCATTTATATTTACACGTCCCACATACCTCCTCAGTTCCTTGGATCATAGGGGTGGGGGGGATTCGCTTATTGTTCCCAAGTTGAACAGATTGCAATGTACACGTCAGGAAAATAAAATAAATTGGCGGGAAGATTTTCAAGGGATTCCAAAATTTATTAAAAAGGAGAAAAAGCTTTTCGCCGCAAAAATGTTACATGGTTTGCGTTTGTTTCATTAAACATGATTTTGTCAAATTGTTTAACTAAATAACGTTCATGAATTTAGCGTACTAACAACAAAAACCTTTACAACGAAAGCTTCAAAATCCTGAACATTTCTAGCCGTTTCTCGAATTGTGATTTTTTAACACAGCTCTAACCCCATTATTTATCCTTTTTATCCCCAAACACAAATATCATTTTAGATAAATCGTTTGAACGAATGAATCGTTCGTGCACAGCTCGCAGCCGCCCAGAGTACCACGACAAACCCACATACCATCCTTTTTACTTGCTTGTACGAAGTAAAGAAAGTATTGTGATCGCGAAAAATTTCGGTTTACAAATTTCAGCAAAAATATCAATTTTGATCATCCCTGAACTCTTTTTGACTATTTTCAGTTTGACGTCTGTACGTTTATGTATCTCGCATAACTTTTTTTTTTTTACCTCCGGGTCCGCAGTCAAGCAATTCATTCCGCAGAGGATGAGATGAATGTTTTGTAACGTGTGTGAAAAATGCCATGCCTGACCGGGATTCGAACCAGGATCTCCGGGTGAGAGGCCGAGATGCGACCACTCGCGCCACGGAGGCCGGCCATCTCGCATAACTTAGAAATGGTTAGTTGTACTATGTTGAAATTTTGGATTTGGGATTGTTGTAACATTTAGTTGTGCTCCTTTCCTTTTGATTGCAGTTGCCTGAAAAAAGTGTCCTAAAAAGCCCAAATTCCCCAAAAAATTGGACTTTGCATATTTTCTTAACTGCTATAATTGAGAGTTTTTCAACTATACGTCATAAGTGGTACCTGTTTTCTTTGGTTCCAGAGTTATAGCCAAATACAATTTTAATTAATGAAATATTTGGTTCTTACAACGGAAAGCACATCGGTTCGAATCAGACTTCATCTCCTTTTTGTTTTATTTTAAATATTATCGTCTGATTGTAAAAAAAATTACAATAAATAATAATACAATAAATTTAATAGACGTACAAGTAAGTCATGTAGTGTCCACATCAGATTTAGTGAAACATCTGATTATTCATTTTTGTTTTCATTTTGTTGTTGGTTACATCATAATAATTTAAAAAGTAAAGTATTAGATAGATATAAGACTTAAAATTAAGCATAAAGGGACTTCAGAATAAAGGGACTTTTATTCTATCCTAATATTACAGGTAAGATGTTGAATTAATAATTGTTTAAATATTTTATGTTAATAAAAACTAATATTTCAGCAATTGTGTAACTGTCCACTTTATTAAAGAATTGGAGGATCGTATCTCATTTTCAAATAAATAAGTAAAAATGTAGTGTACCAAAATAAGTGTTGATGTAATTTAATAGGCGTACAAGGAAGTTATGTGGTGCCCACAACAGATTTTTTATAAGAAAGAAAACAAAAAAAACGGAAGCACAGAATAAGCTTTTGTAAGTTCAAACATTGTGTTGAGTTAAACGAAAATAATTCCGTTGCTTGGTTTTATGGAGATGAATTTTATTATCTTTTGTTTTACGAATAAGTATTTTTTTTTTAAAAACTGCACATTCTTAAATATAAATACAAAGATAAGTTAACATATTTATTTTTCTAAATATCGGTCTACGTGATAAATACTTAAAAGCGCCAAAAAATTATTTGTCAGCCCAGCTTTGTATTATGAATATATCGTTCTGTCTTTTTACGAAAGCGCTAAAAGATATTATACTTCAGATAAACTATCCTTCTTTGTCGAATGTAATCGGGAACAAAACAACGCTAGATTCAAATGTTATACGCTATCATGTTATTTTAACGAATTTTAAATAAATTTTGCTCCATCTTTGTTTAAAAAACTTACTATAACTGAAATCAGAAATTATTAACTTAATGATGTGGTTATAAAACTTGAAAGGCTTAGTTAGATAATCAAACTATTTTATTAAATTGATCATGATAGTAATGATTAATACAGATAAATATGAACGGGGGTGAGGGACAGTCCTCTGCAGAGCTGCCGTTCGCATGTGCTTTCACGAGTGGGCGGTAGAGATGAGGCACGGGGACTCTCGCACCCCCGAGCGAAAAAGACCGAGTCCCGGCGAGGATGCCGCACTCGGGGCGTCGCCGTTAGAGGCATTAGCATAAAAACCGAGTCCCGGCTCCCGGAGTGGGGACCCAGGGACGGCATAGCCAGGCCTGGTGGATCCTACTGGCCTGGCGGGTGCAAAGTGAGATCCGACCGGCGGGCCGAGACGTAGACGCCCGTTAGAGTAAAGGACACTCCCCTGGGTTGTGTAATACTTAACTGCAGGATCCGGCCCGGGGGAGAAGAAAAAAAAATATGAACGAACCGGTCTCCGTGGTGCGAGTGGTAGCGTCTCGGCCTTTCATCCCGAGGTCCCGGGTTCGAATCCCAGTCAAGCATGGCATTTTCACACGCGCTACAAATCATTCATCTCATCCTCTGAAGCAATATTTAATGGTGGACACGGATTTAAACAAAAAAAAAAAAAAAATATGAAGAGTAGATTATAAATTGGTATGCACTTAAATTCTGATGACTTTAAAATCACTATCACGCAAACTTATTTAAATGATTTTTACCTTCAACCTAGAGTAAAAACAGTTAAGTATTATTTTTTTTCTTTTTTTTTTGCTGAGTAACTTTAATAAGGTTTAAAACAACTCCTTCCCTTTAAAGTTTAATATTAAACTGTTTGCCCTTTAACTGCTTAGGATTATATTATATGCTGTCAGAAATATTAAACAACTTAAAATTCATAATTAAAAAACGAAGTTTGTTGTAAAAGTAGGATGTTATACGAATACAAAAAAGACAACTTTTTATTCAATAATTTTTTAGACTTGTTTTAAAAATGACTTTAATACTTTTTTCCTTGTTGATGTTAAAATTATTTTAAATTCTATTATATCTTAACAACCATTTGAGTCGTTAACACGATTCTTGTTCATATGCACATAAAAATATTTTGAGAAGTTGACATTAATTGAATCCTAACTAAAAATATAAGTTATATCAAAAGTCATTAGCATTCAAATCTTATTTAACGTAACTATAAATTCTAAGTGTTAATCAATATATTATAAAGAGCGATTCAGGGAAATAGGAAATTGTTAAATTAGTGTTGGTACCCTGGAGTGTGTCAGCACTGAATAATTTATAGAAGCCAATATAATAAGAATAAATTATAATAGCCTTCTTCCCATTTAGAATAAATGTTAATTTCAATTTTTCATGGGTCTAGGATTTACTTATCAAATAAAATTTAAGTTAAAACTAGTTATAAAGAATCAATTTTTAAAAAAACAAGTAGTAATGCTATTTCAATTCTTCATTAAATTTCCACATTTAATTTGGAAAACGATTTAAAAAAATTGAAATTAATTTCTTTTCTGAGTTTTAAAGTCGATTTTGTTTTAATTTTTTAACATTATTTTATTGTATATACATATATTTTTTTTATTTTGATTTAAAATTCGTATAAGCTAATAAAAATCGCTAACTGAAAAAAAAACCGGTGTGGAAACCACATGACTTCCTTGTAAGCCTATTAAATTACATAAGCACATTTTTTTTAAATTAGATATATTTTTTTTATTGTTGTTATTATTGAATTATTATTTATTATAATTTTTTTTACAATCAAAGATTAATTATTAATAAATCAATATATTTAAATTAAAATAAAAAATCAAAAGGAGAAAAGTCTGATTCGAACCGATGTGGCTTTCCCTTGTAAGATCCAAATATTTCATTAATTCAAATTTTATTTGGGTATAACTCTACAACCCATGAAAAAGCCATTGAAAAGCTCTCTCTCAATCAGAGCTTATTACTGCAGTTAAGGAAAAGTCCAAAATTCAAAATGTTTGGATTTTGGGCTTTTTTTTGTATTTTAGGTCCAGTCGATTATAATCAAAAGGAAAGGTGCGCAACTAGATGTTAGAACAGTCGTAAATCCAAAATTTCAACATTCTACGGCTAATCGTTTTTGAGTTATGTGAGATGCATACGTACGTACAAACGTCACGCCGAAAGTAATCAAATTGGATTCAGGGTTGATCAAAATGGATATTTCTGTTGAAATTTGAAAACCAAGATTTCTCGCGATCACAATACTACCTTTACGTCGTACAAGGAAGTAAAAATCTAAGAATATAGAATGTATACGTAGAAAAGGCATCGGAATATTATTAATTATACATTTTTATTAATTTATTTTTTTTTTAATAAAGAAATAAATTCAATTTTGTGCAATTAAAGACTGCTGACGTCTTGTCTTTTTTATATTGTACTGGCGACTCCTGTACCTTTGCAGGAAAAGCTAAATTCTCAATATTTGACAATGCAAAATATATGTCCCTATTCAAATGATTATTTTTCTGTGATCGAATTTCAGAAATATCAACAAACGTAAAATTTTATAAGAAATTATTAGACTTATGGGAGGTACGAAATATTTTAGATGAAGATTTACTGTACGTAGGAATAATACATTTTTATTAATAATAGTGAAAGTTTTTCTGTTAGAGCATCACGTCTGACCGAATTTGATCAAACTAGCAAGATGATTCTAACTTGATCTCGGTTGGGTTTTAGAACAATTAAAATTTCAAAAATGTACCTAGTGATCCAAAAAAGGTAAAAATTAAAAATTCGAAAAAATTACCGGAATTGATTTTATTTTTCTTATACTTTATAAATATCATACTATTACATTAGTTCCTTCATTTCGAATTTACCAAAATCTGTGGGCTACAAAATTCAGGAAGGGATGTTTAGATATTGAAAAATTACTTAACCGGTTGATTCGGTATAATTTATAACATACATTCAAATAAAATACCCTCCTTAATAAATCTATCGTAATTACTAGGTGAAAATATTTTTTTGCCAGAGTAGCAGTAGTTTTTTGTAATTCTTTGTTCCCATAAATTTTAGCTACAAAAAAATTATAATAACGATGTTCGGTCAAAATGACCAAATTTTTATGAGGGAAAGGTTGATGTTAGCTGTTACTTGGTTTTCTGATTTAAAAGCACGTTAATATTTTTTTCTTTTTTTTATCCCCCCACTCCCCCGGGCCGGACATACAGTTAAGTAAAACTCAGCCCAGGGGAGTTTCCTTTACTCTAAGGGGCCTCCCCACCTACCGGTAGGTCCGCCCACCCCCCCCCCCCCCACCGGTTGGATCTTTTAATTATTTATTGCCCACTCTAATAGGGGTACTCAATTACTGGATTCCCCCCACCGGTATCGGGTCTTTTCGTTTGTATCCCCTAACCTAGTCTCCCTTGGAGTCCTCAATCGATCATCGGAACCGGCACACCTCGGCATGCCGGCTCTCCCGATTGGTGCTGTCCACCCAACCCTACACTAAAACCCTCTTCTTCTACCTTCCGTATCTTTGCATCGAAGCACCTCCCTCAATTATTCCTCCACTTTCCAACAATTACTCTGCGACATCAGCATATACGGGACTATATCCTCGGCTCCAGATTTGCAATACCAGCCCGAATACGTTGTTCAATCCATTCCTCACACTTTAAGAGGTTGTTCTCAACCGAGACCCGTTCAGCACAATACATACAGTAGGCAACTCTCTCCTCCCAATTCTATACAAATGCACTTCAAAATTACCGTGACCAGATAATATTTGCGTCAGGCAAAAACTAGTCTCACCAAACCATCTATTATACCATATTCTTAAATCGAGAATTAATCTGCTCGTACATCCAGCCTTGACACCCAAGTTCCATCTGTCTTGCCACACTCTTAGCGTTTCATTTCTACCTTCAGCACTGTCACCGCCTTCATAATTACGGGCACCTCAAGAACCAAAAGGTCTATGGGAGGAGTCTCGGCCTGTACAGATACCGCGTCACGTTAATATCTGCTAATCAAATATGATTAACTATCCTAAGAGAGGCTAATATAACAGAGATGCTCTTTAGTCCACTTTAACAGACCCACCGGGTTGGTCTAATAATGAACGCTCATCGCAAATCAGTTGATTTCAAAGTCGAGAGTTCTAAGGTTCAAATCCTAGTAAAGACAGTTACGTTTATACGGATTTGAATGCTAGATCGTGGATAACAATTAACCACATACCTCAGGAATGGTCGACCTGAGACTGCAAGATTACACTTAATTTACTTTTATACATATCGACCTTATTCATCCACTGAAGTAATATTTTACGGTAGTTCCGGAGGCTAAACAGAAAAGAAAGTCCAGTTTAACAAGAATATTTTATCCGATTCATAGCAATGTTTGGAAAAACCAGGTGAAGCCGGGTATGCAGCTAGTGTTTAACAAAAATCACTTATTATTAACATAAATAATTTTAATTTAATTATTCATAGTACATCTATTAAAGTTCATTGTTGAATACTTTTTTTTAATAATTTCAGGTAGTGGAACAAGATTTGTATTGACTCGCGGCCGAGGTGGAGTTGTAGCACCTAAACAGAGTAATACTAATAATAATAATAATAATGTTAATACAAATATAACATCATCTTCAGTTATAACTACATCTGTCAGCAGTATTAAAGAGGTACGTGCACTTAAATTTAATACCTAAACGTAATATTATTAAAAAAATACGATTTCGGTACTAGATTAGGTTTTTGCTGATTGCATCAAAACCAACAAAGTTTTTTAATTTTTAAATTGTGAAATAGAAGAACATAAACATATCGTTTGTTTGTTTAAATTCTCCAAACTGGTAAAGGCTTCATGGATACTAAATAACATTTTTCACGTTTATAAGTGCAGTTATTTTATATATCTATTGTCACTCTTAAGTAATACACATCATATTCATAAAATAATTTTATTAAATCGTTTTTACTAAAATACTAATAATAATAATAATAATAATAATAATACTAATAATAAAAAGTTTCTAAAAAGTTTTTTTTAATATAACGACACAGCAACTTTACAATCTGTTCAGCAAGATAATTGAACAATAAGTAAATAAGATTTGAACTAACATTAAGTTGCCACAGACCCAGCGGCTGTGACCATAAAGTCACCTAATTGAAACGATAAGGCAAACCAAGAATATTGTTCCTATTGTTCCGGAACGCCATCAACAGCCTGCTATGGGAGGTCATCGGGTAGGCGTTGAGGGCGAAAGGAGTCTCCGGACAACTTCAAACGATCATTAGTAACTACTTAAGTGACAGGGAAGTGTGCACGTTCACGGATACTGGCGAACGGGTGTTTCAGATGCGAGCGAGGGTCCCGCAAGGCTCGGTGCTGGGCCCTCTCTTGTGGAACATCACGTATGATGGAGTTCTTTGCCAGGCTTATCTGGAGGGGGTTGAAGTCTTCGGATTCGCCGACGACCTGTCCTTACTAATCAAAGGAAGGGATGAGAGGCAGGTGGAGGCCAATGGAAACATTGCCTTGGCAATGGTGCACCATTGGATGGTGACTCACGGTCTGCAAATAGCACCAGAAAAGTCGGAGGCGCTGGTGCTTGCAGGTCGACGCCAGCTAAGGGAGATGCGCTTCACCATCGATGGTGCAGAGATAAGCCAAGTCTCGAGGGCCAAATACCTCGGGGTCTGGATGGACAAGCGCCGTTCATTCGGACCTCATGTAGAGGAAGCAATAAAGAAGGCAGAACAACAGCTGAGGGCTATCTCGAGGCTGATGGCGAACACAGTAGGGCCACGAGAGAAACGTCGACGAGTCATAGCTGCAACCGTGACATCAGTCCTATTGTATGCGGCCCCTGCATGGAAAAGGGCAGTGGCGGTTCAGAAGTACAGGAGGAAGCTGGAGGCTGCTTCTGCGGGTGACATGTGCCTACAGGACAGTCTCCTATGACGCAATCTGCGTCATTGCGGGAACGCCGCCAATAGACCTATTGGTTGAGGAACGATGCTTGCGGTTTGAAGGCGTAAACAAAGAGAATGCAAGGGCGCAGATCATGGCCATCTGGCAGCAACGGTGGGAGGCGAGCCAGGTAGGACGGTGGACTATGCGTCTGATTCCGGACGTGAGTGCTTGGGTGGTACGTAAGCATGGTGAAGTTGGATACTGCCTCACTCAACTACTTTCGGGCCATGGGAACTTTGATAGCTATCTGCATCGCTTCAAGAGGAGGAGAACGGCGGGTTGCAGGTACTGTGCGACAGCTGACACAGCCGAACACACCTGGTTCGATTGTGTCAGGTGGGAGAACGAGAGACGTCAGATTCCGGTGGCCTTAACACCAGATAATGTCGTCAGACACATGCTCCAGAGTGAGAATGGATGGAGGGAGGTAGAGAGAGTGGCTCGTCTCGTACTAACAGCGAAGAGGCAGGAGGAACCCCCTTGACGTGCACACGGCCCTCGATGTCAAAAGAGGCGTCGAAATGTGTTTTGTTTTTGTAGTTGTTAATGTACTTCGCTAGGTTAGGAATTTATGATTGTATTATGTGTCTTTTCTCATGTTGTTGTTGGATTATGCTGCCGGATATACCGATGAACATGGAGTGGGGAGATATTGTGTGCGGTGCTCTACCGCTGACGGCGAAGGAGGCATGGCGCAACAAGTAATGAGGGGTCATGGGAATGCGTAGGTGATCGAGGACAGATACTAGTCCATCTGATGCGTGTAGGGGCCAGGGAGGCAGCCTCTATGCCTAGGGTGTTCGGGCCTACTCACGCGCAAGAGTGGGTGGGTCGGAGCTCTCCGATGATGGCATGGGGGACCCTCGAGGTGTGCATGGGGGGACGCGTAACTGTGAAAGGCAAACGAAATGTGTGTCTTGATCAGGTACAATAGGGACTGGAAGGGTGCTCTCCTGCGGAGAAAAATTCTGATCACCGGAAGAGGTGATTAGTATGTTTTCGAGGAGGCACGAGAAACCCCGATGGGATGTCCGAGTTCGGACGAGCTAGGGAGGGCAGACTGCGCTGCCATGAAACCCTTAGGCGACTGTGTTAAGCTTTTTAGCGTGGGCTGGTCGTCTTCGGGGAGTTTAAAAAAATAAAAAAATAATATTGTTCCTCAGCAGTCTTGAAAAAAATCACTGATCGTGTAATCTAATAAATTGACCACCAAATAGTTTGGGTGCCGATCCAAACGATTTTGATACCGTAGGCTAAACAGAGAGATTTCCTGCCGAACGGTTCGCAACTTAAGGTCATTATATATAATGATTACTTATGTACCAGGGTATGTTGAGCATTTTCCGCAGTGTTTTTGTTTGGTAGCGTTCAAGTATGTCAATTCTTGAGTTGCACACTCTAACCCACAATTCAAGCCCGTAAGTCCAAACAGATTTCAAAACGGATTTATAGATCAATAATTTACTTTCTCAGAAAGCCGAGATCTATGTCCTATCAGCCAGTACATGTGTTTAAACTTGAGATACAACTGTTTCCACTTAGAAGTGATATGTTTCGCCCAAGTAGCTCGTCGATCAAGATGAAAACCCAAATATTTACAGTCTTGAGATCTCGGAATCGGAATGAAAGAAACAGGAGGACAGTGTTCCTTAGGAAGGATGAACGTCACGTGCTTTGATTTTGTGTCATTTATTTTTACTTTCCAACATGTAAGCCACGGTTCGAGGAGAGTGATATAATCTTGATAACTTTTTAAGTTATCAAAATAATATTGGTGTTATATTAAAAATAAGACTGTAGGGTGCTTATCAATATAAATGGGCTTGATGATTCAACGACGTTGAACAGTCCTCGCTTTTTATTTACAATATTATTTACAATATTTTTGTAAAAAATGACGGCTCGTAGCTAAAATTAATGGGGGGTGCTGCTCCAGAAAATTTTTAGCCTTTGTTTTAAAATTGTGTAAGGACACAAACATGTATAAAAATAAAATTTATTCAGAAACTCGATAAAATCCTAAAAGAACAAAATCAAATATTTTTCACTTACTTAACCTAAATTGTTACAGTTCAAGCTTGATCTATTCATTTAAAAATGAAATCCATTCTTCTTGTTTTGACAAAAAAAATGAATAGCTGGAAGCAGGATAATAATCTAATTCTACACTTTATTACACTGAAGAATATGGTACACGGTTTTTAAGCACAACACAAGCGAAGTAAAAAAAAACCCTCCACCAGCACGCCAGGGTCGGCACTGCGGAAACGACAGTTCTCTCTATCCCTCCCAACGATGGGTGCAGCTTACAATGTGCGAATGCACATAACAGCCAAACACCACGCCGTTGGAAATGTGAAGCGACAAGTCCAATATTGAGATTTTTGTATCTTTTTCATAAACTGGGATATGGCTACTGACATTAAGCATAAGGATTTATATTGTACAAGTATAAAGAAAAAATTAATGAAAAAAGGACTCATTATATTAAATGGTATCGATAATATCAAGTGGATTAGGGAGTGCTGCAGTTTCACAGTGCCTATACGCGAGCCGCAACTGTTTGTAAAATATGATCGTATGGATATTAATCTTCCATTAAAGTCAATATTGATTTTGCTTTTTTTTTAACTATCTAATCTAAATTAACATTTATTTTGTCTCAATTAATGGTGTTAATTATGCCTGATTATTATATCAACACAAAGCATGAATCTACGACTGTTTATGAAAAATGTCAGGGAAGTGAATAAAATACTGATTTCGAAATTTGATCCAAAAATAGAAAATGGGAGTTAAATAAAAATATTTATTGTTTTTTTTTCTTAAAATTTGTGAAGTTAAAAAAAATGGCATTATTTGTTAATTTAATTAATTGATATTTTTAGCCTTTCGTGTTTAAGCTTTTTTAAAGTACTAATTTTAAATTATTTCTATAAATAATTTTCAATGATTCCGAACTACTATTTGCATTATATATATATATATATATATATATATATATATATATATATATATATATATTATTTTGATTTATAATAAGAAAAAATAATTAATATAAATTTTTCGTTAAGAAAGATATTTGGCAAAACACAAGATTTATTTATTTCTTTTTTCAAACAAATTAAATTGGATATACACATTTTTAAAAGTACATAAAACTTTATATCACTAATAACGTATGATTTAAAAAGTTTCTTTTTATTATTGAATTATTATTTACTGCAATTTTTATTTAGTATTAGAAGTTAATAATTATTATTAAATCAATATATTTAAATTAAAAAAATAAATAAATAATAAAACGTATATGAAGTCGGATTCGAACTGATGTGCTTTCCCCTTGTAAGATCTAAATATTACATTAATTACACTTTAATTTGGCTATAACTCTGGAACCAATGAAAATAAGTACCACTTATGGATATATCGCTGAAAAGCTCTCAATGAAGGCTTATTACTGCAGCTAATAAAAGGCCAAAATCCATTTTTTTTTTTTTTTTTGCCTTTTTGGAAACTTTTGGTCCAGTAGATTGCAATCAAAAGAGGAGGTGCACAATTAGATGTTACAGCAGTCCTACATCTAAAATTTCAACATTCTACGGCTAATCGTTTTTGTACTTCGTACAAGGAAGTAATACCAACCCTGACAGTGATTTGAACCCAGCAAATACAGGATGAAAGACAGAGACGCTATCACTCCGCCATGAACATCGGTGGAGTATTAATTTCGTTACTAATAATTTGATAAAAAGAATAATAATAAGAAATTAAAGGGATAGAATATACAAGAAACGGGAAAATTCTGTTATTTAAGTTGTGAAATTAGGAAGGATGGATAAATTGATGTAGTTAACACTTATAAATTTAATTGATAGAGGACATGTGAAGGTTAAAACTGTAGAGAAAGACAAAACGTTGTAGTTAATGATTAATACAGAATAGAAAGGAATAGAAAATAGCAAAGAATAGAAAAAAAACCAGCCGTCTGACTAATTCCCCAAAACATTTAAATACAAACAAAACTTATAAAGCCCTTACTCACGTGAATTGTTTTAACTAACGTCGATTAGTATGTGGAATATTTTTCAGTTCGAAGGAGATGCAAAAGATCAATCTAATAAACGATCAAAGAGAAATAACTAGTCGACATAAAATAAACAATTTGAGCAAAAAGTTCTTTTTGACTCCAATATTTTGAATGTTACAGAGTTTTTCGGAAATTTTTGAAGATACAGTTCTGTGACTTAGCTTTCGATTTTATCATTAAGATTGCTCTTGTTGAATGAAATCAGTAATTTTGCTCAATAATATATGTCCATAAAGTTTTAATATAGAATTTTCATTTCTACAGCTGAAATCTGGGCCATACTTTTCGCTAGTCGTAACTCGAAACTAAAGTTCATATGAACTTATTTCATTATTTTTATTAGAGGAATTTACTAGTAAAATTTGCAAAAACTTTCGGAAAACTCTTTAGATAAATATGTATATCTAAATATATATATTTTTTTTAATTTTAAGCGTACTTAAAATACAGAATGTTCGGAAAATTGCTGTGCACTGGAATTATGGGAGTGTGATGAAACTTTCTTAATTATTATTTTGTATTTCTATTTTATTATTTTATAGAAAAAGATATTACAATAACTAAAATAGTTTATAAAAGATGTTGAACATGACCCCCTCCAACATCAATACAACACTGCACATGTTTCATTTGTTTTCAAAGATTTTAACCAGCTGATGTACTGGAATGTCTCGTACGTATGCTGTTATTGCGATTTTTATTTCCTCAATCGTGCGTGGTTGTTACGATACACTGCTTGTTTTGCTGGCATCCATAGAAAGTCAGATCGGGCGATCATAACCCACCGGGTTGGTCTAGTGGTGAACGCGTCTCCCCAAATCAGCTGATTTGGAAGTCGAGAGTTCCAGCGTTCAAGTCGTAGTAAAGTCAGTTATTTTTACACGGATTTGAATACTAGATACTCGTGGATACCGGTGTTCTTTGGTGGTTGGGTTTCAATTAACCACACATCTCAGGAATGGTCGAACTGAGACTGTACAAGACTACACTCATACATATCATCCTCATTCATCCTCTGAAGTATTACCTGAAAGGTAATTACCGGAGGCTAAACAGCAAAAAGAAATAGTAGATCGGGCGATCATGCAGGGCACAAACCCCTCGAAATGATTCGTTCACCACATTTCGTAAAAAAGTCAGTGACCTATTAGCTGTGTGCGCTGTGGAGCCATCTTGTTGGAACCAAGATTGATTGATTTCCTATTATGTTAAATGATAATAAAGTCTGTTAAAACAGTACAATAACGATCACTATTTCTGAATTAAAAAAAAAAGATTGCATCTATAATGCGTGTTCTACTCACATCGAGACATACTCCAATTTTTAATTCGTGTAAAGATTGTTCATGTAATTCATGGAGGTTAGTTGTTGACAGTCGTGTATTTTGTGAATTAATACACCCTCCCAGATGAATCCACGCTTATCTGTGAAAATGTCGAGGATGACCAAGGAATTTAGGTCGCTGGCCTCCGTGGCGCAAGTAGTAGCATCTCGGCCTTTCATCCGGAGGTCCCGGGTTCGAATCCCGGTCAGGCATGGCATTTTCACACACGCTACAAATCATCATCTCATCCTCTAACGGTGGTCCCGGAGACTAAACAAAAAAAAAAGGAATTTTGATCAATAAAACGTTTAAACCACTGACAATAATTTAGTCTTTTTGGCATGTTCTAGAAGTTTCAGTTCTTGAACACAAATTACTTTGTAGGGGAAAAGTTTCAGTTCTTTTCTTACAGCTTTATGTACGGTAGCAAGTGCTAACTTACGTACTGACTTTGATGGACTTTCGGCCATAGCGTCCGAAATATCAAGCAGCTTCTTTTCGTTTAGTTTTGGTGTTCTTCCACATCGATCAGCGTCTTCAACAGAACCTGTTGCTCGAAATTTTTCAGTATGATTTTCGAACTGCATTTCGGTGAAGAAAAGGAGTATTTAAAAACTTTTTCAGAAAAATGGTGCTTCATTAAATACTTGTCATCTTCACGAAAGACATGTTCAACGGGAAAAATGCGTTCCTCTACCAATGAACCATTACGTTTCTCGCAACTATCGATTCTGAAAAACGAAACAGTACGAAACGAAATGAACCACATCCAATAATCAAAACTCAACAACTGGAGTCTTGGTTTATTATTTAGCAGTGCCCAACGGACCTACAGGACAACTAACCTAACGCCGGAAGAATAGAATGCACCACATAATTCTAAACCATACTGCACGACTTTCCGAACGTACTGTATATATATTTAGTCTTCACATTTTCCTTTTTTTTTAGATATTTTTCGCCCCAGTAGGAGAACTTAGGTCGTTCCATGTCTATTAAGTTCGAAGAACGATCTGCGGAGTTAGCTTGCTGCTGTTTCTTCCATTTCCACATCAGTTTCATATTTTTCTATCTGGAAACCCTCATTTTTTCTGTTGTAATTATGCTCGGTTGTTTTTTTTTATTGAAGGGGAGTTGTGTTAGCTTATTTTCTTTTAAGACCTTCTTTTCTTCTCGTTTTTGTTTTTTTTTTTTTTTTTGATAATTTCTTCATTTATAGTTCAGCTCTTCATATTGAACTTTATGTCCTGGATCCATTTATTTCGGATCTTGTTCTTGAGTTGATAGTTTAAGAGCTGTTTAGTGAGACTAGTGTCAGGTATCTGTAGAGGTGGCTGAAAAAAAGCGACTCTCCTTTTTCTCATTGTTTCTGTCATCGACTCGATTTCCTGTAGACTATGCTGTTAGGGATTATCCATCATTTACCATGAACTTGGTGTTTGAAATTAATGGCTGTTCTTAATATTCGTCTGTTTATTTTTTTTATGATTGTCGGTTGTTGATTGGGTATTTAGTTTAAAGAGGGTTTCACAGGCGTGTGTGGCTTTTGGTTAGATTATTGAACCAAAAGCCACGTTTTAATTCTCTTTTTAATTAAAACGTATTTAAAAAACAAAACTTTTTAATAAAAATATTTAATTGAAATATTTCAATCCATACTGAATATATAAATACTTATTGAAAAAAAACAGAAAATGGAGGACAGAGGGATTACGATATCTGAATCAGTTCCTTAATTTTGTCCCGTGACCAACTCTATAAATATATACGGTATATATAATGTGTACTTTGCAATCTGTTCAACTAGTGAACATAAGCAACAACCTCCCCATGGCCCAGTGAGATGAAGATGATACGTATGACGTGTAGTCTTATACAGATTTAGATCAACCATTCCTGAGTTGTGTGGTTAATTGAACCCCAACCACTATAGCATACAGGTAGGTATCAACTGTCGAGTATTTAAAGCAACTAACATTTACTAGGATTCGAACCTCAGAACCTTCAACTTCGAAAATCAACTGTTAAACAAGTGATTTTACCATTAGACCAGCCCGGTGGGCTCTCTCTTTCTATATATATATATATATATATATATATATATATATAAATATAAACTGTTGAATTTATAAACATATTATTGAATGATTTTTCAATCAATTACGATTTAAGTATAAAAAACAATTTCATTTCATTAAGAGGCAAACGCGCACACATACACACGCACAACACACACACACACCCACACAGAGAGAGAGAGAGAGAGAGAGAAATAAACGTTATTAGAAAAATAAATAACGAACATTTAAATTTAACTTTTGCATTAGTGAAATGTTTTTATTGTCAGTTTTATGCTGTATAATATAATATACTATTCTGTATAAAAATAAACTAAGAAACTGAATATGAGAACACAGTAAAAGCTTTACGAGAGATGGAAAGATCGGCATTGTAAATAAAAACAACTCCAATAAAGTCTTGAACCTACAACATGAATTGTATTTGTAAAAAAAAATTTGGCTCAGATTTATATTAAATAAAACTGAAAATCTCGTAAATTAATATGTTTACATTACAGTAGAAGAATGAAATATAGTAAAAAAGTAAAAAAAAAAATCACAATAATTCATTTATACAAAGAAAAAAAATACTCGTAATAAAACAAACATTATAAAATATAGTCGTAAAAAATAAAGAATTCATATTACAATATTCAGATGGGGCACATGACACGACATAATCTATATTATTAATATTGAAGGATTTATAAGAGTGTATGTATATATATATATATATATATGTCGGAGAATAAAGTACAGTGGAGTATCTTCCGACAAAACGATGAGAATATTCTTTAGAATATCTGTATTTTTAGTAGTTTTAAGAAATGCACTATTACTTGTAATGTTTTGTAAAATAAGGTTTAAATTGTTTTATTGCGGTAGGCTAAGGCCTAGGTAGGCACATGGTTGTCAACGTAGTCGGGATCCCAGGACGATAGGGGTATCATAAAATTAATAAGGAAAAGGAAATATGCAGTAGGTATATTATTTGAGAATATTGAGAAAAGGTAGTCTTGCTTTGGAACCCAGATCGAACAGACGTCCTGGTGGTCGCGAATTCGTTATTTCCCTGAGCCTCGGTCTATCGCAAGTTGTTTTAATATTATTTGAATTCTAAATTGAATTAATCTTATATTGTAATTCGTGTGCTACTGAGTTATTGATAAGTGATAATTATCATTTGTAATTATTTCATTGTACGAGTTATCTACTCATTTTTATTAATTGAACTTTATTGTAATCTGATATATTCTCCACTTGTAATGGTGGGAATGAGTGAAGCACAAAACGTTGAATCCCTGACAAATCTCCTCGCCTCTCCGACATATATATATATATATATACACAGCGAAAGTGTTAGAGTTTTTTATACAAAATTTTTGTCTGTTATTCTTTCTGTTTGTAATTTTATAAACTACAATTTTAAAAAATCGACTGTAGGAATCAAACGTAAGACAAACTCACTCCTTTAAATAGCATTTCCAAGAGAAAGTATCTTATGTTAGGTTTACCACGAAGAGTAGACAAATGAAGTGATTTCCCGTTATTTATTTTTCACTAAGCCTAATACACTGATGTGGTACATTATATATACAATATAACATTATGTGGTATATTTAAATTATGTGGTACATTATTAAAATATCCATAAAAATTGTAGGTACATTTAGCCCTACAGATATCACCTTCACTGTATTCATCATAGGGATTGATTGTAAAAATAACATCAGTATTTTCAGTGAAAGCAAAGACTAATTGGTGTTACTTGTGTCTCATATGATTTACATAAATCCTGTAATAATGTAAGACAGAAAAAGATAGTGTAAAACAGCCGAAATTGGATAAAGTAACCCTAAAGTGTACATTTATATTTTATAAACAATGAATTATAATTACTTTTTCCATTCAATCGAGGACGGGAAAGAAGCATATGGAGTGGGGTAGCGCCTAACCTTAATTAAACCGTTCCTAAGTTATAAGGTTATAGCCGCACAGCAGTAAAGTTGTGTAATGTACTACAATGTTTGAAAATAAAGTTACTTTTTGTTTTTTTTTTTTTTTTTTTTTTTGTCTTCAGTCACTTGACTGGTTTGATGCAGCTCTCCAAGATTCCCTATCTAGTGCTAGTCGTTTCATTTCAGTATACCCTCTACATCCTACATCCCTAACAATTTGTTTTACATATTCCAAACGTGGCCTGCCTACACAATTTTTCCCTTCTACCTGTCCTTCCAAAATTAAAGCGACTATTCCAGGATGCCTTAGTATGTGGCCTATAAGTCTGTCTCTTCTTTTAACTATATTTTTCCAGATGGTTCTTTCTTCATCTATTTGCCGCAATACCTCCTCATTTGTCACTTTATCCACCCATCTGATTTTTAACATTCTCCTATAGCACCACATTTCAAAAGCTTCTAATCTTTTCTTCTCAGATACTCCGATTGTCCAAGTTTCACTTCCATATAAAGCGACACTCCAAACATACACTTTCAAAAATCTTTTCCTGACATTTAAATTAATTTTTGATGTAAACAGCTTATATTTCTTACTGAAGGCTCGTTTAGCTTGTGCTATTCGGCATTTTATATCGCTCCTGCTTCGTCCATCTTTAGTAATTCTACTTCCCAAATAACAAAATTCTTCTACCTCCATAATCTTTTCTCCTCCTATTTTCACATTCAGTGGTCCATCTTTGTTATTTCTACTACATTTCATTACTTTTGTTTTGTTCTTGTTTATTTTCATGCAATAGTTCTTGCGTAGGACTTCATCTATGCCGTTCATTGTTTCTTCTAAATCCTTTTTATTCTCGGCTAGAATTACTATATCATCAGCAAATCGTAGCATCTTTATCTTTTCACCTTGTACTGTTACTCCGAATCTAAATTGTTCTTTAACATCATTAACTGCTAGTTCCATGTAAAGATTAAAAAGTAACGGAGATAGAGAACATCCTTGTCGGACTCCCTTTCTTATTATGGCTTCTTTCTTATGTTCTTCAATTGCTACTGTTGCTGTTTGGTTCCTGTACATGTTAGCAATTGTTCTTCTATCTCTGTATTTGAACCCTAATTTTTTTAAAATGCTGAACATTTTATTCCAGTCTACGTTATCGAATGCCTTTTCTAGGTCTATAAACGCCAAGTATGTTGGTTTGTTTTTCTTTAATCTTCCTTCTACTATTAATCTGAGGCCTAAAATTGCTTCCCGTGTCCCTATACTTTTCCTGAAACCAAATTGGTCTTCTCCTAACACTTCCTCCACTCTCCTCTCAATTCTTCTGTATAGAATTCTAGTTAAGATTTTTGATGCATGACTAGTTAAACTAATTGTTCTGTATTCTTCACATTTATCTGCCCCTGATTTCTTTGGTATCATTACTATAACACTTTTTTTGAAGTCTGACGGAAATTCCCCTTTTTCATAAATATTACACACCAGTTTGTATAATCTATCAATCGCCTCCTCCCCTGCACTGCGCAGTAATTCTACAGGTATTCCGTCTATTCCAGGAGCCTTTCTGCCATTTAAATCTTTTAATGCTCTCTTAAATTCAGATCTCAGTATTGTTTCTCCCATTTCATCCTCCTCAACTTCCTCTTCTTCCTCTATAAAACCATTTTCTAATTCATTTCCTCCGTATAACTCTTCAATATATTCCACCCATCTATCGACTTTAACTTTCGTATTATATATAGGTGTACCATCTTTGTTTAACACATTATTAGATTTTAATTTATGTACCCCAAAATTTTCCTTAACTTTCCTGTATGCTCCGTCTATTTTACCAATGTTCATTTCTCTTTCCACTTCTGAACACTTTTCTTTAATCCACTCTTCTTTCGCCAGTTTGCACTTCCTGTTTATAGCATTTCTTAATTGCCGATAGTTCCTTTTACTTTCTTCATCACTAGCATTCTTATATTTTCTACGTTCATCCATCAGCTGCAATATATCGTCTGAAACCCAAGGTTTTCTACCAGTTCTCTTTATTCCGCCTAAGTTCGCTTCTGCTGATTTAAGAATTTCCTTTTTAACATTCTCCCTGTTAACTTATTGTTTAATGGTTTAATATTAATTCTTCATATTTAGTATGTATATATATATATATATATATATATATATATATATATATAAACACACTGAGTTTTAAAAACAAAATTGTTTTTTACTTTTTGATATAAGTACTTGAAAAAAATCAAGCATAGAAAAATAATGACAGGATCATTTATGGACTATAATTTCCTTTTTATATTACTTAACCATGTGTTTATTATATATCTATGAAAACGCAATCTGCTTAAAAAAAAAATCACTTATTTTTAAAAATAATGATATCCATTTCTATCAAATCTAATAACAAAAGGGTTAACCTTCCCTGGGACAGCCTATCAGATCCAGACTCGCTTAGCACATGTCCTTCCCGCATTCCTCACAGGTTCATCCTATGTCGAGGGTCATCATAGCCACCATCAGTAAGCCCTGATTCCTCACTCATGCGTGTAGTTGGAGAGAACAAAATAGCCATAGGGTGAACCCCACACGACTTACACGGTGCCAACTTTCATCCCAAGCTCACTTTTTTTGGGATCACTTAACTGAAAACACGATGGATTAATCGGAAACCGTGAATGAAATGATAATGAGTAACCGGCGCAGTAAAATTGGAGAAATTGCGAGTGAAGATAACGTCTGTGAAAGTACTGTGTATGCGATTTCATTCACGATCAGCTTGGTTACCCCAACATGTGTGCGCAAATTGTGCCACGTCTGTTGACAGACAACCACAAACGTCAACTTTTTGCATTAGCTTTTTTATTTTCATCAGCATTATTCCACGACTGGTCCACATGTTTTGAAAGAAATCCGCATAGGGGATGAGAGCTGGGTGTTACATTACACTATTTAAACTGAATGAGCAACACATAAAAGGAGACACAAAAATACAGGCAGTCAAAAAATATATATAAACATGTAGGTTTGTCTTATAAATATATGTTTGTTTCATAGACCGGGCGTAACTTACTTTCTGATCGTCCCTCGTATTTTACTCACTGTCAAGCAGTCTTGAAAGCATCCATTTTTAAAATGAGTAGGGTGTTAAATGATAACAATTACATCTGAAACAAAAAAAATATATAATTTTAATAGTCTTAAACAAAAATTTATGATTTTATTATTAATCTATGTGCCTATTATCCAATAAAATCTAATAATCGTATAATAAGTAAAAACTGTTAGTTAATATGACGATGCTAACAAAACTGTACATTACCGCTATTTAAATTATACTGAATATAATATATTAATCAGCTCGAAAGTCTTGAAAGTGGCATAATTTTAAAATAAGTACAGTACTTAAATGACAACTCATGATTCTGAAACACAGATAAACATATTTTTTAAATCTCAAACAATAATTAATTATAATATTAATTAACTACATCGATGTTTTCCAATAAAATCTTATAATTATAAATCAACATGTATAAACCAACAAAAAATATAGCACTAAGTTACTGAGAAAAATAACTACCGTTATGGAATTAATACTGAACATCATGTATTAGTCACACCGAACAGCTCTTTGAAATAGGATGAATTTAATATTAAGCAAAAATTTTTATATGTAACACATGTACCTGAAAACAAAAAAAATTATTCGTCAGAAAAATTATCTTGATGATATTAATGAAACAATAGTTATATTATCTAATAATAATCATACAAAAATTATTATTACCTGTTAGAAAATATGGTGATGATAGTGAATACTTATCACAAACATTTTCTTGAATTTTAGGATCTGCATTAGAATCAGGCTGTACTTTTGAAGGACTGATCGTATATTTGTATTCTAGCAACATTATTTTTAACAACGTACTTTTCTAGGCACTTCAACTTAACACACATAGAACATGCGCAATACATATGTAAAAACCAAACAATTCCACAACTCACTCTTCTAAAGCTAACCGAAAAAAAAACCAAGTAAGATAAACATTTATTAATGAATAGAATTCTACAAACAGTTAAAAATAGCAAACATGATATTACAAAAATCAGAATTAAAGAAAATCCCCATAAAAATTATTTAATGCGAGAAGTAAATTGTATGATCCGGAATTGGAATTTTTCAAAAAACATGCAATAAAAAATTATTTTTTCCACTTCTTTTCAAGATATATTAATGTTTTACATACTTTTTGTACAGCTAATTGTACAATATAATAATCAATAAAAAAATTAAAATCCAGTTTCTAATAACTTTTACCAAAGTCTACGGGATGGGATAAGAGCACGACTTAAAACTAAAGCATAACCGAATGAATTAAATGCATACAAAACCTGAAAAAACACACATGTAAAAAAATATATAAATAAAAAAAAAACACAACCTACAGAGAGACTTACCTGGGCGAACACGATATTTTTCTTAAAATACCATGCATATATTTATTATCCGAATATACACATATTTACAAAATAAATATAAACAAGTTTTTGATGAAACAGTAAAATAATTAGTTTAACATACTGGAAAAAGGACTACCTGCTACAAGTTAAATATTCCTCCTTCCAGTCGTTAGTATTACATTAACAGAGATAAATATTTAAGTAAAGTTAACGCTGTTCAAATAATCCACAGTCTTTAACCTATGAAGTAAATTACCTGTATCGTACCTGTAACAATAGAACAAAAGAATTATGTTAAAAAAATATTTTTTGTAATTTTTTAATAGTTTAATAAAAACAACACATCTGCATAATCAATCACTACAAATTATAATCATGAGAAAAAATACAAAACCCTATTTATTAATCAAATAAAAAGAAAATTACTATTTGTCAAAAATAAATATTTCATAACTGTTGATTAGGTTGAAGATTGAATAAGTAGACGAATCCATATTGAATTTACGTAGCATTTATTCATTTGTAGAATACATTTTTGATTAGATATATCTGGTAGTCTTGTTTGTTGTAGTTTAGTAATATAACATTGAATATTAATAATACATATAATATTTTGAGTATTGAAGTATATTGAATCGAATTAACATAAATGAATGATTGAATAACTAAATGCATTGTATGTTACCGTCCCACTACAAAACATGTTGCAACGTGTGTCCACAACACTCCGAGTGTGTAACAAAGGAAGAGAACGCGTCTGGTCAGCCCTAGCGGCGTGAAATGTAACTACAACAACAAGCTACCATTACAATATTTTGAAAAAGAAAACTTGATATTAAAACTTAACATAACTACCCGCCAAAATCGGCAGATTTTGAATATAAACTATTGAGTAATACATAAATAATTAAGTTATAAGAAAATTCATAGTATAATGTAATACAAATATGATACAGTTTTTGAACATAATGTAACCTTGACAAATAATACAATATTAGGTAATATCATATAACAGTTAATGCGGTATACATAAGTAATAAAATGAATACATATTAAAAAAAAATTGAATAAAAACCATTAAGATTTAATTAATTATCTGATAAAGGTAGCAGACACAATTTATGTATTGGTCTACGAAATACACCATTTGATGTACGAGTGTCAACAACTCTAACTAAATTACCAGAACCCATGAAAGCATGAGTTACAATTCCAGATTTCCAAAATAATGGAGAAGTATTGTCATCACAAATTAAAACTAAATCGCCCTCACAAAGATTTCTATTGGGAAAACGCCATTTATTGCGTTGTTGCAATTGATGCAAGTAATCTTTATAAATTTCCGCAGTAATTGCCACCTACCTAAACGATTTTCTGGAATTTCGGAAAAGTCTGGGTCAGGAAATGAAGTAAGAGGAGAGCCGATTAAGAAATGGCCAGGAGTGCGGTTCAGGATCTTTAGGGTCATTAGAAATCATTTACACTCATGCATATCATCCTCATTCATCCTCTGAAGAATTATCTAAACGGTAGTTACCGGAGGCTAAACAGGAAAAAGAAAGAAAAGAAAGAAAGAAGGGTCATTAGAAATACCGAAAAGTTGGCGAGAATTAAGACATGCATCGATTTGAGTTAAAATTGTATAAAATTCCTCGAAGGTAAGAATGGTTTGTCCAACGACACGGCGAAGATGATATTTAACACTCTTGATCCCGCTTTCCCACAAGCCACCAAAGTGGGGCGAGGAAGGGGGAATAAATGACCTTTTGAGAATTTGAGAAAGATTGAATAGTCGAATTGAAGTCCTTTGATTCAAAGAATTGAAACAATTCATAAAGAGTGTTCCTAGCACAACGAAAGTTAGTAGCGTTATCTGAATACATTTGATTACAAATACCTCTACGAACAATAAATCGTCTTAAAGCAGCAATGAAGGATTCAGTTGTTAAATCTGAAACAAGTTCTAAATGAATAGCCTTAGTAACTAAGCAAATAAAAAGCGCAATATAGGCCTTTGAAAGAATTTTAGATTTCTGCCCGCCATGGCGAATCATAATAGGGCCACCATAGTCAATAGCGCAACTAGAAAAGGCTCGCGAAGGAGTAATTCTAGAAGAGGGTAATTGACTAAGTTGCTGAGATTGCTTATCAGCATTAAAACGAAAACATTTTAGGCATTTCCGAACTATAGAACGAATAGCTATTTTTGCATTCACAATCCAAAATCTTTGACGAGAGAACTGTTAATTGGAGTCCAGCATGTAAAAGACGTAAATGTTCACTGTGATGGATTAACCTTGTTATGTATGCATGAGGATGTAGTATTAATTGATGTTTTTTATCGAAAGGCAAATTAGAATGTTCCAGTCTACCTCCTACACGAAGTAAACCTTTACCGCCTAAGAATGGATCTAGTGAACTGAGTTTACTTTGTTTCGAAGTGAAACGTTGGTTTTGAAGATCATTAATTTCAGACTGAAAATATGCTAACTGAGATTGATGAATGAAAAATTCAAGAGTGAATTCTAATTCATTTGAAGACAATGCATCAAATTTTCTATGGTTAATAGACTTATGCTTAATATTTTGAATGAATCTAAAACAATAAGTAAAAACACGAATTAGTTTAGACAGCGATGAGTATTTCTCAGTATAATCAGTAATATTAGAGGTCAAAAGAGATACCTGAACAGTTTGACGTTTTTCAACAAGGCATTTAGGATCAATATTTTTTTCAGTAGAATTAAAGTGATGATTAGTTGGTCAACAGGAAGAATCTTGTAAAAGCCAGCTTGGACCACGCCACCATAATACAAAATTAATTAATTTTTCCGGAAGACATCCCCGAGAGAGTATATCAGCAGGATTTGAAGGTGATTCAATATGATGCCACTTCGCATTAGAAGTCAACTGTTGAATTTCTGAAACTCGATTGGCTACAAACACCTTCTAATTGGTGGATTGACCATGAATCCAATGGAGTGCAATCATGGAATCAGAATTTAAATGAATTTCATTGATTTTTTCTTTTAAAGCTAATGTAACTTGATTGAGTAAACGTGATAAGAGCAAACAAGCACAGAGTTCAAGTCTTGGATGAGTCATTTGTTTTAAAGGGGCAACTCGTGATTTGGAACACAATAAATTACATGAAACCTTATCATTACAGTAAGTAATTCTAACATATATACAACATCCGAAACCCTTAAGAGATGCATCTGCAAATCCATGGAGTTGAAAGGATTTGATGCTACTATCAATGCTTAACTTTACACATCTGTCAACATTTATAGAACTAACTAAACTTAATTCATTGTATAAAATTTGCCACTGCGATAGTAAATTATCGGGTAAATTATCATCCCAATTGTACCTGACTTGCCAAAGGCTTTGCATAAAATGTTTGCATAAAAATATAATGGGTCCAATGAGACCTAATGGATCATAGATACCAGAAATAATTGATAAAATATGTCTTTTAGTGAATATATTAACTTCCTTTTGATTGACTTCATAAGTTAATTTATCTAAGTAATTATTCCATAATATACCTAAAGTACATATGTTTCCATTTTTATTTAATGATATAGATGTGTTTAATGGTACAGTATCATCAGTTGAGAAAACAATATTTTGACAGTTGGAGAAACACTTATAAAGGGGAAAGCCATACTGTTTTAATAAGTTATATACATCAGTTTTTAATTGCTTGATTTCATGTGCACTATCAGTTCCTGTAATAAGGTCATCAACATAAAAATCATTTAATATGGCTTTGCAGGCATTAGGAAATTGATCGTTATTATCATTGGCAATTTGAACTAAACAACGATTAGCTAACAATGAGGCACTAGTTGTACCATAGGTTACTGTTCTTAAGGCATAATGCTTTAAGTCTTGTTCAGGGTTTTCATGCCACAGAATTCTTTGCAAATTACTGTCCCTTTGAGTAACTAAAATCTGTCTGTACATTTTTGTGATAACATAATTATGGACTCTAAATCTTAAAATTATTGAAAATAAGTCTTGTTGAACTGTAGATCCTATCATTAGTGTATCATTTAGAGAAAGACCATTGCTGGATTTGGCTGAGCCGTCGAACACAACTCTTAGTTTGGTTGTTAAGCTTGTTTCCTTGAAAACAGTGTGATGAGGTAGATAAACAACTTCTGAGTCAGATAGCAATAAATCCTTTGAATTAAGTTCAGACATATGACCCAGATCTATATATTCATTAATAAAATTAGTGTATTCCTTCTTAAAACTGGGGTCTTGAATAAATTTACGTTCTAAAGGCAAAAATCTATTATTGGCGTTATTAAGAGAATCACCAAGTTTGATGTTATCTGATTTACGAGGTAATGTAACTGTAAATCTACCATCCTTATTTCTAACTGTATTTTCTATGAAATTCCTTTAACATATTGAGTTATCATGAGAGGTTTGTTTGACTAAAACAGGTTCTTCTACTTCCCAGAATTTTTATATCTGTGATGAAAGAAGTTTATTGTCATTACGAATGAAAAAAGAAGAAACTAAATTGTAGTGTGTAACATTTAAAGGAAGGTTTCCAGCTAATATATATCCTAGTCTAGTTTCTTATATCAAGGGAAAATGCTGGTTACATACAAATTTATTAGACAGAATAAGGTTTAGGAAGTACTGTGCACCTAAAAGGACATCAATATTAGAAGAAATGTTAAAGTTTGGGTCCGCAAGAAATAAGTTCTCAGGTAAATTGAGATGAGATGAATGAAATGATTCAGCAGGAAGATTGTCAGTTAGGTTCGGTAATACAGCACAAACAATGTCTAATGTGAAGTTTTCATAGCGGGAATATAGTTTAACTGTGACACTGTAATTTGTTTGACATAACGAGTTATTAATTCACTTCTTTTCAAAATATAGTATGTTTTACATACCTTTTGTACAGCTAATTGTACAATATAATAATCAATAAAAAAATTAAAATCCAGTTTCTAATAACTTTTACCAAAGTCTACTGGATGGGATACGAACACGACTTAAAACTAAAACATAACCGATGAATTAAATGCATACAAAACCTGAAAAAACACACATGTATAAAAATATATAAATAAAAAATAAACACAACCTACAGAGGGACTTACCTGGATGAACATGATATTTTTCTTAAAATACCATGCATATATTTATTATCCGAATATTCACATATTTACAAAATAAATATAAACAAGTTTGTTGATGAAACAGTAAAATAATTAGTTTAACATACTGGAAAAAGGACTACCTGCTACAAGTTAAATATTCCTCCTTCCAGTCGTTAGTATTACATTAACAGAGATAAATATTTAAGTAAAGTTAACGCTGTTCAAATAATCCACAGTCTTTAACCTATGAAGTAAATTACCTGTATCGTACCTGTAACAAAAGAACAAAAGAATTATGTTAAAAAAATATTTTTTGTAATTTTTTTAATAGTTTAATAAAAACAACACATCTGCAGCACCATTCAAAACATAATGGTATAATCAATCACTATAAATTATAATCATGAGAAAAAATACAAAACCAAGCAGCTCAACGGCTGGACCGATTTAGGGCTTTGAACTCGCGCTGGAATCCTTATATTACCAGGAATGTCATATATATATATATATATATGTGTGTGTGTGTGTGTGTGTAGTAACGGAGATTTACCGGTTAATACAAACTTTAATGAACTGTGAACTGTGAGCTGGCTTTAAACTGAATGATTGAAATATATCGAATAAATAATATTATAAAAATAACAGAATTATATTTACTTTTAAAAAAATAAAATAATATTAAATAGAATTACAAAATTTCTGCTTAATAATAATGGGCTTCCCCTGGGGTCTGCATGTGAGGCTAAAGTGGTGAGGTGAGGCGAGTACCTCGTACGAGGTTAGACTAAATATCACCATCAACTGGTAATAAACTTGGTGCCCTGGGACACTGTTTTGGGAGGTACAATGGGGTGCTTTATAATATCTCTGCAAGCAATTAACTGATATACTCGGAATAAACCTTATTTACACGACTGCCCAAAAAGGAATGTAATGTACTCGTATTTAGGGGTATGTATGTTTGATTCAATGTAGCAGTTCAACGACTGAACCGACTTGGATTATGACCCTGCGTTGGAATCCCTACGTTACCGGAAATGTCATAGGTTATATAAATAAATATATATATGTAACTAAATTAAAAAACATTATGCTATATACAAATACTATGAACCCGCACGCTCTTTAATTATCAAACATTGACCATATTTGTCAACAATGTTATTGTTTTTTTGGCAGTCATGTTTTTAATATTTATTTCTTGTTTCTTCTTTTATCAGTAATGTTGAAAGAACAACATTTTGTGATTAACTCGCTACAAACGTACTTCAATAAATGATTTCATGGGGTAAGAATTAAAGAAATAAAATTTTGAAAACAATTTTGCGACAAAACCTTCTGTTCTTAACAATGCAACAGACTGATGACTACAGGTTAAACATATGACTAAAAAACAAGGATTACTTTGAAAGTTTAGAAAGCTCAGTTATGTACAGACTGGGGAAGGATTACTGGACCGCCGATTAATTTTTTTGGTATTTAAAACGACCTACCGCGGAACACTATCCTCTCGTTGTATTAGTGTCATTGCCAACACTACTTCAGACTCCCTTGGTAGAACTACTGCGCATCTAAACATTGACGAGAAATAAATACCTTGAAGGAATTCTGATTTCATTAATATCAAAATGTTTGTTTGATTTGTTAGTTTATTAAAATATTGAAATGAGAGATGTCACTGACTTTTTTCAGAATTGTGTCTTTTCTAATCATTTTACTTCCTTATACGAAGTAAAGGAATAATTGTGATCGTGAAAAATTTCGATTTTCAAATTTCAATGAAAATATCCATTTTGACCATCCCTGAATCCATTTTGACTAGTTTCGGCGTGACGTCCGTACGTACCTACGTATGTATGTTGCATAACTCAAAAAGGATTAGCCGTAGGATGTTGAAATTTTGGACTTAGGACTGTTGTAACATCTAGTTGTGCAACCCTAATTTTAATTGCACTCGACTGGACCAAAAGTGTCCAATTTATTTATTTTGCGTATGGCACCAACACACAATACCAAACACACAATTGGTATTGTGTGTTGGTGCCATACGCAAAATAAATGTCGCAAAAAAGTGTCCAAAAGAGCCCAAAATCAAAAGAATTTGGATTTTGGGCTTTCTCTTAACTACAGGAATAAGCCTTCATTGAGAGTTTTTCAACAATATATCACAAGTGTTAGTTATTTTCATTGGTTCCAGAGTTATAGCCAAATAAAATTTTAATTTATGAAATATCGGATCTTACAAGGGGAAGGCATATCGGTTCGAATACTACTTCATCACCTTTCTTTTTTTAACTTTTTTTTTTTTTAATTTAAATATATTGATTTAATATATTATATTATATTTAATATATTGATTTTTTACAATCCACTGATCGTAAACCCCTGATTGTAAAAAAACTACAATAAAAAATAATTTTAAAAAAAATACGAGAAAAATATCAAAAGTTATTAACGAAATAAAATTTTACGTACGTTACATTTTTTAAAAAGCAATTGCATATGTAATTTAATAGGCGTACAAGGAAGTCATGTAGTGTCCAGATCAGATTTTTTTTTAGAGGAATTATTTTTGGAGATTTTTTCAACATGCCATAAATCAATACACCTTCATACCTAAAAAAATAAATGTTCAGTACGTTGAATAATTTTTTTAAATAGTAATATTTTTAGTTCAAGTAGTTAAAAATATTTTAATTACATATGCTTTTAACTAGTAGTAAATTTGGACTAATTTTTATAAGATTTTAGTGGTCTATAAAAATTATTTCATTATATTTTTAAATTATTTTTCTTTTGTTAAGAAAATTAGCAGAAGTCAGCAAGATGGTAGGAACTAAAATAGTTTATTAGTAAAGGAATTTAAAAGTTCTATGAAAATAATGGGTAGTATCAACAACGTATTCGCCAGCATTTTAAGAAAATAAAAAGACATTACACATACACACAAATATACACATAGGTAGATAAAATAAACAATGGTACTATGTCTGTATTCAAGCGTTCATTTTGAATTCAATCGTACAAAAGAGAAATGATTTATGGCCTTAATAAATATAATTCTAATTTTAAATCTACCATGAACCAAGTTAATTTGGAACGTTCATCCATTGTTCAGTTTAATTTACTTGTTTGTTATAGAAACAGGGAAGGAAAATTGAAATAATAAAAACTCCATATCAATCAAACTATAATTATTTTTTCTAGGATATTTATGTAATTTATTGACATCTTGTTATTAGTTTTTCAACCTTTCAAAATGTTATTTTTCTTTTTATAAGTGCGGTAGTGATGGCTCACTGCCCAGAAAATACAAATTAGTATTTATTCATAAGTATAGCAAAAGGAAGAATTAACTAATGTAAAATGTCTTGAAAATCAGTAGCACTAATCAATATACGAAATTAATCTTTTTATTAGTCTTTTTTTATTAGTCTTTTTTATTAGTCTTTTTTATTAGTCTTTTTTTTAAGTGTAAATTTTCAAAAATAAATCTTTCTACTTCTTTATTCAACGTAAAGGAAGTACTGTGATGGTGAAAAGTTTCGGTTTTCAGATTTCCATGGAAATATCCATTTTGATCATCTCTAATCCATTTTGATTAGTTTCGGCGTGATGTCTGTAGGTACGTGTGTGTGTATGTACGTATCTCACATACTGAAAAACGATTAGCCGTAGGATGTTGAAAATTTGGATTTAAGACTGTTGTAACATCTATTTGTGCACCTCCACCTTTTGATTGCAATCAAATGAAACAAAAGTGTCCAAAATAGCCCAAAATTTAAAAAAAAAATTGGATTTTGGACTTTTTCTTAACTGCATAAGCCCTTATTGAGAACTTTTCAACGATATATCATAAGTGGTATTTATTTTCACTGGTTCCAGATTTATTAGTCAAATAAAATTTTAATCTATGAAATATTTGGATCTTACAACGGGAAGGCACATCAGTTCAAATCAGACTTCATTTCCTTTTTTTTAATTTAAATATAGTGATTTATTAATAATTATTAACCTTTGATTTTAAAAAAATTTTTACGATCAATAATAATTCAATAATAACAATAAAAAAAAATATGAAAAAATATCAGAAGTTATTTTTTTTTTTTTGTCTTCAGTCATTTGACTGGTTTGATGCAGCTCTCCAAGATTCCCTATCTAGTGCTAGTCGTTTCATTTCAGTATACCCTCTACATCCTACATCCCTAACAATTTGTTTTACATACTCCAAGCGTGGCCTGCCTACACAATTTTTCCCTTCTACCTGTCCTTCCAATATTAAAGCGACTATTCCAGGATGCCTTAGTATGTGGCCTATAAGTCTGTCTCTTCTTTTAACTATATTTTTCCAAATGCTTCTTTCTTCATCTATTTGCCGCAATACCTCTTCATTTGTCACTTTATCCACCCATCTGATTTTTAACATTCTCCTATAGCACCACATTTCAAAAGCTTCTAATCTTTTCTTCTCAGATACTCCGATTGTCCAAGTTTCACTTCCATATAAAGCGACACTCCAAACATACACTTTCAAAAATCTTTTCCTGACATTTAAATTCATTTTTGATGTAAACAAATTATATTTCTTACTGAAGGCTCGTTTAGCTTGTGCTATTCGGCATTTTATATCGCTCCTGCTTCGTCCATCTTTAGTAATTTTACTTCCCAAATAACAAAATTCTTCTACCTCCATAATCTTTTCTCCTCCTATTTTCACATTCAGTGGTCCATCTTTGTTATTTCTACTACATTTCATTACTTTTGTTTTGTTCTTGTTTATTTTCATGCAATAGTTCTTGCGTAGGACTTCATCTATGCCGTTCATTGTTTCTTCTAAATCCTTTTTACTCTCGGCTAGAATTACTATATCATCAGCAAATCGTAGCATGTTTATCTTTTCACCTTGTACTGTTACTCCGAATCTAAATTGTTCTTTAACATCATTAACTGCTAGTTCCATGTAAAGATTAAAAAGTAACGGAGATAGGGAACATCCTTGTCGGACTCCCTTTCTTATTAGGGCTTCTTTCTTATGTTCTTCAATTGTTATTGTTGCTGTTTGGTTCCTGTACATGTTAGCAATTGTTCTTCTATCTCTGTATTTGAACCCTAATTTTTTTTAAATGCTGAACATTTTATTCCAATCTATGTTATCGAAAGCCTTTTCTAGATCTATAAACGCCAAGTATGTTGGTTTGTTTTTCTTTAATCTTTCTTCTACTATTAATCTGAGGCCTAAAATTGCTTCCCTTGTCCCTATACTTTTCCTGAAACCAAATTGGTCTTCTCCTAACACTTCTTCCACTCTCCTCTCAATTCTTCTGTATAAAATTCTAGTTAAGATTTTTGATGCATGACTAGTTAAACTAATTGTTCTATATTCTTCACATTTTTCTGCCCCTGCTTTCTTTGGTATCATAACTATAACACTTTTTTTGAAGTCTGACGGAAATTCCCCTTTTTCATAAATATTACACACCAGTTTGTATAATCTATCAATCGCTTCCTCACCTGCACTGCGCAGTAATTCTACAGGTATTCCGTCTATTCCAGGAGCCTTTCTGCCATTTAAATCTTTTAATGCTCTCTTAAATTCAGATCTCAGTATTGTTTCTCCCATTTCATCCTCCTCAACTTCCTCTTCTTCCTCTATAACACCATTTTCTAATTCATTTCCACCGTATAACTCTTCAATATATTCCACCCATCTATCGACTTTACCTTTCGTATTATATATTGGTGTACCATCTTTGTTTAACACATTATTAGATTTTAATTTATGTACCCCAAAATTTTCCTTAACTTTCCTGTATGCTCCGTCTATTTTACCAATGTTCATTTCTCTTTCCACTTCTGAACACTTTTCTTTAATCCACTCTTCTTTCGCCAGTTTGCACTTCCTATTTATAGCATTTCTTAATTGCCGATAGTTCCTTTTACTTTCTTCATCATTAGCATTCTTATATTTTCTACGTTCATCCATCAGCTGCAATATATCGTCTGAAACCCAAGGTTTTCTACCAGTTCTCTTTATTCCGCCTAAGTTTGCTTCTGCTGATTTAAGAATTTCCTTTTTAACATTCTCCCATTCTTCTTCTACATTTTCTACCTTATCTTTTTTACTCAGACCTCTTGCGATGTCCTCCTCGAAAATCTTCTTTACCTCCTCTTCCTCAAGCTTCTCTAAATTCCACCGATTCATCTGACAACTTTTCTTCAGGTTTTTAAACCCCAATCTACATTTCATTATCACCAAATTATGGTCGCTATCAATGTCTGCTCCAGGGTAAGTTTTGCAGTCAACGAGTTGATTTTTAAATCTTTGCTTAACCATGATATAATCTATCTGATACCTTGCAGTATCGCCTGGCTTTTTCCAAGTGTATATTCTTCTATTATGATTTTTAAATTGGGTGTTGGCAATTACTAAATTATACTTCGTGCAAAACTCTATAAGTCGGTCCCCTCTTTCATTCCTTTTGCCCAGCCCGTATTCACCCACTATATTTCCTTCCTTGCCTTTTCCAATGCTTGCATTCCAATCTCCAACTATTATTAAATTTTCATCTCCTTTTACGTGTTTAATTGCTTCATCAATCTCTTCGTATACACACTCTACCTCATCATCATCATGGGCGCTTGTAGGCATATAAACGTTAACAATCGTTGTCGGTTTAGGTTTTGATTTTATCCTTATTACAATGATTCTATCGCTATGCGTTTTGAAATACTCCACTCTCCTCCCTATCTTCTTGTTCATCACGAAACCTACTCCTGCCTGCCCATTATTTGACGCTGAGTTAATTACTCTAAAATCACCTGACCAAAAGTCGCCTTCCTCTTCCCACCGAACCTCACTAATTCCTACTATATCCACATTCACCCTATCCATTTCCCTTTTTAAATTTTCTAGCCTACCAACCTTTTTTAAGCTTCTAACATTCCACGCTCCGACTCGTAGAATGTTATTTTTTAATTTTCTGGTGACCCCTTCCTTAGTAGTCCCCACCCGGAGATCCGAACGGGGGACTATTTTACCTCCGGAATATTTTACCAAGGAAGGCGCCTCCATTATTGATATGTGAAAATGCAGAGAGCCACATTTTCTTGGAAAAAAGCAGCTGTAGTTTTCCATTGCTTTCAGCTGCGCAGTACTCAGAGGACTGAGTGATGTTGATACGGCCGTTTAAGTCATTGTGACTCACGCCCCTAACAACTACTGAAAGAGCTGCTGCCCTCTTTCAGGAATCATTCATTAGTCTGGCTCTCAACAGATACCTCTCCGATATGGTTGCACCTTCGGTCCAGCTACTCTGTATCCCTGAGCACTCAAGCCCCCTCACCAACGGCAAGGTCTCATGATTCATAGAGGACGCAGAAGTTATTAATGAAATAAAATTTTATGTATTTTTCATTTTAAAAAAATGTGTAATATAATTTAATAGGCCTACAAGGAAGTGGTGAGGTTTCTACATCAGGTTTTTTTTAAATTCAATTAAGATACAATTAAAATTATCATAATTTCGTAATACCACTGAGTTTCTTTGAATTACATTCAAGAACGGTTGAAATAAATTTTAACGAAAATTACAGAATCTTAATCTTAAATAATTTTAACGTCTAATTAAAGATATTAATAGGAGAATCCATCCACTCTTAAAAGAAGAAGCCTCCGAGCCTTCCCTGAGAGCTTTAGATTACGGTGGTCTTATGCCAGTATTTACATCATTCATTAATTTCATTTACTGCGTTCTGCCATTAGGGCAGTTTTTGTCATAGCCAATCTCTACTTTATTCTATTTTACGCCAATCTCTTTGTCGTTTCCATAATCCCATCCAGTATTTGAAATCTTTTTCTACCTCTTCCTTTTTCCCTATTTATCAATAAATCCTTCCCATTTTATCACTTTTAAACGTTTTCTTCTCATACATTGTCCCAGCCAGTTCCTTTCCCCCGCTGTAAACTAAGTTTAACATTTCACGTTGCTTTCTTTTATTCTTTCTAATACCTTATCATTCGTTACACGATCTTGCTTCCTGACATTAATCATTGTACGCCACACCCACATCTGAAATGTCTTAATTCGTCTTCTGTCCACCTTCTTTAGTGTTCACGTTTCAGCTCCATATAGCGTGAAACTACAAATATAGCATGTTGCCAATTTCTTTCTTAACTTCCAACTCAACTTTTCATCAACAGTTTTTTCCTTCTATTAACTGCTTTCTTACTCCTAGCTTCCTTAATCCCACCTCAATTTTTCACCAAACGTTTTTTCCTCCTATTAAATGTTTCTTTACTCCAAGCTTGTACCTCTGTGGTACAAGTTAGGTTTTCGATTATAATGCTTCCCAAGAATTTAAATTTCTCCACCTACTCTAATACTTCATCTCTCAGTCTGACTTCAATTTTCTCCACTTTTCCGCTTGTTATCCTTCATTTTTTTTTTATTTTATTTATTCTCATTCCTTGATTTTCACTAAGAATGAGAATTTACTAATTTTTTCTTTAGTGTATGACTGTTGAGCAGTTGCTTAGGAGGTGATGTAAACCACTTTTGAAACTATCTATGAAAAACGATAATTGAGATTATTCTATGTTTAATGGGTTCCCATAAATTTTTAAGAAATATAACCATTAAAAGAATTACATTTAATATGTTTAACGAAAACTGAAGCGGATCAAAGAGATGAAAAATTTATATAAGGATAAAAAGATATACAGAAACCACAGAATTTAAAATATAGAGAAATAAATAAAGCATTAGAAAAAAACGTTTTTAACTAACTACAAAATAAATTGTGGGAAAAATCTCAAAAAATTCGAATTGATATTATCATAATATATACTTATAAAAGTAATAGCCTTTCTATAAAGATAAGTTTTTTTTTTATAAACAAATGTTCATTTCTAAAACTCTACCGATCCTATTTTAATTCCAATTTTGTGTTCGAAACCTTTTTAAAATATTTTTTCAGGAATTCTTAATCAGAAGCCCGTTTTTCTCGGGCAACTACCAGAAAACTAATATTTAACTCCTTAATTGATTAAGATGTAGAATTTGAACCGTTTTTATCGATTCTTAGACCAAAAAAACTAAAAAAAAAAAAAAAAAAAAAAAAAAAAACAACTGTTTTAAAACGTAAACTCCGCATAGTTTGACGCATACTTTAAAAAAAGGATCTTGTAACGGTGACGCTTTCCTGTTTATACTTTTATAAAACTAAACAGCATCCATTTAATGTTTTACGTAGCTAGTTTCAAAAGATATATACATTATGTCCTAAATATCTGTTCAACAACAAAACACATAAAAAATAAAGTAAAATTTAGAAATGTTCCTATCTCAAAATGATTTATTTTTCACCATAAGACATGTACTTGGTTGGGGTGTTATATAAATTATTTTTGAAACTAATTATAAAAAAATATTAAATGGTAGAAATTTTAGTCAAAAATGTTATAGACTGAGATTTTTTTATGTCAAAATTTTTGTTTTTTAATGCCCTTTAAAATGATTTTGTCACAACCCTATCTTTTCTACTTCAAATGTTCGATTTGCTTCCACATCTGTCGTAGAGGTACGATAGGCTCATACCGAAAAAGAATCGATTCGAGTTATAACCATTTGCTTAATTTAAGTTTTCTACGTTTAACGGTTAAAAAGTTCAAAAACTTGTATTTCTTCTATATATGGTATATTAAATCTTTGTTTTTTAATTGTCCTGATGTTTCTGTATTTGGGTAGTCTGAAATTAATGATGTATGTAATTGTATACTAAATCTTATTTGATGACTAAATTTCATGTCAAGTGGTAAACTCGTCAGCTGATTTCAGAGTCGAGAGTTCTCAGGTTCAAATCATAATAAAGGTAGTTGCTTTTATTCGGATTTGAATACAAGATCGTGGATACCGGTATTCTTAGGTGGTTGGGTTTCAGTTAACCACAGGTCTCAGGAATGGTCGGCCTGAATTTGTTCAAGACTACACATTTACCGGTACTGTAACAATGACACTAATAAGTCGCTAATGACTTTAACTGTTGATGCGACTATAAATAAAAATAAAAGATATGCTGTAGACACCACATGACTTCTTTGTACGCCTATTAAATTACATACACACATTTTGTTTTTAAATGAAAAGTAAACAAAATTTTATTTCACTAATAACTTGTGATTTTTTTCATTTTATTTTAATTTTATTAATGAATTATTGTACTTTTTTTTACTATCAGACATTTATAATTATTAATAAATCAATAAATTAAATTAAAAAAAAGTTAAAAAAAAAAAAGGAAATGAAGTCTGATTCAAACTGATGTGTCTTCCCCTTGTATGATCCAAATAATTTATTAACTAGAATTTTATTTGACTATAACCCTGGAACCAATGAAAAAATTACAACTTCGATATATATCGTTGAAAATCTCTCAATGAGGGCTTATTACTGCAGTTAAGAAAAAGTCCAAAATCCAAATTTTTGGATTTTGGGTTTTTTTGGACATTTTTGGTCAAGTCGATTACAATCAAAAGGGAAGTTGCTCAACTAGATGTTACAACAGTCCTAAATCCAAAATTTCAACATTCTACGGCTAATCGTTTTTGAGTTATGCGAGAAACAAACGTACGTAAGTACAGACATCACGCCGAAACTAGTCAAAATGGATATCAGGGATGGTCAAAATGGATATTTCCGTTGAAATCTGGAAACTGAAATCCTACGCGATTACAATTTACTTCGTACAAGAAAGTAACAATAAAAAAATTCATGTATCCTGTTTCGTCCAGTACTTTTGGTTTTCCTATTACTGCTATTTCTGGAAACCTTTAAGGATTTCCGTTCTTTATAAACATTCTATATATGTCTGTACATAATAAGTAATTTTCTCTTCTAATTCACGGAGTAAAAAGAAAAATTGTAATTAAATAATCGGTGATAAAATCAGGTTAAGTTAAACTAGGGAAAAGCTGAAATAATTTATAAGATTCTATATTAAGTAAAAGAATCATGTAGGACAACTTTCAAAGAATTGGAGGTGGACAAACTAGTATTAATATCGGCATGACCTGCGTGACTTCTGTGAGAGATTAGACAGTGTTTAATATAACTGGTACTGTTATTACTACTATTATTATTATTATATGACAAATTTATAAGATAGGCTAGAAGTATTAATGTTTATTTAGCGTGCTAAATAAACAGGTGTTTGTTATAATTACAACAGATAAGATAATATTTCATCCTCCGTAGTATTTCATTATTATAATTAAATTTTTTAATTTATTACACCGATATTTACCCTTTCCACCCCATCAAATAAGTTATACGTTCATGAACTCGGTAGTACGAATAGCACAGATAATCACGCACATTATGTTTTGTACTAAGAACCAATAATATACAAGTACTTTTAAGAAAAAACTATCTTTAGTAATAGACAAAACCACTCCATTATTACCTAACCTAAAAAAAAAGAATACAGCTGAAATAAAGTGGGATGGCTGGTCATGACCCACTTAAAATGCTGCAACATATAAAGCAAAATCGACTATTATCAGACAAAGGGAAAATTATATCTTATACATCACTCATTTGTTCATTTAAGTTCTAACTGTCTTAACGAAAGTGTTATAACTTTGTATCAGTGTTCGCTCGCATGTTGTTTATTTTTAGTAGGATCCTTACAACAGTAAGAAATCCAGTAAGGATATTTTGAGAAAATAAGTTTATAAACGTCTTTCTAAAGTATGGAATTTACTTATTTCATTCACCGATCGCTTTATTTCTGAAGTACAAAAAGTCCAGACGAATTACATACTTTTGTCCAAGTGTATCTCAGAAAAAACTGATCAATATTCACGATTTTTTTATTCATATTTTAGATTACTTGATGTCTCCTAAAACTCTTTGCACAGCCACTGGATAGAAAAAAAAAGTTTCATTATAGCTCCGCTGTAGCAGAGCTATAACTCTAGAAGAGAAAGTATCGTAATCGATCCAATTTGGGGATCTTCGGTTTTTATCGGATCTTTACGTTTTGACACCTAAGGAACTTAAAAAACCGGATGGATGTTTTCTGGAATGTTCGTATGTACGTGTGTGTGTTCGGTGTTGGCCTGTAAATCACCTTAACTACATTCACTAGAACTACTGGACCGATTTTGATAAAACTTTGTCAGATTAATTCAATATCATTGATGCCATTAAATTTTAAACTTAAAAAGTCAAAGGGGTAAGACTGTAAAGCAAGCTCACCCTCAGTATTTCGAGATTTCACCAAATTAAGGTCATACTTTTCTTAGACACATTTTTTAAGGATTAAAAAATAACAATATTTGCAAAACCATAAGTTTTTGCAAAATTGCACGCTCCCCCCCAAAAAAAGCTTTTTAGTCGTCTGCTACGTTGTGACGTCACCGGTGAGCGGTAGAATTAAATGGATGAATAATATAAAGTGTAAAAAAGTTACTTGGTCTCGCTGGGTCTCACGAACTCGATCCCGTGATTGACTCGGTACCTCGAGCGTTAAGCCTCGAGGCTAAACCAGTTTGCCGACCGTACAAGCGAAATTTGTTCTATGCAAGTTTTGAAATACTATTAGTTTAGTTAATGCCGACCGTCGTCGCTAGTACTGCCATACCCGCGCGAATTAAATGCGTATGCGCGCGCGCTTTAGGTAGAATCATTGAATTAAATAAATAAAAAAATATTATATTTGAATAAAATAGTAAATATTTTAAATTAAGTTGTATGTGTATGTGTGTGTAAGCCATGCATCAGAAACAACCCACAATTGTAGGACTTTCTTGGAACGCGGCTTTAGCCGCGTGACGGCTACAACTGTGTTGTCAACTATTTTAAAATTATAATTGAAAGTACTTTCAAAGTAGAATTCTATCTTATATAATAATTGGATTAAAGATTTTATGAGAATTATGAAATCCTACTTTAACCCAGATAGAATGTTTAATGGCTCTTTTAAAGAGGAAAATTTAATTAATCAAGTTTTCATGATATATTTGAGTATTATTTATGCAGAATTTTATCAAGTTTCTATTGCATGTTTAGAAGTTATACAGAAATTATAAAATAAATCTTTAATTATTGATTTATTATTATTTCCCTTAACTGTGGTTTTAAAGGTTATATCTTTAAAAACCGCTAAGTTTTAGTGGTTTTAAAAATATCTTGATCTTCTAAGGGATGGTGAATTGTACTTAAGAACTTGTAGACTTGATAAAACTTTAAGGAATCCACTTGGTAAAATTGTTTGTATGGTGATCCATGAGGATCATCTTTTGTCACCAGTTTCCCTTTTCGTCTTCGTTTGAAGTTCTACAGGTCTAGATAAGATCTTATGCTGAGAACGCCCAAAAATGTCAATCGTGTAGATCCTTAGGGTAATTTGGTGAGAAAAACTTGATTGTAGATCGAGCTGGATATTTTGTTGACGTGAAACGTCTTTAAAATCACACCGAAACATACGGGTACCAGAACAGAAATTTCTAGCGTAATGAAAAGGTGTATATCATCTTGCGTTAATAACTCCCAACTATTAGTCTCAGAGACGTAAATGCGGTATCATTTTATAACTTACATGGTCAGCTCGCCGATACGACTTTGAATTTGCGTCACTGGCAACCAGCTTGTCGAGGAAGGAGCACAGTGCGGATCGGCCAAAACTGGCGCTCTCGCTCATTTCCATTCAGTGTAGCTCACGACTTAGACGTGATAACGCGGTGATTCATGTGTTTGTGTTTAGAATTTGTCGAGGTAACTCTATTTAAGTAATAAAAGTTTATTTTAGACAATATTTACGTGTAAAAAATTAAAGTAAACATGTAAAAAAGTATAAAAATTGAATATGTCAGCATCATTCCGCGCAAAAGCGAGCCGGAAATATTAATTACGCATATCGTTGGAAAGGGGAGATTATAGGAGCTATGGTCCGATATTACCTATTAACGAACTCGACCGAGATTTTTTTGTCTTTATATTTCATTTATTAATTTGAAAGTGATTGGCGTAAAATTACGGCAGTTATCATGTCCACAAGAAAGTGAAATAAATAGATTTATACATTTTAGAACTGACGGAGGTTTTGGGGTCTGGGGGATGTGAAACGTGAAGATATGTCGAAATTTTCCGGAAGTCGATTCATGATACCCGTTACAATAGGTAGCTTTCTTATGAAATCTTTTCTTTTACATGTTTTGCCTCCGGGAATTACCGTTCAGGTATAACTTCAGACGATCAATGAAGATGATATTTATGAGTGTAAATGAAGTGTAGTCTTGTACAGTCTCAGTTCGACCATACCTGAGATGTGTGATTAATTCAAACCCAACCACCAAAGAACACCGGTATCCACGTTTTAGTATTCAAATCCATAGTAAAGTAACTGACTTTACTAGGACTTGAATGCTGGAAATATCGACTTCCAAATCAGCTGATTTGGGAAGACGCGTTCACCACTTGACCAACCCGGTGGGTTTCATCATTATATATTCTGGGATCATACTTTATAATACCCCGAAACGACTTACCAAGTCTGCAGAAGACATTTCATGTATATTTCTGTTAAACTAATAATTCTTATTCCTGCTAAATTTATGTATAGCAGGTGAACCAAAACCTCCTTAAAGAAATAAATGAGGGGATAATGACAAATAATGTTTACGAATCGCTATTCTAAACATATTTTTTGTTATCCTGTTTAAATGGTACATAATTATTTAATTTTTGTATCCAATCTTAATAACGTTTTGATTTTTTGTATAAAATCCTACAACGGAGCTAATTCAAACTTATTAATTGTATATTATTGTAAAACTTATTAATTGTATATTTATAATTGTAGTCATAATATTAATACTAAGATTATTTAGCATTATTTTACAATGTAGCAGATATAACAATATTCATTTTACTCCAATTAATACAGTATAAGAAGCATAAAAATGTACAACAATATAAATATAATTTACATCTTCTTCATATTCTTGTATCTTCTTGGTGTTACTAGATATATAATTTTAATATATGGTTTCCGGTGTTCATTTATTATGTCCAATTTTTTTTTATTCTTTCGTCGTTTTTCTAAGATAGCTAAAATTTTAATTGATCTCAATATCTAACAATTAAGTGATTGTAAGAATTTTTAAATTCCCTTTTTATAAATATTATATAAAGTGGTTCACACCTGCGCACAGGTTATCCTTTGTTTTCTAATTATATGTATATGTTTTGTTTGTTTGTCATTTGTGTTTCCCCACCTGGAGCCGAACCAACAATTAAACATAAAAACAGCTCCAGGGGGGCGCCATCGCCTCAAACTACCTTGTCAGGAACTAAGGTTCCCCCAGGTAGCCGGGACTTAACCCACCGGGTGGGTCTAGTGGCGAACGCGTCTTCCCAAATCAGCTGATTTGGAAGTCGAGAGTTCCAGCGTTCAAGTCCTAGTAAAGCCAGCTATTTTTACACGGACTTGAATACTAGATCGTGGATACCGGTGTTCTTTGGTGGTTGGGTTTCAATTAACCACACATCTCAGGTATGGTCGAACTGAGAATGTACAAGACTACTCTTCATTCACACTCATACATAGCATCCTCATTCATCCTCTGAAGTATTATATAAACGGTAGTTACCGGAGGCTAAACAGGAAAAAAAACAAAAAAGAAAAGAAAGTCGGGACTCGGTCTTTCAATAATCCGCCATGCCGCTAATGAGAGGACCCCAAAGGGATCCCCTTACCTGGACTCCGGTCTTTACGCCTTGCCTGTAATGAGGAACCCCTCGGAGGGATCACCCACCGGGACTACGGTCTTATACTCCCACCATGTAGAACCCCAGGGAGTCCCTATTCAATCATCTAAGGTGGGATACCTAAGCATCCCACCACTCCTGAACAGGGTTGTTCCAGCTCACCCTGACTTCCTTGCAGATTATATATTGTAATTATTTTTTTTGTACAAGGGAAATAAAGGTTTATTCAAAACGTAGGTGTGTTATTATTTTTTTTAAATATAAATCATATGAAATAATCTTAAGGTAAATACATGAAGATTACTCAGCATAAAAAATAAATACAATTATTTCTTAATTTAGAAGGCGTTAATGAAAATTAATAAGCACATTTTTATGTATTTTTTTATTTTTAAGCATTACTTAAAGAGGATGTAAAGAATTCTATCTTACTTTACAAATTTTTTAATTACTATTACTAAAATTTGTTGCGAGAGTAATATTGTTTCTGTAAAAGAAAATATTTTATTTGCATTTTAAATAAATTGGTGGGAGGATTTTTAAATGGTTTAATAATAATTTATTAAAAATAGCAGTGGAAGCGTAGTAGTCCTTTCTCGTAAGCCAAAGTATTGTGATGAATTCTGTCCAGTTCCATTGACTTCTTTGATAGAAGAGAATATTAATTTTTTTTTTTTTAAGGATAAGTGATCATTCTTTCTATCAAAGAATTTAAATTCATAAATATAAACATAAGGATAAGTTCAGATTTTTAATTTTGAAAATATCCTTTTAGATCATAAAATTACTTATAATGATTGTCTAACAATAGAAGTGCGCAATTTCTAATTTAAGTTTCTGTAAATAGCTCTTAAAGATGCTTTTAGTTATTATTGAACTCTTTTCTTGTTCGTAAAATTTGATAGCTGTTTTAGAATACTATGAATAAACAAATTAGCGTATATAATCTTTCAAATACGCAAACTTTCGTTTGACAAAAAGGAATTTTTCATTCATGTATTGATAATGAACGGAATGTTAATTCGAGGTCAGTTAATAGAAACGCTTTGAAAATATTTTTCTTTAACGTTTATAATTTTTTTTGAGATCAGTGATTTGGATAGGTTTTTAGAATAACAAATCAACTAAAATAAACCGTGCCTGATGATCTGTGTGCTAATTGTGTTTTCAGAAGTATTTCCAAGCAAACGAATTGTTTATCTGAATGATTTCCGTGTGAAAAAGCGTAGAATATAGCTTTGATAAAAATCCATGAGTCAGTTATTTCTTAACGGTAAAAACAAACAAAATTATGAACGAATTTTAAGTTAATTTTTAAAATTTTATTTTATTTTATCTCATAAATTTTTCGATAAGAAAATATGTGTATAATTGCTAAAACTTTTACTGAATTACGAGTAATAATAAACCTTAAATAAATATGACCTTGAATTAATTTTTTTTCTAGTGTGTATATATATATATATATATATATATTCATAAGTTATTAAATGATAAATGATAAATAACAGCCTTTAACCTGTAAATATACTGTAGGGAAAAAATTTTAAAAAAATATATTTTTTGTTGTTTATATTATTTTTGTATCGGTATTATTAACCAGTGGAAGTACTTGCACTTCGTCCGAACAAGTACTGAATTTTTTCCCTACACCGTATCTCTTTATCCTTTCCCGGAAAAAAAATTGTTTATGTAAATCAATAGTGAAATCAATTAGAAATTAGAATTTTTAATGCAATATATGAATATCTCTCTAATTTTGTATTTATAATATTATGTTTTCCTTTAAAAACGTACACCAATTTTGGGAAAAATTATTGAAGATTTTTGAAAAACAAACTGAAAATACGAAACCCTTTTATTTAATACATACTGACTCTGTAGAGGAAGATACTCTCTCCATGAGGCAGTTTCGGTCGCCACGCCACCCCCTCTGTACCTAGCCCTTATGGGCTATATCGGAGGTCATCTTCAGAACCTCGGCAAAAGACATCTCTCAGCTTTGTCCTTTCTTCACTCAGGATGCCACCGATGCGAATACCACATGTGATATTTCCATCGGTGTACTACTAGGAAATGAACTCAAAGCAAAGCACATCTATGTCGAGTCTTTAAAAAGACTGAGTGACACAAGGAACTAAAATTAAAAACGCAACTACCTACCTGACAGGTTAGAAGTTGAGTTCAACACGCAACCGTAACATAATACAAAACAAGAAATAAAAATAGAATTAAAAATAAAACTAAATAAACAAAACACTACAAAAACATCAAACCTTATAACACAAGAACAACAAAACCAAGACACAGGAAAGACCAGACGGAACCCTAAATTCCTTCAGCAATCCGTTCTCTTGCTAGATACACGATGAAATTTTCAATGATTATCCATTCGGGCCGGTTTTTTCAATCCTCACGAAGATCTAATATTGAGCTGATAAACAGTCTGCGTGCGCAAATTTCGTATTTTGCGCATTCGTAAATTACATGGTATGCGTCATCTAGTTATCCACAATCTAGACATACACCTGAATCCACCAGGCCAAATCGCTGGAGTCTGTCTCGGAAGGTGCCATAACCAGAAAGAAATTGCGTCACATAATTGTAAGGTTGAACCCAAAGGATTGGAACCCAAAGGGATGAGGCAGAGGATCCACCCTCTGCCTCATCCCATCTTTTCTTTCTTTCCTGTTTAGCCTCCAGTAACTACCGTTCAGATAATACTTCAGAGAGTGAATGAGGATGATATGTATGAGTGTAAATGAAGTGTTGTCTTGTACATTCTCAGTTCGACCGTTCCTGAGATGTGTGGTTAATTGAAACCCAACCACCAACGAACACCGGTATCCACGATCTAGTATTCAAATCCGTGTAAAAATAGTTGGTTTTACTAGGATTTGAACGCTGGAACTCTCGACTTCCAAATCGGCTGATTTGGGAAGACGCGTTCACCACTAGACACACCCGGTGGGTGTGCCTCATCCCATCTGGCCTACCATAAAGCATTGCCATGCCGTTCTATCTCTTGAATTTTCTCTGGAGTCTATTCACCTGACTTCTTAGCAACATATCGCTGCTGCTTTTCTAACGCAATTAAATCTATCGGTTTCACGTCTGCAAACACCAAGATTGCCTCCCGTGAAGTAGTACAGTAACCTCCCGTTACCATTAATAATATAAGACGTTATAAGCCTATACGCCCAAACAGGTTCATCTGAATAATATTATAATAAAAAAGTAAAGTGTTAAACTTTCCCGCCTTTGCCTTTGCCTTTGACAGATTTTTATTTTTAATACGCCACAGGGTTTTTAAATATTAAAGACTTACTTATATTTACAGTACATAGTATAATAATAATTAGACAATGGCTATTACAGCTATTACATACCATTTATTAGACTTCAATTATTGAAGTTAGATAAATAGGAAGAGTTTTTATGTGAAACCTTTGGTGTTAGAAGAAGGCGCAGGGATCGCGCTTCCGCGAATCGGTTAATTTGACAGTTGAGAATTGTAGGTTATGATAGGTGGTCGTGGTTTGAGAAAGCCATACAGAGGCGATAGGAAGTTGTGTAAATACACTGATGGAAATGTCTGTCGAGGAATTTTCAACGGTGGTATTCTGACACAGGCCAAACTAATGACCGAGTTGTGTTATCAAATTTAGAGAGTTTAAAAGACGATCTCCGATAAAGCCCAACAGGGATAGAAACGAAAGGAATGGAGTGGCATCCGGGATCGTCACAAGGCGGGTGCCTTCCTCTACGGAAATCAGGATGAACTATTGCGAAAAATATCAAAATTTTCAGTAATAGAATTTGAGTTCGATTTGACTTTGATCATATTACGTGTTTACCTTAAAAATTATGCTCGGTATTAAAAGTATAATTCAGAAAAAAAAATATTAGTATAAAAATGTGTATTCCAGTTAACCTTCTTGCTCAAGAGTTACATCATATAACATATTTAATAACAGGTACAACTTGAATAACAGATAAAGCATCAGAAATTATAAAAAAATCCTTTAGTTGGATCTCATAAGAAAACTCCTTTTTTTAAAAAGTTTCCTGTGTCGTCTTGATTAACACTAGGTACAATCGAATTTCTACGTTAAAATTAAAATTTAAAGAAAACAGAAAAAGGTTAAAAATAAGTTCGGGTCCCATTAAACATTTGTTATGTTGGGTTTTAAAGTTTATTTATTGGAATAATTATATATTTCTATACTTCGGCTTAATCTTGGGGAAAGTTATTCAAAACAATAAACAAATGAATGGCTCTAGGCTAAAAGAATTACACATTACAAAAAAAATAAAATATGGGTAAAATGATGGCCACTCGTATGATACGATCAAAAATAAGGCCAAATGAGTAATAAAGAAATATATTTCTAAAAAATGTTGAACTTTTTTGATCTACAGCTTTACGAGATGAGTTGAAAAATATTTAAAAATAATGTTGAACCTCCCATCCCTAATTCTGATTGACTTAAAATTTTGGAATTTTAAATAACTAAATCGTATTAAGCTGAATTTTCACACAAAAAATCAAAAATTAAAAATGGCGTTAATTACTTCTCCCCGTTTTTGAATTCTATTTAATTCTGTTTTTTTTTAAGTATTTTGAGCCATTTTCGAAGAATTTATGTTGAACCAGTTCGGAGATAGTAACTACACACAGTTTTGAGGCAACAAACGTATGTACTTACATACATGTAGAAATTTTTATGACTTTTTTTATTTTTGAACTAAGGAAAATATCAACATTTTCAAAAACCCGGATGCCCAAAATTTTAGCTGATCTTTATATTTTCTCTTTATCTACGCTGGTGCAGCAGCAATAGACCTTTAGCCTGAAAATTAAAAATTTAGGATACATTTTTAAAAAGTTTGTGAGTTAGGAAACCTATAAATATCCAGTTTCGCTGTTTGGGGTGGTTAATAAAGAATCATCAGTTTTACTTTCCCATCTAGATAGCTTTCGTATGGCTTTCTCAAACCACGACCACCTATCATAACCTACAATTCTCAACTGTCAAATTAACCGATTCGCGGAAGCGCGATCCCTGCGCCTTCTTCTAACACCAAAGGTTTCACATAAAAACTCTTCCTATTTATCTAACTTCAATAATTGAAGTCTAATAAATGGTATGTAATAGCTGTAATAGCCATTGTCTAATTATTATTATACTATGTACTGTAAATATAAGTAAGTCTTTAATATTTAAAAACCCTGTGGCGTATTAAAAATAAAAATCTGTCAAAGGCAAAGGCAAAGGCGGGAAAGTTTAACACTTTACTTTTTTATTATAATATTATTCAGATGAACCTGTTTGGGCGTATAGGCTTATAACGTCTTATATTATTAATGGTAACGGGAGGTTACTGTACTACTTCACGGGAGGCAATCTTGGTGTTTGCAGACGTGAAACCGATAGATTTAATTGCGTTAGAAAAGCAGCAGCGATATGTTGCTAAGAAGTCAGGTGAATAGACTCCAGAGAAAATTCAAGAGATAGAACGGCATGGCAATGCTTTATGGTAGGCCAGATGGGATGAGGCACACCCACCGGGTGTGTCTAGTGGTGAACGCGTCTTCCCAAATCAGCCGATTTGGAAGTCGAGAGTTCCAGCGTTCAAATCCTAGTAAAACCAACTATTTTTACACGGATTTGAATACTAGATCGTGGATACCGGTGTTCGTTGGTGGTTGGGTTTCAATTAACCACACATCTCAGGAACGGTCGAACTGAGAATGTACAAGACAACACTTCATTTACACTCATACATATCATCCTCATTCACTCTCTGAAGTATTATCTGAACGGTAGTTACTGGAGGCTAAACAGGAAAGAAAGAAAAGATGGGATGAGGCAGAGGGTGGATCCTCTGCCTCATCCCTTTGGGTTCCAATCCTTTGGGTTCAACCTTACAATTATGTGACGCAATTTCTTTCTGGTTATGGCACCTTCCGAGACAGACTCCAGCGATTTGGCCTGGTGGATTCAGGTGTATGTCTAGATTGTGGATAACTAGATGACGCATACCATGTAATTTACGAATGCGCAAAATACGAAATTTGCGCACGCAGACTGTTTATCAGCTCAATATTAGATCTTCGTGAGGATTGAAAAAACCGGCCCGAATGGATAATCATTGAAAATTTCATCGTGTATCTAGCAAGAGAACGGATTGCTGAAGGAATTTAGGGTTCCGTCTGGTCTTTCCTGTGTCTTGGTTTTGTTGTTCTTGTGTTATAAGGTTTGATGTTTTTGTAGTGTTTTGTTTATTTAGTTTTATTTTTAATTCTATTTTTATTTCTTGTTTTGTATTATGTTACGGTTGCGTGTTGAACTCAACTTCTAACCTGTCAGGTAGGTAGTTGCGTTTTTAATTTTAGTTCCTTGTGTCACTCAGTCTTTTTAAAGACTCGACATAGATGTGCTTTGCTTTGAGTTCATTTCCTAGTAGTACACCGATGGAAATATCACATGTGGTATTCGCATCGGTGGCATCCTGAGTGAAGAAAGGACAAAGCTGAGAGATGTCTTTTGCCGAGGTTCTGAAGATGACCTCCGATATAGCCCATAAGGGCTAGGTACAGAGGGGGTGGCGTGGCGACCGAAACTGCCTCATGGAGAGAGTATCTTCCTCTACAGAGTCAGTATGTATTAAATAAAAGGGTTTCGTATTTTCAGTTTGTTTTTCAAAAATCTTCAATAATTTTTCCCAAAATTGGTGTACGTTTTTAAAGGAAAACATAATATTATAAATACAAAATTAGAGAGATATTCATATATTGCATTAAAAATTCTAATTTCTAATTGATTTCACTATTGATTTACATAAACAATTTTTTTTCCGGGAAAGGATAAAGAGATACGGTGTAGGGAAAAAATTCAGTACTTGTTCGGACGAAGTGCAAGTACTTCCACTGGTTAATAATACCGATACAAAAATAATATAAACAACAAAAAATATATTTTTTTAAAATTTTTTCCCTACAGTATATTTACAGGTTAAAGGCTGTTATTTATCATTTATCATTTAATAACTTATGAATATATATATATATATATATATATACACACTAGAAAAAAAATTAATTCAAGGTCATATTTATTTAAGGTTTATTATTACTCGTAATTCAGTAAAAGTTTTAGCAATTATACACATATTTTCTTATCGAAAAATTTATGAGATAAAATAAAATAAAATTTTAAAAATTAACTTAAAATTCGTTCATAATTTTGTTTGTTTTTACCGTTAAGAAATAACTGACTCATGGATTTTTATCAAAGCTATATTCTACGCTTTTTCACACGGAAATCATTCAGATAAACAATTCGTTTGCTTGGAAATACTTCTGAAAACACAATTAGCACACAGATCATCAGGCACGGTTTATTTTAGTTGATTTGTTATTCTAAAAACCTATCCAAATCACTGATCTCAAAAAAAATTATAAACGTTAAAGAAAAATATTTTCAAAGCGTTTCTATTAACTGACCTCGAATTAACATTCCGTTCATTATCAATACATGAATGAAAAATTCCTTTTTGTCAAACGAAAGTTTGCGTATTTGAAAGATTATATACGCTAATTTGTTTATTCATAGTATTCTAAAACAGCTATCAAATTTTACGAACAAGAAAAGAGTTCAATAATAACTAAAAGCATCTTTAAGAGCTATTTACAGAAACTTAAATTAGAAATTGCGCACTTCTATTGTTAGACAATCATTATAAGTAATTTTATGATCTAAAAGGATATTTTCAAAATTAAAAATCTGAACTTATCCTTATGTTTATATTTATGAATTTAAATTCTTTGATAGAAAGAATGATCACTTATCCTTAAAAAAAAAAAAATTAATATTCTCTTCTATCAAAGAAGTCAATGGAACTGGACAGAATTCATCACAATACTTTGGCTTACGAGAAAGGACTACTACGCTTCCACTGCTATTTTTAATAAATTATTATTAAACCATTTAAAAATCCTCCCACCAATTTATTTAAAATGCAAATAAAATATTTTCTTTTACAGAAACAATATTACTCTCGCAACAAATTTTAGTAATAGTAATTAAAAAATTTGTAAAGTAAGATAGAATTCTTTACATCCTCTTTAAGTAATGCTTAAAAATAAAAAAATACATAAAAATGTGCTTATTAATTTTCATTAACGCCTTCTAAATTAAGAAATAATTGTATTTATTTTTTATGCTGAGTAATCTTCATGTATTTACCTTAAGATTATTTCATATGATTTATATTTAAAAAAAATAATAACACACCTACGTTTTGAATAAACCTTTATTTCCCTTGTACAAAAAAAATAATTACAATATATAATCTGCAAGGAAGTCAGGGTGAGCTGGAACAACCCTGTTCAGGAGTGGTGGGATGCTTAGGTATCCCACCTTAGATGATTGAATAGGGACTCCCTGGGGTTCTACATGGTGGGAGTATAAGACCGTAGTCCCGGTGGGTGATCCCTCCGAGGGGTTCCTCATTACAGGCAAGGCGTAAAGACCGGAGTCCAGGTAAGGGGATCCCTTTGGGGTCCTCTCATTAGCGGCATGGCGGATTATTGAAAGACCGAGTCCCGACTTTCTTTTCTTTTTTGTTTTTTTTCCTGTTTAGCCTCCGGTAACTACCGTTTATATAATACTTCAGAGGATGAATGAGGATGCTATGTATGAGTGTGAATGAAGAGTAGTCTTGTACATTCTCAGTTCGACCATACCTGAGATGTGTGGTTAATTGAAACCCAACCACCAAAGAACACCGGTATCCACGATCTAGTATTCAAGTCCGTGTAAAAATAGCTGGCTTTACTAGGACTTGAACGCTGGAACTCTCGACTTCCAAATCAGCTGATTTGGGAAGACGCGTTCGCCACTAGACCCACCCGGTGGGTTAAGTCCCGGCTACCTGGGGGAACCTTAGTTCCTGACAAGGTAGTTTGAGGCGATGGCGCCCCCCTGGAGCTGTTTTTATGTTTAATTGTTGGTTCGGCTCCAGGTGGGGAAACACAAATGACAAACAAACAAAACATATACATATAATTAGAAAACAAAGGATAACCTGTGCGCAGGTGTGAACCACTTTATATAATATTTATAAAAAGGGAATTTAAAAATTCTTACAATCACTTAATTGTTAGATATTGAGATCAATTAAAATTTTAGCTATCTTAGAAAAACGACGAAAGAATAAAAAAAAATTGGACATAATAAATGAACACCGGAAACCATATATTAAAATTATATATCTAGTAACACCAAGAAGATACAAGAATATGAAGAAGATGTAAATTATATTTATATTGTTGTACATTTTTATGCTTCTTATACTGTATTAATTGGAGTAAAATGAATATTGTTATATCTGCTACATTGTAAAATAATGCTAAATAATCTTAGTATTAATATTATGACTACAATTATAAATATACAATTAATAAGTTTTACAATAATATACAATTAATAAGTTTGAATTAGCTCCGTTGTAGGATTTTATACAAAAAATCAAAACGTTATTAAGATTGGATACAAAAATTAAATAATTATGTACCATTTAAACAGGATAACAAAAAATATGTTTAGAATAGCGATTCGTAAACATTATTTGTCATTATCCCCTCATTTATTTCTTTAAGGAGGTTTTGGTTCACCTGCTATACATAAATTTAGCAGGAATAAGAATTATTAGTTTAACAGAAATATACATGAAATGTCTTCTGCAGACTTGGTAAGTCGTTTCGGGGTATTATAAAGTATGATCCCAGAATATATAATGATGAAACCCACCGGGTTGGTCAAGTGGTGAACGCGTCTTCCCAAATCAGCTGATTTGGAAGTCGATATTTCCAGCATTCAAGTCCTAGTAAAGTCAGTTACTTTACTATGGATTTGAATACTAAAACGTGGATACCGGTGTTCTTTGGTGGTTGGGTTTGAATTAATCACACATCTCAGGTATGGTCGAACTGAGACTGTACAAGACTACACTTCATTTACACTCATAAATATCATCTTCATTGATCGTCTGAAGTTATACCTGAACGGTAATTCCCGGAGGCAAAACATGTAAAAGAAAAGATTTCATAAGAAAGCTACCTATTGTAACGGGTATCATGAATCGACTTCCGGAAAATTTCGACATATCTTCACGTTTCACATCCCCCAGACCCCAAAACCTCCGTCAGTTCTAAAATGTATAAATCTATTTATTTCACTTTCTTGTGGACATGATAACTGCCGTAATTTTACGCCAATCACTTTCAAATTAATAAATGAAATATAAAGACAAAAAAATCTCGGTCGAGTTCGTTAATAGGTAATATCGGACCATAGCGATGGAAATGGAGGGGGGAATTTTCGAAAAAAATAAAATATCGCTATAATTTTCTTATTAAATAAAATATCGAATTCGTTTAAAGTTCCTACTATTCTTTGGATAAGGGCCTAAAACTTATCTAGGTAGAGTTTTTGATATCACCAACCATCCAATGAGTGAACAGGGACTCCTGGGGTGAGCAGGAAGGGAAGGTGTAAAGACCGAGTCCCGATCGAAGGTCCCCTGTTTGGGGTACTTCTGATTTGAAGCAAGAAAATAAAGACCGAGACTAGATTAGGGGACCCCTGATTTGAGGCAGGCAATTGAGAAGACCTAGTCCCGGCTGACCGGTTGGTATCCTTGCCGGGGACGGCATAGCCGGCTCCGGCATGGTCGCCCGGCAGGTTAGAGGCAATGGCACTCCTAGGACCGAGTGTGCTTCCGCGGCGGGTCCGGGTCTAAGGGAACGGGATAAAAAAAAAATCATTAGCCCAGCGGATGAAAAAGTGGCGTTCGAAGACAAAAAAATCATACCTCCCTTAAGAGACACAATATCGAATCGGTAAAAGTGATAATTACTCTTCTAAAAATTACCTGAAACTTTAATCTGAAACATTTTTTGATATCACCACCCTTACCGGCAATATTTTGGATGGCCAAAATATTGCTGGAATTGTAAGAAGATGGGGCTTGTCGAATGTTAAACATGTGAAACTTTTTTTTCACATGCAATCATTGTCGTATTGTGAAAATTTGAATCTTTTATTAACTTTAAGGTGGAAATTGTTTTCATCCTCTATTTAGTACCGGTGAAATCTACCCTCGCCTTCCAGTGTGCCGAAAGGGATTTTTATTATTAAATGAAACTTGCCGCCTATTAAAAATGACGTTTTTTAACATACCAATAGGGAATTATTAATACCCTCAAAAATCGAAGATAAATTCCCGATTTAAAGTTCTTCATAGATTTTCTTGTTTACAAGATAAAAAATAGCAGCATATTAAAAAATAATACTGTAAATTTATTGACAGATGGTGCCGGGTACTGTGCGGTACTGAATATTCACTGCGAAAAATATTTTACCCTGGAAAATTGCACCGTCACCTCATTTGTACATGACACAGCTATCCTTGCCGTCGACAAAGATCCTGAACTAACCTCGAGGGGACTGAAATCGGCGTTAAAACAATATGAACATGGTTAAAGAAATGGAAGATAAAAATTAGAATAAATTGACATCATCATATTCTCCATGAGAAGAGGCGACTGTCACACTGTGAACCTTGACGGTGTTTTGATCCCACATCAGAGCGTTTACGGTACCTTGGACTGCATTTAGATCCGGATTTGACCTGGAAATATCACGAAGGAGAAAAAACAACTGTACGTGAAATATAGGGAACTGCATTAGTTACTTGGGCAAAACTCACACCACACATTGTGTAGTAAAATTGTGATATACAAGGTTATCCTACGACCAATCTGGACTTATGGTGTGGAGTTGTGGGGAAAAATAAGTAACAGTAACGTCGACGTCATATAACGCTTCCAAAACAAGGTAACGAGGTCAACTGCGGAGGCGCCATGGTTCACACTGAACGATGAGATTCACAAATACCTAAAGCTTCCGTCTGTACGTGACGTTGTGAAATAGTACAGTATTAAATACCAACGACCTTTAGAAAATCATGTCAACCACCTAGCAATCAATCAGCATGATAACAGCTAAGATGTCCGAAGGATGACAGATTGCAATTATTATCCCCGATACTATTATTATTATTTTTATTTACTTTTTTAGTATTTTTTAATTGTTACTCGTTACATTGTTACGTTTCTATCGGCTCACTAACAGCATTTGTTGAGCTTATACATAGTTTACTTATATATATATATATATATATATATATATATGTATAACTGTACAATATGTACACACAACTGTATATATATATATACAGTTGTGTGTACATACTTTTTATTCTTATTTATTTGAGTATTGTTCATTTTTGTGAACCACGAGGTGAATACGGATATATTCTTGTACTGAAGAACTTTAATTTTTTATAACTTTAGTTTTTTTTTTAATCTTAAGAATTGATTGAATTATAATGGGAGTTCATTATGAACCCCGTATCATGTGATTACTATTATTATACAATTTACTTATGGTTCTCCTATAGGAAGCGATTATGAATAAAGTAGTTGTGGAACAAAAAAAAAAACAATCTGCGAAGGGGAAACTTTTAACATGGCAGTAAGTAATAAATAAATCAGATGATTTAAATATTTTTTTATTATTATTATTTTTTTTTTTATTTAACTTCCGGGTCCACCGTTAGGCATGCTTCAGAGGATGAGATGAATGACTTGTAGCGTGGGTGAAAATGCCATGCCTGACCGGGATTCGAACCCGGGACCTCCGGTTGAAAGGCCGAGACGCTACCACTACCGCCACGGAAGCCGGCAGGTGATTTAAATATTACTAGCTTCATACTTTCATCCGTATTGAGAATAATGAGGTTTTAAGTACTACAAAACAAAAATGAATATTTATAATTCAGTGTTGGTGGAAAAATATAAAGGATACTGCCGCCAACTATGAAGAATTCCTAATTCTTATTACCGGCCGATCAACATTTCTGAAACCGAACATAAAATTTGAAAATACTGGAATCGATGGAAGGGCTCCAATATTAGGGAAGTTTACAACACGTTACACTTAAAAGACAAAGTAAATTTTTATGAAGACATAAGTAAAGAGCCCCCGAATCTCAACCATAAATTCTTCTATTAAGCTGAAAATACCCAAAAGATTTTTTAAAAATTCTAAAAAAAATAAAATTTCGTAATTTTGAGCCTGAAAGTTCTCAACCTTAATCTTTTTCAAATTGAAGTATGTTGAAAAATATGTTATACTAGAGGACCCGACAGACGTTGTCCTGACGTGGCATTGTTCTGTAATAAATGCACAACACATAAATATAAGTAACTTTTATCAGTTTGTGATTGTTGTATTATTGTAATGGGTTTACTGATTAATTGTGTAGTATGGTTAATATTTGTTTTCACTGAATATTGAGATGTCTGATGAAAATTGAATTAAAAAAATCAAAACGTCGTAAAATTAATAATTAATGTAATTAATAAATTTTCATCCACATTACTGCTAATTTTCACTTAAGATAATTCTAAAAAAGTGCCTCCTACATTTTTTTTTTATTTAATAATTTTGAAGTTTCATAACCATGTGATAGCTTAATTAATAGATTAATAAAAAAATTTAAAGTATTGTAAAAAAGCAACGTAGTTAAAATTTTAGTAAAAATTTTTATCACGTTTCTCATTGTTTATTTATTTTCTCATTCTTTATTTTAACATTTATTTTACCAAATTTTAGATAATTGTAAATTAAAAACAATTTTAGAAAAAATTGTATAAAATTAATCAGCTACAAAAATTATAACTTCAATTTTTTAAATATACTTTAAACTATAATTATTATAACTTATATTTTAATTTTATAAATGTTATAATTTATTTTTCAAACTTACATTTTTATTTTCAAAGAGCCGTTCAATACTTCATAAGTTGCATAGAATCAAATGAGAACTGATAATTTAAATTTGTAGGTTAAATTGATTGTTATTGATTGCACGTGTATACACCATTAAATTCATGAAATGTCATGTAAAATACTCATTCAATATTGCACCTTACAAATTTTCACAATGTATATTTTTTAATTACACTTTAAAAAGGTTATTTCAATAAATAATATTCTCAATAAGCGCGCAATTCTAGCAGAATCGGCAGTGCTTCGCTATTGTTAGATTTCAGTATACATACAGATTAAATGAACACAATTGAAAGTTTCATAAAACCTTAAAAACTGGACATTAGGGATTTCGCACAAAATTTAACCTTTCACATTATAAAAGTAAGAATGTAAATAAATCCAAATGGCAAAACAACAGTACTACCTATCGGATCACCACTCTCTAATCACATTATTGGGTGAAAAATAATTTTTTAACGAAAAGGGTTGTGGCTGCAAAATCATTACAATTAATACTGAACATTAAGATACTTACAAAACATTACGAAACTTCATAAAATTTAACCTTTCACTTTATAAAAGTCAGAATGTAATTAATCCATTTGTCACAACAGCACTACCTATCGGATTTAATTCAAACTACTATCTAAACATAATAGTTCGTTAAAAATACGAATTTTAATGTAATAACAACAATAAGCTACGACTCAAGTAACTGATATGTGAAAAAGCAACAAAATAAAAAAATTTCCTAGAATCCGATCGCAGCACCAACCGGGTCTGACTGTATGCCAAAAATTAAAAAAAATTCTAAAACGCGATCGCAGCGCTGCCTACCGGATAAAATTGTGAACGTTAACCACCCAAGATCAACAACAATACATAAATAAATTAAAAAAACATTTTCTATCGGATCAAATTGTGAATCTAAACCATTCTCGAATCCCCTTGAACACACACAAAAAATTTCATAAAAATCGGTCCAGCCGTTTAGGAGGAGTTCAATGACATACACACGCACACAAGAAATATATATATAAAGATAATACAAGTTATAAAATACAAGTTTCAAAAGTCGGAAGAATGAAATTACCTCATTATTCTTCATCAGAATCTGTAATGGCAGTAGCGTTGTTATAAGCTGTTTTGAGCAACTCCATCATATAGTCAAGAAACAATGAAGCTGTCTACTAGCTTACTAAGTAGGTAATACTATATATATATATATATATATATATATATATATATTTTGTATATTTAACGTTAATTAGACGAAGTTAGCGAGCGTAAGGTTATGTTTGGTTAGGTTATACTGGTATTTGAAGGGTGAACGCCTCTTAGCGGCGATCTCTCGCCTCATGGCTAACACAGCAGGGCCAACAGAGAAGAGGAGGAAGGTCATCGCGACGACGGTGACCTCCGTATTGCTCTACGCGGCCCCTGCATGGAGCAGGGCAGTCGGCGTGGAGAAATATCGTCGGAAGCTGGAGTCGATCCATAGGAGGCTGCTCCTGCGCACATCTTGTGCGTATCGAACAGTCTCCTACGACGCGATCTGTGTCGTCGCGGGGTCCCCACCGATTGACTTATTGGTGGAGGAGAGATGTCTGCGATTCGGTGGGGTCTCCAAAGAAGAGGCGAGGGCGCAGATCCTGGATCGATGGCAGGAGAGATGGTCGGCGAGCCAGGTGGGCCAATGGACCAGACGCCTGATACCGGACGTGAGAGCATGGGTGGGGCGGCGACATGGTGAAGTGAACTACTTCCTCACCCAGCTGCTCACGGGCCACGGCGATTTCGGCAGTTACCTGCACAGGTTCAAACGCAGAAGATCGGCGATGTGCAGGTACTGTGACGAAGTGGACACGGTCGAACACACTTGGTTCGACTGTGTCCGGTGGGACGTCGAGAGGAGGCGTGTGACGGCGTTCTCACCCGACGATGTCATCGGGCGGATGGTCAGATCCAGGGAACATTGGCAGGAGATGGTAGGCCTGGCTCACGCCATCTTGGACTCGAAGGCCAACGAGGAACCCCCTCGGCTGCGAGCGCGTCTCTGATATTGGTCGGCGTCAATTTCTAATTAGTTTATTTGTTTGATTGTTATTTTTTCTGCTTGTTTCTTTGGTGTGATTGGGGTATATGGGTTTTACTCCCCACGCGCGCCCTTGTGGACCACAGGGCGGCGTGAGGAGTATGCTACGGATGTATGTTATATTGGGGTATGGTGTGTTAATATTGTGTTTGTTGTGAAATTTTGTATATACTGTGAACAGGACAGTGCTTGGGGAGCACGTGGGCCATGTGTGGCGACATATTGTGTAAAATTTTTTAATTTTGTAATTTTGTATATTTTGTTTTTGCTGGTTTGTTGGTATACTGTACGTAATATAGTGCTAGGGGAGCACTAGGTATAATTAAAAAAAAAAAAAAAAAAAAAAAAAAAAAAAAAAAAAAAAAAAAAAAAAAAAAAAAAGGTTATACTGGTATAGAGGTGGAGTGGCGAGTGGCGCCGATGGAAGACATCAGACGGATCTCTCTCCCAGAGCTTCAGGGAGCCGCTGCAAGGATTAACATCAGGAAGAGCCCGGGCCCGGATGGGGTGCCGGGAGCAGTGGCTCGAATGGTGATTGAGGCGTTCCCGTTGTTGGTGCTGGACTGCATGAACAGTGCCTTCGTACGGGACGTCTTTCCGGCGTGTTGGAAGGTCGCGCGACTGGTCCTGTTGCCGAAGCCGGGCCGAGCCCTCGGCGACCCAGGAGCATTCAGGCCAGTGTGCTTGCTTAGCACGCTGGGCAAGGTTTATGAGAGGGTTGTCGATGGCCGGCTGACGGCGGAAGTATTGGCGGGGGGCGGACTCTCCCCCCGTCAGTACGGGTTTAGAAAAGGGAGGTCAACGATCCACGCAGTACGAGAGGTGATGCGTTTCATTGATAATGCTGCGAGCGGGACTTGGCGAACGAGGAGGATTCCGGCCCTAGTGCTGCTCGACGTCCGCAACGCCTTCAACAGCCTGCCTTGGGAGGTCATCGGGCAGACGTTGGGGGCGAGGGGGATCTCCGGTCAGCTCCAGCATATCTTGCGGGAGTACCTGAGTGACCGGAGAGTGCACGCAGACACTGATGCTGGACAGCGTGAGTTTCATATGCGGGCAGGGGTTCCGCAAGGATCCGTTTTGGGACCCCTGCTATGGAATATAGCTTATGACGGAGTGCTGCAGCAACAGTATCCCGAGGGGGTGGAGGTCGTCGGCTTCGCGGATGACCTGGCCCTGCTGATCCAAGGAACAACCGAGAGGGAGGTCGAGAGGATCGGAAACGAGGCGCTGAGAAGGGTTCACCAGTGGATGTCTACTCACGGGCTGTCGATAGCTCCGGAGAAGTCCGAGGCCGTTGTCTTCGCTGGGAGGCGGCCTCTGAGGGAGGTGAGGCTGACTATCGATGGCCAGGATATCCAACAGGTACGACGAGCGAAGTACCTTGGGGTCTGGGTGGACAGTAACCGTTCATTCGGGCCCCATGTGGAAGAAGCGGTAGCGAAGGGTGAACGCCTCTTGGCAGCGATCTCCCGTCTCATGGCGAATACGGCAGGGCCGACGGAGAAGAAGTGGAAGGTCATCGCGACGACGGTGACCTCGGTACTGCTCTATGCCGCCCCGGCGTGGAGCAGGGCCATGAAGGTGGCTAAGTACCGGAGGAAGCTTGAGTCGATTCATAGGAGGCTGCTATTGCGCACGACCTGTGCGTACAGAACGGTCTCCTATGACGCGATCTGTGTCGTCGCGGGGTCCCCACCAATCGACTTATTGGTAGAAGAACGGTGTATGCGGTTCGGTGGGGTCTCCAAGGAAGAGGCGAGGGCACAGATCTTGGAGCGTTGGCAAGAGAGATGGGCGGCGAGTCAGGTAGGCCAATGGACCAGACGCCTGATCCCGGACGTGAGAGCTTGGGTGGGGCGACGACATGGCGAGGTGAATTACACCCTCACCCAGCTGCTCACGGGTCATGGAGATTTCGGCAGTTACCTGCACAGGTTTAAACGCAGAACATCAGCGGCGTGCAGGTACTGCGACGAAGTGGATACGGTCGAACACACCTGGCTCGACTGTGTCCGGTGGGACGCCGCAAGGAGAAGGCTGGCGGCGTTCTCACCCGACGACGCGGTCAGGCGGATGATCAGGAGCCGGCAGGAGTGGCAAGAGATGGCGGACCTGGCTCACGCCATAATGGATACGAAGGCCAAGGAGGAGCCCCCTCGGCTGCGTGCACGCCTCTGAGGAGAAATGGTCGGCGTCGCAACGATGATAGTTTTTGGTTTTTTGATTAATTTTGTCTGCGTGAATGTTATGAATGATTGAAGACAACAGTGCCGTATGGAGCGGAACGGCGCCAAGCAGTGGTATGGTGACGTCTGGATACGGGGCTCAGCCCCGTAACACTAGTGTGGATGGTATTGTGAATCGTTGGAATGTGTGAAATTATAAATATAAATATTATTGTAATTGTATAATTGTTGAAATTGTGTTATTTCATTGTAATATTGTGTCATATAGTGCTCATACAGTGCTGGGGGAGCACCATAAAAAAAAAAAAAAAAAAAAAAAAAAGCCTCAAAAAATTCTGGAGGCAGGGGATGAATCGTGGCGACGATTAGGGACCAGGGAGGTAGCCTTATTGCCTAGGGTGTTCTGGCCCCATATGATGGAGTCGGAGCTCCCCGATGATGGCATTAAGGACCCTCAGGTATGAGGGGAACGCGTGGGGGTAGCGGTACGCGGAAGGCGTGCCGGCTACATGTAGGCTAGGGACGGGGAGGGTAGCCCCATTGAAGAGGGGGGAGTTGGCTGCCCGGTTGAGGCGGTTGGCTCACCCTGAAGAGGCTTTGGGGACCCCGGCGGGAGATCCTCCGTCAGGAGGCAGATAGGGTGGGCAGAGACTGCTGCCACGGCACTGCAAGGCGACCATGCTATGTCTTAACAGGCGGAGGCTGGTTGTCTTGGGGTGCTTAACAAGATAAAGAAAGAAAAAAAAAAAAAAAAAAAAAAAAGGTTATACTGGTATAACCTAACTTTTTGATCCAGTCGATTGCAATAAAAATGGAAGGTGCACAACTGGATGGTACAAAAGTACTAAATCAAAAATTTCAACATCCTACGGCTAACCACTTTTGAATTATGCGAAGTACATACATACAGACGTCACGCCAAAATTAGTCAAAATGGATTCAGGGATAGTTTAAATTAGATATTTCCGTTAAAATAAAAAAACGAAATTTTTCGCGATCACAATACTTTCTTCACTTCGTATAAGTAAGTAAAAATGGCTCACTTACATCACCAGCCCACAATCCACATCAGAAAGTGAATTTTTTTATGATATAATTATTGCTGTTGAATCATTTTTTGATTGTAATCATCCTGAATAAAGCAATTCTGTTTGTTTATCGATTCATAAAGCCAAAAAATGAGCTTCATCTGAAAAGATGATTTTTTCCACTTCGAGGTGCTCTAAACTCCAATCAGCAAGCCATATATGCAAAGGATGGTTCGTTGTTTTAATTCCTGAGTTAGTTAACTATTATATGAATTTAGACTAATATCTTGGACGTAAAATTTGCCGTGTTGTAGAAGAAATTCATGTGAACGATAAATTTTCGATTTTATGACACTTGTTTTTACAGCAGCAATATTCTCACGATCCCTTGCATTTCTTTTTTGAATTGGTGTTTCAACATCAAGTAAAGAAGATTTTCTTTGAACTTTTAACCAAACAATTAATTACGGTTTTGTTGGGTCAATTATACAAACCATAAATATCGGGAAGTGCACGTAAGTAGCTGTATCCGATTCCATATTTTGATAGAAAATTTTTATGATTTGTAAACGTTGTTGAAGCGTACAGTGTTCCATGATGATTTTTCATAAATTACTGAAAACAAATGATACTTAATTTTTTTTTTAAATTAACGTCACTGTTACTACAATCTGTTAATTTTTTGACAGTAAAAATGATCGAATATTATATAAATAAATTTTTATTCTGATTAATACATAGTAATAATACTATATATATATACTAAGAAAGATATAACGATACAATACACCAGTAGTTGCAGAATTTCATAATTTATACATATAAAAAAATACAATAGATGGATAAAGTATTGTAAAGATCAAAAAGCAGACCGGCACAAAAAAAATAGAGCTTGCATTTATGCATTACATATTAACTTAGTATATAGGTTATAGATAACATGTATATATTTACATAACCCGCTAAATAAGTATAAGTACAAATGATGTGGTTGCGTTTATAAAGGCGATTTGTTATAAAGCAAGAACAAAGTAACTGTAGTTTAATAATATGTGTCGGGGTGGGGGATGATAAAACGGAATGGTGTAAGGCGTTGTTTAAATTGGTTCATTTATTTGTCCTCGGAAATGCTTTTGGTTTGAATCCAATGAATAGTGAGAATGAATTGTAATGGGTTTCGTGTCTACTGTCTTTTACAGTATTTTGTAATTTGTACTAGTTCAGTTTAAACGTTGTAAAAAGTTAGTGATATTGTTTTGCTTGTTTGTCGTAAAACTGTGATTGAAATAACGTGATGTAATGTTAGGTCATACCTGTAATGGGGTATAAAACTCTATTTAGATTGTAAAATTCGGTTAGGGGTAATTTATATTTAGAATTAGGGTGAGATTAAAACATAAAAAGGATAATAATTTTATGATAATGTAATATAATACATTTTATAAGGTTATCTAGTCCGTCTAAATACAAATAATAATAAATTTTCTTAGATATATAAGATTATTTTTAATCATTTAGCCCTTCTTGGTTATTGCATGACTCATATTATTTATTGTTACATTCATGTATTAAGATATTACAATGAAATTTGATACGAATCAAAGGATACAATTTTGTTATTACATGTAACCTCCACGGATAACCCTTGTGATGTTATAATACCGAATAACTTAAGATACATTACGTTGAAGTAAAATAAGAATTAGTCATATTTCTAAACAAATAAGATAGTTAAATTTAAATTTATAGCACATTCAATGTAATAATAAAATGCATTATAATTATTCTTTTTTAAACATATAGTTCAATAAAATACCGATTAAAAAATATGTTAAAAAGCACACTATTAATCAGTGGCAGCTCGCGTTTAGGCACTGTGGAACTACTGCACTTTTTTTTAAATTTAAATATACTGATTTATTAATAATTATTAACCTCTGATTGTAAAAAAAAATTTACAATAAATAATATTTCAATAATAAAATATATATATATATATATATATATAAAGAAGTCAGAAGTTATTGGTGAAATAAAATTGTATGTACTTTTAAAAATGTTTATATGTAACTTAATAGGCGTAAAAGGAAGTCATGTAGTGTACACATGAGATTTTTTTTCAAATGCTACAAAAATTTTCTTTTTTATCAGTGGCTGTATTTGTTTAAAAAAGGAAATAAATCTTATGTTTTAGTAAATATCTTTCTTAACAATAAAATTTATATTAATTATTTTTTCTTATTATAAATCAAAATAATATATATATATATATATATATATATATATATATATATATATATATATATATATATATTAATAGTAATGCAAATAGTAGTTCGGAATCATTGAAAATTATTTATAGAAATAATTTAAAGTTAGTACTTTAAAAAAGCTTAAACACGAAAGAATAAATATCACGTGCTATTAATTAAATTATCAAATAATGCCATTTTTTTATAAACTTCACAAATTTTAACAAAAAAAAAAAAACAATAAATATTTTTATTTAACTCCCATTTTCTATTTTTGGATCAAATTTCACAATCAGTTTTTTTATTAATTTCCCTGACATTTTTCATAAACAGTCGTAGATTCATGCTTTGTGTTGATATAATAATCAGGCATAATTAAAATTATTAATTGAGAGTATAATAAAATAAATGTTAATTTAGATTAATTTAGTTAAAAGCGAAATTAATATTGACTTTAATAGAAGATTAACATCCATACGATCACATATTTTACAAACAGTGGCGGCTCGTGTATAAGCACTGTGAAACTGTAGCACCCCCTATTTCCACTTGATATTATCCATACCATTTAATATAATGAGTCCTTTTTTCATTCATTCTTTCTTTATACAGATACAATGTATAATCTTTATGTTTAATCTCAGTTATATTTGACTAAGTTATATTTGATTAAAACTAAGGCAAGAAAGAACATACATAAAAAAAATATAAAGTACATTCAGGTCAAATCAAGAACTTCCTTTTTCTTTGATGTCTGTTAAAAATACTTTACGCGGAGTACAATAGATAATTCTGCACAATCGATTACGCATACCTCAATATATACTAAAAATAATTAACCAAAAAAACTCATAATGATATCCCGTCTGTTGAAAAATAGTAAAATTTTATTTCCAATTAACTTTTTTGTAATGCTGCCTAATCCATCTTGAAGTTATATTTGACTTTCGATGTTCAACAATCATTCTACACACTGTCTTCTGCTCTTTTAGCAACTGTTTATTTTTTTTTATATTAAGGGTATAAGTTTTAAATTTGAGGTGGTACGACATTTTTCCAAATCATGGCTAAATAAAAGATTACAAAAAATTGTAAAAAAAAACAATATCCGTAAAAAGAGAAAAAAAATAATTTTTAAATTCTTATTTTAAGTTATTTATGATTTTTTTTCCAAGTGACCGTTAAGAGAAACAAATAGAGAAAGTTGAAATGCAAGTAATGAGTTAAATGAAATTAATTGTATACTTCACCTTGTTCTGTTAAAAATAAAGGGTAAGTGTTAATTTCCTTTTTAAACAAACAAGTAAACCTATGGAGGACAAGGGCAACAGCCCTTCAGTTGTTAAACACTTCTCTTTTTTCTTTCTCTTAATTAATTTATTTTTTAGTTTACAACACAACACTTGTTTTCAATAATGAAGGAAAAGTCGCAAGGGGTGATTTTAAAAAAGAAAAAGAAAGATAATTAAACGATTTTGTATTAGTTTTATTTGAAAGAATTCTGTCCCTTTATTGCCTAAATAATTTGTTGTTTTTCCTTTTAGTAAAAAAATTTAACGACACCACATGACTACCTTGTACGCCTATTAGATACATATACGCAATTAAAAAAAATTAAACGTACATAAAATTTTATTCCATTAATAACTTCTGATATTTTTTAGTATATATTAATATATTTTATATTGTTATTATTGAATTATTATTTATTGTAAAAATCTTTTTACAGTCAGAAATTAATAATTATTAATAAATAAATACATCTAAATTTAAAAAAAAGTTTAAAAAAAAGGGATGGAGTCGGGTTTGAACCGACGTGCCTTCCCCTTGTAAGATCCAAATATTTCATTAATTAAAATTTTATTTTGCTTTTATTCTGGAACCAATGAAAATAAATACACTGCTTATGAAATATCGTTGAAAAGCTTTCAGTGAGGGCTTATTACTGCAGTTAAGAAAAAGTCCAAAATCCAATTTTTTTTAGATTTTTGTTTTGGTCCAGTCGGTTGTAATCAAGGGGTTTACAACAATCCTATCCAAAATTTCAACATTATACGGCTAATACTTTTTGAGTTATGTGTGATACATGCATACATACGTACGGACAGACATCACGCCGAAACTAGTCAAATGGATTCAGGGATGGTAAAAATGGATACTTCCGTTCAAATCTGAAAACCTTGTACTTCGTACAAGAATGTAAATAACAACAGCAAATTAATTAATAATTTAGAAGGCGTTAATAAACATAATTTGTACAAATAAACGTGATGAAAGGGACGCAGAAAGTTCAGGGTGATTTTATATTTTTTTTATTAGTATTATCTTAAATTGCCTCAAAAATAGTCTGTAAAAAAAACCTTTTAATTTTATTTTAAATAAATCGATGGGATGATTTTTAAGTAGTTTGATTTATTAAAAATATCAAAGGAAACCCCTTTCTCGAAAGCCGAAGAATTGTGTTGAGTTTTTCGAAAAAAGGTTCCGTTGTCTTTGTTAGAGATATGTATGGTTTTTTAAGAAATTTTTTTAGAAAAAACTGAAATTTATAAACCCATAGGTAAGTTAACATTTTTCATTTTCTAAATATAGGTCATCAAGACTGATACTTAAATATTCCAAAATATAATCCAGAACATTTTTGTATCTTGAAAATATAAGACGTTTTGAAGAAGCCCAACGAGGTTATAATATATTTTACACAGAAATATACTAAATATTTAACAATAATGTGATGTTTAGGGTTTTATTAAAGCGCTTCAAAGCAAAACTATGGTTTTTATTTTTGATGTTTTGGGTTTTATTAAAGCGCTTCAAAGCAAAACTATGGTTTTTATTTTGTTGCAAACGAAATTACTTTGATTATTCGAAAGAAATTTGTAACCGAATAAAATATAATATTCTCAATATAATAAATTTCTCATAATTTGTCGCCTTGGTTTAATACCTCGGTTGGATTTAAATTATTCTAAATATTTGATGTTCGCTGTTTCATACAAATAAATAAAGGTTTTGACTTTAAATAAAGGTTTATAATATAAATTCTTTTTATTATACTCTTGAACTTGTATATCATATATTTAACATTATTATATTAATTATTGTACATTCATAACAAACACAAGTTGAGTCTCTGAATGAAGGAACTAGACCAAACTATTCTAGTGCGGAGCCAGCTTCTGTAGCGTGGCTGGAGCCGAGTGCAGCTGTCCAAAGGGCTTTTAATAATTAAAAGTCCTTTAAATAAAATTTAAAGTTCCTCATTTAAATACCCTGCGTCTTAACAGGCAACACAAATGCTATCTTGCTATCTTTATTATAAATTGGTATTATATCCACGCAATTAGCACAATGTTATGTCTAACTGTAAAGGATAATAAAACGGGTTTAACCATATTTAAAGTTAGATGGTTATAATCCAACCCACCGGTTTAGTCTAGTGTTGAATGCGTCTTCCCAAATCAGCTGATTTGGAAGTTCGTAAGGTCCAGCGTTCAAGTCCTAGTAAAGGCAGTTAGTTAATTTTATACGGATTTGAATACTAGATCGTGGATACTGGTGTTCTTTGGTGGTTGGGTTTCAATTAACCACAATTTCAGAAACGGTCGACCTGTGATTGTACAAGACTACACTTCACTTACACTCATACATAGCATCCTCATTCACGTCCTGAGGTAATACCTAAACGGTAATTCCCGGAGGCTAAAAAAGAGGTAGTTATATTACACTTAATGGCAATAAAGTTGCAAAATTAATTAAAATTTAAATTTTAGTTATGATCGATTTGTTGCCGATCAATTTCATGACAGTGTCATTAATTGACAGCGAATATTAATTAATAAATTCGTTAAAAAAAAATAATAAACATAATATTTTGAACTAGATTTGAACCTGAGTCATGCAGTATTACATGTAGTAGTAGAAGATGTTATGATAGTTGATAGGTAAACTGCTTTACTTAAATACTTTTTTAATCGAGAAAAACGCTCTCAAAGAGATATTTAACTATTCATTCGTTCCAAAAAGAGACGGTCGAACGGCACTTGTTTTCATTATTATATGGTCTTAAAGTATAATCTTTAAGACCAAAGATTGCGTCTGGTTGCTGAACCATATTTTACTGAAAATATTACTAAAAAAGCAAACCCAAACCGTTATCAAAATAAATTGAAAGAAAAGATGACCTGAATTTAGGGCACCTAGGTTTAAATCTAAAATTAAAATTTTTTGTAAACAATGTTTAAAACGTAATCTTATCTTCCAGTTTGTTACTAAAACTTGTGTCCTTCGTAATTTTTTTTTACGGAACAAGGTTGTTAGAAATACTAAATTGTGAAACAGAATTAATTTTTTTATGTAGCATAGGAAATTCTTTTCGAAGATTAAAAATCAGAGATAACTGTAAAATATTTTATAAAAATCATCAAAGTGCTATTGATTGGCAATACTGGTAAATATAACAAAATCTTGGGGTTTTGTTTATACGTGTGATTTTGTAAATTGTGTATACAATTCAACAAAATTATAAGTTTATGAAATTTTATGTGTAATGTAATGAAACTAACAAATAAATTTACAAAACATTTAGATTATCATTTTAATTGATATTTTATCGCCTCTTAATTTTCCTATTTTATCTTTCAATATAATTTAAATTGCTAGTACCAATAGGGTTACATGTTTTGTTTAAGTTATTTGAAAAAGTCAACATAATAAAAATTTATGTAGTAACATGAAATAAAGTAAAATTCAAAATAAAAAAAAGTAAAACACATGAAACGGAAATAAAATTCAACAAATCAGTGTTTTAAACGTTTAAGAAAAAACGATATAGTTACAAATGAGTTAAATTCAGTGACGGCTCGCGTATAGGCACTGTGGAACTGCGGCACCACTATTTCCACTTAATATTATCGATAGAATTTAATATAATGACTTCTTTCTTTTTTCTGTAATTCTTTTCTTATACTAGTACATTATATAATCCTTAAGCTTAATGTCAGTAGCCATCCCCCGTTTATGAAAAAGATACAAAAATATTTGTAGGACTGTATGCTTCACAGATCCAGCGGCGTAGTGTTTGACTGTTGTGCGAATGCGCACATAGGAAGCTGTAGGCGAGGGTTAGGGAGCACTGTCGCTTCCGCAGTGTCGACACTAGCGTGCTGGTAGAAGGTATTTTTTTTTTTACTGCGCGTGTGTATGAAACGTTCCTTGTTCTTTCCCTTTTCTAGTTTAGTCGATGGAAGGAATATAAAAGTGGTTTATTTGTTTTTTCAGTAGCGATCAGAAGATGGCAGAAAGTAAGGGCTTTCTGATTGCTAAATCTGTTCAAAAACACGCTGGAAGGACAAAACAGAAGGTAATTAGTAAGAAACTAATTATGTATTTGTTTCTGTGTACATAGAAATTTAAATTAAGCACCGTTGGAATATATTGTTTTTAAGCGGACATTTTACTAAGTTATTATCTAATAATACTAAAAAATGTTATCTGTATTGATATTTTATTATTTAAAATAATAAATAATAAACCGTATTCGGTTAAACCTACTACGGTTTAAGCACATTGTGCTTAAAAACCGTGTATGATTCTTGTACGTGATAAAGTGTAGAATTAGATTGTTATCCCACTTCCAGCTATTGGATTCGATTCATTTTTTCTTAAGTTCTTTTATTTTATTGAAAGTTTAACCATGGCCTTGAAAAGGTCCAGAAAAGATTTTCTGGACCAGCTCCCCAACTAATTTTAGCTACGAGCCGCTACTAGTTAAATCATAAAAAGTTATGTGATTTATCCTTCCGTCATTCGAGTCAATTTCTATAAGTCACTCGCCCGCTGGATTTTACCCAAACTATTAATATATTTTATCTAAACATTAATATATTATGTTTTTGACAAAAATACAAAAAAAAAAACATAGAAAACATTTTTAAGTGATTTGAAATATTGTGAAAAATTTTATTGAGGAATATTCTGGTAACTCTTTATTATTTAAAACATGTTATGCAAATTATTATAACTTTTTTCATTTGGCTTATATGATAATTGTATTGTATTTTGTGTTGAAAAATCCCTTCCAATTTTCAGTTATTTATTTTTTTTTTTTTATTTATGTGTTTCACACAATTATTGCAATTATTTTTTATTGTATCGGAAAACCAGGAATCTTTAATATTCCAAATTGAATTCACATCGCAGAAATAAACGCACAAATAATCTTTTCTATGTTAAAATCCGATGATTCTCCCAGTTAGAAAAACTTTCTTCATATCCTAGCAACGGATACGATGAAAAGAGAAGTTACGCTTTCGTTATCAGTAGACATAAATAATAATTTTTTATAACGACTAAAGTATTGTCCTGCAGAAGTAATAGCAGAGCAAGAAACTGAAGAGGCGGCACAGAAAAAAGAGCCTTGTTTGGAATTTAAAAGAAAACAGATTAGCAACACAACAATCCAGTGTCCAATGAAAAAAAAATTTTTTTTCCACTTTTTTCTAACTATAATATAATTAAAAAAGGTTATCGATATTTCTTACTAAATTTATTACAACAATATTTTTAAAATTTCTCCGTATTTTACATATTAATATTAAAAAAGAAAAACACAAAACAAAACTATCTGTCTAAGAGAAAACAATATAAAGCGACTGCCTGAATGATAGGATAAAACTATTGTTATTAACGGCTCAAACATTATTATATAAATTGAAAGAATAAAGATGTCTGTTTTGGATAATGAGTGGATGAAACATTGGAGCGGCCCAGTACCCGACATACAACGGTTGAATTTTCAACAGACTTTGAAAAACGACTTACGTGATATTTCCTGAGGAATAACTATGCAAGCCAGTCCTAAAAGATTTTTTGAGCCGGTTTCAATTCCCTGCAATATTCACCAGGAAAATCTTTTGGTAGTCTAGTCAATTAAATTTAAGGTGGCTTCAGATAATGTACTGGCTGTTTTCAATGATGTTTATTAGAAACAAATTGTTTTACAACTCGCGTAAAGTACCGTAATAGATGTGTATGATGAAAAGATTGACTAAAAAAATTGGTACATATTTCTAAGAAAAAACTAGCTTTCTAAAATGTATTTAGTATCAAAATACTAATCTAGATACTCTCAGGAAATCAGAACGGCTGAAAATCGATGCGTTCGAGTTGTAGTGCTGGTGAAGACTGTTCAGAATCCAATTTACCGCCAGAATCACAAAAAAGAAGTCCTCAAACGTATAAAACCAGAAATTTCACTCGAAGCTAAAATCACGAAACTTAAAATGACATACTTTACCCACGTCATGCACGCTACTTGCTTAGAAAGTTTGATTATGCTCAGTATGGTCAGCGAAAAAAGAAAAACAGAATAACCAAGGACACGCTGGCTTGTTACTATCAAAAGCGATACCAGCAGGACAATAGCGCAGCTAAAGAAGCCATACATGATCGACAATCGTGGAGAACATTCACCTATGGAATCGCCAAGGGTAGAACTCGATTGAGTGGCTAATCATCATCTACAGATTGGCATAACTCCTTGGCAGTGGACGAAGAGACTTATTTAAAAAGTCAACCGTCGATTAAACGAACCATTAAGAAAAAATACATCATAGAAATAGCGATATTACCTCACAAAGCTTACTGCGACAACATTTTTGACAACTAGAAGAAAATCAATCATTTTTTTGCACTTCTCAAGTTATTCATTTTTTAAATCACAGTTTTTTAATTGACTCAAAGTCATAAATCTGGATAAAATGTTCTAAACACTAGTGCGGCATTTTAACTATAACAATATTTGAAATAAAGATTAACCTGATACCTGAATTGGTTAATACCTGAAGTCGCATAAAAGCTCCGATCGACCTACGCATTTCAAAACTGCAAGATTTGGTTCTGTTTCGGAATCCGACAGCCGCTTTATTTCACTTTTTTACTTCCATGTAAGAAACACAAAAATTTCGGTTTTCAGATTTCAACGGAAATATCCATTTTGACCATTTCTGAATCCATTTTGACTAGTTTCAGCGAGATGTCTATCTCGCATAACTAAAAAACGATTAGCCGCAGGATGTTGAAACTTTGGATTTAGGACTGTTGTAATACGAATTGTGAACCTTCCCTTTTGATTGAAATCGACTAAACCAAAAGTATCCAAAAAAAGCTCAAAATCCAAATATGGATTTTGGACTTATTCTTAACTGCAAAAATAAGCCCTCATTGAGAGTTTTTCAGCGATATGTTATAATTAGTACTTATTCTCATTTATTCCAGAGTTTTAGCTAAATAAAATTTTAATTAATGAAATATTCGGATCTTACAAGGAGAAGGCACATCAGTTCGAGTCAGACTTCATCTCCTGTTTTCTTTTCCTTTTTTTAATTTAAATATACTGATTTATGAATAATTATTAACCTCTATTGTAAAAAAAAATTGTTGCAATAAATAATAATTCAATAAAAAAAAAAAACATATCAGAAGTTATTAATGATGTACTTTTCATTAAAAAAAATGAGTATATCTAATTTAATAGGCGAACAATGAATACTGTGGTGTCCAGATCACATTTTTTATTTTAATAATGTACTTTAATTTTTTATTTTAATAGCCAATTTTTTTTAAATTTCACAGCCAAAATTTTATATATAACTTAATTACATAATTTTTATATTTTACCTTAATTAGACGAGGTTAGCGAGCGAAGCGAGCACATCGGTTATGTTTAGTAAGATTTCGTGTACTGACGAAATCATACGTATATCAACACGTTATATTTTGTCTAAGTATCAATTTTCTAAAAAAAGTTTTGATTTTTTAACTAAAATATTTTCCTTATGTTTACCTCTATTTTTCCAACGTTATTTTAAATAAGCATTCAAAAAAGCTATTTTTAAGTATTTAGTAAAAAAAAATTGGCTGTCAGATTCCGAAAAAGTACCCACGATTCCAAATGTTTTTTTTTTTTTTTTTTTTTTGCTCAAATGGCCAGACCAGTTCTCAGGATATTTGGACCCGTGCCAGGTCAAAGTCCGTGCCGCGTTATCAGTACTCTAGTCAATTAGTAATGAATTTTGCGAGTTATAGCGGCCTTATAACTCTACTTTAATCAAATTAAAGTCAAATTTAAATTTTTTTTAAATTGATTAAAAAATTAATTACTTGATTTTTTAAATCAAGTAATTTGTTCGGTATTACCCTGCGATATTTCTCCTCACACACGTTCCGGAATTCCTAAAGGGATGGCCTGTGGAAGTTATTCTTTGCACCATTTTCCCCATTCTGACTGTTTCGCTTACAATAAAGGTAAGGGTAAGGGTAAAAAAAGTAAGGGTACAAAAATGGTACTAGTATTATTAAAGCACCATTATTACCTACTTGTATGAAGTAAAGGAAGTATTGTGATTCCGTTTTCAGATTTCAACGTAAATATCCATTTTGACTATCCCTAAATCCATTTTGACTAGTTTCGGCGTTACATCTGTACGTACGTAAGTACGTATCACTCATAATTCAAAAACGATTAGCCGTAGGATGTTGAAATTTTGGATTTAGGACTGTTGTAACATCTAGTTACAACAAAACAATTAGTTACAAAATCCAAAACAATTTGGACTTTTTCTTAACTGCAATAATAAGTCCTCATTGAGAGCTTTGCAAGGATATATTATAAGTGGTACTTATTTTAATTAGTTCCAGAGTTACAGCAAAATAACATTTTAATTAATGAAATATTTGGATCTTACAAGGGGAAGACACATCAGTTTGAATCAGACTTCATCTCCTTTTTTAACTCTTTTTTTTAACTTAAATGTATTGACTTATTAATAATTGTTAATCTCTGATTGTAAAAAATTTTACGATAAATAATAATTCAATAAAAAAAAGAAATAATATCAGAAGTTACAATGAAATAAAATTTTATGTACTTTTTATTTAAAAAAGATGTCTATATGTAATTTAATAGGCGTACCAGGAAGTCATGTGGTACATCAGATTTTTTTTATTTAAGTTTCAACGTTTTAAGTAAACGTTGAAACTTTTTTTTAATTTAGATATATTGATTTATTAATAATTTAACCTCTCATTGTAAAAAAAGGTTTACGATAAATAATAATTCAATAACAATTAAAAAAACTGAATATGACAAAATATCAGAAGTTATTAGTGAAATAAAATGTTATGTACTCTTCATTTTAAAATAATGTGTATATGTAATTTAATAGACGTACAAGGAAGTCATTTAGTGTTATCATCAAATATTTTTATAAAAATGAGTGTAAATTCACGAATTAAAAGTTTTATTTAAATATATAAAGATGATTTTTTTTTAAAATACAAAATCACGTTTAAATACTTGATAATGTTTTTAATTTTTCAGCTATTTGAATAATATGTCTCTCACGTTTTGTCAAAAAAAGAAAGATAAAAAAATCATTCACGTTACAATCAGTTTTAATGGTATAACAAATTTGAGCATAATTCTGTATTCATAAATCAATTATGAATATAATTTTAAATTTGATATTTAGTAAAATTTTATTTTTAGAGAACCAAACTAATAAAACATTATTTTTCATAGTATTTCCTAATGGTTTTTCAAAACAGAAAGGAGTTTACATAAAAAAAAAAAAACCATCTAATGGTTTATAACAAAAAAAGATGCAACTTAATTCATATATAAATAAATGCATAATATTATGTTTTATGGAGGAGACAAACAAACAAAAGTATCTTATTAAATTAGATGTTTAGAAAATATTAACCTTAAAAACTAACATATACTATTATTATAAAACAAATAAGTAAAAATAATTAAACGTAAATATATATTACCAATATTGAAACAGTATTTAACAATCTACGAGTAAAGATCACAAACACCACACGTTATAAAAGTTGTTTATCATACTAAATAACTGAATCATCCCTGATGCGTATACAAGCGTTTGGTGAATAACCAAGGTCATACAGAGAGTAACGAATTTTTATGTTGCTCCTACAAGACAACGAGACATCAGCACTACGATGCGGCGGACAGGGGAGTTGTTGACTATTGTAACATTAATTTACGCAGTAACCGACAAACAGCTGCTGACAGTTAAAACTGTTCGTAGACCCGTTTTTTTTTTTTATGAAATTTTAATACAGTATTATTTTATTTTTATGTTATATTATTTGTAAATAGTCAAGTGCACTGAACTCTGTTCGTTTTGATATATTTTAATTACTTCAACAATACCGGTAAGTAAAAGATATTAATTACAGAATAAAATATATAACATATTTAATATAATGTATAACGGATAAATTATTAGCTGAACTAATTTTAAAAAAAGAAGCATATTTGTTTTTTATAACTCAGATTACGTTTTTTTTTCTCTTTTACTGAATGTTATAGAATGAAACAAAGGAAAATTAATATTAAACTTCTAAAAATTTCTTCCTTCCAAATTTTTGTAGTAGTTTTAATGTTTTCTGATTTTAAAGATTGTAAAACTCTTGGTTGAGTAATTTAAGAATTTATTGGACTGTTTTATTTCAGAAACGGGTTCACAAACAAATATATTACAGTATTTGATGTGGTAGACTATATACTGTGAGAGTTTGATTTTTTTTTTTTTTTTTTAAATTATATTATTATTTTTTAATTGTCTTTTTCATATACTCTTTATTTGTTTTTTTTTTTTTTTTACTCTTTTTATCTTATATAGTTGTTGCAGTTCCTTTAACAATTAAACTCATTAAATCAATTTATTTTAAGCCAAAAAAAAATTACAATGAATTTAAAATCGTATGATAAAAGTCTCACAGATATCATTTCTTGCCGGCCTCCATGGCGCGAGTGGTAGCGTCTAGGCCTTTCATCCAGAGGTCCCTGGTTCGAATCCCGGTAAGGCATGGCATTTTCACACACACTACAAATTATTCATCTCATCCTCTGAAGCAATTCTTAACTGTGGACCCGGAGGTTAAAAAAAAGAAGATATATTTCTTCCGCTCAAAAAACAAAAATTTCTGTAATAAAACTGTTTTTTTTTTTTAAAAAGATACTGATATCAAAAAAAGTGACACTACGTTTTTATTATCAAAATTTGTTATTAATTTAGAATTTTCTTTAAAAAAATCATTTATGTCAAACATATGTAATTGACAATAGATATATAATAATAGATATAATAGATATTAAACAATGTTTAACCGTTTTATATAATAAGCAAAAAAAAAAAAAATTTGTTACAAAACTCTTACAAGTCCGATTTCATTTATTAAACAACGACTTATAAGAATTGTATTAATTTTGTAAATGTGATATGTATTACATACAAACGAAATCGGGCCGGTAAAAGTTTTGTAACATTTTTATCTTTTTTTTTTTTTTTTGCTTATTATATGGAACGCTTAAACATTGTTTATTATCTATTGTCTATTTCATATATATAACATATATTTTTTTTTTAAACAAAATTCTAAATTAATAATATATTTTGATAATAGAAATGTAGTGTCTTACCTTTTAAGTAGATTTCATAAGAAAGCTACCTATTGCAATGAGTACCATGTTTCGACTTCCGGAAAAATTCGACACATCTTCGCGTTTCACAATCCCAAAAACCAAAACTACCGTCAGTTCAAAAGTTTACATATACATTTATATATATATATATATATATATATTTCACTTTCTTGTGGAAGACACGATATCTGCCGTAATTTTACGCCGATCACTTTCAAATTGATACATAAAATATAACGGCCCAAAATCTCGGTCGAATTCGTTAATGAGTAAAATCGGACCATAGTGGTGGAAATGAGGTGGTTTTTTCGAGAAAAAAAATTGCTATAACTTTCTTCTTAAGTAAAATATCGAATTCGTTTAAAGTTCCTACTATTTTTAGAATAAGGGTCTAAAACTTCATAAATTAAGAAGACCTTAACTAAGGTTAAGTAACCTAAAGGTTATTTATGAAGATAATATATACAACTGTCTCAAAGAACATTTTCATACAATAAAGTAACGCGTCGAATTTCAAGAAAAATTATTCTGTACAATAATTTTTCAATCCAATTTCAAAAAAAAATTGCGATTTTTCCAAATTGTGTAGAGCCTGAAATAAAGTCTCTAGATACATGAAAATTTAATCATATACAAAAGCGCACTCAAACTTTCAAATGCATTTTCAAAATTTTAAATCGATTATTAGGAGAGCCTAGGAAATTTAACCTTCACGAATTTTTATCTAAATTAATTTTAAAAAGCGTAAAGTTCTTGGAAGACGCTTCTTTAAAAAAAAAAGTTTCGATTCTTTAATTATCTCCAGCGATATAGCCGATCTAACTTGACTTTTATTTTCAACGAAACTAAGAGTGTGGTAGAGCTGTTTTTTTTTCACAAATACCTTCATCTTTCCGAGTACTTTCCAGGTGTAAATTTTCCACTCCTGCGGTCATTTGCAACCTAGATAAAATTTCCATTGAAAATTCTCGGGCCGCACAAAAAATGTTCCTTTATTCGTTCGAAGAAACATCGGTCTCTTATACCAGGTTGTTTTGCGTATTTTTCAGCAGTACTGGGTTATTGTATTTACAACAATTACACTGCAACTCTGTTATCAGTTTAAAATTTTTATCAATAAGCATTTCATGTTTTTTGTTCAAACTGTAAACATAAAATCGGCTAAATGCCATACTGCAATAAGGCATATTTAAACGTACATCGCATTACAGCACTTTGTGTGTGTGTGTGTGTGTGTGTGTGGGTGGGTTTGTGCACGTGCGCACGTTTTTTTGAGCCCAAATAAACAGAATGTAAGTATGGTTCACGGTAAGATGAGTAAATCCTTTCATATTAAGGCAATTGTACGACCGCCAGCGGTTAATTATTGATTATAGTTATGCCTAGATGATAATTGACAGCAACTTATCGGTGCTGACACGTAGCACCGATAAATTGCTGTCCAGTGGCGGCTCGCGTAAAGGCACTGTGGAACTTCGGCATTCCCTATTTTCACTTGATATTATCGATAAAATTTAATAAAATGAGTCCTTTTTTCTTTAATTTCTTTCTTTATACTTGTGCAATATATAATCCTTAAGCTTAATGTCAGTAGCCATCCCTCAGTTTATGAAAAAGATACAAGACTCTTTGTAATAGTGGCGTGGTGTTTGGCTGTTGTACGCATGCGCATATAGGAAGCTGTACGTGAGGCTGCGAGAGAGAGAGAGAACTGTCACTGTTGCAGTGCCAACCCTGTCGTGATGGTGGAAGGTAGTTTTTTTTTACTCCGCCTGTGTATGGAACTTTCCTTGTTCGTTCCCTTTCCTAGTTTAGTCGGTGGAAGGAATATGAAAACGGTTTAGTTGTTTTTTCTGTAGTGATCAGAAGATGGCGGAAAGCAAGGGCTCTTTGATTGCCAAATCTGTCCAAAAACACGCTGGAAGGGCGAAAGAGAAGGTAATTAGTAAAAACTAATTACGTATTTGTTACCCCTCCTACGGACAATGAGATGAAGGACAATGATAATTTATGACAGGTAAATAAGGTGTAGTCTTATACAGACGTAGACCGATCATTCCTGAGAGGTGTGTTTATTTGAACCGCAACCATCAAATTATACATAATTAAAGAAAAAAATTCGATCAACAGAAAAAAGTTGAATTAAATAATTCAACTTTTTTACTTCGTATTACTCTATTAAAATTATTAAAACACATAATTTTGTATTTTTTAAGTATTAATTTATTCAGTATTTATCAAGTAAAAAAAAAACTGGTATTATTATTTCATTTTTGTATTTTGCAGTAATAAAAATATTTTACTTAGAGTTATAAATAGAGTCGAAATGTATAAAATCGGAAATATAAAAATATTAATTACATTGATTTAATAAACAAATAACAGTTATAAATATAATCCCCTCATTAAATATTACATGTTATATTACATCATTTCTTTATTTCACTTTTTTAAATTTAAAAATAGTTGCATAAGAAATAATTTTATACTAAAAATATCTCTTGTTATATTTATAAGAAATTTTATAAAACTGACTTTATTTAACTCTATTTCTAGAGTTCTATTTCCAGATAAATACATGCGATTTTATCATTATGGTTAAATGTTGGCAACGACATGAATATATTGTGCAATACCATATATTTTTATCTATTTAAGTTCTTAGGTAACGTGTTAAAAAATTATTAACCGATAGAAGTATGTAAACTTAACCGTTCTATTAATCTCATAATTATTATTCTCCTACCGTTTTTAATACTTTCTTAACGTTAAATTTTCAGAAATTTATTTGACTAATAAATAGATTATAGTTCTCGGGTAAAAATTATTCAAGAGTAGAAACTGTGGTTGAATCATCAAAGTGAAATGAAATTCGAAGTTTATTGTCAAGAAAAAAAGGGAAAAAATATACATACACATACATAAAACTTAAAATAAATAAACTTAACAAATACAAAGACGTATTAAATTCAACACGCCTCTATTTATTTATATAATTTATTTATTTGCAGATTTAAAAATCAACAAGATTTTTCCACCAAGTAAAATAACTTTCAAAACTAACAGACTTAAAAATAAACGCATATTGTATAAATTTATTTACAGATTTACCAGAAAACAACAGGCTAAGACCTTTCACTTTTCTTTGATTTTTAAAGGAATATTTTAGAATACAAAAATACCAACTCTGTTCGAGATTCGAAACCAATACCTTCCGGATGAAAGAAAAGATATACCACTCTAATACGGAGTTTGAAAACAAATTCTATTTTTTCGATCACAGCTCTATCGCTATCGCGGTAGCATAGTAAACAAGTAATGTATAGCAATTTGTCAAAATTTTGTGTATCGGAGTTTTTGCAAATGTCGACGCTCTAGTAATGATCCCTTTAGTTAAGCGGCGGACGCCGTCTCAATGATGCACAAACTTAGGAGGATTGCTCGGAAGGACTATGGGTTGTCTGGCTGTCAAATGTACATGGTGTACCGAGATGTATTCGAAAGCTTGATTTCTTACACGGCACCTGTTTAGGCGCATAGGTTGGATATAAATAGAGCACTTGTTCAAAATTTAAGGAGTACCCAGTGCAGAACCTTAATTGTATGCACTGGTGTTTTTAAAATAACCTCCTACGAGGCTACCACCATATCGGGAAAGGCTCTCCCAATCGATTTAGTGGTGAAAGTTCGGGCAGCCATGTGGAGACTGCGAAGAGGCCGGGAGTCCGAGGTATTTGGGATGCGGTTTCGGAACGGAACTGTGATGACAATACACCGGATCTAAATTTCGTTCAGTTACCCATCCCATTTGTAAGATGTTTGTGACTATTATTGTAATATAGAAATATATATATTATTGTATTTACTATTATAATTATATATATATTATATTATAATTATATTTATAATATATAAATAGTCGCAAACATCTTACAAACATGATGTTACTGTCTTATTGATGTATGAATTAATTTTATTCTTGACAACCGTCTATTATGAACTTAACAGTTTAATTTAAAAACGATTATTAGTTTAAATAAAAATTAACATCTTTTAGAAAATCTCATAAGATGGAATAACAGCTTCGAAAGTACTAAGATTTACACTTTTTCAATTGTTGGTAAGTGGAAACTTAATTTATACAATTATATTAATACCAACGGTGCCAAATGCATAGTAAATTACACAGTTTTTTTCTAAACACAGTGTATAAAGCGAGTTGTTAAGGTTTAAACTAATCGATAAAGATATAAGTCTTACGTACAGTCAATCTGAACAATTCATTGTTTGATAACGCAAAGTAATATATTTTTGGTTGCTTTCGATTACGTATCGATGTAAGAGGTACTACACCATACTTGCTACAACTTTGCTGATGAGTTTTAATTTCGATAATTCACTTTATAATCAGGCTAAAACATCAAAAGTATTCTTATTTTATTATGTTAATTATCACTTTCTGTTAATATATATAATTTCATCTTATTAACTTTGTGCCGATTTACTGACCCACTAATGTGGAACGTCGCCTCATCTGAAAACATTACATTTTTCAGGTAGTCATCAATTTCATCAATGTTGTTAAGCATTAAAGCTGCAAACTCAGGATTTCAATTAATATCACGCTCGGGAGTGGTCGACCTAAGTCTGATCAAGATTACATGTTTGCCGGTACATTTACACTTACACTGTACTGCATCTGCAGCTACATCAAGCTTGACAACGGAACGGAACGGAACGCAAGAATGGCGGGAGTTTCAATATTTCTCACTACAGATCGCAGAACCTGGACAATGTACCTTGCTGCTGTATCTTCCTATTATCGAGCGGATTTCATGGGTTATTTAGAGGCGGTTATAAATTTTAAGTTTTATTTACGGACGGATTTGGTGATTTGTTTCCTATCCGTTTGGACCACCATGAAAATTATTTACCGGGTCTAACCGTGGGAGACTAAGCTTTTGAGCCTCGTGCTCCCGGCGTTATTTCCCTTCAGTCCATCCGCTGAAGTCCTTTCGGTACTAGCACCCTATGGGCTACCGGGGCCCTAATTATTTGGAGGGCACAATGCGCTCCCTTCTCCGGAGAGAGTCGCATGTGCTGACTGAAATGTACTAAATGACTAAATTGTAAGTTTTTAGGATGGTGGGTAAGAGGATTGTAGATCATCTTTTGTGGCTGCCCTTCGTGCTGTTTCTTTGCTGGGCTCTTCTACCGGACTCCAGTCCGTGGCGGTGAGTCGCGTTGCTGGTCTTCATTCTTCTTTTGTTGACTTCTTCTTTCTTCTTTGGCCTACACTTTCTTCCATGAGTTGGCAGTAATCCACTATGAATTATACGCCACTAACCTCAAATCGTCCCGTGGCCCTAAAGTGCTGAACGGGGTAAAGTCAGGTTTCGTCTATCTTCTTTCTTCGGTCTACGGCTGGTGGCTGCTTTCAAGCTTGGCAAGCCGGAGTAATGATTGCAGTTGCTAATTTATACAACACACCTGAAGCAGCAGTAGCTAGAGAACTGGTTGGAAAAAATAAACAATGCGCATCGGTAAAGATATAACTACATCAAGTATAGGAATAGTTGCTTTCTCTGATAGTAATGATATTTAACATAAAATGAGTTTTGTGTTTATAAAATAAAGCTGTCACTCATGTAAAACATCATCTATACTTTGACAAGCTTGGTAAATATTATGCAAAAGCATGATCGTCTCGGTAAATAAAAAAAATTAAATTCTGGTAAAACCACATCCTTGGTTTCATTTCCATTTGTAAGTCTTTTATGAAATGTTTGTTATTCTTGACAACATTGAGAGTGATTTTATTACTTCCAGGAGTGATTTGTATCTGATGTCAATCGCTTACTAACAACGTTACGAGACCTAATGTTCAAATAAAATAAAGTTAAATAAAAGTTTAATATTTTTATAATATTCTATTATAAACAAATAAGCGCTTAAAAAAAATGGAAAGTTCGTCTCAAAACTTTACAAGAGTTTAATAAATTTATAATAGTTTAATAATCTTTTTTTAAAAGTTTAATTTGAATTTTACTTCGGAAATGTAATTTTTATGTTCTGTTATTATGTAGTAATAAAACGATTTAGTGCGTGTATCTAACAGTGTAGGCAGTAGGGCGGGCACAAATGTAAGGTACAGTTGTGTGTCCAGCTGTTGGTAGATTTATTTCTGTCACGTCACAGTTTGCGCACTTTAACTTCATTCGCTCACTTCATGTTACAGTTTCTCTTTTGCTCTCGTTCTTCTCTCTCTTTAACTCTTACACATTATTTTTTAACCCTTTTTAAATAACTCTATCTGTTTCCAGAAAATGTCAGCAACTAACATTTATCTATCACTTTTTGATTTAATAATTTACAGTAGTTTTAATTATTATCTTTATCGATATTTATCTCCAGAATGTTCTATAAGTTTCCATACATAGAAAACATAAGAATAAATAATTACAGTAATAATAAATAAAAATGGTTTTCATAAAACGTTTTTATTTTTCTTGAGTATGGAAACTTATGGGACACTGTATTTACATTCTTGTTAATAAATTGAAAAATAATTAAAAATTGATGGATTTCAAAATTTCTCTATTGCAATTTAATTTTTTAGACATGATGTCCAATATATTTAACATATTTTTATATTTGTTTGTTATTTTTTTATCTAAGAACAACCTTTGCCGTTGGAAACGTTAAATATCATCAGGAAATATAATTCTTTACTTAAAACTTTTCGTTGGTGCCTTCTCTTTGGATAAATGATGTATACCTTATTACACAATCTATCTAACAAAACTTTAAACGTACACTATTTTGAAAGAATTTTGTCTAAATAAAACTATTCCAAACCTCTTGCTGGGATTCCGACTATTCTTGTGTAAAATGATTTTCTTTTCTTTTTTTCAAAATACAATATAAAAAAGAAAAAAAATTAAAACCTAAACAATTTTCTGAAATTTGTCTATAAGAAATTTTGAAATCTCAAATCAAGCTTCGTTATCCTTATTAGAAAAAAAAATTGAAATAGAATATGTGAGAGGTATACCGTCAAGTGTTTTTTCCCCTACCCACAGGGTTGGACCCACAGTTAAGCATAGCACAGCCCAGGAGATTGTCCCCTCTAACGGGCCTTCCCGTCAACCCACCGGTTGGATCGTTTTAGTAACTGCCAACAACCCGTAGGACAAGGTATCCAGGCCCGACTATGTCGTTTCTTGAATCCCACTCCAGGGGCTGGGACTCGGTCTTGACACCAATGCCTCCTATGTGAGCATCCCATAAAGGGAATCCACACCGGGTCTCGGTTTTTTTCGCGAAGAGACGTGGGAGTCCCAGTCAAGTGTTTACACGTATACATCTCATATGACTGATTTTTAAATTCGTGGATGTTGAATGAAATAAAACCAAAGTTATTTCGGTGTCTAAACACATTGTTCGGTTGATGTTAGCGGCATCTTTCTCGATTCATCTTGTTATGATCTATTCTCTGTCCGTTTCCTTGATTGAACTGTTTTAGATATTACGCATATTTCACGATATTCTGAAAAAAAAAATATATATTGCTAAACACGACTGAAATTTCGTAAAAGATATTATTTTATTGACACAAATTATTAGTTTTTATAATATTTAAAAATTTTTTTTATCGTTACATGTTAAATTTATTGCAATCAAACAACGCATCCGTTCACAACTCTCCTTTGAAAATTACTATATGATGAAACTTGAGTGTAACTTGCGAAGCGCCTGAGGAACAGTGGAGGGAAGTGAGACATATGAAACTGGTTTCTAATAGATTTTCATATTTAAAACGATAAGCACTCAGTTTTGCTTAAATTAAATTTGCTATTCAAATCAATTATGACTTTGTTTTATCGAAATTTCTTATATTTACCTTCTACTGAATCTTATAATTCATAAGACAATTCACATCAAAATTCTATTTTTTAATCATTTAACACTCTTAAAAATTAGTTTTAAAATTTTAAAATTAAATTACAGTCTTAAATATTTTAGATTACAGTCTTTAAAAATTAAAACTCAAAAAAGTAGGAAATATTCAAGTCACGGTTTTTGTGTGTTTTTTTATTTAGGGGATTTCCAAAGAATTTGGAAATCGCAGCTGCGTCCGGTCTTGTTTATTTACATCCATAACTGCCAAATATAGAGTAACGAAAACCCTCATGAAACTTTGCAACACATTCGTGATAGCCTTAAGGTCAGTGTTTTTTTATGCCCTAAACAAATAAAGACTGTACGGCCAGTTCTTCCAGGAGGCACCCGTAAATGGTATCGTTTATCTGGACATGCTTCAAATTTTTTAATTCCTCATTTAGACGATGATGACCAAGATGGACACAATTACTATCAGCAAGACTGAGCACCATCTCACTATCGCCTAGAAGTCCGAGATTTTCTTCATACTCGATTCCCAGGTCGGTGGATCGGTCGTTAAGATAAAATTTCATGGCCATCTTGCTCCTTGCATTTAACCCCGCTAGATTTTTTCTTGTGGGGGTTTTATTAAAGATTGGGTTTATGTACAGTTTTTGCCTGCTTATCTTGTTAAGATTTCGAATTAATACCGCAGCTGGAGAGATAACGCCCGACTTGTTGGCTGCAGTCTGGAATGAAATCTACTTCAGGTGGGATGTAAGTCGCATTAAATTTGGAAGGCATATCGAACCAAAGTAAATGTTGGCTGACAAATATCATATATTTTTCAATGAAATGAGAATTCAGTAGGGCCTTTAAGTTATCCCAATAAATTGTTATATGCTTTTAAAATTAAGAAGTCCTTTTTGAATCACTCCGTGTTAATGTAAATATTTTTATATTTTATTAAATCTTCTAAAATTTTCCTTATAGGTCGTAAATTAATTTCAATATTTTCAATTTATAAAATTAGCATTTTAGTTTCCCAATAGATTTCAATAAAGAAAAAGATTCAAAGTTAGATGTAAAGGGTTTTTTTAATTCTTATATATACAAATGGATCAATTTAAATATATATATTTTTGGTCTTCATTATCGTCATTATTGCTAAATACTGGATATTTATAGCGTAAGAATTTGTAGTCGAATAACATTATCCAAAGTATTTATACGTAAAAATGAAAGAAAACTAGTTGGAAAACTGTTGTAAACAAGTATATATTTCCTAATTCCTGTTAGCCTTAATTCATTCTTTGTAATAGCTTCCTTATGTAGTTTTTCTGAATTTTTTATTTATATCATGACACACGTTATATACTTTTCCATTTGTTCCTCTTGTACTACTTCTTCTCACACGGAAAGCGAATTTTAAAGCCCTACTCATATTTCAAATAAAATTTAAAAAAAAATTAAAAAACACTGAAAAGTAAAACGTAATCTTTTTTCGATTTTTTTAAAATTGAAAATTTTTTATCAGCGCCAAATTATTAGTTTGTAAGTTGTTTTTTTTAAATCCAGCATCAACTTTTAAAAGTGCAAAAATTTAATGAAAAAATTGAAAAAGGAATTAATATTAGATTTCACTGTCTTGTTCTTGAAGTCGATTTCATTACACGACTGCCCAAAACGGACTGTAATGTATTTATGTGTCTGTTTGTATGTATGTATGTTTGTTCCTCTGTAGCAGCTCAATGGCTGAACCGATTTAAATGTATGATCCCACGTTGTAATCCTTATGTTACCGGGAGTGTCATAGGCTAATATGTATATAAACGACTATCACGGAGTTCGGTAGAACTTGGTCGGTAAGAGGCGACCAAGTCAACGAACTACGTTTACAGTTCTAAACATGACGCAACCTAACAGTGAAATGAAAATGGAAAAAAATAAACGTGAAAATATTATATTTCAGTTCAATTAGATTAGTAATAAAGAATACTTTCAAATAATACCTTGAATTTTGTTAGACAACATTTTTTTCCCCATTTGATGAACCGCAGGACTCGAATATGTCATTTTATTCATTTTTTTAATGTACCTTTACAAAACGCACCGCTAGATAGCAGTACTTGATAGTACTATGTAGCGTACAAAAACTTGATAATGTACACGAAATAATAAAATTTGAAAGAAAATATTTTATAGCTTGTTTTAATAGTAAATGTTGTTACTTAAATGAAAGTACTGAAGATGAAACAACTTTTTTTAATTCCCATCACTTCTTTAAAAAAATATAAAAGTATTAGTTCACAAGGGATTTTGTATTTTAATACTAGTTTTATTAAAAAGGAATAAATAAAATAGAAATAAATTCGACTGGTAAAATCGAATTTAACAATAAAAATCGCGGGTTACACGTACAAAATAATAAGTGTAAAGTTACATCACGCATTTTCGATTCGTAAATGTTATTATACTAGTTTTACAAAAAAAGGGAAGAAAATGGTATGAAGTGAATGATATGACTATCAACAAACCAAATTGTCCGTGAAATTCAATTTGTTTGTTCTAAGGCAATAAATTTTAATAATAAATCTATAAGATAATCAGTAATTCATAAAAAAATAAAAGAATAATCTAACAAAACGCAGTGATATCCAAAAAAAATTACAATGAAATTTTAAACCGTACGGTAACAGTCTCGCTGATATCATTTCTTCCCCCCAAAAACAGAAATTTCGTTAATATAAAGAAAACTATTTTTAACAAAACTATACCGATATCAAAAAAAGTAAGACGCTACATTTTTATTGCCAAATTTGTTATTAAGAATTTTCTTTAAAAAAAATACATGTTAAATATATGAAATAGACAACATATATAAGATAATATATATAATAAACAATGTTTAAGCAATCCATATAATAAGAAAAAAATAGAAAAAATGTTACAAAACTCTTACCGGCACGATTTCATTTGTATGTAATACATATCACATTTATAAAAATAATACAATTCTTACGATTATTCGTTGTTTAATAAATGAAATCGGGCCGGTAAGAGTTTTGTAACAATTTTTCTATTTTTTTCTTATTATATGGAATGGTTAAACATTATTTATTACCTATTATTGTTTATATATTTTTTGTAGATTACATATATTTAACATGTATTTTTTTTAAAGAAAATTCTAAATTAGTAACAGATTTTAATAATAGAACTGTAGTGTTTGTGTCTTATCTTTTTTTGATGTCAATATCGTTTTGTTAAAAACAGTTTTATTTATATTACAGAAATTTTTGTTTTTTCAGCGGAAGAAATGATATCTGCTAGACTCTTTCCGTATGGTTTACAATTTCATTGTAATTTTTTGGATATATATATAAATGTATAGTAGTGAAGATTTGTCGGTTGAAGCACAAACTGTAATGAATTGAGTTAATGAACTGTGAACTGTGACTGTGTCAACTGATTGATTCGAATCAATCGGGTGAATAATATTATAAAATTAACAGAATTAAATTTACGTCAAATGAAATGATATTTATTAAATTTTGAAAATCTTTGTATAATAATAATGGGCTTCCCGTTGGGACTGCATGTGCCCGGCTAAAATGATGAGATGATGCGAACACCTCGTGCGAGGTTAGGTAATTCATCACCATCCCCCCCCCCCCGGGGCGCTGTTTTGGGAGGTGTAGGAGGTGCTCTTCTAATATCTTTCCAAACAATTGTCCGATTTTCAAAATTCAATCGAGGTATTTGATAGTAGGTTAAATGCTAACTTTTGTCTTGCATCAGGTACGCTCTCGATCTAACAGATGACGGTTATTCGGAAATGTTTCTATATCTTCGTAACCAATCTTCCGACTTTCAAAATTCAAACTGATATTTACTGGAATAATACATCACGATAGAACCAAACCAGAATAAAAAAGAGCAATGTTTGTCAGCAGTGTTTTTTTCGACAATCGTGTTTTTTAATTTTTAATATTTACCTCTTGTAACAGTCACAGAACTACCTCTCATGTTAATCAGTTTTTAAAAAAAAATTCATTTGTATGTAACAGAATAGATTCCATAATTTTTAAAAAATTATGATTTCTTAAATCCTGTTAAATATAGGTCTGCTTTCTTTTTTATTATTTATTTGCCTGTTTGTTTCTTTGTTCGTTCATTTGTTTATTCATTAATCATTCACAACAGATCAAATTAGGTCCAATTAATTCAGATGACAATAATATTTACAATTTATAAATTAGATTATTCCGTCATCATACATTTAAAAGAAAAGAAAATCTTGTTACAATACAAACTAACTCCCCACTTATATTAAATATTTGAAAATTTAAATAAAATACAAAACAAATCTATAAGTAAAGAAAAAAAGATATCCAATAAATTACATAAATAATAAATAGTCTACCCACACATTTAAATAACACATTTTATTAATTTAAAAAAAAATTTGTTTGAGTAAAATTTTCTTGAACATACTCCTTGACCAAGGGAACGAGGCCCATTTCTGGTATTTCATCAACTTTTTTTTGTTATTACTAGGTTATAGTAAACGAGTTTTCCAATTTCTTCTCAATAAGATTACTTACTCTTAGGTGGAATGCCGTATATTTAAAAAATCTTTTATAAAATTTGCCTTTTCAAAATGTTGACTATTTCTTTCTTTCTCTCTTTGTCAGAGGAAGTTTCCGTTCCTAACCTACCGCTGCTGTAGACTGAACATGTGTCTAACTTCCATTCGTGATGTGACCTATACGTCATGTCTCCCACCATTCCTAGGCTGTTTCACAGCGTACCCGTTTACAGTTACTTCATTGTTTCATTTTAAAGGCTATCTTTCAGCCATACACTTATTTGTTGGTACAGTACTTTCATTACTGTATTACACAGTGATTTTCTTAAAACAGTCCTCTTAATTACTTAGATCTTACATTAATTTTGTCAAACATATTTTTTTTCAAAGAATTCCTTTAAAAATATACTCGGGTAAAGATTTCGAACTATGGAAAAATCAGCCTGGTAACTCTAGAAATAAGCATGTTAATATAGAAAGCTCAGCGTTGTGTACACTAAAATACAAATATTACCAACAAAAATATTTCTTTTTTTCTTCTTTTACTTCAAAGTATAAACCGTTATTCTATTTCGTCCGTTAATATTTTCATCCGTCTCCTATTCTTGGAATTATTCTCTGAATTACAACATAATTCTGAAATTTCTACAGAGGGCAAGCCTCAGCTTCTCCTCAGATGGCTCTATAATGCCTGAAAGAAAACAGTTTCTTGTACTGTATATTTATCTAATCTACACGAAAATATTGACCAATAATCAGATATTTTTCTCATCCTAGATAAAGGTACCTTGATTTTCCAAAGAATCTTGGATGGAATAGATACCCACTGCCTAGATGATATTGAGATTCTTCCTTACATTATTTTTTCGTTTTTCAGTCGCTTTGTATGAATATCCTTTTAAAAAGATCGTCCTTTTCATTATCTTTCATCCTTTTCTCCCGATAATTTTCTTGAAGCTTTCTCTAGATGCCTGTTGGATCCGTGATAAAGTTATGAGAACCTCTTTAAATTAATGTAATATTGGTTGGTATTTGTGTTTTGTTGTTGGCAGCTTTAATTATCAGATAAGGACTGAGATTCACATTGAATAAAGCCAGCCAGACCTTGTAATCCTCTCTGATACAATACTAGTATAATCATCCATGAGCTAATAATGTGTCAACCAGTTTTGGATATACTCTTTAATCTTTTTGGATTTGTTATAGGTGTTTAAATTCTTCCATAATTGTTTCATTTCTCAACATATCATGGTGAGTAACACTTTTTTTAACAGAGAATTTCTTCGATGGGAATTTTTGAAATCCTGCTCTTTTAGCACCCATGCCTAAATGGCACACAAAAATTAGAAAAAAATAATTTATCATTTTTTTAAAATTTGACAAGGATTTTTATTACAAACCTTATTTTTATGTATCGTTGAATGGTATCTGAAACAATTTTACATTTACTAACTTTATTATTGATATCATTATATACTGAAAAATAAATATTGCAACGCAAGTAATTGGACTTTTGGACCTTTTCCAAAATTCTCTCATAAATCGTTTATTTAGATCTTACTGATTAATTACCTTGGAAGGCTAGTATCTAGTTTTTAGGTACAGGGCTACCAAATTGTACCTTCTAGCCAATTTATAGTACACACCCGATTATAATTCATCCTCACTTTTATTTTTATTATGAACATATTATTAGCTAAAAAAAGGATATATAATGTTTTCTGTTTGTTAAAACTTAGAAACCACTGAACCAATATGAATAATTACTTTGTTACTGTATTTATTGACCTTTGAGAAGGGGTTGTATGTAAATTTAAACATATAGCATTATTATTAAATAACCAGAAAAACTTAAACAGAGACGTGCTGATTTTACTGCTTCAATTTTCATGTATAAATATTCCGAATAGGTGACTAAATTACATTCTGTAAAAAGTGATTCCTGGAAATGAAACACAGAAAATACAACGTTTTTTAAATATATCTTATTTATCAAAATCGGGTAAATTTTTCAAGTGAATAAAAAATCGGGTAAAAGATTTTAAAAAAATACTTTTTTTTAAGTATACATGTAACGTAATTTTTCTTTGCAAGTGTTATCTGTGACCTGTATACATAATTACATTTATATCTGTAAATTCCTAAACTGCAAGTTATTTTTACTTTTTATTCAAAACTGAAACAAAATGGTTTTTATTCTAATTTATTTATTTATTTTAATTTACTTCCATATCTTCTTTTTTTTTGTATTGCCAACGAAAAGCTGAATTCTAATAACATTTCCTACGTACAGTTGAATTTTTTTTTAGCAGAATTTTGTTTTTGTATTAGTATAGTATAATTGGCACAATTTATATTTTTTTTTAAAAGTGAGAATGATCTTATTTTAACTGGACGTAGTAATTTACAAAATAAAACTCTAGCAATATCTGCTATTTTTTTTTTTTTTTTTTTTTTTTTTTTTTTTTTTTTTTTTACTTAAAATACATTTGTGTCCCTCTTTTAAATAAAAAATTGAAATTGGCATTTATTCGCTGTGGTGTATTTCATCACAAAAAGTAACAGAAACCAAAAATTAAACTTATTCCTTCTTGTAAAAATCTTCTTTTTTTTAAATACCATGTTCATAATAAGTTTCAAGTGAAAAAAAAAATTGAAAAATAACTTATATATGGACATTTTTTTTTAATACCTTTATTTATAATCGCATCAACAATTGTAGACATTAGCGATTTAAATGGAAATTTTACTTTAATTTAAATATAGGATTCCCGTGCTTTATTAAATGAGAATCATTTTAAAAAAAAAAAAAAAAAACATTACGAGATGAAAATTAAATCTTTTAAACAAATTTCAAATAATTTTTTGTATGTAATATGTAGTTAATTAATTTTGCTAAAAAATGTCATAGGAATATTTAAAATAAATTAAATTTGAAACAATATTTGACATTTTGTTTTTAATTTTGGCTGAGGATACTTACATTTTGGCTGCTGAGGGATAATATACAAGATAAACATCGGGTTATCCAACTTCGCTGGATATAAATTAAAAAGGATAGGTGATAAAGGAAACCTACCAGGTTGGTATAGTGGTGAACGCGTCATCGCAAATCAGCTGATTTCGAAGTCGAGAGTTCTAAGGTTCAAATCCTAATAAAGGTAGTTACTTTTATAATTACTTTTATACGGATTTGAATACTACATCTTGGATACCGGTGTTCTTTGGTGGTTTGGTTTCAAGTAACCACACATCTCTGGAATGATCGACCTGAGACTGTACAAGATTGCACTTTATTTACATTCATACACATCATCCTTATTCATCCTCTGAAGTAATATCTTACGGTGGTTCCGGAGGCTAAAAAGAAAAAGAGAGGTGATAAAGGACATCTGTGGAAAAGTATTAGTTCAGTTTTGTGTATCTGAAATTTCAGTAGACCCCTGGGCCTCGGGGCAGTGTAGATCAAAACTGATCGCTATTCGTTAACAGTATTTATTTGCTGTTAGATTAAGGACTTTTGGTTTTTCTCTAATTTAGACTCAAGATTAATAGATCAAAGTTGTTAAGCAGTCTAATAAAGATTAAGAAAAAATAAAATAATCTTCTTCGGTCAACAAAAGTGTGGTACGGGATCCACTTTTTCGGGGAAACTGTTAACAATTGTTAGGGCTAAAAAGGAAGATAGAAAAATTTAAGATGTCTTTAGAAGCCTAAGCGAAGTTAAAATCGATGCATAAATCACCGATGGAAATGTCATAGTAAGCGATTTACATCGGTGGTATCCTGACAGATGCTGATGACTAGGATTTTAATCAGCGTCTAATTTTCACTTAGACTCTGCCGGAGGGTCAATAAGACCCTCCCGTCAATTTTACCAGGACTAGGAACGGAGATGTAGGTGTGAAGACCGGAATCGCCTTGGCGATTCCTGTTCTCCCCAAAGAACTATCTTGTGGAATTCTAAATTAATTTATTCTTCCTGTTCATATTCACATTCCAGTATAATCGAACAATCATTTAATTCTTTTTATCTATCCCCTTCCTTTTAAGTACCTTTCATAATCGTCTCCGGTCGATCGGAAAATGTTAAAAATAAATAATTAGTTTTGTATTTATTTTTTTCCATAATGCGGATGCTATTTAATAAAAATTATATTTATAACTTTTGTATTAAAATACCGTATTACATTTTTTTTTTTAATGCAGAATATAATATTATTTAAAATACTGGATAATTAAAATACCTTCTCTTTTACAGATTTATTGTTGGTAGTATTCGTTTTAATAGTTGGGTAAGTTTTTAATAGTTGGGAAGATATACACGGGTCAAGGAGATAAATAATTTATATTACTATTATATTTTATGTAAAGAATAAATGATAGAGAGAAAAAGAGAGTATATGAAGGAGAGCAACGGTAAAAAGGAGAGAGGTTAAGAGAGTGGGAGAACAAAAAAAACAATCTGAAGGGTAGTTCATTTTATAAAGAATGGAGAAGTAGTGACAGTAATTTTGTTGTTTTCATACTTTTAGTGTATCGTGTCAACCAGCCATCTCGTGCTCACTTGACTGACTGAATGACTAAAGCAAAGAGCTAGCGAGCGAACCTAACAGTTGGCAAAGAGTATCCTTGTATTCGTGTTGGTAAGAACAGATAGTGTCAGTATCAGGTCATTGTGACAATAACACAATGGGGACTAAACTCTTCACTCTGTTTTTTTATTACACGAGAAGGAAACACATATATAGACAATGTATGTATGTGTGTATATAACTGAACTTAACAGACATATACGTACGTTGTATAAATATACTATCTCCGAGTGTATATGTATTAGAAAAGCGGGTGAATGTATAACTTTCGTGGTTTTAAAGTAACGTGCGAGTGTACGGGTAACGGCACCATTCATCGTATACACGATACATGATGCAGTTTAATGGGAAGCCTGTTTTATAGCACGTAAATTCATATGAATATGAACTCATGCAGCCATGTAACGTAAATGTATATAAAACCTAACTTATATGTTTTTTTTTTCTCTTTTATTTGTTAGTTTAGGTTAAAATACACAAATAGAACAACATTACAATTTATTCTTTTTCAGATCACCATCACTATGTACGGTCTATTTATGATATATCTAGGTACAAGTATATATCCGATATGTGCGTGCGCGTGCACTAAAAAAAAAACCAATCTGACCGCTGGTGATCAATGGGTAGCATAACTGTAAATAATACGAACAACGTGCTAAGTTAAATTTTCAAAGAGCTTATAAATTCCACCTTTCAATCTATCCTTGATAATGTTGAAAATTATTATTAACCTTACATCCTGATTTATTATAATATTTACTTGTTTGTTTGTGATGCTTTTATCCGTAAAGGTCGACGATGAAAACTTATATAGAACAACAGAACTGTTTTATGGAATGTTTTACAATACTTCGGCTTATGAAAAATATTTCATTATGCTTTAGTTGTCATTTTTAATAAATAAACTACCGTTTGAAACATCTTCCCACACATATATTTAAATAAAGCTAAAAGATTATGCTAAAATTGTGTGTGTGTGTGTGTGTGTGTGTGTGTGTGTGTGTGTGTGTGTGTGTGTGTGTGTGTGAGTGTGTGTGTGTGTGTGTGTGTGTGTGTGAGTGTGTGTGTGTGTGTGTGTGTGTGTGATATCTGCACACACACAAAACACACAAGTTAAACTTTATTATATATATAATATCAGCGGAATAAATAACAACTCAGAAGGCGTTACAGAAATTATCTGAGCATATATATATATATATATATATATATATATATATATAAGCTAAATAAGTTAGAAAATTATCCAAATTAATAGAAAACTTTCTAATGCAATTCATTAGTCAATCACCAAACAAACAAAATAACAAAAACAAAAGCAGAAAACTCCAACGTTTCTTCCAACATGTAGGACATTGTCAAGACAAACCACAAAATCGGATTTTGTGGTTTTTTTCGGATTATTTATTTATTTTTTTTGTCTAACCAAAGAATAGAGTTTAATTATTGTTTTATATATATATATATATATATATATATCTTGAGTGATCAAAAAAGACTTCACAATTTTAATAGAATTTAAAAATTTATTGAGATAACTTATATATTCGGTTGAGATCTCATTTTATAGCAAAAAACATCGGTTTTGACTCCCGTAGTTTATTCCTACCGAATTACAACATCAGCGTTGTCACAGTGTTGTTAAAAATTGATACATTTACTGATGTGGAAGATGCTTATTTTGGTTTCACAATTTGCTGTCAGCAATTGCAGATCAACGTAATTTTTGTAGAGAGAACGGCAGGAATACTTCTTAGTATACCTCCTAGAAAGTTCGGTAGGAATACCTCTACTAGGCAAACAATTTACCTTGCACCAAACCTTCGTTGAAACCGGACGTTTTTCTTCCAGACAGAACGGCCCTTTCTTCCTACAGGAGGCAACCGTAAACGGTATTCTTTATCTGGATGCTTCAAAATTTTCTAATTCCTCAGTTAGACGATGATAACAAAAGATGGACGCCATTACCATCAGAAAGAGGGGGCACCACCTCAATACCGCCTAGAAGTCCGAGATTTTCTTGATACTCGAATCCCAGGTCGGTGGATCGGTCGTGAAGGTCGAACTGCACGACCACCTCGCTCCCCAGATTTGACTCCGCTAGATTTTTTCTTATGCGGTTTCATTAAAGAACAAGTTTAAGTACCGCCTCTGCCTGGTTATCTTGTTGAACTAAGATTTCGAATTAATGCCGCAGCTGCAGAGGTAACGCCCGACTTGTTGGCTACTGTCTGAAATGAAATCGACTTCAGGTGGGATTATATCGCTTTACAAACGGAAGGCATATCGAACCAAAGTGAATCTTGGTTAACAAACTTGATTTGTTTTCTATGAAATGACACCTCAACCGAATCTGTAAGTTACCTCAATAAATATTTATATGATTTTAAAATTGTGAAGTCCGTTATATATCATATTGTCGCGTGTTCGCGGCTCGATTAGGATACTGAGAGATTGACAATTGAGAATATTTATATAATTGCAATTTATTGGTTAAACATAAAAACATAAGTAAAACCAGACAAATCAATAATAATGACAATAGTAATAATAATAGTACGACAATCATTAAACAAATAATAAAAAATCAAATAGTAATCACAATCACAATAATAAACATAATAATAATAATATTAATAACAGACAATTAAAAAAATCCCACAATAATAATTACAATAATGACAATAATGGAAACAGTAAACAATAATAATATTAAATGTCAATAGTAAACAAATAATCATAAATTACAATAGTAACAATAAACAGAGATCACATACAAAACAGAATTTAAAGTAATTGTGAGGATTTATTTACAGGTAGATAAATAATGAAAATCAGAATTTAGTCCCATTGTCAAAGACATAGCATGGCCGCTCTTAACACTTTTAACCACTAGTCTTGTATTAACTACAGTAGTACAATAGATAAGACAAGTATAAAGTTCCTTAACTACAAATACCTTTGCTGTTCACAAAAAAAGAACCCTAACTGATTATGAATGAAATTTCGTACATTATCACTTTCGGTGTTACAGTAACTCACCGACCCATTTCTTATTTTCGTGTACTGGAGTTACTCGTGGCGTCCCCTTAGTTGCATCGAACCTGCACTCGAAATTCACTCTTTCACTGATCTCCTTGCAGAATACTCTCGCTGACGTCTCCCGGACCGATTCGCAGAACTCACATCACAGACTCTCATCTCGCAGACTCTCCTAGCGGAACTGAACTTTAATTGGTCTTCCTCGGAGTATTTATACTTCTAGTCCCTTTACCTGCCGGACCGGACCCAACTCAAAGCGTGAGAACGATTGACCGAGCCCTATCGATCCCATGCATTTCTAACTTTGATCCGGTAACTCTTTTCACGGAATGAACATCAGTTTAGGTGTTTCAGTGGGCAGTATTACAAAAGATGACTGTTAAATGGACCTGTTAGGTTTACTAAAAGGGTTTCTTTTAGCCCCTTTCTGGATCCCACCCATTATTATATTCTTTTTAATTAGTAGGAATCTGTTACTCAGGTCCGTTATACCGGTATTTTTACAATATATTTACTTATATTAATATGTATATAATCATTAATCTTCGATAACGTCATATGAATTCTTTATTTCGTTGATATTTTATGTATAAAATATCAAACTTTTTGTTTAATATTATGTCATATGTTTATAATATAAAAAATTATTATAAATTTTAACCACATCTATATTTTATAACTAATTGCTTATACTATGATGGACTCTAATCAAGATTTCAATAAGGTTTCTTTTAATCCATCCAGGCAGTTCCTTTTCTTTATTCACGGAGAAATATGTTACCAGAAATAGAACTATTCATATAAGAAAATTGGTCCCTTTGATTAGCGGTACAAACACATAATTACGTACGTTTCAATCTATTAGTATTGGTTATACGGTACAAAGACAGCTCAATTACAGTATTACTAATACAAAGGCATTTCAGTATTGACATATTCCATTACTTCAAATTACAGCGGGACGCCGATTTTCCGGATGTCCAACTATCCCGGACTATCCGCAATAGGCAATTATTATAAAATTAATATGCTATTTAAAAAAATCGAACAAACTATTCAAATAAAGCTTTGCCTCAAGAGTAATTGTATTTTTTATTCAACCATTGATTTATTGGATCTTTTAATTGACTTTTTTTGAATTCCTATAATATAAAACCGTACGTAAATTTAGGCCTAAGTTAAACAAATTGTAAAATTACTTCTGAAAAGATTGATGGAAACATATTAATTTCTCAAGCATGAACTATGATTAATGACTTGCATCCGGAGGCGTTACACAAAAAAGCTTATGATTATCGTTTTGGACTGGTTAGAGTGACAAAAAGAATGCGATTACAACAGATCCTTTGTTTAAAACGATTACGTGATCTTACAGCATATAAATTAAGATCAACATTAAAGCAAAAACAGATTACAGATTTTTTTTTAGAAGAAATAGTGTTTTTAAAGGTATATTTTGATTATTGACTGTCACAAAGTTTTATTAATTTTTTGTTATTCTAATTTTTAATAAGTGTTAGTTATTATAAACACAGTTAACTCAATTTCTCCGTTTTTTTTGGAAATGTTTCTGAACAGATTTTTAAATAATATTTATATTTTTCCGTCTAGATAGCGTTATAGCTGTTGAATAATATGCCGCCTAGGTTCAATACCTCGATTAGGTTTAATTATTCTAAATATTTTATTATTCGCTGGTTCATTAAAATAAATAAGGCTTTATTTTGTTTATAATATAAATTATTTTTATTATACTTTGAACTTGTAATTCATATATATATAATATCAATTAATTATACATTCATAACAAACACATAAAATAAGCTTAATAGAAACGACTAGCACTAGATAGGGAATCTCGGAGAGCTGCATCAAACCAGTCAAATGACTGAAGACAAAAAAAAAACAAACACATGTTGAGTCTGAAGGATGGAACAAGACTGACTAAAAGTTGGGTATTAGAAAACTTCAATTAAAAAGAGTAATAAAAAAAGTGAGAATTTACAAAGAGTAATAAAAAAAGTGAAAATTTTTATTTTGAAATTTAAAAGTCCTCCTTTAACAAAATGTAAAGTTCCTCCTTTTAATAAAAAAGGATCAAATTAAACCTGAGCCTTAACAATAACAGAGTTATACATATAAAAGGGAAAGTATTGTAATCGGTCCAATTTGGGCATATGCGGTTTTCACCTGATACTAACGTTTAGAAAGCTAAGGAACCCAAAAAACGGATGGAAATTTTTCAGATGTTAATGTTCGTATGTACGTGTGTGTGTTCGGTGTTGGCCTCTAAATCACCTTATATCACCAGAACTACTGGATCGATTTTGATCAAACTTGGTCAGATTACTTCTACATATCTGGCATGGATCCCATTAAATTTTAAACTTCAAAAAAGTCAAAGGGGTGATGCTGTAGAGCTACATCATTCTCAGTAACTCGAGATTTCGCCTAATTAAGATCGTATTTTTCTTAGAATCATTTGTTAATGATTAAAAAACACGATTAGATTTTGTTAACCATTAAAATATTTGCAAAAATAATTTTTTACAAAATCGCACTCTCATCCCAAAAAATGCCGTTGTAGTCGTCCGCTATGTTTTGACGTCACAGTTGAGCAGTAGAATTAAATAAACGAATAATATTTAAAATGTAAAAAAGTAACTTGGTGTGGCTGGATTTTGAACTCGATCGCCAGGTTGACTCGGACCTCGTGCGTTAAGCCTTGCGGCTACACCAGTTTGCCGACCGTACAATAAATTTGTTCTATGTAAGTTGTGAAATTACATTAATTTAGTTACTGCCGCCAAAACCCACCGGGTTGATCTAGTAGTGAACGCGTCTTCCGAAATCAGCTGATTTGATCGAGAGTTCCAGCATTCAAGTCCTAGTAAAGGCAGTTACCTTTATACGGATTTGAATACTAGATCGTGGATACTAGTGTTCGTTGGTGATTGGGTTTCAATTAACCACACATCTCAGGAATGGTCAGACTGAGACTGTGCAAGTCTACACTTCATTTACACTCATATCACCCTCTGAAGTAATACCTGAACGATAATTCTCGGAGGCTAAACAGGAAAAAGAAATAAAGTTAGTGCCGCCACACCCGCGCGAATTAAATACGGTTTGCGCACGCACTTTAATTAGAATTATTGAATTAAATAAACAAAAAAATGTTATATTTAAAGAAAATAATATTAATAATTTTTTTTTAATAACGAGTATCATTTCATTATCATCCCCTTTGTGTATGTAAGCTGTGCGTCAGAAACAACTGCATTATCAGCTTTTTTATAAAACAATAAAGTAGTAAATTTTAATTTCTTTCAGACAATTTTTGTAAACTCTAATTCTTTTATCAGCAAATTTCTACTCGTTGGAGTTTTTTGTAACTTTTACTGTATCTATTTCATTGTACATATATTCTAAGTTTTTTTAATCTTTCTGAAATTTATTATTTTTTTACATTTTAGCCTTTTTATTAAGAGTGATAACATATTAAACATTAGAATGATATATCCAGTACGTATTATAGATCATTTTGATTTTTTAACAACTATCCGGATTCGATCTGCAAAACATCTATCCGAATAATCGACATTCCATTTGCCTAATAACAAAATTTTCCAACATCTCTTGTGTATTTTTTTTTAACCTCCGGATCCACCGTTATGCATTCTTCAGAGGACGAGATGAATGACTTGTAGTGTGGGTGAAAATGCCGTGCCTGAGCGGGATTCGAACCCGGGACCTCCGGATGAAAGGTTCGAATCTCTTGTGTATTGTGTTCAGTTATTATAACACCTTAATTGATGATTATCTTTCATTCTTTCTCATTATTATTCTTGTTTACTTTCAAATTAAATATTTCTCACAACTATTAACTATTTATTCATTATTACCATGAATGAGATATAAGCACATTTTTTTAATGTCATTAATTATTATTCTTTCTTTCTCTTTACATTATTTATTTTCAAAAGAATTAATTAATTGCCGGAAAATCTGCGTTAGGATATTTACCGTCGCACTGCTGTAGAATTATAAATGATTTATGAGTTAAAAAAATAATCGGCTTAAGTTAAGAAAGCTTTTAAGCAGAAAAGAAACTTGTAAGTTCAAACCTAGATTTATTTAAAATGCAAAAAAGAAATTCTTACAAATATTTTTACTTGCAATGTAGCGATTTATGTTAACAAAAATAAATAGAGGCTTACATATACAGTATTATACTGTTAGTATTACATTTAAATAGTGATTTGATAAATTTAGAGGTGAAGCGGAGTAGAAATTATTTTTAAAGAAAAATCTTGTGAAATAAAGAAGTCAGATATTCATTTGTAAGGGTCATTCGGATAAATGAATTCAGTTATAGAAAATAATGGTGGATGCAAAAAACAGTAACAGAAAATATAGAATATAATAAAATACATAATTAAGAATAAGGATAAAAAGTGCAAGATGTACGTTAAGTCTATGAGATTTGTTATAAAATAGAAAGGAATGAAGAAGTGTATCAAACAAATTTAATAAATCAAACAAAATATAATTGTACGAACGAGTATGTAAATGGGTATGTTGTTAAAATTACAAAGATTATATATTGTAAAGAAATTTTTTTTTCATTTATAACTTTAATTAAAATATAAATATCATTTTCATGAAAATGCATTTGTTATATTAAAATTCTATAATTTTCATACATCGAAAAATTTTGTGATAACTTGATCATATAGTGTAGTACTAGGACGATCGCTCACCGACAGCACTATATTGATATTGAACTATATTCGTGACTGAGCTGAATGGAAATATAAGTCAATTTTCAAGAATGAAAAAAAGAGCAAAGCTTATATTGTGTTTTTTTTATATTTATATCAAAGAACATATTTTCTTATAAATTTATCATTTACTAAATTTATTTTATCTTCATTTCAACTTTATGTTTTTATGTTGAGAAAAAATCAATAAATAACGATCTCGCTGATATTTTAATGTATAATTATTATATAAGTTGCTATAAAATATACTTTAAAGTAATAATAAAAGCACTTTTCGTGCAGAGGTTCCGGGTTCGAATCCCGGTCATTTCATAAATTATCAATTTCCACCGGACTAATGACCATATCTGTAGATGACTGCTCTTTAATAACAGAAAAAATCATTTTAACCAAAAACACACTTGTAATTAAAAAATAATGGTTTTTCAATTGTTTATTAAAGTACAATGTTTAGATGTAGACTCCAACTTAAAAAGATCACTTAATTCAACGTTTACTTAAAAAGTTGAAACTTAAATTAAAAAATCTGTTGTGTGTACCACATGACTTCCTTGTACGCCTATTAAATTACATATAGACTTTTTTTTTTAATAAAAAGTACATCAAATTTTATTTCATTGTAACTTCTGATATTTTTTCTTTTTTTTATTGTTATTATTGAATTATTATTTATCATAATTTTTTTTACAATCAGATGTTAATAATTATTAATAAATCAATATATTTAAATTTAAAAAAAGAGTTAAAAAAGGAGATAAAGTCTGATTCGAACCGATTGCCTTCTCCTTGTAAGATCCAAATATTTCATTAATCAAAATTTTATCCAAATGTTTTTGGATTTTGGACACTTTTGGTTCAGTCGATTGCAATCAAACGGGGATGTGGACAACTAGATGTTACGACAGTCCTAAATTCAAAATTTCAGCATTCTACGGCTAATTACTTTTGAGTTATGCGAGATACATACGTACGTACAGATGTCACGCCGATACTAGTCAAAATGGATTCAGGGATAGTCAAATGGATATTATTTCCATTAAATTTGAAAACCTTTTGAAATCTGGAAATCTAAAATCTGAAAAACTTTTCGTAATTACAATACTTCCTTGTACAGAAAGTAAAAATTTAATGGAATTATTTTTCAATTTAATGTTCATTTTTAAAAAATAAGTTTTATTTTTTTAAGTATTCTTGTTTAATTTTTATTTTTTCGGGTATATAGTTTTATTTTTCCGGGTATAGTATACTGTATCGCTATAAAGAATAATAATCGGGTCAGTTGTGCATGTGGGGTTTTTGCAGATCTTGGCGTTTCATGACAATTAAAAATTTAATGAAAATAGGAATGATTTTTAAATTAATAAGTTTTTTTTTTTAAATCACATATGTGGTTTCATAAAATTTGTTATGTGAATTTTAAATTATTTATGTTGTGTAGTTTAATAATTCCTAAGTTGGCAATGATTATATGCTAACAATTGTATAAATATCTTTATTAAATTTGCCTTTATGATATATTCATATAATAAGAGGTTATTCGTATAAAGTAAGTCAGCAAATAAAACTTTTATTGCTTGACTTAATGCTAGACAAAAGCTTGGCTTTGAAAAGACACGTGCAATACTTTTCATTTATAAAAGTTAAGAAAAAAAAAATTAGTACATATCAATAAAACACTTCAAATCAATTGAAACCAGAAGAAACAAACTCAAACTAGTTTTTGCACAAAAATGAGTGATAATAATTATGAGTAACGTCAAGTACTAGTTATGAGTAACAATAAAATGTTGTGTTAAACTCTATGAAAATTCTACTGAAACCTTTTCAAAATTGAAAAGGGCGGCGTATGGAGATGACGTTCTGTCACGAGCCCAAGTTCTTAAGTGGTTTAAAACATTTAAAGCAACACATTCACCACGTCCCAAAAAATCAAAAATGAGTGCATCAAAACAACGCTAATTTGTTTCTTCGATAGTAAAGGCATTGTCCATAAGGAGTTTTAGTCTACAGGATAGACTGTAAATCAATATTTTTACCGAGAAATTCTTGAAAACTGCGGAAAAGAGTTGCCCACTTGAGATCAGTCATCAAAGACAAATGGATGGCTGCGACAGGGTCCTACAGCGGCCTCGGCCAATGGACTGACCCTTATTAGTGGCCAGTCCACTGCTCGCAGAGTCCCTGAAGCCGTCATGGCTGCTGCTTCAGAGGAGCCGTCTGTTAAACACGAGCGAAAACCAGAAGAAAAGTGGTCGTCCTCTGACCTTAGTGTGCTGCGCGCAAGAGTTAGGTCCGCTAGGAGAAGATACAATCGTCACCCCCTAACGGAAATTATCGTTGATGATGTGCGCGCTGCGGATCTACCGGCGCGCCCGTAATGAGTACGTTCATGCCACCAAGGAAGCCAAAGTCAAGTTTTGGCAAGACTCCATGTGCGAGCTGCAGCGCAGCCCCTGGCAGCTAGCGAAGTTATGTTACCGGCCAAAGCCATTGCACGTGCTGTCCAGTGTTCGATGCGGGTTTGTGGTCGTGAACACACTTTAACATCTGTGGTGACTTACCAGGCATTCCAGGATACTCTATTTCCAGATGCTCTGGAGGGTGAAGCAGATGTTGGCATTAGGGCGGGTGAAACACCATTCCCTGACATACGGGCTGTGGATCCTGTAGATATAGACCGAGTGGTTTCTCGAATGGCATTGAGAAAGGTACCGGGGACTGACCAACTTGACCCAGATATTTTTTATCATCTGCTGCTGTCAAAGAGCCGCTTGGCAGACTGTTCTCGGGGTTCCTAAGCTGGGGTTGCTTTCCAACTTGCTGGAAGGTGGCTTTGGTGAGGGTGCTCTTAAAATCAGGAAAGGATCCGAGTGAGGTCCAGAGTTATCGATCCATCAGCCTCTTGCCGGTAATCGGCAAATTGCTTGAAAGGCTGGTTGTGGAACGACTCTGGGAAAGCATCGGTATGAACTCACTTCTAAATTGAGGCCAGTATGGCTTCATGAACGGGGTTGGCCCCAAGGATTGCATCTTAAATGCTCATGCCGAGGTGGAAAGCGCCGACAGTAAATATCTTTTGGAAATTTTTATTGACATAGAGGCAGCATTTCCTACCTTGTGTTGGAGTTCTGTCCTCTATGAGTTGGAACGCCGCAATGTTCCCGTAGTCCTGCAGGCCATAGTACGTGACTACGTGTATGATTGCACGGCTCTGTTTAAGGATACGCACCTAGTTGTGGAAAAGTCCGTCACCAGGGGAAGTCCGAAGGGCCCTGTTCTCGGTCCCTTGCTATGGAACCAGGTTTTCGACGGATTTTTGGGACTGATATTCCCAGAAGGGGTCACGGCCCAGGCTTTCGCAGATGACTGTTACCTGTTTTTGGTAACTCACTACCGCAGCTAGAAGTCCGGGCGCAAGCGGCCTTGTCAACCGCAGAGGGCTGGATGGACATTCAAAATTTAAAGATTTCTGTGCCTAAGACGAAGTTTATGCTTCCCAAGGGTGCAGACAAATTATCATACAGTCGTACTCCCAGTATTAAGTATAAAGGCTGTGTGATCAGCCGAGTTAGGGTTCATAAGTAACTAGGTGTTTTGTTTGATGAGAAGTTGCTGTTTAGCAACCACGTTAGGCAAGTAGCGGCGGACGCCGTCTCTGTGGTACACAATCTTAGGAGAATTGCACGGAAGGATTACGGGCTGTCGGGCCATCTGCTTTACAGCCTCGCGATGGATGCATGGCAGCAAGAATGGCACACCATGACTAAGGGAAGGTCCTTGTATAGATTTATACAGGATTTGGGGGGATGGTATGTCTGTCCTTCATTATAAGGGCAACGGGTGCCCAGGTGCTCTCCTGGGCACCCGTTGCCATATAAAATCGAATAAAGTTTTCAGCATTTTAAAAAATTTAGGATTCAAGTATAGAGATAGAAGAACAATTGCTAACATTTACAAGAACCAAACTGCAACAGTAATAATCGAAGAACATAAGAAAGAAGCCGTAATAAAAAAGGGAGTCCGACAAGGATGTTCCCTATCCCCTTTACTTTTTAATCTTTACTTAGAAATAACAGTTAATGATGTTAAGGAACAATTTGGATCCGGAGTAACAGTGCAAAGTAAAAAGATAAAGATGTTACGATTTGCTGATGATAGTAATTCTTACCGAGAATAAAAAATATTTAGGAGAAACACTGAATGCCATAGATGAAGTCCTACGCAAGAACTACCGCATGAAAATAAAAAAAAAAACAAAACAAAAATAATGAAATTTAGTAGAAATAATGTAGATGGACTGCTGAACATAAAAATAGGAAGAGAAATAGGATAAGAAATTGTTCTACGGAGGTAGAATAATTTTGTTATTTGGGAAGCAAAATTACTAAAGATGGACGAAGCAGGAGCGATATAAAATGCCGAATAGCACAGGAGAAACGAGCCTTGAGTTAGAAATATAATTTGTTTACATAAAATATTAATTTAAACGTCAGTAAAATGTTTTTGAAAGTATATGTTTGGAGCATAACTTCATATGGAAGTGAAACTTGGACGATCGGAGTATCTCAGAAGAAAAGATTAGGAGCTTTTGAAATGCGGAGCTATAGGAGAATGTTAAAAATCAGATGGATGGATAAAGTGACAAATGAAGAGGTGTTGCGGCAAATAGATGAAGAAAGAAGCATTTGGAAAAATATAGTCAAAAGAAGAGACAGACTTATAGGTCACATGTTCAGGCATCCTGGAATAGTAGCTTTAATATTGGAAGGACAGGTAGAAGGAAAAAATTATGTAGGCAGACAACGTTTGGAATATGTAAAACATATTGTTAGGGATGCAGGATGTAGGGGGTACACCGAATGGACGGGAAGGACAGCCCTCCGGCAGAGGGGAACGTTGGCTGTCAAGAAGGGAGGTCAATGTTTCTCAGTGAAGCGGGGGACCTCGACGGGACGCCTACAGGACCGGAAATATAGGGTTGCAGTCAACTGTCATGACACTCCGACACAACTGTTCATTGACTAACGGCAGTGCCAGGGGTGTTGGGGGTGTTTAACAAGGTCCGAAAAAAAGGAGGTATACAGAAATGAAACAACTGGCACTAAATAGGGAATCTCCGAGAGCTGCATCAAACCAGTCAAATGATTGAAGACAAAAAAGATTATGAATCATGTAGATCAGTATTTAAAAAACAATCAACTTATCTTTTTGTTTTTATTTATAAAATATGAAATCTTTACAAAAAAAAATGTTCAGTTATTCTTTAAAAAAAATAACAATAACCACCTCTATCAAACCAGATAATGGAACGTTTTCGTATAACAGCTCAAATACTTCGATTTACTAGAAAGATCTTTAGGTAAAAAGGCAGTTCACTGCCTTTTTTAATAAATTACGTAACCATATGAAAAAACTTCTCACCGTATTTTTTGAAGTAAAAGTAATTTTCTTTTATAAAACCAATTCTGTTAATAAATTTTTCAATAATACTAACTAAAAGCTTTAAATATCTGCTTATTATTCACCTCGTTCAGCGTAAATATAGATATGTGGTGAATTAATTTTCAGTAACGCCTTCTGAATTTTGAATTATTTTGTATTTTTTTTTTTAATAATTATTTTGTTTACTCCAACCAGTTTTCTAGCTACTGCCGGTTCTGGGTTTGTGTGTACAGTCAAAGAAATTACCGCTACCTGGTTGCCAGGCCGCAGGTAGCTGCACTGTAAGTGTAAATGTACCGGTAAACATGTAGTCTGGAACAGACTCAGGTCGACCACTCCTGAGATGTGTGGTTAATTGAAACCCAACCACCAAAGAACACCGGTTAAAACACACTCTGGCATTCAAATCCATTTAAAACCCTTTATAAGGATTTGAACTTTAGAACTTTCGAATTCGAAAATTAGCTGATTTTGCGATGACGTGTTTAACTACTTGTTACTAATAATTAATGAAGATATTAATAATTAGTGTTTTCATATATTTACTTTAATATCATTTATATATTAATTTATTTGTTTTTAGATTTTAATCAGCCTATTTTTACTTCGTTGTGTGAAGTAAAGGAAGTATTGTGATTCCGTTTTCAGATTTCAACGGAAATATTCATTTTGACCATCCCTGAATCCATTTTGAGTAGTTTTGGCGTGACATCTGTTTTTATGCGTACGTACGTATATCGCATAACTCAAAAACGATTAGCCGTAAAATGTTGAAATTTTGGATTTAGGACTGTTGTAACATCTAGTTGTGCAGCTCCCCTTTTGATTGCAATTGACTGAACCAAAAGTGTACAAAAGAGTCCAAAATCCAAAAACAAATTTGAATTTTTTCTTTTTCTTACCTGCAGTAATAAACCCTCATTGAAAGCTTTTCAACGATGTATCATAAGCGGTACTTATTTTCATTGGTTCCATAGTTATAGCCAAATAAAATTTTAATTAATGAAATATTTGGATCTTACAAGAGTAAAGCAAATTGGTTCGAATCAGAATTCATCTCCTTTTTTTTAACTGTAAATATATTGATTTATTAATAATTATTAACATCTGATTGTAAAAAAAATTATGATAAATAATAATTCAATAATAACAATAAAAAAATATCATAAGTAATTAATGAAATAAAATTTTATGTACTTCTTTTTTTAAAAAAATGAATATAGGTAATTTAATAGGCTTACAAGGAAGTCATATGATGTCCACATACATTTTTTTATTTTATAATTAAATGTAATTATTTTTATAATACTGCTCTGATATGGTCTTCTGTCGTTAATTACTGTTTTGATCTTTATCAGTACAATAAAAAGAAACCAAAAAAAGTATAAAAAAATTATAATAAAAATACCATAAAACAAATTTTATGGTATTATTAATAGCAAAAACCCTGATAGTACAGTTTAAACAGATGTTTCTAAAACGTTAATTCTGTGGGCTGTGCTTTTATGGTAGGCAAAAGAGCCAAAGTACATTTTATGTGGCCTCCACTGCATCTCCCGTATTTTCGTTGCGGGGCTGATTGCTATTAAGAAAGCCTTAAGTATAATTAGCCCAACATTTCGACATATACTTGTTTGCTCGGATTCCGTGTGTGCCTTAAGGCGATTAGTGACGTGTACTCCAGATTCTGTATTGTTTGTGTGATTCAGTGTATTATTTCGCAATTGACTAGACGTAATACACCAGTGAGCTTCTGCTTGATCAGCCATATAGGAATTTTAGGCAGTAGTGCAAAAGAGACTTGTTTTCAGCTTACTTTTATTAACTACGTTGCTTCTGTCGATCTTGTCTGTTTCCCGAAGAGCGCAGTTCACGATGAGTGGTAAAGTGAACGGAATGCAACTATGAACAATAAACTTTGCAAACGGATGCACCCCTTCGTGTTTGCTGCGACTGCCAATTAATAGTGTACCACATCTTTGTGGATTGTATCTGTTATGCGGCGCAAATTTAAATTAGGGGCTGATATGCGAAATATGTTGGGGAATAATGCAGTGATATTATTGACTTGCTGCCTTGCGATTTATAAAGACCGTGCACCTTGATTCAAACAATTATTTATACGGTCCTTGTCGACTATGTATACCGTTTGGCTTATTTCGGATGGTAATTTTTATTCTTTGAGGTTATTTTTTTAATATTGTATCCACTGTGGTTTTTATTTCGCTTTTAGCATACATTACAGGCTTTTTCATTTTAAGATATATTTTTACATTGCTAGATTTTGATTTTTAACTAATTTTTAATCGTCAGTTATCTACAATAAATATATCGTGTCCGGGCGATGTGATAACGCAAAAGCGTTTTTCGCCCAGAAAAACAAAAACAAAAAACTGATCACGTTACCTCTGTTTCCCTAAATCCATCTGCAAATTGTTTGGTAGTTCCCTTGTTTTACCTATGAAGTATAAAGTAAAAAAAAATTAATAAAAAAAAAGAAGTAGAAAAGTAGATAATAAAAGTTTTTACCTATATAGTAGGTAAAAAAGAAGATATCTATCCATTATTTACTTGCTTTATATGATATTTATATACCTCCAAGTTCGGTGAACTTGGGTAAGTTAATATAAAACAAAATATTCGACTAACTAAAGAGGGCAACATAAGAACTTCTCTACACACTTTTTTTCTAGAAGCATGAGATGATTATTATTCTTTAAAATGGCTTTTTAAGTAAATAATTTTATAGCATTATTGTTATTTAAAATAAATAAAACCTTTATTACAGTAATGTACTTTTTAAATTAATTTCTTATTAAGAGAATAATAATAATAAATAGTAGTAATAATAAAGCTTAAGAAATATTTAAGTAATAGTATACGTACTAATGATTATAATTACAAAAGAGAAAAGGTCACAGTCTTAACTGGAATAAAATAAATAAATAGCATTGGTTTCAAATAAATAAACGCTGGAATAGAGGTGGTTCGTAATATAAGAACCAGTATATTCCTGATATAACTGGAACTTGGTTACTAATACGTATTCGTCTAAATCTGTGTATATGTTTTGTGTACGGTAATGTGTAAACTGGCATCTATTTTTAGTCAACCAGCGTTAATGACCTATATACATTCATTCATCCCCTGCTTCTTGAAATAGGCTACTACAAAAATATGTAGTATTTAACGTAAATATTTGTTAAAAAAAAAATTAATACTGCGTCAAAACATCTGTTATAAAAACGATATATCTATATAAACACCACACCATATTATCTGTCCCAGACAGGTTGTTTATACCATGTCTGTCTTCACTGTCTTCTATTCCGAGTGAAACTTTAAATTTTTTTGAAATTACCATTTCTTTTCATTTGTCTATAATTTTTATTCATTTCTGGATTTTATTTTTTACACATTCTACTGATACTTTTACCACTGTTTTAATCGATTCTTCTCTTCCCATGTTATATCTTGTCTAATAAACGATACTTAGTTGAATGAGCTTCTTTTCTCTTCTCTAGCCTATTAGTCTTCTTTATTTTTTTTTTTAGTTTATCTGTCCATTTAATCTTTTCTAATCTCTTCCGCGTCCACATTTCAAATGTCTCTATAATTTTGTACATTTCTTTATTTTTCATATTTCAAACCGTATGGTTGTAATGTGAGACATAATACCTTCTTTTTTTCTCTTTTTTTTTTGGGGGGGGGGAGATTCATCGATTACTGTGGTCATTAGTTCTTTCCCACCCCCCCAAAAAAAAAAGAAAAAAGTTATTTTTCTTCCTGTTATAATAACTAGCGATCTAGTCAGAAAACTAATCTTATCAGATAGATCACCCAGAAATCAACTTGTATGATATTAAAACCCGATAAAAGAAACACAAGATGGCAAGGGTGTGCCTTGCCACCTAAAAATATACTTCTATGTCTTAGAAATGGTGACATATCGGTCAAAAACTGGTGTAAAAATCCCACAATTCTTAAAACCTCATCCTTAATGAAAATTCGTCAAAAAATCTTCAATTATACCAACTATTGACTAGGTTTATCTTTAGGCCATTCTTTTTCTTTCTTTTCTCCATCCTCCAGACGGCCTTCATCTCTTGTTTTCAGGGTGTCTGAGCTATTGGAAATGGAATCTTTTGATCCTCTGCTGTAGATTGCAGAGGACGTTTTGCTGTTGGCATTAGATGATATAAGCAGAGGATTGCATCAGAGTCTAAGTTTGACGTACTCACCGCTAAAATGTTTGGGGAGGCTAAAGATGTTCTCTCTTTTAGAGTCCTATGAGATTTTGGGGGCTTCATTGATGCTTGTTCATCCCTCTCTATTCCAATTACTATTACGTCATTTTCTTTGTTAGTTCCCTGAATGGGGATTTTTTCTATATAAACTTTTACCATCAGTGCATTATGTACAAACTTCTTTTACTGTTTCGCTTCACTTTCTTTTACCTTTTGACTGGTTGAAGCCTCATTCCTCGGTTGTGTAACAATTTATTTGGAGACATCTGCTTTTTTCTACGTCGGCTTTGAACTAGTTTCTTTTATTGGTCCACTTTTCAATCTGTCATTAATGATAAGTTCGACCATATTCGCTAGAGCTGGTGCCAGTTAAGATATTACGTCCGTTGGTTTTAAGGAAGCTGTAGGAGCTGTAACAATCTAAGTATAAGGCACACCTTCGATGATCTGCTGAGCACAATTTTTCTAGCTTCGAAGTAGCTGACGTTTTTAATGGCTTTACTTCCTGGATTGCTACTTCCTCCTTATAAATAGGACAGTTTCACGATCTTCTAGAGATCCGCTCATGGTAGCTGACACAAACTGGCAGATCCCGGCACAGGTCATCCGGATGTATGGTACAACGATAGATCTATTTGATATTTTTCCTAATGCACCACGCCACTATACGTCAGAATTTTTGGCATCCAAAATACCGCAATGGAGTCATAATGAATGAACGAATAAAGATTCTATGAAAGCCAGCTTTTAATTTTGCTGGACTTTTGTGTTTGTTAAACGTCATGATATGCGACTCGAAGGGCACAACTTCTCCGCCCCGTAGTGCGTTCATGTGGTCGACATGTAACAATTCCCCGTCCATAGAGATCTTCCACAATTTCATCCTGTGTGTAGTCCAGCAAATCCTTACACACAAACCACCCTCTTGCAGGCATCTACCGCACTATGGGACACAATCTTAATGTCGATGAGTCCCATTTTTCCAGCTTTGAGCAGCCGCCGACGGTCTCTCAACAATTGTCTCATAGCAGTCTTTTTGTCTCCTTAATAGGTCCTCCCCTGCAGCCCCCGTGATTCCTCAAGCAATCACAAAAGAACCAACCCTTCTTCTTCTTCTTTACCACCAAACATTCGGCATCGCCTCACCACCCATTCGAGACCCACGTCGCTAGGCAGCGCGGACCGCGCTGCCCAGCGACGTAAAAAACAGAAAAACGACGGGATCTTGCCACCCGCTCTTGCCGCAGGCAGCGAAACCGAGAAACACAACTGTGACCAGCTCAGACAGCTCTGTACCTCCAATCCTGTACTCCGTAGGGGAGCTCCTGAGTAATACCATTATCCCGTTGACCGACATGAGTAAACATACAGACGTACCATGTCGTTGCCCGCCCGGACGTGTGGGTAGATGTAATTGCAAAGACGTGAAGTTGGATACTGTCCAGGGAATTATTATTATTACATACAGATTTCAGCGAGGATGAAATAATAATCGAAAAAACGTCTCGGAAAATGAATTCGAGATCTTGAGATTTAGTTAGTTAAATATTTACATATTAAGAAGTGACATCATCTAACTCAAGAAAAAAGTATTTTATACAGAGTCTGTATGTGCGCGCGCGTTCAAGCGTGTTTGATTTAAAACGAGAGGAAGAAAATAGTATTATGTGTGACAGTAGCTATATTAGTTATGTATGCAGTGAATGATCGGCGTGATGTCACGACGTGGCCACGGTCTTTCCTTGTTACAATGATTAAAAGGTCAGTAGGCCTAATCATGAGATGACGTTTGTCCTTCAGTTTCTATTCAAACCATTTCTAATAAAACTAAACGATCATCGATTATTATTAAGATATATACATACGTAGTATTTTATATGATTTCTTAGAAGATTGTTTTGTTTATTTTACTGATAACACATTTGGGAAAAATATTAGCTCCGATTAAAATCTTTTTCATATTTCCAGTGTAATCTTTTACCGGAGTGTACCCTACTACAAATAATGAAAACTAATTTTCTGCCAGAGCGGCCACGCCCGATTATCGTTTTCTACGTATATAAAAATGTAAATCTTAGTTTTAAATATTTTAGCATGACTACTATTCATAGGATAGACAAGTACCTTATAATCTCCAGAAATCAAATTTTGTTAAGTATTAAGAACCTGTTTGGAACTTCTCTGTTCAAAACAGTTTCTAAAACTCCTTGACATATTTTGTAAAGAAAAAACTATTTATCTATTTACTCGTGTAGTAAATTATTCTTTGACACCGATTTTGATAGTTTTTTTGTTGAATCGTTTATTGTTAAAAAAGAAATCAATATGATTAATATTTACGCACGATAAATAATAGATCATTATGTTTTTCAAACGATTAAGTGCAAGAATATTGAAAAAAGATTTTAATTAATAATATATATAAAAAAAGTTCACAATTTCTTAAAAAAAAACTACGTTAAAAATTAGTATTTTATTTAGATACTAGAATCTCCGTCGCGACTTCGCTCAAGCCATATGGTTACTTGTGTTTTCTATTACAGTCAGTTTTTTTTTAATGTTTTTTTAGACAAGTAACCGCAGGCAGTAGCCAGTCATGGCAGATATACAGTAACAGTGGCAATGACACTGTTGGTTGAGCTGCCGCGCCGAGGCAGCTCAACCAACAGTATTTCGAGCGCCGTACACCATCGCACCCTTAAAAAGTCGAAATTAAAAAAAAAAAACGAAAATGGTTTTGGATATATATCTTAAGAGATAGATTATCAAATTGACTGCGTTTGTAATAAAATGAAACCGTACTGTTATGGTTTGAAGCGTCTTAAAACAACGGATAAGCTTGTCTTCATTATTGAATATTTATTATGCTTACGTATTTATTCCCGTCTAAAGTAGTCATCTTTTGCGCTTCCTCAAAAAGTCAGGAGTTTTTAAGATAAAAAAAGGGCGTCAAATAAAAAAACAAATTACAAAATTTATATGTATACTTTTTAATAGTTGAAAAAAAAAGATGCCATGAAACACCAAAACACGAGATAAATAAATTATATTAACCGATCGTAAATAGAAGTTAGAGATAATAACTTTGTTAGAAATTAATTAATAATTGAGAGAACAGTAAGAATATAAGAATGTTCGTTCGGGAACGTCTTAATAGATTTTTCATTGATAACAGATTTATCTTATAAATTATACTAGGTAAAGAGCGTGCCTATGTCACGCCTCCGCAGTTAGACCCTCCCGGCGGATTTCGCTGGCGGGCGGCGTCTCGAAATACTATAATTAGGAGTCCAAAATTTATTACCTCTTGCGTAAAAAACTTTTTTTTGAATGATGAAAATTGATCAAGGAAGAGCGAAAAAATATCAGCAAATTTTCCCAATTAGATCCTTCGGCTTCGAAAATAAACTGTTAAAACAACTGATTTGCGACGACGAATTAACCAGATCAGCCCGGTGAGCCGGACCCAAATATGTAGAAACAGGTTTTAAATAATAAAAATACATTGAAAAATTATAATTTAATTGTTTTGCTTTGTATAACAGTTCGTACAGGAAAAGTTTTATTCAATCTGTCTTCGGAACCGTATTTGAGAAATTCAGGTTAGCAATTTTATTGAAAACATCGAATACACTCATTATGTAACAGTAGTACAGTTTCATTTAGCTTAAGAAAATGTATTATTCTAAAAATGAAACGAATATAAGGTATTTTGAGAGAATAAATTCTGAAAAAATTAATTTTGTTTAAGATGGAGAATTGAGGCTAAATTTTTCATTAATACTTTATTTTAGTCGATTATAAAAAAAAATGCATTATTCATATTTCACCCAAACCGATTGAAAAAGTTCAACGAAGTGTGATATCTTGAACAATGTAAAAACAAAATTTCTTTTATTCAATCTTTATGCCGTATAGATTTATTCAATGGAGTGTTAAGTTTGCGATTCTTATAAACTATTGTAGTAATATTTTAACTGATAGTCTAAGACCAATATTCATTGTGTCTTGCTTACTGTCTGTTTGTTTAATAGCCTGTACTGACTTTTATAATTAAACATAACTAGTGCTTACACTATTGTACTAGATCTAGATGTACCGTTTAACCCTTTCATTAAAGTAGGTCACTTATTGACTGAATAATAATTTATCTTTACAAACAAGACTCCATCTCAATATATATTTATTAAAGAAGTATGTTATTAAAAATTAGCAGTGCAAAAAAATAAAATTAAAATAACCTTTCAAAAAAAAATAAAACCTGCTTGAAAAAATCCTATTTTCTAACAATTTGTTTAATTTAATTTTTTTTTAATAATTTGCCAAGTGAAAATTCTCTTAATGCGTTTTAGTACTGTTTCTTAATTATTTTAAATTTGTAACATTTTTAAATTTTTAATTATTTAAGTACTGTAATATAAATAATAATTAAATTCCTCATACCCTCATATTTTTAACTAATTTGAGTTTTTTTTTGTTTGAAGGCCTTTACATTTCCCCTTCTAGGCATCCACAACCAACCACTGAAAATAAAATTCTGGGAAGCTGGAATGACCTCGACAAGTAGAGAGTACAAAAATCTAATGTGGACACCACATGACTTCCTTGTACACCTATTAAATTACATATACTCATTTTTAAAAGTACATAAAATTTTATTCCACTAATTACTTGATTTTTTCATAATTTCTTTTGTAGTTATTATTGAATTATTATTTACTGTAAAATTATTTTTACGACCACAGGCTAATAATTAATTGATAAATCGATATATTTAAATAAAAAAAAAATAAAAAAATGGAAATGAAATCGAATTCGAACCGATATGCATTTTCCTTGTTAGATTAAAATATTTCATTAATTAAAATTTTATTTGGCTATAACTCTGGACTGATGAAAATAAATACCACTTATGATATATCGTTGAAAAGCTCCCAATAAGGGCTTATTACTGCAGTTAAGAAAAAATCCGAAATTCAAACATTTTGGATTTTTTTGGCATTTTTGTTCAAGTCGATTGCAATCAAAAGGGAAGGAGTTTTGTAACTAGATGTTACAAAACTCCTAAATCCAAACTTTCAACATTCTACGGCTAATCGTTTTTGAGTTATGCGAGATACATACCTACGTACAGAAGTCACGCCAAAACTAGTCAAAATGGATTCAGGGATGTTCAAAATGGATTTTTCCGGTGAAATTTGAAAACCAACATTTTTCGCGATTACAATACTTCCTTGTACTTCGTACTTTGAAATTATTGAAGTACTTCGAGTATTGAAATTGAAGAAGTAGTACAAGAAGTAGAGGAATTGTAAGGAAGTAAAAATGCACAAAAAATAATACAAAATAGATATCTATAAAAAATACAAAAAATTATTGATATTCATACAACATAGAATATAAAATTCATATATAATAATATCGTAAATGAGGTCCAGAGGTAATTAATTATAAGCTATAGTCCAGAGAATAGGGAGAAAATGGTCGAGTTTTGAAAAAAATTTAGTACAGTTTAGGGAAGTACATGGGATTTTAGATTAGGGTAAGTATTACTTGTTTATATGCGACTGGACGAAATTTTCGCAAAATGGACAAAATGGTGGCCGTTCAAAAGTGGTGAAAAGCGGTTTATCAATTTTATCGGCCAAGTTAAACTTCCGACGCGAAAAAGTTCTGATCAACGTTGTGGGAATTTTCAGTAACTCTAATTTAAGTCCTTAAACGTAGAATTTAGTTAATTAATTACTAGAAAAAAGCCGAAAACCCGTTAAAAATGGCCGTTTTTTACAAAGCGAATATTTATTGCAAAAATAATCTTTTTACTTACTATTTTTATCATTTAAAAAGTTAACTCTTTAAATTCCGAATTCAATGAGTGGTTATATAAGATAATTGGTTTATTTGTTGAGATATTATAATTTGTTTATAAAAAGACTCTTCAGACAACTGTAATTATTTTGGCTTTTAAGAATTTTTTCGTGTTCATTTCAAGTGCAATCTATTTTTCAAGACGTGTACTTTCAATTGGTAAAAGCTTTAGACCAAAAATTAATGTAAAACTTGTTGCGCCCGAATAAAACTGAATACGTAACTTCAAATCGGCGGATAAGTGATTTATTTACGAATAAATCACTTATCGAATTTTAGACGGATCGAGTAAAAAATGATCTCAATAACTATAGCAGTAAGACTAAACCTCAATTCGCATACAAAATTACATGGTTTTAAAAGTTAACTGATTCTTTTTTTGTTAAATAACAGTACAATTTTATCTGTTTTTTTTTAAATTGATGTCACACCTAGCTCATTAAAAAAAAAATTATTATACATATACAAACATCTTTATTTAGGTTTTTTTTTTGGAATAAATTTTGTTATAATGCTTTTATACACATTTATCAATTTAGTGCAGAAGTGAGATTATTTTTTTACCCTCTCTTTACTTACCCCTTTCAAGGTCGAATATTAGAAAATTTAGAATTTTTTTTTTAAATATTCACAAGAAGATTACACACAATAAAAATTAATAAAGCATTTTATCACATTTTCTTGTGGTTTCCGTATCAGCATTTGTATTAGTTTATATATTAATTTTGTTTCACGTCGTTCAAGTTGTTATGTGATATAAGTGAGGACGAGTCGGATCCGTAACCATATACACATCCCTTCGAATCCGACCTTTGTATACATATATATATATATTTAACTTAAATATACTGATTTATTAATAATCTTTTTAATAACCTGTGTAAAAATATTTGAATTAAAATGAAAAGTTTATAAAATTTTATTTCACTAAATAACATCTGATTTTTTTCAGATTTGTTTTTATTATTATTATTGAATTATTATTTATTGTAAAATGTTTTATAGTCAGATGTTAATAATTATTAAAAATCAATATATTTAAATTAAAAAAAAGTTAAAAAAAGGAGGTGAAGTCTGATTCGAATTGATGTGCCTTCTTCCCCTTGTAAGATCCAAATACAGAGGAATTCCTATAACTTGAATATTCAAGGGAATAAAGAAAAAATTCGACAGAAAATTCGAGTTAGAGTAACATACATGTTACGAAATTACTACCCGCTGTAAATTCACTCACGTAAAATGTTCTGCACTATTTAACAAAATATTGCATTTTTCATATATAGTCTTATTTTACAGCAATATTATTAAATGATATGATTCAGCATTATAAATACAGTATATAGTACATACTATGGTTAGTACGTATATTTAATATGTATGCAATTAGTAAATTAAACTTACCTGAAGAAAATTCTGTTACTGCGGAAGACACTAAACAAAATGTACGCTAATAAATACACACGAAAATACTGTACATTAATCACATTTTTTCTTACTAATAATTTATCGCACAAATATCGTAAATGAATGAAAAATACAAAAGGTATACTTATGAATAGTAAAAAATATCATTGTTGTATTGTGTATAAAAAACGTTTCAGTTTTTTAATTCAAGGAAAGTTTTTAAAAGCGTTTCAAATAAAATAAAAACAATATTAAAATTATAAAAAATAAAATAAAAAGTGAAAAATAAATGGCTCTTTCGTAAAAAAAAAAAAAAAAAAAAAAATAATTAAAATCTATTAAAATAATTGTTGAAAGTAGTCTGATACAAACCATTTTTCTATATCTGCTACCGCAGAAAAAACCGATTCTGGTACATCATCTTCTGAGTCAACGAATCGTCGAACAGACTCAACGTTATCTGTAACTTCCATTAGAGTAGGAGGCGGTACGCAGGATAGTTAATCATTGTCGTTACCCGAATCAGTCTCTATGATGTCATATTCATTTGCCTTTGCGTTAATTACATTGATTACAATATCTTCGTTAGTAAGGTATCGGTCTACTACCAAATATTCGTCTATAGAAATATAATCCCGAAAAGTTACGTCACTGGGTACTTGCAAAGCATCGGTAACTGAGTGCCATTTATTATCATCTTCACCATTATTGTTGCTAGAACAAAGATTTTTACTTCTAGTTAGTTCACATTCCAATAAAATAACGGGTTGTTGTGGATTTTTAACTTTTTTAAAACAGTTAAAAACTGTTAGCTCAGTCACATCATTCCAAGATTTTTTAACTTCCCACAGACAATAAAGAATATTAATTTCTGGTAACGTTTTCATTAAAATCCTTTTCCGCTACATTTGCTTAAAATTGTGTATAATGCCCCGATTCACTGGTTGGAGTTTATAGGTAACATTTGGTGGAAAGAAAAAACATTTTATCGATAACCGTTTTCCTGAGGAAACTATTTTGGATGTGCCGGGCAGTTGTCAATAAATAGAATAATCTTTCTATTTTTCGAATGATAACAATGATCCAATTAGAATAACCATTTTTCGAAAATTTCACTAGTAACCCACACTTTTCTATTAGCTTCATACTGAATGGGCAAAGATTTAACGTTAGCGAAATAACGTGTTTTTTTCGATTTACCAATTAAAGAGAGGTTTCAACTTTTCTGTCCCCGATATATTCGCATCTAAAAGAATTGTGACGCGGTCTTTATTTCGTTTCCCACCAGGCATTTATAATCTTTAAAAGTTAAACTTTTATCAGGTAAACATTTGTAAAAGAGTCCCAGTTACGTCAGCGTTAAAAATGTCCGATTCCTTGTATGTACTCATAATTTGTTTTAGTGTACTGTTTATCCACGAATTACAAACATCTTCATTTGCACTAGCACTCTCACCACAAACATGTTTTTAAATTATTCCATGCTTATGTCTAAACTTATTAAGCCAACTGAAAAGGTTAACTTATAAGCAAACCCAAAACACTAGCTTTGTAATCCGCACAATTGAAATGTCTCGCAAAGTACTCGGGTTTTTCATTTAAAATTGATCCAATGAAAGGTAAATTTTGATTGCGACTGTTTTTACACCACTCTAAAACACTTTTTTCAACATCGGGATACGGAACAGAACAAACCGCAAGAATGGCGGGAGTTTCAATATTTCTCCCTACAGATCGCAGAGCCTGGACAATGTCCCTTGCTGCTGTATCTTTCTATTTTCGGGCGGGTTACATGGGTTATTTAATGGCAGTTATAAATTTTAAGTTCTATTTATGGACGGATTTGATAATTTGCGTTCCTATCCGTATGGACCAGCGTGAAATTTATTTCTGGGTCTGACCGTGGAGACTAAGCTTTTGAGTCTAGTACTCCCGGCATGATTTCCCTTCAGTCCATCCGCTGAAGTCCTTTCGGTACTAGCACCTTATGAGCTAGCAGGAATACACCTACTGGGGCCCTAGTTATTTGGAGGAAGCAATGCGCCCACTTCTCCGGAGGAAGTCGCATATGCTGACTGAATTAAATTGTGGTCTCTTCGTGGGACGGTGTGGGGTGTGGTCTAGCTTTTTATAGTTTTAACAAAATTTAATTGTGAAAACGGTCACCTTCGCGGCCGGAATTTTCACGCGGTTTCCATTTATAGGTTACGCGATGTAGAGGCTCCTAAGCCTGGTTTGTCATTTTTTGACTCCCGTACCGCCTCTTCAGGGTGGTTCGTCTAATACAGCATGAGGCTGTTTTTTATACCGTGTGGAGTAGGGTCCTCTCAGCAGATGTCCCGGAGATGGCCGTGTTCGAACACGGCCGCTCTCCCGAACAGTCTGCGTGCCTGCGCCACCCCCCCCCCCCTCGGGATACGGTGTGTAGTCCCGCATCGTGGCGACGAGTGGCCTTTCTGACCAACCCCGGTGCTCCAAATATCGTTCGCAACGTTATGTTTTGGACGGCTTCTAATTTCTTTTGAAGCCGTGGAGTTCAACAAAGCTTCCCATGCCGGGTAAGCATATGTTAGAATCGGCAGGACGAATAGCCGAAAAATGAGCAGTTTGAGCTGTGGATATGAGCTGGCACTGTTCAGTACTGAGTATAGTGAGGCCCTGACCGCCTTTTCCCTTTGGGTCACATATTTAACATGTTCTCCTAAGGTAAGTCGTTTATCCAGAGACTTGACTGTTTTCCCAAAGGGGATTTCTCTCCTGAGATTTCCAGCTGCCTGGCTGGATCACGTGTCTTGTATGTGAACATCACTGCCACCGATTTTTCACCGTTGACCTTGATTCTCCACATATCGAGCCACGGCTCTAATAGTTCTAATTGGCTTTGGAGTCTCTCATCGGAATACTTGACAGACTTATCCTTTTGATAACGCCTGAGCTAAGACGCTACGATCTTTCAAACTTTTTTTCACGGTTTTTGTAAATCGTTGTAAGCGTCTTGGGTGGTATACCGAATTCCGATGCAAGCACGTTTTTTTTTCTTTTTTCCTTTGTCTACTTCTTTCATTATGAGCGTTATTTTATCATCTAATGAAAGTGGTTTTAAATTTCTATTCGACATTTAAGACAAAAGAACAGAAAGAGTGTAAAAACAACTAACCAAACTGAATAAAAAACTAAACATAATTGTACAAAACTAAACACATAAAAATCGTCAAGGAAGGAATAAGATTGCCCTTCTTTACAGTAGCAACAAACCCTAACAAACATATGAAAAAATTCATACGAGATAAGACTGTTATAAAGACACATTGACCGACGCTTCCGACAAACGAGTTGCGGTGAATGCTGACGCATGATGTATAAGAGTAAGATTTCGCTTCCCTCTTTACTGTATGTTGATTCAACCTTTTTTATCGCATAGTACAAGTGAATCATGCTTGTTTAAAATTTCTGAACTGAAAATATGGTCGGTATAGACCTAATGTTAAACTTGTTTTTTTTTTTGCAAACTAATCAAATTTTTATTTCAACTTACAGGATTTTTGTTCGAATTAAAGGAATTCGGTAAATGTAATACAATACGGCCGGGAATTAGAATAAATTCCGAGTTCAAAAAATCTTATCAAAAAACTTTACTTAGATAAGTTTTAAGCCCTTATCCACAAAAATAGTAGAAACTTTAAACGAATTCGATATTTTACCTAATAAGAAAGTTAAAGTGGTATTTTGTTTTTTCGAAAAGGCTCCCACCCCCATTGTCCGATTTTGCACATTAACGAACTCCACCGAGATTTTGGGTCGTTATATTTTATGAATCAATTTGAAAGTGATTGGCGAAAAATTACGGCAGTTATCGTGTCCACAAGAAAATGAAATATATAAACTTTTGAACTGACGATGATTTTGGGGTCTGGTGGATGTGAAAGGCGAAGATATGTCGAAATTTTCCGCCGGAAGTCGAATCATGGTACCCATTACAATAGGTAGCTTTCTTGTGAAATCTACCTAAAAAATGTCAGAGGTTATTAATGAAATAATATTTTATGTAATTTTCATTTTAAAAAAATGTGTGTATGTAATTTAATAGGCATACAAGAAAGTCATGTAGTGTCTACATCAGATTTTTAGTTTACACCTTGTAAAGTCGACGCCAAATTAAAACTTAATCAGTTGTTAACAGTCACGTTTAATTCATCACAGAAACAAGAATTTTTTTTTTTATTTTTAGTTTTTTAATAGAATTTATTTTATTTCAGTACCGATTTAAAATAATTTCGCTAAAAATTGTTCTTTAAGTAGCATGTAAAATAAATTATAATCCTTTGCCCCAACCGCTTTGCAATTTTTATCAAATAATTCCAATAGCAACTAAATCATAATGGAAACTAATCTTGTAATTTGTTCTTAATTTTTATTATTAAAGGGACACAACTAGGTGGCCCACTTCCTCAAGTCGTGGTTTTGTATTCATTTCTTTGGTCAGGAATAAATAAAGAACATAGAAAGTAGAAAAAATTACTTATTTATATTTATTGATTTTTCATTCTTTACTTGCTTTGATTGTTTGCTTTTCTTTTTATTTGACTTTGATTATATTGTTAAACTTGAAAAAAAAATATATATATATATTTATAATAAATAATAACTCAATTTTGACATGTAGATTTATATTTTAAGCTAAATTTGGATACGGAACTCTGAAATATATGAAATTTTAATCAAAATCTTTTACATAAGCTGTAAAAAAATTTTGATTTTACGGATTCATAAAATCTGATGTGACACCACATTATTTCCTTGTACGCCTCATCTCATTAAATTACATATACACATGTTTTAAAAATGAAAAGTATATAAAATTTTATTTCATTATTTACTTCGGATATTTTTTCATATTTTTTTTTTTTTGTTATTGAATTATTATTTATCGTAAAATTTTTTTTACAATCGGAGGTTAATAATTATTAATAAATCAATATATTTAAATTTAAAAAAAGAAGAAGTCTGATTCGAACCGACGTGCCTTCCACCTTGTAAGATCCAAACATTTCATTAATTAAAATTTTATTTTGCTATAACTCTGGAACCAATAAAAATAAGTACCACTTATGATATATAGTTGAAAAGTTCTCAATGAGGGCTTATTTCTGCAGTTATGTAAAAGTCCAACGTCAAAAGGTTTTTGGATTTTGGCTTTTTTGGACACTTTTGGTTCAGTCGATTGTAATCAAAAGGAGATGTACACAACTAGATATTACAACAGTCATACATCCAGAATTTCAACGTCCTACGGCTAATCGTTTTTAAGTTATGCGAGATACATCATACGCACATACTTACGTACGTACAGACGTCACCCCGAAACTAGTGAAAATGGATTCAGGGATGATCAAATTGGATATTTCCGTTGAAATCTCAAAACCAAAATTTTTCCCGATCATTACTTCCTTTACTCGTACAAGGAAGTAAATATTGGCGCCAATCATCGGTTATTTTAATTTCTTTAAGAAATCATAAATCCGGTCTATTTTTCACATTTTATGTTCTCTGTTGAATATTCATGAAACCTTTAAGTTTAAAGATGAAAAAACCAACTAATTTAGTAAATTAACCTAACATATTATATTTAGGGGCTATTATGCGTAATAAATGGTAAATAATTTAAATTGTATTTTTAAATTCTTTACCGATAATTTTGGATATTTTCCTGTCAATTGATTTTTTTTATTCTATTTTCTTATCATTTTGTAGTAGTCCGATTTTAACAATATTTGTATCAAAAATAAATAATATATCTATTTGGTTTCATTGATGATTATATCAATATATAACCTATTTTAGCTAGTACGTGAGAAAATGTAATAGAAAAATTTTGTAGTGTATGAAAAAGTACCGAACCTGAATGCGATTCCAGTTCGGGACGTTCTAGAAAAAAAGCTGAGATTCTACTACATCACCAGGAGGTCGGCAAAGTACCAGATTTGTAATTTACTATTATATCTGGGTTTACTCCATCTAGTAAGTTTTTATATTTCAATTATATACTTTATTTGAAACTTAATAAAGATCAAACCATTGGACCGATTTTAATGAAGAGATATGTCTAATTAGTGTTTTTGGATTATAGAATATTAATAATTTTTTTTTGTCTTCAATCATTTGACTGGTTTGATGCAGCTCTTCAAGATTCCCTATCTAGTGCTAGTCGTTTCATTTCGGTACACCCCCTACATCCTACATCCCTAACAATTTGTTTTACATATTCCAAACGTTGCCTGCCTACACAATTTTTTCCTTCTACCTGTCCCTCCAATATTAAAGCGACTATTCCAGGATGCCTTAATATGTGACCTATAAGTCTGTCTCTTCTTTTAGCTATATTTTTCCAAATGCTTCTTTCTTCATCTATTTGCCGCAACAGCTCTTCATTTGTCACTTTATCCACCCGTCTGATTTTTAACATTCTCCTATAGCACCGCATTTCAAAAGCTTCTAATCTTTTCTTCTCAGATACTCCGATCGTCCAAGTTTCACTTCCATATAAAGTTACGCTCCAAACATATACTTTCAAAAACATTTTACTGACGTTTAAATTAATATTTTATGTAAACAAATTATTTTTCTAACTGAAGGCTCGTTTCTCCTGTGCAATTCGGCATTTTATATCGCTCCTGCTTCGTCCATCTTTAGTAATCCTACTTCCCAAATAACAAAATTCTTCTACCTCCATAATCTTTTGTCCTCCTATTTTCACATTCAGTGGTCCATCTTTGTTATTTTTACTACATTTCATTACTTTCGCTTTGTTCTTGTTTATTTTCATGCGATAGTTCTTGCGTAGGACTTCATCCATGCCGTTTATTGTTTCTTCTAAATCCTTTTTACTCTCGGCTAGAATTACTATATCATCAGCAAATCGTAGCATCTTTATCTTTTCACCTTGTTCTGTTACTCCGAATCTAAATTGTTCTTTAACATCGTTAACTGCTAGTTCCATGTAAAGATTAAAAAGTAACGGGAATAGGGAACATCCTTGTCGGACTCCCTTTGTTATTACGGCTTCTTTCTTACGTTCTTCAATTATTACTGTTGCAGTTTGGTTCCTGTAAATTTTAGCAATTGTTCTTCTATCTCTGTATTTGAACCCTAATTTTTTTAAAATGCTGAACATTTTATTCCAGTCTACGTTATCGAATGCCTTTTCTAGGTCTATAAATGCCAAGTATGTTGGTTTGTTTTTCTTTAATCTTCCTTCTACTATTAATCTGAGGCCTAAAATTGCTTCCCTTGTCCCTATACTTTTCCTGAAACCAAATTGGTCTTCTCCTAACACTTCTTTCACTCTTCTCTTAATTCTTCTGTATAGAATTCTAGTTAAGATTTTTGATGCATTAATAAATAACATTTTTTTTTTTACAGAAACAAAATGAAAATTAAGAAAGTAAGCAATATGGTTTTTTGTAAAATACAATGTACGTAACATGTTTAATTACAAACCGCCAGTTAGCTTTAGAAAGACTCCAATTAACGGCTTAGGTTCTCAATTTAATAGTATATATATTTTTTGTATATACCTATATTCAAGCCTTATTATACATTCATCGAACTTAACAAATTATTCTTCTTTTTTTTTTGATAAATTTCCATTGGTAATCTGCATTGCATGTTTTCTTGATAACGTAATTTCTTTTAACAAATATAGAAATTGTTCTACACAGACGATTTGAAGATTTTTTTTTCATTTCTTTTGTATTCACTTAATGATATATATCTTGACAATTTAATATTAAAATTATTTTCATGTAAAAAAAAAGTTAATAAATTACTGCAATACTTTCCTGGTTACGCCGGTTTAAAAGTAGAGTTGTAAAATCGTAAAAAATTCTACAGATTTGTAAAAAAAAAAATTAAAACAAAATTGTAAAAAAAAAATAAAATTATAGAGTTCTACAAAATTGTAAAATAAAATATTATTAAAAAGTTTTTTCATTATAGGTTCTTGCATAATTCTCCCCTATTAAAAAAACTTTTAATAACGCGTAAAATAAACACATTAATTAACTATGGCGATACTTAAATAACTTTTCAACCGGAGACCACAGAAAAATTAGATTAAGTAAATGCTCCTATAAAAATTATTGAAGTAGGATAACCTTAAATAAAATCGCAGCCATTAATATTTTTCATAAATAATGTCAAAAGTGGTCCAGAATACAAGCTAAGAAGTGGTATAATACCGAAAAATAAAACCTTTTTAGTTAGGAGCATTTTCAAATTTTTTTAGTATTTCACTGTTGAGAAGTTAGTTAAGAGGTAGTATAGGACAACTTTGAAACTAGATGTGAAAAATATTATATGGCCGTCATTTATTTGCGGGCGTTGCAGATTTTTTCGACAATGTTCTTTTTTAAATGTTCTTTAAAGTGATTTCTCAGAAACCTATCCTTTCCATTAAAAATTTTGGGATTTCCTCCCACAAACTTGAGGATGTGGTAGTTCCATATAAGGAAAAATAGATTTTTTTGAGATAGGACCAAAAATTAAAATTCATTTTTCTACCTTTAAGGTTAAAAAGTTATTTAAGGGTTGCCATGCCGACCTCCATGGAAGTAGCGACTTGGCATTGCGTGTGGAGGTCCTGGGTACGAATCACGTCAGGCATGGCATTTTTTCATACGCTGCCAACCGAGTTCGTTTTTAAAGGTAACGGGTGCCCAGGTGCTCACCAACCATGTTAATTTCAACCAATATCTGTTTCGGTACCGCCTGGCAGCTCATGAACTGTGTGTCTGCGGGTATTTCCACTCAAATGAACACCTGATGTTTGACTGCCCTGCTCTTGGGCGGGGGGGGGGGGGCAGAGACCGGGCCACCCTGGAACTTAGATCAAGGGGAAAATTGGCCACTCACAAGCGGCGAGTCAATGTGGCGAAAGCCGCATTGTCGGACCGTGTGGTAATTCCTTGATGCGGTTGCTATGTTCAACCAACACCAGTAGTTTACTTAAGGGAAAGGCTCCTACCGCACTGCTGTAGCAAGCTAACCTCGAAATATATGGCTAACCACCAGCCAATTAAAGCTCCAAACGCCTTAATTTGGTGAACAGGTACTTGGTATCGTTCAGTGACCTAGGCGTGGAAGCGAATTGCTGTCTAGACAAAGTAAGTTTTAATTTATGGATGTCATATATATTTTTAGTAGTTGACGGGGTGCGCCTACTCATTTTAGGAAATATATGACAAGTGAGCGGTTGGGACACGTAAGCCGGTGGTGTATGACACCGCCCTTAGTCTGTTCACACTGTTAGGTAAGCTCTAGGAGCTATTTAGGACACTGGTCACTAAACTGTTTCAAGGCTCGGTAGCTGTTTGTGGCACAAACATTCAGTCTTATTCTTCAGGGCGACCGAATGAGGTGGTGGTGGGAGAAATGCCAAGTAAACCAAAACAAATAAGCAACCAATTTCCATCGGGTTAATGACCAAAGCTGTTTGATGCCCGCTCTTTTATTAAAAAAAGGGTGTCATACTTAATGAGTACTTTAAATATACTAGAAAAAAGGCGCCGCGAAAATGTTACATAGTTTATGTTTTATTACACATGATTTTGTTAAATGTATGTGCCAATTTTAACTAAATAAAGTTCATGAATTTAGCAAACTAACAACAAAAACTTTTACAAACAAAGGTTCAAAATCCTGAACATTTTTAGCTGTTTCTTGAGTTGTGATTTTTTAACACAGCTCTAACTCCCAATTTTTCCTTTTTTTATCCCCAAGATACAAGTATAATTTTAGATAAATCTTTCATATCAAGCAGTGCAATTCGTTCAAACAAATTAATCGTTCGTGCGCTGCGCGCCAGGCGCCCGGCGCATCGATATTGGTCCGCTCTGCGTCAATAGCAGCTAAAATAAAAATGTGAACGCATACAACAAACAAACCCCACGCACCATCCTTTTTAAGGAGAGTGAATATTTACTCTAAGATTCCAATATTAAAGGAATTATGATACAAATTTTGAAATAAATGTCATTTTTCTTTTCAAAATTCTTCATATGAAGAAATATTACAACGGGAACAGTAAAAGAAAAATTCTTTATATAAAAAAGTTTAATTCATGTAAGCTTATCAAAAAGAAGACAGAAAATTTTTGATTTTTAAAAATAATCTATCCTAACTGAAATAGCCATTTCTTAAAAAAAAAAACCAATAACTGACAAACTTTCAGTACAAAAAATCCCCAAAAAGGCGATAAAATGTGATAAAGTCGTTAATAGGAAATATGTTTCAATTAATTTTTTTAGGCGATTCATTTATATAAAATAGTGTAGCCAAAAAAATATAAATTTATTTATTTTTTCCTTTCACTTTTTCAATAAAAACTTTGGTATTTCAAAAATTTAGAAAGTTGAGTTGATGCTCGGTGTGTTTATGGGTTGCTGGACTCGTAATCCACGCTGCTTATAAAGTCTAATCGTGGAACACTATCCTCTCCACTGTTCTATTAGGAGTGGAACACTGTCCAGAAGGTATTGTTCCTCCAATCACAAACTACGTTTGTGATTGTAGGAAAAATACGAAGACTGATTGGAGAATAAAATAACATCATTCTCTTGATTTTTACCATCATTATGGAGCGAGTTATTAAGCTTCAAACTTGTCGGTAAAAATATAAGAAGCCACTTTTAACTATGACAGCGTTTCTCAACCTCTCAGTGTTTGCCACAAAATTTCCAATCATAATTTTCATCATGCCCACCCCCTCTAATACAATAACAATGTGTATAATAATAATAATAATATATTTGAATATTTTGACTCTAAAGCTACACTACGACTTTAATAACAAACCTTACAAATTACCAAGAATAAATAAATTGATTGATATTTGGAAACACCGATCCGCTGCATTGACAAAATCAGAATCGATGCCTCTCTATTGCTCTCTGTCGTACGTCCACCATATAGGACATTCTCGCGGCTTCGCTAGAAGTTCCGATTTATCTTAAATATTATGGAACGTCTGCGCGACAATCTGTGCAAACGTGTATAAATGCTGCACCTCGATCGATTCCAGCCAGTATCAGTCGAATCGATCCTTCAATTGTTATCGAACTTATCGCTTCACAGTGAGTACGTTAACAAACACCCAGAATTCTTCGAAAAAAATATTAAAATCATACGAAAAGCAAACGTTATTAAAAAAAAAAAATTGTGAATGAAAAAGCTTTACTTGCCTCTTACAAAGTTTTGTTTAAAATAGCTAGATGAAAAAAGATTCACACAGTTGGTGAAGAGCTTATTTTGACAGCTGCAATTGAGATTTGCATGTAATTTATACAAGAAACTATGTTTGGAGATAATTTTTCCGAACAGTTGCAGTCCATACCTCTATCAAATGATACTGTTGCCCGTCGAATTGGTGATGTAGCTGAAGATGTGCAGCATCAGCTTTTCGGGAAGTTGCGTGATAGATTATTTTCAATTCTTGATGAGGCATGCTTGATGAGGAAACAGATAGCAATAAAGATGCTTATTTTATTGTCCTTGTTCGATTTTGAGATGTTATGTCTGCAGTTCTTTTCTGCAAATCAATAGAACTCAAAGCAGCAATACTTGCATTATTTGCTATCTTAAATGATTTTATGAACGAGGCGAACATAGAGTGGAAAAATTGCGTCGGAATATGCACTGGTGGTGCTCGTTCAGTGTCTGGAAAATTCCAAAGTATGCAAGCACTTGTGAAACAAAAATCTCCACAGTGTGTCTGCACACATTGCACGATCCACAGTGAAGCTCTGGCTTCCAAATAAATGAGTCCTGGTATGAATATTGTACTAACGACAGTTGCAACCGTAGTAAATTATATAAAAATGATACCCCTACAATCAAGAATCTTTTCTGCACTTAGTAAACATATGAGTGCACTACACTCAGCGTTATTACAAGGCAAGATGGTTATCACGTGGGAAATTTTTTCAACGTGTTTATGAATTAATTAAGAGATGAAATCGCCATTATTCTAGAAGAGGAAAACTAATCGGAAACCGAAAAGTTTCGAGATGGTTTATTTGTAATGGAATTGAACAATTTGGTCTACATATTCGAGAAATTATTAAATACTTTGAATCTTCAACTCTAAGGAGCAAATACACATGTTAGATATGAGTGATGAAGTTAATGGTTTTTGTAGAAAACTGGAATTGTGGGGCAGAAATTTAAAACAAAAAACCTAGAAATGTCTGCAAATATGAATGGATGTGTTAAAACTTACAAGGCTGAAGAACATATGAAAGTTATTTTTGTAATCGTTGAAAATCATTTAGCCATGCTGGCAAACAATTTTAAAAAGTATTTTCTTGTTGACTTCTTGGTAGCAAGTTACGAGTGGGTTAGGGATCCATTTCAAAATACTCCCGAAGGGCTTTCAACTGCCAAAGAAGAAATATCTTCATTGACTTCACGGCAAGTGGCAAAATCAAAATGCAATTTAGTTATACTTTGAATTTTGGACACGGGTGGATGATGAGTTTTCTGCTCTGAAAACAAGAGCATTTCATATACTATTACCATTTTCAACATCCTACCTTTGCGAAACCGGATTTTCTGCAGTGGCTGCTTTGAAGACAAAATTTAGATCTCAACTAAGTATAAAAAAAGAACTCAGAGTGTCTATCTCTAATATTATATCTTCCTTCGAAAAACTTTGCTCTGTAAGGCAGGTCTAAGGCAGTCACTAATAATTATTAAACTTATTTTTTATTCAGTATTGATAAGTTAATTATTAAATACATTGTGCAATACTGATACAATCCTATTTATAAATGTATTATATCAATGTAAATGTGTATTTTATTATTTATTATGTCAGAATGTACTTTGTTTTGCTTTCCTTTCAGTGAATTAATAAATCTTTGTAATAATATTTTCTTTTCGATATGCTCACGTCCTCATTTAGTGTTATCACGCCTCCTAAGGGGGGCGCGTCGTTCAGGTTGTGAAACACTAGGTTACCGATCGGTAATGAAAAGTTATTTTACTATTATAAATAAATATATATATTATGTCGATCGTTACGATATTATATATCATATCGATTGTTTTAATAAAACAAAAGACAATAATATGAAGTCTTTGCTAATTGCGGTGATAAGTATGAGTCATACCACCACTAAGTGTTGATAAATGAGGTGAGATCCCACGCTGTCCAAGATTTGTTGTTAGTATCTATGAATTTTTAATACAACTACCTTTAAATAGAAAGATAAAATACTAAATATTTTTATATCTGTATACTGCCTTGTATTCCCAGTAAATAGAGAAAAATAGATGAAAAGAGAAAAGGTGTGAGAGAAATAGAGGAGAAAGGAATACTGGAACTTCCTAACAGTCGAACTATATCTTTTTTAATATATTCTAAATCATTAAACATAAATGCTGTAGTTAAGTTTTCGAAGTATTAGGAGTAATAAATTGATTGAAATTGGCAATTTGTCAGTTTTAACCCGTATTCGACTGAATTTATATGTTTGCAAGACTGAAAATTAACGTGAATTTTAATGTGTTTTTTGTAATATGAATGAATTATAACGTAAATAAATCTACTTGTAAAATTTATGTAAAAAATAAATTATAACACCCAACCTATGTTATTCATTGCAATAAAAAAAAGATTGAGGTAGCCTATATCAAGGGTAAAACCGGGTATTTACATTAATAATAATAGGAATAATATTTTTTTTTTATACGGACTATATCCATTAAGCCTTCTAGTGAATCCCTTATCACCATAGACGAACTGAAATAAAATTCCATGTAGGTTGGGAAATCACTATTGAACGTAAGAACCAGGTGACAACCTGTTCTTATGTGTATAACTTGTTTATATATATATATATATATTAATGATTTTTCTAAAGTCAATAATTATAAGACCCCTATTCCTCTGTTCCAATATATTGTATTTTTATAATCTAAAACCAACTTGAACAACCCGAGTACAGAATTACAAAGTAAATGAAATGACACTTACCTTATTGTTTTATTTTTTTTTATTCCAAAAGCACTTTCGCGGGATCCCGCATCATCAGATGATATGAGATGCATTTATATAAAATTACGTATCAAATATAAAAATTTTTAAATTAAGATTAAAAGATTAAAATTACAGTAATAAATGCAAAAACATAGTGAAGTCAATTAAATAAAATAACTACATATATATAAATATATAAAAATATGGTGTCATATTAAAAAAAATTCAATTTAAAGTAAAATAAATAGAAAATTTATACTTTGGAAAACCTAGCCAATCAATGTTACATAACCTAGTGGATTTGAATTAAATTATTTATACACATTATGATTATATCTATTTTCATCTAAAAACGTGCTACTGTCTGTTGCCGTTATACAATATAAAAGGCTCAATATAATATATTGGGCGCAACTCAATATAATGTATTGGGTTTTTCAAGTTGGTTTTTGATTATAAAAATATAATATATATACATACGAGGTCTGTTCAAAAAATAACGAAACGTTTTTAAATACTCGCCAACGGAGATATTTCGTGACGTGTGGTTGGCAGTATTTATTTGGATTTTGGGCCTTTTTGGAGCACTTGATTCAGTCGATTGTAATGAAAAGGGAAGGTGCAGAACTAGATGTTACAATAGTCCTATATCCAAAATTTCAACATCGTACGGCTAATCGTTTTTGAGTTATGCAAGAAACATACGTTTGTACGTACAGACGTCACGCCGAAACTAGTTAAAATGAATTCAGGGATGGTCAAAATGGGTATTTCCGTTGAAATCTGAAAACAGAAATTTTTCGCGATCGCAATACTTCCTTTACTTCTTACAAGGAAGTAAAAATGATGATGTCAAATTGTCAAATGATCTCCAAGATAATATGATTTGGCACCATTGAATTATTGTCTTGTGGTTTCATGAAAATTAAGATATTCAACACAATTTGCTAACCGGATGTCCGAAAAAGAACTTCGGAGTTTCAAAAACGAATATACTCGTAGTTTTTTTATTTTGGAATACTCAATAGTATTTTATGCGTAATATTGAAGTAATAATAATTAAGTCTTAATTTAAACATGCTCCGTCAAAAAACAGCTACGTTATTCTGTTGCACAGCCCAGACTGTTATGAGCACTGGATTCAGTACTATGGTCACGCCATGAGATAAAGTACAGTGCGTGTACCGGTTCGCAGAAACAAAATTAGTTACTGTCGTACAAAGAAATTATACGCGAGTCTATCAAGTGGCAAAAAGCTTACGTAACTGGTGTGAAGAGTTTTTGAAAAGCGGAAGCGATTTAAAAAGACACTCGCCGAAAACACAGAGAAATCCGATTGTCTTTCCAACGAAGTTCAAAACTTTCAGTTCGTAGTGTTAGTCACCGATTAAACATACATAAACGTACCGCCTATGATGTTGTTTGCAAAGCGATTGAAACTTCGTGCTTATAAACTACAGCTATTCTCTGAAATTAAACCTAACGTTAAGTAACAAAGAATTAAATTTCTAACAACCTTGTTAGACCTCATTTCTGCTGATGAAAACTACTCGCAGGGAATTTTATTTTTTACGAAGCGAATTTTATTTTTTTCATGTTCATGGTGTCGTGAATCGTCATAAGTTTTGGGTATGAGACTCTGAAAATCCACACACAAATTCCTGGAATTCGTCGGCAACTATCCGAAAGTGGATGTTGGATGGGGTATCATGCTTAATTGAATTTTTGGGCCATTTTTTTTTTTTCACGAGCATACTATTACGAGCATAGAGTACTCGTATGTTCTTTCTTTTTCCTGTTTAGCCTCCGGGAACTACCGTTCAGGTATTACTTCAGAGGATGAATGAGAATATGTTTGAGTGTAAATGAAGTGTAGTCTTGTACAGTCTCAGTTCAACCATTCTGGAGATGTGTGCTTAATTGAAACCCAATCACCAAAGAACACCGGTATCCATGATTTAGTATTCAAATCAATATAAAAATAATTGACTTTACTAGAACTTGAACGCTGGAACTCTCGACTTCCAAATCAGCTGATTTGGGAAGACGCGTTCACCTCTAGACCAACCCGGTGGGTTCCTCGGATATGTTAGAGAACTTTATTTCCGCAGATTGAAAATATGGAGGAACTAATTTTCCAACAGGATGGATTCCCATCACGTCATGAAGAAGTCGTGCGGACTGTCCTCAACGAAAGATTCCAAGCTGGCCGGATAGACGGAGAAGCTCTCATCGCTTGGCCACCGCGAAGTCCCGATTTGACGCTGATGGTTTTCTTCTTTTGGGACTGCATAAAATTCATCGCATACTAAGAAAAAAATTTAGTTACTCGGCCACCTGTACCAAAGAATATCAGTAGCCGTGGAAGTGATTCATGCAGACATGCTACCTATGACATTCTGTGGCGGTACACTATCCCCTCCACTAACTACCATCCACCCACTATCCACCACTACTACATTAACACCCATCACTATACTAACCCCTACCCCTCCACCCTGGCACTAACCACTCCACTATCCTCTCCATTACTCCACGCTCGTGTATTACCCCCTCCACTATCTCCTCCGAGTTAGTAATGTCAACACGGTATCAGGCACCCCCCACAGAACTACTGCGCATCTATTTATTTAATCATTATAAATATTGATATAATTCATTGTATAATACTGATCGTACAATTAAATAATGACAGTATAATTATATAATGATATTACTGTAAGAAATGAAGATAATATAGACCTATTTAAATGAACATTTTTGTGTCTTACCATAATTACAATTTATACTGTTTTATTAAACTTTCACTAGTTATTAGTTCAGTTGCTTATAACTCTTATTGCTTTAACTCTACTTTATTCTACTCTATTACTTTACTATAACTCTTATTTTGTTTAAGTCCAGAGAAATTTTTTATTCTAATATAGTTATACTGTAGAATAAAGACGAAATTCGTTTAACTGTTAGAGCCAAACGACTCTTTGGACTGTGAAAAAGTATATCTACTAAAACAGAGAGAAAAAGGATTCACATTTCACTGAGAATGCGATCAATAAATTTGAACAGAAATTGAGACGGCTGCAGCTTTTATTTAAAATAACATTTTAAAATGTTTACTGAACAAATTCGTTTATCTTCTTTTTTTTCTCTTTGGAGCCACAATAGTACATTCTCAACTACCCCTCCTGTTTTTTAATGCGTATGTTTTCCAATGCCCTATGCAATTATAGACTGATAAATTACATGTAAAAACATATTTTTTGTAGCTTTTCCCCGATGACCGATGACAGTTCAACGAGAAAAAAGCTCTATTTTATATTGAAAATTTTTTTAAACTAAATTATTTAAAGAGATGTTAATAATTCATGAAAAAAATAGAATGAAGGAAAAAAGAATAAGAAAGACTTGTAAATATAAAAATATAATTCTCTAATATATTATTTTTGAAAAATAAATCAATCGACTACTTATAATCGACTTTAGCAATCAAAGAGGGATCCAAATAAGAACTGATGTCATTTAACTTATCTATAAAATTGGATTATAACAATTATATATAAATAGTCTATTACTTTGTAACATTTATTTACCAATATTAACAAGAAAGCAACTAGAAAATATGGTGATAGATTTAAATAGCGCGAAATACGAGTATATAGAAAAAAATCAAAACTCATTAATTTTACTCCAACCAAAAAATAATCGAAAGAATTGAATTTAAAAAAAGCTGAAAACACAGTTATAGGATTTTCTCGTCACGCGGCTAAAGCCGCTTTCCGGGAAAGTTGTACAACTGTGGGATGTTTCTGATGCACGGCTTACATACACACTCACTCTCACAACTTAATTTAGAATACTTAACATTTTTTTTTTAAATATAATTTTTTTTCGTTTATTTAATTCAATAATTCTAACTAAAGTGGACGCGCATACCGTATTTAATTCTTGTGGGTGCGGGGGTACTAGCGGCGACGATCGGCACTAACCAAACTAATGTAATTTCACAATTTACATAGAAAAATTTTCGCTTGTACAGTCGGTAGACCGGTGTAGCAGCGAAGCTTAACGCACCAGGTACTGATTCGACCAAGCGATAGAGTTGGAGACCTAGCCAGACCGAGTTACTTTTTTGTGTTCCTCATTCTTCCTCGATGCTGAAAATACAGTTGTACAAATGTGTAAAAGCTAACATGGAAAAGTTTACTGGGAATGTCGCTCACATCGATGACATCTTGATAGTGACCAGACTGGAATATGTCTTGAGGGCTTTTAAAGATAACCTCTGAAAAAGCCCCTAAGGACTAGGTACAGAGGGGTTGGCGTGACGGCCGGATCCGTCACATGGCTGGTATCTTCCCCCCCCCCCCGGGGTCAAGATCTCTATGTGTCACGAACTTTTATAAAAAAAAGAGTATGATGTTTTCCGATTACTTCTATATCACTCTAATTTAAATCCTACCGAGATGGTTTGGTCAGAAGGTAAAGGAAACAGAACAAGTCATAACGTAACTTTTGATACCAAAGATGTTCAAAGGCTATGTGAAAATAAAATGGCCGACATAAATGAAAAAAATTGGAAGGTGTTTTGTGATAAAGTTAGTGAAACAGAAGCTGAATATATTCAACACATTATTGATAATGCTATGGAATCGTTTACTATTTCTTTACATGAAGAAAGGAAAGTGACCGTAATGATTACGATGATTGTGTTAACAGTAACCTCGGAAATTCCAATATTTCTTGAATATAAAGTGAATGGCGTTCATTCCTTTTAATTAAAATAATTTCATTTTGTTTGAACATTAAAAAATAGTTTCTGTTGTAATTTCCGATTATATTATTTAGAATAATTCATAATTATCTTGCATAAACTTTATGAATATCTGTTTGATAATATAATGGAACACCAGGACTCAATGAAGTTAATATATTTTGATTTGCATGTTTTACCGTTTTATGTGTAGGTTTACTATTGTACAATTTACCTGCTTTACATAAGCGCTTCTGTAATTTTTGTCACGTTTACCATTTTGAAAAATACATAACATTTTTCAGTGTTATGCATTGAAAAATGTTATTTTTCAAAAATAAAAATAAATAAAAATTGTCGGATATTAATTAAAAATTTTTCAGTGATTAAACATTTTTCAATGTGCACATACCGTGTGTCTCTCGAAGAGGTATGCACTTCTGATTTAGTATCACTCATCCATTCCAACATCGATTCTATTGAAACTTTGCAGACCTTTTAACAAATGTTCTAAAAATGTTCTGTAAAAATTTCAACCTTCTAGGGTTTATATGCTACGATTTGCTGATGATATAGTAATTCTTACCGAGAGTAAAAAAGATTTAGAAGAAACAATGAACGGAATGGATGAAGTCCTATGCAAGAACTACCGCACGAAAATAAACAAGAACAAAACGAAAGTAATGAAATGTAGTAGAAATAATGAAGATGGACCGCTGAATGTAAAAATAGGAAGAGAAAAGATTACAGAGGTACAAGAATTTTATTATTTAGGAAGTAGAATTATTAAAGATGGGCGAAGCAGGAGCGATATAAAATGTCGAATAGCACAGGTGAAACGAGCCTTCAGTCAGAAATATAATTTGTTTACATCAAATATTAATTTAAACTTCAGTAAAACGTTTTTGAAAGTATATGTTTGGAGCGTAGCTTTATATGGAAGTGAAACTTGGACGATCAGAGTATCCGAGAAGAAAAGATTAGAAGCTTTTGAAATGCGGTGCTATAGAAGAATGTTAAAAATCAGATGGGTGAATAAAGTGACAAATGAAGAGGTGTTGCGGCAAATAGATGAAGAGAGAAGCATTTGGAAAAGTATAGTTAAAAGAAGAGACAGACGTGTAGGCCATGTGTTAAAGCAACTGGAATAGTAGCTTTAATATTGGCGGGAGAGATAGAAGGGAAAAATTGTGTATGCAGGCAACGTTTGGAATATGTAAAATAAACTGTTAGGGATGCAGGATATAGGGGGTATACCAAAATGAAACGACTAGCACTAGATAGGGAATCTTGGAGAGCTGCATCAAACCAGTCAAATGATTGAAGACAAAAAAAGGATTTATATAAACAAAATGGCAGCTATCAAATAAAAACATAAATTTTAGATAAACCACATTTTTTATTCATAAAAATTGGCTGGTAAAAATGATTAGAAACAGATTATAACTAGATTATTAAAAACAGTTAGATAATGAGACATGGTTATGAGTAATTATTAACTTCTTTTATTCAGTTTGAACAGCTGTTTTACATCATCTCTTTTTAATGATTTTAACCAGCTACTTTGTAATGAATAAAAAATGTGGTTTATCTGATATTGATGTTTTTTTGAAAGCCGCCATTTTGTTTATATAAATTTTAGACGGTTCAAATTTTCACAGAACATTTTTAGAATCTTTTTTAAAAGGTGTGTAATAGTATCGGTGGGGATATGTGCGAGAGATCTAAATTAAAAGCGTGTCGATATATCGATAAATGTAATTGTTTTTCTTCTTAAAATAATGAACTATAACCAAAAGGTAGGCACCAAAATGTACCGATCACTAGCAGGTAATCGCAATTCGTTATTATCAATTTCTAGAGTTAAAATTCTAATTTAACTTTCGTTATGTCAGCTTTCATCATTCAAAAAAAAAATTTTACACAACAGGTAATCAATTTTGGAACCTAATAATCCCATTCCAAGACGCCGCCCGGAAGGCCTAGCTGCGGAGGGCGTGCCTAGGGCACGCCTCTGCAGCTAGTGTTATACTAAAAGGATAGAAGAATGATTCGAATTGCGGCTGTCGCTGCCGTGGCACCAAACATCAAGATTGGTTGCGAAGCCTTTACCATTAGCTTTTTTTACCACCATTAAATACCAGCATTATTCGTGTTACAAAAATTAATAAATTTTTTACTAACAGTATTTGCAGCAGTACATCTTTGTCAGTTAATATGGTTATTAGCCATTACAAAACAATTCTAGTAAAACGTGTTTAACAAAAACGTTATTAGAAGACTTACAGCATTACTTCGAATTTTTAAGAGCTTGGTATCAATTGCTGGGATTAAACTTTGTATACCAGAGGATAGGGAAATTTCACCAAGATTAAAAAAAAAAAATATTGCTTATATGTAAGTTGAGAGTTACGTAAGTTGGTTGTCCGAAAAAAATTACGGAACTATGTAGCATATTAATAGCAGTTCTACCTTTTATCTAAAAAATATCGAGTTTGAGTCTTTATTAAACTTGGCAATTTTCACGCGTTAAAAATTTCAATATTATTAGTGAAACAGAAGCTGAATATATTCAAAACATTATTAATAATGAATGCTATGGAATCGTTTGCTATTTCTTTACATGAAGAAAGTGAAAGTGACCGTAATGATTACGATGATTGTGTTAACAGTAACAGTATAAAAAAATTAGAGATCAGAAAATAGTAAAAATGACAAGAACAAATTCTTTTTTGTTGGGCATGCACTTTTAGGGGGACTTAAGCGGCTTTACTGCTGTAAATTGCTATCAGACAGCGAGTGAGAATAAAAAATTTTTTTTTTGGGATATGAGAACTATTTATTTAGTTCGGAATAAAGGAGGATGGAGAATGGAGATAATAATATTTCAAACATTGAATAGTGATATTTGAACACAAATATTTATTTCGTGGGCCAAAAACTGGAAATATTTTGTAATATTGTTTGAAACACACTGCGATAATGATTTTTCATATTTTTCCCCTCATAAGAATTTTCTTAAATAACTATCCAAAAATTCATGCTTGATTTAAATTTAACCTTACTTAATTTACGTAAACTTAATTTAATTTTTAAGTTAATGTAAACTTTTTTTTTTTGTTTAACCTTCGGGTCCGCTGTCAAGCAATTATTTCCGCAAACGATGAGATGAGTGTTTTGTAGCGTGTGTGAAAAATGCCATGCCTGACCGGGATTCGAATCCAGGACGTCCTGGTGAAAGGCCGAGACGCTACCACTCGCGCCACGGAGGCCGGCAAGTTAATGTAAACCTAACTTAATTTAAACTTAAACTTAAAAAACAGACACGAAATAACATGAACTTGAGTTATAAATTTCATTGATACAGTCTTTTATATGTGCAGCAATAAATTTAATATAAATCGTGGGGTCATTACCCCACGATTTAACAATAAGTCGAACGTCATTACGTTCGACTTATTGTTAGGGGGGAGGGGTGATGTAGAGGATAACGGAGAATGACCGCAGAATTTAGGGATGACAAAAATTAATTACTTTTTTAATTTTTTTAAAAGTATGGAGAAAACTCAAAAAGATCTTCGACTAGTTATAGAATCGGGAATGAACTCCTAGATATTACAACTAGAGTGTGTTGATAATAAATATTTTATTGAAGTAGTGGGTATTAAGCACAGGATATAGTGAAATTAAATAATGTTCTAGAATTTAGTAGAAACTATTTTGAGATTAAAATACTAGCACTAACGGAGATGTAAGAGTTTGTATTAAGTAACGGCATTTTCTGAGGATTTTAGGTCTAAGATTGGACAAGACAAACTGCTGTGCGGTAATTAGGTTTAATCTTGCGAGGATTATAATCTATAATAAAATAATAATAAATTGTAAATCTTTTACTTTAATAATTTCTAAACATTAGTCTGTCATAAAAATGTAATGATGATTAAATAATAAAAATTAAAAAAAAATTACGTTTTTATTCTATAAAATAATTTTGTAAAAATGAAAAAATGTATTTTTTATCATTCTGAAGTTTTTTAAGTATAAAAAAGTACTGTAAAAAAAATATTTAAAAGTCCCTTAGTTTTTGGGAGTACTTATATATAAAGAAAATAAATCAAAAGGAAAATTCTAATTTATTTATCAATTACGTGTATGTTGTGTCGGACGGATTACTAAGGTAAAACGATCAGAAATTTAGCCGTTATAAATAACGTGACCGAACTACCGAATAAACTGCTTGATCTTAACGGTTTATTGTGTATTAAATACAGTAATGTAAAGTAAATCAGTCTGAGCAATTATTATGTAATCACAGTTAAGTGGTTGCATGATTATATGAACTATTAAAAGGTGCGGAACCGTATACTGCAGAGGGCAGTAGGTTAGTGTGTGTGTGTATGCATGAGTAGACACGCGTACGTTATGTTCGTGCAATGCAGTAGTTTCTTTTTGTTTTGTTTTAGAGCGGTAGCGTTGGTAGCAGTGGTGGTACAGCGACGCAAGTAGTAGTTCCAGCAGTGGTCAGAGTCAGTGGTGCTACAGAGCGACACGCGTCGGTTAGAAGAGTGAGATTTCAATTACCGCCGACTCAGTTCAACGGTACTTCAAGCAACAATACTAGAGGGATTCGAACGGGATATAACGCTGATAACACGGACAGGCTGCCTACTCCAGCGTTACTTGCCGCTGCTAGGGACGCCGACGACGATGCTTTACGCGATATTTTACGTCGCGGCGCCGTTGTCGGTGTTCCTCCTGCTGTTCTTAATGCATCCGACTCTAGCGGTCGGGTAAGTTTTGACGTATTTATTTATTTAGATTTTTAATTAAGTTCAATGCCGCAGTTTAATTCTGATTTCATTTTTTGTGTCGGTAGTATATAGATAACATTCTTGGAAAAACAATCCGCCGGTACAATTCCTGATAAAGGCTTTATCTATCGTTTCATTACTCACTTTTATCGGTAAAAAATACCTTAGTCATAAGGCATTTCTGTGGTTGGAAGAATGATATATATTTTATGATGAGACGTAGAAATATTGTCTTGTTAAAAACATACATATAAATAAAAACAATACGACTCTGAAGGGATACAGTTACACGGAAAACTATTAAAACAACAATGTAAACATGGTATTTTAAGTTAAAGTACATTATAGTTCTACAATAAAATCTAATGCTTATTTTTCTACAGCATGGTAGGTAATTTTTTCAAGTGAAACATATTATGTTTTGTAACTTCATATTTTAGGATTTGATATTCGGTCTGAAACGTCTTAAATTACGGTAAATTTTGAATTAACATTATGTGCTCTCGGTTTTTTTTTTTTGTTCATTTTATACTAAATTTATCAATTAACTGTTATCCTTATTTTTTTTAATTTGATATAATTATTATGTTTTTTAACTACTTATATTCAAAATGAAATGAAAAAAAGAAATAATAATTCAGATAAAAATTAAAAAAAACTATTTTCTTTACCATTTTGTTTTTACCCACACAGTTACTAATTTTAATACGCAGTCTAGTCTCAGTGTACAATTTTACACAATGTAGATGTTTTGTATCATAAAAATTTGTTTAAAAACAAATTTGAATAACTTATAAACTTTAGAATAATGAATGTTTCATTCAAATTTCTTATTTTTTTTTTTATATCGGTAATAAAATGTAGCATTTTTGATATGATAATAATAAATTTATTAAATGAATTAGTTTAACTAAAATTAATGCATACATTCTTAAATTTTATTTTAGTAAAATAATAAATCAATATTATTTATGCCGTATCTGCGATTTTTTTAAATATTTTGTAGGAAATTTGAAAATGATTATTAGAGCAGCAAACATTATCTCATATTATGAACATTAACCAAGATTTAGATCATTACAAAATGAAGACAATAACTTAAAATAGAGTACTGGGAGTCAGAATAATACTAATAATAATTTGTTTTGTTTATAAACGTTGTATTTTCACAATAACAAACATTCAGTTGAATACCAATTTGTAAAAAGAAAATAAACTTTGAAATGTAAAATGTTTTCACGATAAATATTGCAAATGCATGCATAAATAAAAATGCACGCTCCATTAAACGAAAGACAATTATGTTATTTTTTTTTTAATTTAACTTCATCAAACTGTAAAAAAAAAGATATCCATATCTTTTATTCTGTGATAGGAATAGGAATTTTCTCCGATAAAGTTAATAGCCTAAAATATGTACAGACAGCTTTTTATTATTCCTAATATATACGTGACAAATGTTCAACTAGTGAACAATAAGCAACCTCCCCCGTGGACCAATGAGATGAGGATGATTTGCATTTGTGCAAACTCAGGCCGATCATTCTTGAGATGTGTAGTTAATTGAATCCCCAACCAATTTTAAATGTACAAAAATTTTAAATAAAATTTTTAACTTTCTGGAAACATTTTTCAATTTTCATCTTACTTAGCCTACATCCAACAACAAAATCTTTACAGTTTTTTACAAAATAAAAATTTGATTGAATCTGAATTTAGTTTTAATTCTCTAAAAATGAATGCAATAAATTAGGACATAATTTATTAACTCAAAAATGATTATAAAAACATTTTTATAATTTCAAAATATATCTAACAACCCGTCTTTTTTTTTAGCAAATTGATTATTCAGAGAGATTCACGAAGATTGTAACAAACTTTCAGCCATAAATTTTATGGTTTCATATGAAATCAGACCTAAAAAAATTAAGTATCGCCTAAGAAATTTAATAGTCTTTAAGAAATCTGAGGCAAAAGACAAATGATTGGGGTTAAGAAACACACTATTTTATGTTTGGTGTAAAATAACTTTGTTAAATGGGTAATAAGCAAATAAAAGGTTTTAATAAAACTTGTACAGAATTTGATTCTGAGTAAAATTTTATAAATAAAATCCACAGAAACATAATACAATCATAAGAATATAGAAATTTATTAAAAAGAAAACATATCAAGATGTGACATATTTAAATTAGATATTAAACGAAACAAAAGTTTTGCGCAGGAATGAAACTTTCGCCAGCCGACACTTGCTAAAAAAGCGTTTCCGAACTATATTTATAATATGAGCTTTCTTCTTTATTTTCACCAATAGGACATGTCCTGAAATTTTGTTACATTCTACGTGAATCTTTCTGTATTTCTTTCACAAAAAATTGACACCGTGAACACGTAAAAATATTGAAGTCAACTCAAAAATTACTTAATGCTTAAAAAAAATATTTCTATTAATTTTATTTTTTAGTAATAAAACAACAAATTTTTGTACTTAACAAAAAAAAAGTTTGGTTAATATATAAAATAATTATGTTACGCTATCTTTATTATGTCTATAGAATAACTAATATAATCTGGGGTAGATTAACAAAGCTTTCGTTAACTAAAGGCAATTGAATAAAAATTATACCAGAAGAAACATGTGCAATTCAGGAAGTTGGCTGGTTATCTTATTTAGATTATTAATTTCTAATTCTTATTTATGTTACGTAATATCAATAATAATGATAAATAGATATTTACATAATTAATAGCTATTTTAAATGATTACAGGATATTTCTTGAATTTGTTTGAACATTAGAAATGTTAACTTATTTATATTTATGAATGTACAATCTTTGCTAAAAAGAATCGTCACTTATTCTTAAAAAATAATAACATCCACCAATAACAAACCGGACAACAAAACTCCTTTTTGTGTTTAGCCTTCGGAACAACCGTAAGGCATTACTTCAAAGGATGATATGTACTAATGTAAATGAAGTGAAGTCTTGCACAGTTTCAGGTCGACCATCCCTGAGATATGTGGTTAATGGAAACCCAACCACCAAAGAACACCGGTATCCACGATCTAGTATTCAAATCCGTATAAAATTAACCTTTACTAAGATATGAACCTTAGAATTCTCGACTTCAAAATCAGCTGATTTGTGATGACACAAGTCTAGTTCACCACTAGACCAACCCGGTTGGTTCAGACAACAAAACTGTTTTCGAGTAACTCCACATAATCTTCGGTGTATGAGAAAGGGCCTTATTATGCTTCCACTGCCATTTTTAATAAATTAGCATACCATTTTCAATATCTCCTCATTAGTTATCTAAAATACAATTACAAGATTTTCTTTAGTGAAATAATGTTACTGCGCCATTGAATTGTTTAAATAATACTAATTGAACATTTTTTTAAAAACCCTTGAATTTTCTGCATGCTGTTTGTGTACATAAATTTGTGTTCAAATAATTTTCATAATGCTTTCTGAATTGTAAATTATATTGTATTTTTTTTTTTTTTTTTTTTTTATCATTTAAATGGTACGTCAATGGTAAGTGGCAAAATTTTAAAGGTTAGTTATTCATTTGACGTTTGGGTGAGAACGCTAAACCTGATAATACATTGTCAGTCATTTAATGCCATTTAGTAAACATGGAACACTGGTCAGATACACATCGTGTTTTCTGTTTTAAATAGTTTTATAAAAATAGTAATTTCGCGCCAACTGTACGAAGATTATTTTGCAATCGGTTCAATATTCCCCGTCTTGGGCGGGTACTGTCTGTTCATACAATTAACTTATGGGTTAAAAAGTTTGAGGAAACCATGTTCACATTAAATTTAAAACATAATGTAGAAGTCAAAATTGTTAGAACGCCACAAAACATTGATATAATTCGAATTGTGAAAACACACAATCTCTAAAACGTTCTGCGATTAAACATTCATTAGCACAGAATATCATTGAACCATCGATCCTTCGAATTTTAAATAAGTGCTTAATTTTTTATCCCCTTTAAAATTAAAATTATTCAGGAATTAAAAGATGGTGATTTGATTGCTCGCATGATTTGATTGTCTCAAGAAATGTTGCAGCGTTTGGATAGTGATGAAAACTTAATCCAACATATGTTTATGTCATTCCGGCCTCCGTGGCGCGAGTGGTAGCGTCTCTGCCTTTCATCCGGAGGTCCCGGGTTCGAATCCCGGTCAGGCATGACATTTTCACCCACACGCTACAAATCATTCAGCTTCTTCCTTTGAAGAATGCCTAACGGTGGATCCGGAGGTTAAATAAAAAATACAAAAAAACACATGTTTATGTCAGATGAAGCTCATTTTCCAAAGAAAATAACATAAGTTGTCCATATTGAAGCTCTGAAAATCCAATTTAGTTACATGAGAAACCGTTGCAGAGTCCGAAAGTCACAGTGTGGGTGCACTTTCGTTATCTGACATTAATGAATCATTCTTTTTTTCAAAATGAACGAGAAAACACTACAACCATTGTAGAAGCATGTTAACAACATTTTCGAGGCAAGAATCAGTTCGTATTTCACAAATTACATGGTTCCAGCAAGACGATGGTACAAATATATTACTCGTGTATTTATTATTGCTTTAAGAGAACTCTTTCCAAACAAAATTACATCCAAAAAATGGGGCTATTATTTGATCAGCTTTTTATTTACTGATGTGTCCGCGTAACTCACCGGGTTGGTCTAGCGGTGAACTCGCCATCGCAAATCAGCTGATCTCAAAGTCGAGAGTTCTAAGGTTCAAATCCTAGTAAAGGCAGTTCGTTACTTTTATACGGATTTGAATACTAGATCGTGGATATCGGTGTTCTTTAGTTGTTGGGTTTCAATTAACCACTCATTTTAAGAATATGATCGACCTGAGACTGTATAAGACTACACTTCATTTACACTCACACATATCATTCATCCTCAAAAGTAATACCTTACGGTGGTTCCGGAGGCTAAACAGAAAAAAAGTAATTTGTCGCTTGCAACTTGTTTCTTTGAGGTTTTCTCAAAAGCAAGGTGTAAGTCGAGCGGCTGCAAACGTTCTTGTTATGTTGTAAACATTACATACTGAAATAAAGTTAACCATATGATTTTATTTATCCATAGATTGCACAAGAATAACTAAACGTATTTTTATTTTAATAAAAAACTTACCTAGGATAAAATCACATCTCCCTTACAGGATGATCAACTTGAAAATATTTGGGGTTGTCTTCATGAAAATATTTTTAGGATTTACTCATTGGGATGTATTTTATTAAAAACAAGCAATTAGAAAAAAAAAATGCTAAGTTCATATAATGGACTCCTCCATCTCAAGTAAATTGCACTTTGTAACTTACAAGATTTCAATACGTATCCATTAAGTTTGTAGAGAAAATTATATAAATTAAATTTTTATTATGAGGCAAAGTAAATCAAAAATAACATTTTTTCCTTAATGTTTAATTATATCTTTTTCTCTTTATCTGATATCAAAATGTTTTCGACAATATAATTTATAAATTATTCAATTATCATTTCAGTGCATTGATGCATAACATAACCTAGTTACATTTTTCTTTGAAAATGTTTTCTTTCTTATATTTTCTTGAAAATTTCTTCATTTCTTACTTTATCTGTGTGTATATTTTCTCCATTAATTTTTTTTCTATTAGCAAGTATTAGAGACTTCAAAGAAACATAATAATATTAAAAAAAAAAAAAACTAACATGCAGTCATGCAAATATTCCACCTTACCTTTGAGATATATAGTATTATAAGCAGCAATAAGTAATATTAAAAAAGAATTCATCAACTGAAATGCTTGCAATTATAAAGTATTTTTAATAATCTTACAAAAGAGTTATTTGATTTCAATATATTTTATTTTGTTTTTATTTACTTGGTATTTTATTAACTAAGCCCCTCTCATATATGGTAGTATCTTTTGAAATAATTTTTAAATTTTGTTGTTTCATTAAAATATTGCCCTGTAGCTGTGAAAAAAAAAAGATTTAACTTGTAATGAAGGTTTACAACTTATGAATGGATAAATAGTAGTTTGTCAGATGGCAGGAAACACTGTGCACTAATCATTTTAGTATTCATTCCTTTTTGTACTACTATGCCAGTTAGTTTTAGCACAACTAAGTTAGCTATTTTTCTAAGGGTGAGTGTATTATATGAAAATTTCACTTATAATTTTTCATATAAGTGTATATATTAAATATATATATATTTAATATATACATATTAAATATATATATATTTTTTTAAAATAAACTCCTTTAAGAATCATACTCTGAACTATATACAAATATATTTATTTTATTAGATCAACCCAAGTATAGGATAAATAAAGTAGGATGACTTACCTTATTCCATTATATATGTAGGAGTGTTTTCACAATTTACTCGCATCATCAGGTGTATTATATATTCATCTCAAATTACGTTACAAACTTCGTAAAATATAATAACATATCGAGCATTTATTTAAAATCTATAATCTTTTTATACTTTTTTAAACTTTTATTCAGTTAAATTAAAAATTAAAACAAAATTTATAAATATGAAAGATTAATTAAAAATAACATTAAAAATAAATTGTAAACATTTTTACATATGAAAAAATATGACATCAAGGCATAAAATTAAATTAAAACTAAAAATCAAAAATTAAAATTATAAATAATCCTAAAGCAATTATGCATGTTGTCCATTTAACTGAACTTACTTTACTATCCTGTTATTTATTTGTTTTGTACTTTGGTTGATCATATAAAACAAATAATACACATACACACCCACACACACACACACACACACACACCCACACACCCACGCACGCACACACACACACACACACACACACACACACACACACACACCAGCAAATACCCCATTTGAATTTTGAAAATAGGAAGATTGGTTGCGAAGATATAACATTTCTGAATAACTGTGATCTGTTTGATCACGTTAGTCTACCTGATGCATGCAAAAGTTAGCCTTCAACAAATACCGTGTTTGAATTTTGAAAATTGGACGATTTTGTTTGCAGAGATATTATAAGAGCACCCCATTGTGCCTCCTAAAACAGTACCCCATGGTCATCCCATTTGTTACCAGTTGATGGTGATGGTTGGCCTAGCCTAACACGAGGTACTTGCATACCCATTACTGTAGCCTCATATGCAGCTCATTATTGTTAAACTAAAACTTTTTAAATTTATTTAATATAAATTTAATTCTATTATTTTTGTAATATTATTCATCTGATTGATTCAAATCATTCAATTCAAACCCAGCTCACACAGTGATAGAGATATTCAAGTTTGTGCTTCAACTGTCAAATCTCCACTACTGTATACATATATATATATATAAATAAAGAGGAAGAGGGTCTTTGTTGTTCGAGATAAACAAAAAAACTACTCGATCAATGGCAACCAAACTTTTACCCATGTCTCTTGGCATAACTGAGAAGGTTTTTAGACATAATTCATCTTGAAAAAACAAATATATATATATATATATATATATATAAACCCTCTTCCTCTTTATTTAATGAAATAGATAAAAAATGAGTTTTAGTTGAACTTTTCCCAGTCTGTAGGTTCCAATCAGTCCACAATGTCATTGTATTGTAAACATGATATACATAGTAATAGATACTTGATGTAATAAATAGGTTCTTGAGACAGAGACTGTTTAAAATCAGAAGGGACAAAGTTGACTATCTCTGATGATAGGAGAGTTTTTAAGAATGTTAAAGAGAGGATTAAACAACCTCTTGCTCAGAAAGTATCTTTGAAAGTTATACTTAAAAACTGAATTATCAGTAGTTACAGGTTTCAGTGGCACAAAACTATGCTAAGTATTTCAATAATCATGATGTGATTATCAGTTTTGCAAAACTAGATTGTGAAAAATATAAATGATTTTGAGTTTTGATCTTTTATTAATTGAAATTGGATTGAGTAGCTCAGTTCCACTTACATCTGATGATATAAGAAAGATCTTATATAGTCAAATTTTTTTCTTTTCAAAAAATTTTAAAAGTTTTCGGGAACAATCCTCATACTTTTGATAAACTAAAAAGTAACATCAAAAGTAAATTGTTAAAAATGACAAAAAGTGGCTGGAAGTATTATGAAACAAGTAAAAACTTGTATCCAGGTTTAATGAAAGCTATTGTGAAATGAAGATATGTGCAGTCTGAGTATTTTTTTAAAAATAGTTAAAATTAAATTTTAAAAATTTGTTTTGGTAGTTTTTGAAATAGTCGAGGTTACTTCTTATTATTTTACATGTTTTCATAATCGCATTTCAAATTCTTTTAAAAATCGGATGATATTGATGGTTTTCTTTCTTAAAAATAGTTTTTCTATTTTTGTTTGTTATTTTATTTACACATCTTTAACTTTTACTTAATGTGTTTTCTTGTTTATGTAATCTTTTTTTCTTTTTACAAAGTTCTTAATTACCATTGTTTTACGGTTATTTTTTCCATACTACTTATTTCTCAGATGCCAGATTTCATTTATTTTTTAATCTTATGTTTTTTTCTTATTTACAACTGTGTTGTTTATTATAAAATTAGACCGTATGCCTGATTTTTTTTATTATAGCTAACCTTTCTCCTTGGAAGTTTTTGCTGTAGTTTTTATTAATAAAAGTGTACTCTCCCTCACTCTCTCTCTCTCTCTCTCTCTATATATATATATATATATATATATATATATATATCTGTCTCTCTCTGCTTCTTGTGTAACTTAATATTCTTTCATACACCTTAATATATATATATATATATATATATATATATATACATACACCTTTTTTTCTTTTTGTTATTAGGTAGTTGTATGCAATTTCATTTTCTGTAGTGAAAGTAATTAACAGATGTATAATTAAAAATCTAATTTAATATTACATTTTAGGGGATGCCCAACCCAGGGAAGTGTTATGGACTCGCCTAATACAATAAATCATTTTACAAAACTTTGTTTTCAGATCTTCCTACAGACCTTCCTACATAATTTGCATTGTATAATTTGATATACTCATATTCAGGGGTGTACTGGTGCTAGAACGCCATTCTGATACTGCTTTTTGGGAGAAATAAAAAAATGTTCCTTTCGCACAAACTTTGTTTTAATTTAAATTCTTGCCTAAGTTTCATTTTAACATTAAGTGTTTATTGTTATAAATATTTGTTAATGAAAGATATTATCAATTCCTTAAATGGTGTGTGATGAAGTACTCTGCTGTAAATAATAAAAATCAGATTTCATGAAAATTATCCTTTTTGGATAGGCAAATGACAACAAAATAAATCTCAAAAAATCTAATTCATGAAAAAAAGTTAAACATTTGAGATGAAAAAGTTGTTTTGCTTCTTATCAATGTAAATATCGAAATGAATGTGCATTTCCCATAACATTGTCATATAGCCGTGGACCATGTAACATATATAACAGTGTCATATGGCTGTGGACCGTATTCTTGCAAGTCTTCTGTAATACAAAATCAGACATTCTGATACTAAAAAATTTATGATTTCACCTCTGCATGTTATGATAGTAGAATAACCATCAGAGATATTGACAGTTGTAAATTCAATTTTCCTCAGAAATGTCTTCATCAATTGTAGATTTACCTTGTTATCTGCCTATGAGTTTAAGCTTAAAAAGCTTAACCTTATTAAAAAGAAAATATCATAAAAATGTCGCGTTATGGAGCTGCTTGTGTTTTTCTCCATCTTGTAGATTCAACCATGTACAATAATATATATATATGTATTTTTTTTCTTTTAATATTTTAGTTTATTTAAATGTTATGATCTTTTAAAATTGCTTTTTCATTTTTACAATAAGTTTAATTAATTATTTAAAGATTTCTTTACTTTTTTTTACTTAACTGATGTAAGTTATGTTGCCTGTATTTGTAATACTGCATTTCCATTGTGGATTACTTTGTTCTTTTTTTAAATGTAGATATTTTAGTACTATCAAAAGGCACTAATAATAAGGTAATAAATCTAAGAAAATAAGTAAATATATAAATAAAACTTATAAATAAATATAAGGAAATAATTAGGAGCCATTAACATTTTGTTTGATTCTGTTTACTTATTTACTTATTAAGATAGTGGATGTTCCTAGTTAATAGATTGGTCTATAGATGTTGAGAAAGAGAAATGGAGGTAAAATTAAAATTTTTGCGAATATTTAAAAAAACTATTGATTTTACAAAAAAGAAAAAAATGTTATTATACCTGTAATTCTTTGCAGTTTCTTTTATATTCTTTTGAATAATAAAATATAAGCAAGTTAGAGTATTATAAGTTTTTGCATTTTTTTTACTCCTCTATGAAATAAGATTTCTTATGTTACTCGTACACATTTAACTTCAGAACTACAAATCTAAAAGAAAAACATCTGTAACAAACTTTTAGAATTTGTATTTTCTGTATTTGGGTTTTATTTAATTTTAGTTCAAGAATAAAAGTGGTAGTCATTTTCTTTTTAATTTATTGTTTATAATAGGATAAAACATCACAAATTTTTTTTTTTTCAAAAACATGTTTGTTAATTGTAACATTAAAATTGTAACATTAAAATTTTTAATATATTACAGTTTGTTATTAAAGTACAAAACATGTAATTTTTTTCAAACATTTGGGTTACGTAATCTATTTTTATTCAACTAAAAATAAAAGAATTACCCTAATTGTAGTTACTTTTAATGATTATAGTAAAATTTTGTACTATGTGAAAAATGCCAAGTTGATTGAAATTTGAACTTGGAACTTTTAGATGAAAGACATAGATTTAACAATTCTGCCACGAGGTTGGCAGTTACATCACAGCCGTGTTAGTTTTTATGTACGTTAAAATATTAAAAAAGTTTTATTACTTCCCATAAATGTGTTATTCTTGAAAAAATTAATGGTAAATAGGTATACTCGTATGTTTTTTATTATTAAATGAGTTTTATAAAACCGTTAAAAAAATAATCTCTTTAATTGTTTCTTTTTTAATCATGAAGGGTTACTTGCGTAAGATACATTTATTGGAGGGAGGGAGTCAAAAAATGCAGAAATTTAAAGTTATAATTTGCTAATTTTTTTTTATCACAGAATAAAAACAAAATTCTGGAGAAATTTGTAAGCTTTAAAGAAAATCCAATTACACTTTTTTATAAAATAATAGTTTTTGAGATGTTTGAAAAAAAACTAATTTTACCTGTCTTTCCTCAATCACAATAATGTGAATACTAACATGGTAGTGAAAAAGTGAATAGTGCGTGTAAATAATATGTGAATAGTGAATAAAACTAAATTTGACAAATAAAACGTCAATGGACTTTCCTTATTTAACCTCTATTTTTACTGTATTATTTTAAAAACATAATTTCTACAAAACTGTTAAATATTTTAGCTGGAAAGAACTTTATAATACAAGGGTTATTACTTTTTTCAAGGTCCGATCAGTCACGAAATTAAAACCACTTAGAAAATAAAAAAATTTTTATTTGTAACAAGTACTTACAAAGTTACGCTATTTCTCTAGATAGTTGCCACTCCGATTTAGACATTTGTCTAACCGTTAATTTCATGACCGATCGGACCTCGAAAAAAAATAACCCTCGTATTACACTTAATTCTGTAAAACCATTTTTAAATCTGTAAAAGTAATTTACTCAATTTATATAAAAATTTGCTTATAAATTAGAACATAATACAATACTCTCCTTTAAAAGAATTAAGTAACATACAAAAATATAGTTTATTACAGTTAAGCAATAACAGTATTAATATGTTATTGTTCAGTATAAGATGCTTTCCCTTAAACTTGCACATAAGATTCTACTTTCTTTAAAAAAATCATTAACATATTATACCCCCAATGATTACTATTGGTCTTTGATAACTCAGTGATGAGTTACTACTTTTGGTTTTATTCTATTGTTTGTTTGTTTGTTTGCACATGCACACACGTGTGTGTGTGTGTGTGTCTCTGTGTGTGCATTTGTATGTATGTATGTATTTGTTTTATAAAAGTGTTACTTTCATTTTCAAAAATCAAAAACATAATATAGAGCATTACAATTAATTTGATATTGCTTCATTTCCTCTTCAATAAATTATGGTACATAAAAAGTAGATACAGTATACTTTTTTAACTGTTGCTGTTACCTCCTTAAGTGCTGGTAACTTCTTATTTCTTATGTCCTGGTAATTGACAACATTCTGTACAGTTGTGGGAATAATATTAAGTAAGTTAATATAATTTTACATTTACAGTCAACCTTTGATTATCAGTGAGTGGTTTAACCACAATGTTTCTGGTATAAAAATAAGGTTTTAAAAACTTAAAAAAGAAGCTAAATATTTAAAGAATTTTTGGAAGAAATATTTGATGATTACATAATCTGAAAAGGTCTGTGGCCCCCTCGTTCCTCTAACTTATCATCACCAGACTTCTTTCTCTGGGCCCTGATGTCCTATGAAGGATGTCAAAAAATATGATGCGAAGGGTTCAAACATCAGATTTAGATTGAGATATTTTTTAAACTATAAATTTTTACTTTCTGAAGAGTTACTGTTGTTAATAAATGTTACATGGATTAAACGGTTAATTATTTTTTGAATTAAAAAACAATTGCTACCTTTTGTTATTATTAAAAATATTACCAAATCTTTTAGTACTAATTTTTTATCTGAAAAATTATGGAGCAATTCCAATACTTGCTCTAAGAATTACGAGTTGTGCCGAACTACATTCCATGAATTAAATCAAATGTGAGCATCTTTGTATTATAGTCCACAGTGTATAGTATCATGATGTGCACGATAAAATGATCGCACTTTTTATTAGTGTGTGTAAATAATGAACTGCAGTACAGTATTAGGTCATTTTTAACACATATTACTTTACTAAATATTATTCTTGGATCAACTGTGATTTTGCTATGATTTTGGATTATCTGCAATCCTCTTCCCGTTTATTATCGTGGATAATCGATAGTTGACTGTATGTATATATAGAATATGATGAATGATATTTATTATTACTATTATTCACTAATAATGAAAAAGTCCAATTTTTGTTTTAAATTATTTTTTTATTAGGTGCTTTCATTATTGGGAAAATTAAATAACGAACATTATTGGAAAGCTGGGCTATGAAAATATTCATGTGTACATACTTGCGTGGTTAATAAAAGTGAAGAAAATCTATTAAAAACAAAAGAAATGTAGTTAATGAGAAACAGTTCTCCATATAAGCTTTAATTTTCTTGAAGAAAGTATTAAAATGTTAGTTTATTTATAAGCCTAGATTAGGTGTACTGTATATAAATTCAGTTTGACCTGTTAATGTATGAATTTTTTAAATCTTTTTATACTAATTATTGCTTCTACATAATTAAATTTTATATTACTTAAAAAAAAATGTTTTTTATAACAGGTTTATTTTTTTTATATCTGAAACTAATTGAAATACAGAACTGTTAACAGCTTTGTGATATAATTTATTTCTCTCAATACTTTTGAAAATGTGTTTATTGCCATTTCAAAAAAATGTGTATTTTTGTACCAAAAAAAAACTTTTTTATATTTTCAGGTGATGTATTGAAAACAGTAGCCATATAAATGTGTAGTTTGAATTATATGAATTTTCTGTGTGGAGACAGAACACAATTTTCTGTTTATTATTATTATTATTAATTTTTTTTTAATGTGATCCTGCCCAACAACTAAACATCATTTTAAGCAACTATTAAACATGTTAACTTTCTCAATTCTATAGTTTTTTTAAATTGTAGCATGTATAAAATACACAAAATGTTTCTGCGTAGTAAGATTCAATGCACTAGTTTAATAAACACAATGACTATAAATTTAATATCATTCATTTTCAGATTACTTAAAACACTTATTTATTTACTTATCATGAATACTTGGAAGTATTTATTTATTTATATTGAAACAAATTGGCTGATTTCCAGTTTTAGTTACTTTTAAATTTTACTTTGTTTTTAATTCCAAACCAAAATATGATTAAAATTCCAGAATATGGTTTCAGGTCTTTTCAGAATTATAATACAGTTCTGCTAATGTGTATAATACAGTACTATATATAAAATTTTTATCTCAATTGGTTTTGAATTTATAGTAATTCAAAGTCGACGTTTTCAAAAAAAAAGTTCAAAAAATTGTGAGTTTTTTGCTACTCATGCCCCTAATTTTCAAACGAATGATAGTAATTAAAATCTACCAAATCCAGTTAAAGCAAAAATAGTTGCAGTTTCTGATGATACCTTCATTTTTAATGTTCAGTTTTTTTTTAACTAATAGCTTTGTTATAAAACATTAACTGTATAAAGTAATGTATTAGATATTGTACATTTAAGTTAAATGACTCCATAAAAAATTCAAAATTCAGTCTGATATTGTATAACACCCTGCCGATGAATGAAAATTAATTTTATAGCATATGAAAAATGCCATGCCTGACCTAGATTTGAAGCCAGAATCTCCAAATAAAAGGCTAAAACACTACCACTCCATCATGGAGATCAGCAATGAACATTGTATGTCTGTTTCTGTTATTAATAATAATAATAATAATACAAAAAAAGTTAATCTGTAATTTTGATTGAAATAAATATTCTCTATGTCAGAATCCGGTATCAGATTAGAAAATCAATTTTAGTTGGAAATGTTAATTTTAGGTTCATTGTTTGATGGCTTTATCCACACACAGGTTTCCCCTCATTTATTTCTTTAAACATTGCTGGCACGTGAAATAATAATTTATTCCAATTGTTTCTTTCCTATAATTTTCTTTAGCCACTCAGTGTACATGATGAAGCGTTACTTTTTCATTTGTTATTACAGAATTACATTTCATTTTGTTACATTAAATTACAGTAATTTACATGAGAAATAGAGCAGTACAAAGAATTTATTTTAATATTTTACTTCCCTACAAAAGTGTTTTGAAATATTTTTGTGATTATTATTATTATGTTTAATTTATCGATTTATCTGATTCAAACATTATTTGTTTATTTAATTATTAAATAGACGTATTTATTTCAAATTTTCTTTATATCCATTAGAGTTCTTGATTATTTTATAATCAGCCTTTAACCAGTTGGTTGCTTTTCTCTCTTACTATACTCTGCTTTTTTTATCTTAGATTATTTTCGTACTTTATAGTTTTTACACTTATTTATGGTATTAAATCAACTGACTCTGGTTGCTTTAAGATGATAAATCAAAATCTTTTTTATTCTGTTTAAAAGTCTATGTCAAAACTTCTCTTTCTTTTTCTACTTTAGCTCACTAAAAACGAATAATTTTAAACTTTATCCGACTATAATTTTTTTTAAACATTGTTTTATAACAATATATATAAAATACATGTGTTCTTTTCATATGGGAACCCTTAAATAACTTTTCAGTCGTTAAACGTAGAAAAATGATATTTACAGAACAGGTCGTACCTCAAAACAATTAATTTTTTTTCAATAATAGACCACCATACTAGGAGCATCCATGGGGGTAACTCAAAAGTTTTAAATGGAAAAGGTTGGGTTGTAAAATATCATTTTAAAGGGTATTTAAAATAAGAATTTGATGTACAAATTTTCAGACTGCAACAACCCTAAACAAAATGACATTCATTTAATGTTTTTTGCAGCTGGTTTCAAAAGTAGTCTACAATATTTTTTTTTAAGTAACTGTTTAACAATGAAACACTGAAAAAATAAAATTTAGCAAATGCGTCAGCCTCAAAATATATATATATTTTTTTTTACTAATTTGTTTTATTGTAGACCACTTTTGAAATTAGTTTTGAAAAATATTAAACTGCGCTATTTTTGTTTGGGTTGATGTAACCTGAATTTTTTTTTTATGTAAAATGTTTTTTGAATGCCTTTTAAAATGAAATGTTGCAATCTTAATTTTTCATTTAAAATTTATGAGTTGCTATTCACAAGGATCTCCTGGATGCTTGAGAGTGTGGTGGTCACATACTGAAAAAACAGATTGCTTTGTTGGAGGAATATTTACTAAATTAAATTTTTCTATGTTTAACAGTTGAAAAGTTATTTTAAAGGTTTCCATACTTTATTAACATCTGTATATATGGAGTAAAACAGATACTTAAAAAAGTACAACCCTTTAGAGTAAGGGTGCATTCCTTACATGTAGAAAAGATTTTATAAACTTTATTTACCAGATGGCAGTGCTGTAACCTAGATTAGCTGGACTAATAATTGAAGTAAAATTTTCAAGCACTATAGGCATGTCAGTGCCATTCCTTTGTGATATACCAACTATATATTTTTCGCAGGAAGAACATGTCTTCATTTTGTTTACTGTAGAGACATATTTTATGTATTAATGTGGAAGAGATGACTTTCTGCTAAAATTTCCCCAGTTTCCCGTTCTTTATAAGTCAACAATATCATGCTTGAAACATAAATCTCAGGAGATTGTGAACAGAAACAAAATGTCCCAGGTGATATCAATGTTAACTGCGTAATTTCTTCAAATATGAAAAACATTTCATTAACTCACCTAGAAAATTTTATTAAAAGTTACGTTTACCAATTGAATAATCAGCACTTCTTACAGGATGACAAAAAAGTTAATTTTTTTCTATTTTTATTGAATTAGTATTTTCATGATTTGGAAGAACATTTCATGAAAAAAAAAAATTATATATATACAGTATTTCACTGTTATTCCTGAAAATGGAATCGATCTTCTACTAGGTTATTTTATTTTAGTGAGGAGGTTCATTTTTCTCCTGAGTAGATATGTGAACAGTCAAAATGGCCTAATGTAAATAAGCGAATCCTCAAACATTTTACAAACAATCATTACTCAAACATAAAATTTATTCGCATTTCAATCATCTACCATTGTGTTTAGTACTTCATTTGTTTAAAAAAATGTAAATTATTAAGTTTTTTACCCAGCTTAATCTAATTCATGTTGAGTTAGATTAAAAATCTAAAAATAAATTTCTTTTATTAAAATTCTCTTTTAGTGGGAAATCTAGCCAATCTCTTTTTAGCTAAAAATTAATCTCTTTAGATTAAAAACATAAAAATTTCTAACTCGTGTCAAATTGAGATGCAATATTATTGCACTGTTAAAGAAAGATAAACAAGAATGTTGATTTAACCAGTATGATGTTACTTGTAAATCCACTATCAAAATTATAGAAATGCTGCAAGAATTTTTTTATCATTTAATGATTTCAAGACTTGTGAAAACCAAAACAATACAAAGATCTCCAAATCTTAAATCTAACATTGCAATACATTTTTCTTTTGGGAATATTTAAAAATGTACTCTTTCACAACAATCCACATACATTTGACAACTTTAAAATCAACAATGAAAATTAAATTTCAAACATTAGTAAAAATAGTTGAAAAGATATTGCAGATGTCATGAAATTAATAAGAATCTTCATTTGAGTTAGAGAAAATCATTCTTAAATCTTTGAGAATTAATAGTACCTATAATCTAAATTTTTTTTATTATTAATTATTTATTTATTTATTCCTAAAATAACAATACGCTAACTTTTAAATAATAGGTACTTTTTTTAATAATGGACGGTAATGAATTTTGTAGCAAGTTAAATGGCATGCCTAACTAGGACTCAAACACGATCCTCTGGATGAAGTGGAGAGATCCTACCAATTCTGCTACTAACATTAGATAGAATCTCTTAATGATGAAAAAAAAATATATAAAAAAATATATATATATATATATATATTTGAGCTATTGTGTGTGTGTATATATATATATATATATATATATATATATATATATATATATATATTGAGTGTGTGTGTGTGTGTGTGTATATATATATATGTGTATATATATATATACACACACACACACATACATACATACATATTTCAGCTATTATTTTATATATATATATACATATATAAATTTAAATTCAAACCCTTTGTGAAACATATAAATAATATTATACTGTTAGAAAAAGCTGCCAAAAATACTTGAATATAATACATTTGTCATACTCATCAATTTACACTCCAACTTACAATTCACTACACTGTGTGAACACAATTAGTCAATCAGCTTTTTAGACTTCACCTTATGCACGCATGAATCAAGATAATAACAAGTATGCTTTTGAAATGAAGTTGATAGAAAACCCATTATAACTAAGATATTTATTAGTCATTCTACTCAACATAAATATGTAGCTTTTTTCAACTACTCACATTATTTTATTCAATCATGTCAGCTGACAACTATACAAAAATTAAAGAACTGAACACAATAAAATAAAATCTAGCTTATTTTAATAGCTCTGCATCTATAAACAGTAATTAAAAACACCTATAAATAACATGTTTCATAAAATACCAGAAGAAAAATAATATAAAACAGTTCACAGAAAAAAGAAGTATGATGCTTCTTGAAAAAATTCTTTAAATTACATTTATAAATAACACATACATAAGACATCAAATTTCATAGATATTGGATTCACGTACAAAAATATAATCCACAATGTGCATATTTTACATGTAGCATGTAAAAATAATTAATTCAAAACTTCATTGCTTAATGTCAATTGACAACTATAATGAAGAGGTCATTGCAATAAAATATCTAACATGTACTAACGCTAGATATTATTAAAATAAATTATTAGTATTATTATAGATATTATTAAAATAACTGCCTCCACTTTCATGCAAAATCTTACATAAAGTACGGAACAAAATCAAAAGGACACCAAACAAAAAAAAATACTTTATGTTCTTTAACTAACATTTATACAAAATAAACATTTTTAATAAAAAACGTTACTTTTGTTCCTTCCAAACTTCCAGCAAATTGCATAAGATCATAAATGACAAAATTAACAAAAATACACAAAAAATTCAGGTGTATTAAATTAAACTGCAGCTATTGTACTGGATACTATAATGGAGTGACTAAGCACACATTAACACATGGATACAAAGAACAAATACATACATTTTGTTAAACATTACAGATCAACTTTTGCAAAATATTTCATGGTACTGGATCCACATACAAAGAAGAATTGCAACATGCAAATTTTAACTCATAGATACAAAAGCTATGAACTCTAAACAGTCAACAATTATAAATATTATAAACAAACTAAATTTTATAAAAATAATATTATATATTATTAAACAAAAGATAAGCAGATCAAAAATATACTATTTGATCATGTAATAAAAAATTTCTTAACCACTTACAAGTGGGAGTGACTAACAAAAGCAACACCTTGGAAACCTATCATAAAAGAGTTCTGCAAAACTTTGAAAAGATTCCTAGGAGTGTATTCCGACATAATAAGAAATCCTTTTTAAATTTGCTTTTAGATTCAGTTCTTATCGAGATGTTGAGGCAGACAGATGATAACACTCTATGTAATTGTGCGATCTCCTGTCTTGGCTATTTAACCCTGTTAATAAATTCAGTGCATATTATGAGAAAGTTTATTAATTACATTAGATTATTTAATCTTACTTTAATCACTATGGAAGACTCGTGTAATGTGTATAATAAAATATTTACGAACATTAAAGAGATCATACAATGCTGCATTTGCTATTCTTTCTTCCATCCGATATGCACAGAACTCAGATTTCTTGAAAACTTTTGTAAGCTAAGATCATGTAAGAATACCTGGAAATGTGATATATGCGTGAAAGGTTCTGGATCAAAATTTGGAGACAAAGAAAAATCTATAAGATATTGTAAACTCAGTAAAGGAAAGTATAATGAAACTTATCAACACCGGATTTAATGAAAAAATAACTCATCTGAGTAGAACAGTTGAGAATATCAAGACTTCCTTTGTTCAACTTAAAAATGAAAATGAAATGTTAAAAAAAGAATACCATCTCTAAGAATTGAAAACGGGAAATACCGAAGTGATTTAAATGAATTACTACAGTACTTGCGAATCGACAACCTAGAAATTAATGTAGTTTCTGAAACACTAAACAAAGACATTTGTAAAGTTTTAGAGAAAATTGCAAAGGCAATAAATATACTGTTCAGCAGCGATGAAGTATCGACAGCCCATAGGACATATACAAGCAAATGTAAAATTAAGCCTGTTATATGCAAATTTGTCCACAGATATAAAAAGATGAAATGGTTGGTTGCTGGTAAAGCAAGCTGGTAAACTTGTTTACAAATTGGAATGTTGGTACGTTGATTCTGATATATTTCATTATGTTTCTGTGAATTTCACTATAATTTTGAAGGTGTTAATTTTTTAATGGGTAATAGAAAATTTAATTTTTTTTTGTATTTTACTGATTATTTAGATTACAGGTATTAATTTTAGCCTGACATGAATTAGGTCATTTTACAAATTTGTTATTATCTTTATTGTATTATAAACTATTGTTTTTCCATTTTTTATCAGACATTTTATAAATTTTAACTTGTTCAACTTCTTATCCTATTATGTCTTTCAATAATGAATTAGATGATTTGATAGTGTATGACTGCTATGATACAGCTAAGCTGAAATACTGCTACAATTTAATTGTAACAGCTTGTGGTAGACCAAACTTATATTCCGGTACACACTTATTTGAAGAATTTAAAGTACCTACTTCGAGACAAATATATATCAAGAATACTAGATATAAACAAATATATAAATTATTTTGAATTTAATAACATACCGTACAATACTCATTCAGCACTAACAAATACTTATATCACATTCTTTTCAAAATTAACTGTTTGAAAACATTAATTTTCGTATTACTCCAGTATATTTTCTAACAAAGCCCCCAATCATTTAACATCCAAGTAATAAATAGTAATCTAATCAAATAAATAGATGAATGGGTGAAGCACAACATATATTTTAAATTACCAAATTGAAATACAAAAATAATCCACAATAATAACAATAAATTTAACATATTATAATGATTATCACACAAAAAAATAATTTAATATGCTACTTAACATTAAAAAAATAAACGTA